>NC_059352.1:18780703-19430703 GCF_019703515.2 Myxocyprinus asiaticus
CTGCCCTCCATGGTCAATCATCCAATGGAAAGGGCAAAGCCGAACCGGATAAAACACGCCAACTGAAAGCCAACGGAATTATAGAGAAGCCTGTGCTTCAAAGATACACTTCCAGCCAGACACCTACTGGGCAAGAAACACGAACCGAGATTTCAGGGAAAGGTCAAGTAGGTGGATTCTACAAAACTTCCCTTGAGCACTTCAGTAGATCCCTCAAAGAAGCAACTGTCAGTTTAGTACGAACTGAGGATCTACGGGCCTTTGAGAAGAATGCACGCAAGTCCTCTGGATTCCCCAAACCGGTTTCCAATGAACGGCCACTAGGTGGCAGCAGAGCATACCAAGACAGCGATGGTTACTGCCCAGACGTGGAGCTCAGTGACTCTGAGCCTGAGGCTAAGGGGAAGAGCCGGCAGGGAAGTAGGAGGCAAAACCAGAGAACTCCCGCTGAGGACTATCTCAAGTCAGCGACTCGAGCAAAACTGTCATTAAGCTCTAGGACATCAGTGAAAAGGTGACAGTCTTTCAAAGGCATTAAAAAAAAAATCTCAAACCCACTGCCACAAATTACCGTAAACCCTCCAGCGGTTGTCATAAGTGCCAGACTTGCCCTCAGACAGAAGATTTTTTTGCTGTCCTCTGTTGATGTTCACGTGATGGTTTTTAGTATGGCGTGCCAAAAATATTCTCCCCTATTTTTGTAATGGGTCTGTCTGTTGGATTGGCATCACTGTGTCTCTCTACCAGCTCTGAACCATAGTATTTCTGCATTAAATGGACTCAGTAAGTGAGAGCACACCATGTGTCATGTACAGTAGGTTTTATGGGCCTTGAAGCCATGTTTCTGTACATAATGATCAAAAAAGAACCTCTTTTGTTAGACTGTACATAGTAGTTTGTGTTAAGATGTGGAACACATTGTTCAGATTGTTTCCACGTACTGAAACATTATCATACTTTCTTACTGATATGGTTTTGCAAATAAATAAAGACTTAAGAACTCAGAAGTGACAAATGCTTGGTTGTTCTGAGGATTTGTTTGGCCATCTGAAAGAACAGACTGTTTTCTCTGTCCTGTTTCTCACTCTCCATGCCTCTGTCTTTGTCTCTCTTTCTTTGTTGTTTCCACCTTTTTTTTTGTAATGTTAGAAATGGGATGCTTGCTGTCTGATTTGCTCTCTCTGTTGAGAAAGTGTGTGTGCAACCTGAAATGGTCTTCCATCATTGTCTTGAAATAACAGAAAATGTCAGTTAAACCCTTATTTTTTTTAAATGTAGAACGGCACTTTTCATTATAGATGATTTTTTTAATTGTTTTTCGCTTGATCAATTTGGCTATCCCTTGTCAGGTTATGTTTTATGTAAGGCCATGAGAAATGGCCTATTGGGCCTGTAATAAAAGATCATGGAATTTTACATGCATGAGAAGTAGTGCAGTATTTTAGCTCTAGAAAAAAAAATGTAAATTTATTTTGGTAATCTGGACAATTAGCTGGGCTCTTAAAATAAATTGAAAGTTTTTTTACATAGTGTTTACTTCAGTATGTATTTAGATATTTAAGCCACACTAAAAATTAGGGATGCACTGATATGAACATTTTTGGTCTGCAGATTTTTACAAAAAAATTAGGACAATACCGATATTTCTGTCATCAGATCACTGTTTTGCTTAGGAATTATGCTTTAAAAAATTTACAAAGAGGTACAAAAGCAATGTTATTATTCTAACAATAAACTATTTCCATTGAATATGGATTGGATCTGTTGAACACATGTCAGGCCAAATAAGAGATTAATACACTATTAAAAAAAGAAAAACTATGATAAAATCATGATTGACGTTGGGGGGGAAAGGTTATTTTGTACTTCTGAAACATATATTTGCAGTACTAAACAATAGAACTCCTGTTTTACATATGGTAATGAATAACAATACAGTTTATATGCATTGGATGTGCTTTTATTTTATTTTTTAAAAATGCCATATATTTAGACAATAAAATCTCTATTTTAAACAAAGATAGCCCAAGAACACAAGCAAAACATTTCACAGAAGTTTGATAGGTTTTAAATATTAAAGCAATAGATATACTTTTAAAAATCAAGGAACATTCTGGGTTCAATACAAGTTAAGCTCAGCCAACATCATTTGTGGCTTAATGTTGTTTACCACAAAAAATTATTTCAGTGCATCACTATTTTTCTCTAATAAAAGCAAAAATCGAGGTTACAGTGAGGCATTTACAATGGAAGGTAATGGGGCCAATTTTGGGGAGGTTTAAAGGCAGAAATGTGAAGCTTATAATTTTATAAAAGCACTTACATTAATTCTTCTGTTAAAGCTTGTGTATTATTTAAGCTGTAAAGTTATTTAAGTTGTCGTTTTAGGGTTAACGTTATTACGTTTTCATGAATGACAATAAAGTTGTAAAATTGTATATAATGTTACACAGAAAAGGTTAATAAGCAATATTATAGCACTAAAATTATGTTACCACACATATTGTTTACGGCTTGTGGCTATACTTTTGAAACTGATTATTTTAATGTTTACAGATTGGCCTCATTCACTTTCATCGTGCCTCACTGTAACCCAGATTTTTGCTTTATTTAAAGGATGGACATTTTGAAATAAATTTTCTGGTAATCAATATTATGACATAAATGCTGTCTGTTAAGCTTAACTTGAACCCAAAATTAAAGTATTTGGACACATTCTGGTTGTCATATTTAGTGGAACATGTCCATAGTTAATGTGATTACACCTTTGTTATGTGCTAGGACATCTGTGAACTTGAGGGGAACTGGATTCATACATCCACTAAACATTACAGTGAGACCACTTAGTTAAAAGTAATTGCAAAAATGACAAAGAAAATAATTTTTGGTTTGCAGATGCACCTTGATTTTATTATATTGATGGAATTTGACTTGATTTCATATCAGTGCAGTTTTTTCAGATTTGACCTCTTACATTCACTTACAAACTCAATAGGTTACTCTTGAAGCCAAAACTATTACCAAGGCAAAATGGCTTGTTGGAGTTCCCCTCTTTTTAGTTCTTACAAACCCAGGCTCTCTATTTATATTATTTGTCCTTTACCACGAAAATGCAGCCCATAAGTTGCTGTCATGATTTCTGTACTGTTTTAAGGGATCACAACTGTAGAGATTGTTTTCTTTTAGATTTGTGGCAATACCATACGTGCCAATGGTAACTTGTGAAATTTACAGTTCACCAGTTTGCTACTTTCATGTACTGTATATTTGTGCACTCAGACTTGAAGGGCTCAAAATGGAAACTGGTTTTGCACACAGATTTGTCCAATACACTGTTGCTTTTAGTTTTGAAGGAACACCATGTTGTTTGTTAATTTCATTTCATGGTTATGTTCCATTAACTTCCTGAAAATATTGCTCTAATTGTGCCACTCAGCCAAAAATCTAAATGCATCCAACAGACAATACTGTGATATATTACAGAGTTAATTTGTCTTTTCAAATTGTATCGTTTCTGGTTTGATAATAGTTGAGGGGTGGGGACTCTTTTCCATAAATCAAGATAACAGAATTCTGAAATCACTTAGATTTGCTATATTGTAGACATCTTTATTTACACAGTAACTTTATATTGGTATGACCGGATATTTTAAAGCATGATCCGGCGCTTACTGTGCATAAGTCTAAGAGATCTTTGTATGCATGGCTTTGCCTCCATCACTTCCAATTATGAGGTCACAAGTCATGTTCATGTAAGGCTCTAAAGCAATAATTAGTGTGTTGTCATTGTCCCTCAACAATATCCTCCTCCCAGAGCCCTCTGGCTGGTCCTAATGGAAGTGTTCTCCACAGTTTTATTAATCTTCTCTGCTCCAAAAACTCTGTGCTGTTTTCTTAGGCTGTACCTGTCTCCTGCTGTCAGCGAACACACTGAGAGAACTCGATAATGAGGGAACCATTTACATTTATACATGGATATGTTTGGAGTGTGTGCTTCCTATTAATCTAATGGTTGAGGAACAAATATTCAAACATTTGGCTAGGTGTTTATGTAAAGTCAAAGTGGTTGGGATTCTGCTTTTTATTTAGCTGTGCAACATTTGTGTCAGATGGTGGTTTATGTAGAATAGGTTTCAGAGAGGTAAGTCAGACTCTTTACTATAATCATCTGTCATTATGTGTATATTCCATTACTAAAAATCAGCATTTATAAACTAGTGTGGGATGACATTGATATTGCCATTTGGATCATACTTTAAAAGCAACACCAATGACAAATTATCGGAAAGTATCCCACTTTACCTGCATTCACACCTTGCTTTAGTTCTTCACTGAGCAGTGTATAGTGTTTTATTCATGAAGTGAGTCAAATGTCTTCGACATTTCTGTATTTCTACCAACAGTTGCATATTATTACTGAGCCATTTACATTTAACCTAAATATTGATATCTATGTTTAAACAATGCTGAGCTCTACTGTAATCTGATGTTCTTTGCAAGCTTAAACAGTTTATTTTCAGTTCAGACTCAAGTGATTTTCTTTTGGTTGAGCGGCTGCCATGATAGCAGCCACAGCCTCAGGGCTGCATAAGGCTTATTGATCATTTAAGAAAAAGCTTTGTTTGAATCCAGAGTTAAACCAGCAGAGCACTTGCTCTTTTGAGACTGAAATATGAATCAGCTAGTAGAGGAAACGAGATAATACAGTATATCCATATGTATATATTTCCTCCTCATTCGTTGTCACACACCCTTCAGCTGTACATATGAATTCATATTTTAAATGTATTATACAGTATATAACTTTAAAGCAAGTAATGTACTTAAAATGTATTACTTGAAAGTCAGTAACTGTAGTCCGATTACAAGAATTTTAAATATAATGCATTACAATACTTTTGACTAAAAATTAGATTACGGTAACAAATTACTTTGTAATCCGTTACACCCATCACTGTATAAGAGAGAACAGTGTGTAAAAAAAAAAAACGCCTTTGCCGCATTTTCTTGTGCGCAGTGGCCGGGTATGGAAGTAAATTCATGACTAAAGTCTTTGAAGCATAAAAGCATGTTGAATTGCTCTAATCTAAAAAATAAATGCATTGTATTATCAATGCTTGCATTTAAATGTGTTGAATTTATAGTGCTTGCATATAGTGCTGAAATTTAACATCGTTGTATTTTTAAGCACTGAATATTTCATTTAGTAACATTTTACAGCTAATTTAATTATTAAAAATTAAATAATAAATAGTCACCTTCCAAAGTTCATTTCCAAAATATTCTGTTCATTTGAAAATACAGTTCTATTTCACTTAACAAAATTCACTTCAAATTTACTGATTCAAATTCAGTTGGAAATTCAACCTTCCACATCAGGGAACTGGAGGAAAAGCAGCAGAGTACTGATGCACAATCATGCTATTCGTTCTCACCAGTAGGTGGTGCAATGCAATCGGGTGTTGACTGCTGAAGACCAAAGCTACAGATAGAGAGAACAGCCGTGTTCGCTTTGATAGTTTGTTTTTCAAAATTGTTCATGGGTAGAAAATAGATATTTAATTTGCACCTGAGTGTGGGCATGAAACGCAAATTTCCACTGATTGGTCAACCCGCGTCATCAGTTCCTCAATGCCGTGCAACAGAATAATTATCCACCGCTGCTCAACTTTTATTGCAGCTATATATTATCGCTCCCTCATTAAGCAACCGGACTAAGGAATGCCTGTGACACAAACCATACTAGTCAGGGAAGGGTTTATAGACACGAAGCCCTGTGTCTATAGACACTTTCTTCTGCGTAAGCATGGGTTCAGCAACCTACGTGTGCCAGAGAAATATTAGTTGTCTGTTTTAGAAATAGCCTATTGATGACCCTTGCATATGCACCCAAAATTACTTGGCCTACTTCTTAGACAAACAGCCTGTTTTATTTAGCTGTCAGCTATCAAAATCTCTATCAAAAGGTGTAGCGAAGCGTAGACCAGTATGTGGAATGCATTGGCTTTTAAATATGTTTATAAAAAGATTGCCGATACACTGTCCAGTTTAACGAGGAGGAGGGCGTTAAAATTTTAATTACGTTGACTGTTCTGCCGGTTCCCGCCTCCTCCTTGCCCATCCTGTGAACCCTGTTACATCCAGGTTATTACATAATTCAAATGTTTGAAGAGCTGATTGCTGTGTAGGTAGGCATTGCATATAATATCGTAGGGCAACCAGTCCCGAATTGGAAACTTTTTTGTCTCATTTCATTTATTTGTCCATGGCTGGGTTTCCCGAGGCACTAAGTGGAACGTTAGTATCACTAAAGTAGTACTAATCTCTACAGCGTGTTTCCCAGAAAGCATCAAAGTAGTAAAGTAAAAACTTAGTAAATTAATGAAGGCTTTGATCTGCTCTAAAGTCGTAAGTGCATCTTAAATGTATCTTACTCGCATTTTCACAGTTTATCAGAGAACGTTTAATAACTTGTATTGATATATGTGGATCACTGGGAAGCCATACCCATAAACAAGGCTTTGGGTGTGCCAAGGGTAGGGTGGCCAGACATCCCGTTTTTCCCTGGACAGTCCCGTATTCAAGCACTTTTTCTAGTGTCCCAACTTATTCTGAAAAAATCGTGTTTCGTTCCGTATTTCCCCTCTCCTAAAATGTTTCTATCGCCTATGCGGCTTTCTCAGTCACGTGAGTATTCTAATCAAAGTAGCCAAGGATAGGGCTTGTAAAACCAATAAAATCACACCGTGTTATTTGAAGTACATGATGGGATTAAACTATCCAATCACAATCCCCTAACAATAGATGTCCAGTTAGTGAACTGATTGAAGAGTCAGTTTGAAAGAGCACACAGATGAAATTGCAGCTGGAAAAATGTCTAGGAAGCGTGCATGTACATTTAATGAGGATCTTCAAAAAGTTTACATTTCTAAAAAAGGAGTCACAGAAAAAGCCTAGTAAAGTGAGGTGAGATTTGTGGAGCTCGCTTTTCCATCTCCCATGGAGGCCGCACTGACATCGCGCAGCATGTTCATACAAAAAAACACGTGGATGCTGCTAAAAGTAAGTGTGCCACACCAAGAGTTCGCAATTTTTTTTTGGTGAAGCAAAGTTCAGAATCTGAAAAGGTGCACGAAAGTGAAAGACTTTTTGCTTATCATTCTGTTGTGCACGGCCATAGCTTTGCATATTCATGACCTGAGAAAAGTCTTGCAGGCCAGGCTGGAGGAATCATTCATACCCTATGACATTAAAAAGCAGTTGGATGCCTTGGTTGTAGTTGGTGATATGCGAGCGGATGATTTCTTTTGTGCAGTCGGATACTTTTATTCAGCATCGGTGGATTACCTCCAAAATTGGAGCCGCTCATTGGAGAACACAGACAAACTTGAGTGGGCCCTACTGAGAGACATCCCAGAGTGGAAAGACATTCAGACAGCCTCAAACACTTCTATTCCAGAATCCCCACTCTCAGTTTGACTGATGAAATCATGCTCTTTGATGAGTGGGCTTGCGCAAAAAACATTGTCACTCGTCGCATCACTGAGTGGAACATGAACAAGACGGCCATGTCTGAGAGATGGACAGACGTTTATCGTGAGCTGGGGCCGGTTGCACCAGCTATACGTAAGTTACAACTTAGCCTAGTTGTGGCGTAAATGGGCACTAAGCCACAATTTACACACCACAAAATATGCAAGCATTGCACCATTAAACTTAGGTAGAACGTAACCCTACGTATAAACTAAATATTTACGGCAGCCTCTGACCAGGAATAATGGATAGAATAATAAAGCAGACTGATATTTTATGACATCAATGAGCTCATGTTTTGCGTGACAGGCATCAGTCATTTCGACATACATGATGTTGACATTTACACTCGTTTACATTTACGAGAGAGACAAAACTTACTTTTAAGTGGCTCTTCATCATGAAACCAATCTAATGGTGCCGTTTTCAGGGTGTGTCGCCTGGTGTCAAGTTTCACACATTCAAAATATATATTGGATATTAAAGTGAATAAATGTCAGTTTCCAGCCTGTTGTATTAATATTTATTTATCACCCCTTATTTATTTTAGATACAGTTCCTATATATTGTTATTTACACAGGGCAAATATACTATTTATCAAATCAACTTTTATTACATATTATATTTTAATGGGGATGTCAATTATTACAGCTGACAGTTATGTGAGCAAACAAGGTTTGAATATCCACCTTAACAAGATCAAATTGAAGTACAGTTTTTTAACACTTCTGTGTACAAATTTGAAAGCTGTTTATTGGATCAATACAGGTAAATGTCATAATATGTGACTACTTAACGGAGAGCTTACGACTTACTAGTTAAGTCTTGCCTTAAGAACAGGTGGTGCAACCAAATTAAGCACTGACTTAGTTATAAACGAACTAGTAGTTACTAAGCCCTTAGTGTGAACTTTACGTCCCAACTTACGTGAGAACTTACGCACAGCTGGTGCTACCCTACCCTGGGTGGTTGAATAAGGAACTGCACGCCCAAAATTAACATTCTTTTTGTAATAGCTTCTTTGTTGAAAAACCTAGAGGCACGAAACCATTCAATAGAGTAGAACAGTGTACAACTTTCACATCCATTAGTTTTACCCCTAGTGGTTGAATAGGGAACTGCATGTCTGAAATCACTTTTCTTTTTGTAATAGCTTTTTTTGTTGAAGGATATAGAGACATGAAACCAACGTCATTCAATAGAAGAGTACAGTGCACAAATTTTACAACCTTTCGTTTTACCCCTAGTGGATGAATAGGGAACTGCATGTCCAAAATCACCTTTCTTTTTATAGTAGCTTTTTTGTTGAAGGAGATAAAGACACGAAACCAACGTCATTCAATAGAGTAGGACAGTGCGGAACTTTCACAACCATTCGTTTTACCCCTAGTGGTTGAATAGGGAACTGCACGCCCAAAATTAACATTCTTTTTGTAATAGCTTTTTTATTGAAGGAGATAAAGACACGAAACCAGTGTATCAACATGACGAAACAAGACATCATCAAATTTAAGAGATTAAAGTAGTTGTGTGTGATCTGTGGCTAAAAACTTCAGTAAATGTATAGATTGTATAGGCATTAAGAAATAAAAAAGTGTTCTTTTCTGTACAAGATTCTATATATTTTGCAATTTATGTGAAATGCAAGGCAATCACACAGTCTGAAATATATGAAGATAATTAACCCTTGTGTGGTCTTCAAATTTTGATTATTCACCCAATGTTTGATGGACACAACATTATTGGGTTTTTTAAACCCTTGAGTGGTGTTCATTTTTATGTTATTCACCCAATGTTTGTGGGTCTGATGGAGCCACAACATTTTTGTGTTTTTAACCCAAAGTATGCATGTAAATGAGTTTGGTCCATCTCCTTCCATCTTTCTCCAAAAACACGACTTCTCTCAAACTTAGTGCCATCCAGAAGATTTTCTGTATGGTGTTTGGGATGAAAACTTCAAAAGAAGACTTTATGTCCTGCACACGAGTAACCACCATCCGCGCTGGCCCTGGTTGCATCCTTATAACATTGTCAGCCATGTGGGGTGGCTCATTCCTTGGGCCAGAAAACCATTCAATTTCACCAATCTTTGAGATCCATATTCCTGCTCCTCCAGGCTGCTGATGAGCTTGTTGTAGACAGGCCGGTTCTGGCTGCTGATGGGCTGGTCCTGGGGCTAACTGAGGGTCAATCTCATCCTCTTCTTCCTACTCACTGTCAGACTCAGAATGGACAGGGACATGACACTGGATTCGCGCCTCCATGTTTTTCAACAAAAAAGCTATTACAACGAAAGGTTGTGAAAGTTCCGTACTGTCCTCTTCTATTGAATGACGTTGGTTTCGTGTCTTTATCTCCTTCAACAAAAAAGCTATTACAAAAAGAAGGTTTGTATTGGACATGCAGTTCACACACCAAGCTATTAAAAAAAAAAGAAGAAAAAGAAAGAAAAAAAATTGCACTTTCTCCACGGTCCCTTGCATCTGTGGAGTGTGTGTTCTCATTAATGAACGCAGCATGGACACCGGATAAATCTCGACTCAGTGTAATAGTCATGAAGGCAATGCTTTTCGTACGTCTTAATTTTGGACTGGACTGCTTAGCATTTTACAATTAACACACTGAGAACATTTGCTGCCAAAGAAAAGTACAAGGTGACAACAGTTACAGATGCGGATGCACCCTCTACTTCGCATCGATCTGCGCCTTGGTAAGGATACGTCAATTTAATTTTTGCTGTGAGGGGGCTGTCCCGTTTTCCACAAGCAGGAATCTGGTCACCCTAAGGGAAAACTGTGTTCAAGAGCTGAAGCACAAAAGCACTAAAAAGCAAATTTTTGTAACTAACAACAATTGATATTCAAAAATGTAACCTTTTTTTTTTTTTTTTTTTTTTTAGCGCTACATTTATTTTCTGTTTAGCCCTGCGTTACATTATAATGAATTTATTAGCCTAAACAATTAATGACATTTTTATCAATGGAGTTGGTAGGCCTGTCAATCCAAATATTAGGCTTAATATTTAGTCATAAAATGTGATTCAAATATTTTAGAATGTTACATAATTATTTTCCAAAATCCAGAAGACAAATGCACAGATAAACGAAGGGACAATTTGCACTTACTGACAAAAAATACTACACCAGGTTTTACATTTACTTATTCAAAAACTTAATTTAGTAAAAGAAATAAACGTGTGATGCATTTTATGAAATAGAAAAATGACAATACCGTGTGCATTCAGTTGGCAGCAAAAGAAACAAATTTTGGCAGCATTAGAGACTCTTATTAGGGGTTCAAGCGCTTAGCGCTGAAACTCTATTGTAATTGTTAAGATTATTATTATTATTATTATTATTATTATTATTATTATTATTATTATTATTATTATTCCGCCATAAAACTGATCGGGCAGAGCAAACCGTAAGGCCTAGAGACTTGAAACTTGGTCAAATGGTAGTAGCATCGCTCGATACTCAGAAACATGGACTCGGCCAAATCGGTCAATAGGGGGCGCTACAGCTAAACTGCTCATAACTCCTAGACCGCTTGTCGTAGACTCAAGTGCTTTATACCATTGGAATCCTTGGTTCAAACCAAACAAAACGTATATCTCCGATTTCATTTCCGCCTATAAAAAATTTCCGCCATCTTGTTTTTTTCATAAAACCTACTTTTAAGAACTAGTACTAGGTTTTTCTTCCGATCGGGACCAAACTAGTGCCAAACGATTCTATGAAGTCTCAATATCAAAAGTTATCAAAAAAAGTTTGAACTTTCGACTCGAGCTACCTACCGTATGCGAAAACATCGGAAGTAGGAGTGGCCAATTTTACGTAAATGGCTATAATTCTTGAAGGAAATGAGATATCTTCACCAAACTTGGCATGCTTACGTAAGAGGTCAATCTTTGGTCGCCCAAAGTTGGCGCGGTTTTGCCACATGGTGGCGCTATAATACCAAAAAAAACATGAAATTGGCTGTAACTATGAAACCATTAATCCTATTGACTTCAAAATTTGCATACATTGTCTTTGTCTCAGCTGCCATCGTTGTCTATATGGACATTCATGTATGTTGAAAAACATGGCCGCCATCGGCCAATCAATTTTCAGCAGCTATTACACAAGGTTAACAATGACCGATAGGAACGAAACTTGGTGGACCTATTTGACTCTTGGTCTGAGAGGGTTGTGCAAAGTTTTAAAAAAAATCGGTGGTGCTATCATGATTTTTGTAGGTAAATATTATAAAAGTAATATATATCATCTGATAGCTCTTCTCATTCTAAACAACTTTGCCTCAAGAAGCATTGGGGTCTGTCAAACCATTCTGTAAATATTTCAGATAATGTTTGAAACGTACTTTTGCGAACTAGTCCTAGGTTTTTCGCCCGATCGGAACCAAACCAGTGCAGAAATATACTCTGGAGTCTGATTATCAATAATTATCAAATAAAAGTTGAAATTTTGACTCACGGTTGCTAAGGGGTGCCAAAACGTTCGAAAAGGGCGGGCCATTTTTACTAAAATGGCTATAATACCCGAACGAAATTAGATATTTTCATCAAACTAGGTACACATGTGTATGAGCTCATTCTGAGGTCACAGTAAAAAAAAAAAAAACACGGAGTTTGGCCACTTGGTGGCGCTATAACAGGAAAAAAAACATGAAAACAGCTCTAACTATGCAACCGTTAGTCTGATTGAGTTGAAAATCGGCATGCAGTGGCTTTGTCCAAGGTGCCATGACTGTCTATGAGGACATTGGCGTATCTCAAAAATCATGGCCGCCATCGGCCAATGAATTTGAGCACCTATTAGACAAGGTTACCGGAGGCCGATCGGCACAAAACTCGGTGGGCCTGTTTGACTCCTGGCCCTAGAGGTCTGTGAGAAATTTGAAAGAAATCGGCCAATGGATGGTGCTAACGAGTTTTACGCTTCAGCAATCACGTGGTGTTTCACACATACACACAATGGCTGTGTCCCAGTTCAAAGGCTGCATCCTTTGAAGGACGCAGACTTCAAAGGCCACAAAGGTCAGACTGAGCATTGTTAATTGGGACAGTCTAGCCTGGAGGACTGTTCTTGTCGCCTAACAACTGTGACAGTTGCCGAGTGACTGTAACATTGTACTGGACTTTTTTGAAAGTTATATTAAACTCTCTGAAAACAAAACAGGGTTCACAAACTGTCTAAATATTTTCACCATGGTCCATTTCTGTATATAATAAAGAGTATAAACTATATATAATCACATCTTAGTAAGATATAAGTCAACATTTGAACCATTTTAAAGTATTTTTTTTTTTTTTTACATTTGTATCATTAGATATTTGAGTAAGTTGAAACCCAATATTTATGTTTAAAAGTGTAATTTGGCAATTTCTCTAAAAAAAATCCTGTCGTCACTAGCGCGCAATGAATTCTGGGGTAGGCAAGGCTGCGATGGATCCATCTGTTGTATCCTTCATTTCACGAGAAACAAAGGACGCATTTGGAGGCCGCATTTGAAGGAGCCTTCGAACTGGGACATCCTTTGTCACGCAGCAGTGACGCAATCGGCCTTCGAATGCGACCTTTGAAGGATGCAGCCTCTGAATTAGGACGCAGCTATGATTCATATCATTTGTTAGATCTCATACTGAACAACTTTGCCTCAATAACCACTGCTGTCAATCAAATCGTTCATTAAATATTCACGATTATGTAAAAAACCTACTTTTGTGAACTAATCCTAGGTTTTTCGCTCAACCTCAATAAAACCAATGCAGTATAATTCTCTGGACTCTCTAGGTCAATAATTATCACAAAAAAAATGTTGAACTTTACCCTTTGGGTAGCTATAACAGTGGCATTTAGAAAATGGCCGTGGTCAAGTGTACAACTAAGCCCATAATTCCTAAACAAAAACTCAGAACTTCATGAAATTTGGTGAGCACATTCTAAACAAGCATGCAGACTTTTATGGAGATCAGACCATAGGTAGCGCTATGAGCTTTAAAAAGCTTTCAAAACCATGTATTTCCTTAGTAAATTGCCTGTATTGGCTGTAAATGGTCTATTTCATCTATGACCTAGGTGGTTACATGCTTGCTAAATAAAACATAATACCTTTTTATGCATGTGCTTAAAGGCCTTAAACTGCTTGAAACCTGTTAATTGCTGCTCGTAGCTATATTTATGATTGAAATTCCATCCATTCACATACATTAATTACTATCATTAATCTCTTTAAAGTTATGTATCAATCTGAATCCCCATCTTAACAAAGTCATTATTATTTATTTAATTAAATGCTGTGATTGTCATTAACTTTCGGCATCTCGACAAGGTTACATATAATTTCCATGCTTGTTAGTATTTCTGCATTATTGTCATGTTGAGAAGACAAACTCAGCACCGGACATTAATGTGCAGATATTGACGTAGATCAGGAACGCAAATAATTAAATAAATAAATAAACAAGGCTCAGTTTTCAACATGGTAGAAAGTTAAATAAAAAAATACATTTTTTTTTCTTCTTCTTCTTATTTTTATTATTTAATGTGGCAAGACATATAACAAAGTGGTAGCTCATTCAAATAATCACTTTAACAATCTGTTTAAAGCAGTACTCTTAACTGCTTTGTTTGTTTTTTTTAAGCTTTGGCAAATCTAATCAAAAGTCAAGTAGTTTTCGACTATAGTTCTTGAGGTGCTCGTTGTAGCCTGGTAACTTCTAAACAACATTTTGTTATCTGACAATGTGATAAAAATCTGTGCATCTCATAAGAGCTGCCAGCCAATCAGAATGGATTTTCTGATAGCTTATGCAATTTATGCTGCAATTTACATCATGCTTGTCTGAGACTGAGACTAACCCTTATATTGACCAAATTAAATTCACCTTCAAAAATTCTTGACTTAATTGTTTAGTGTTTTACATACAGAAACTAAAATATAGAGAGTGCAAAATAATCAATCCCATATCCATACCATACCACATTTTGAAATAATAATGACATACTTGTATTACTATTAATATTCATGTTCAGATAAATTCTAGCCATTTCTGAAACTCCAGCACACCAAAGATTATGCATTTTCCTATTTCCTGCTTTGTAGTAAACACTACCAGCATAAATCCAACCATTTTAATAAATATTTTTATTAACATTCATTATTATATTACATTATATCAATGTTTTTATATTAATTATAAATTATCTGTCAACTACTAATATAAATAGTCTATTAGAGGAACACATGGCATGGTGTTTCTACAAGAAACATGTTGAATTCAGTGTTACTGTGTCAAAGTTCAACATCTTTAAACTTGTTATCTTCAAGTCACGCATCTAGATAAAGGATTCACGTGACTTGTTGGGCAAACAGAATAATATTTTGCATTTTATTTGATCACCTCTCAATTTCTCCTGCTCTTGTTTTTGTGTACAACTCATAAAATTATGTATTGCATCTCTTGAGTGCGGCTGCATGATACAGCGCAGAGGGAACATTACCTCCACCCAGAAGACGTGTCGGAGATTTTGCGATATCAAAGTAGACATCAGACGCATTGTATAAGTTGTTTTGTTGCAACGCTGTTAATATGCTACATTTGTAGATTTTCCAAGATAGAAACAAAGCTTATCGCTTACATGTGAATGGGTTCAAATTTCGAATCGCAAGTTTTCAATTGCAGATGTGAGCTCACTGTGCAGCTCTCAATTCTCTGGGCCTCGTTTCACAAAAGCATCGTAAGCCTAGATCGTAGAATACATCTTACGATTCATCTTAGTTTTGCCTCCTGTTTCCCAAAGCCATCATAATTGTAGTACTTGAAAATGCTCGTAGATTTGAGTGCTCTGGAGTAACCGTACATAGCTAAGAGCATCTTAATAGACAAGGGCTGGGTTTACAGATAATGTTGCAACTTAAGCTTTAACTTTTTTTCTTAACTAATGTCACTCGTTATTTTACAATAGAGTAACACCTGTTTCCCAAACCAGCATGAGATCGCTCCTTGTAAAGTAGAACTTAAGTGCTTGCTGTACAGTGAAAAGGTGTTGATCACTTTGGCAAATATGTCCAGAGTTTGTCTTCTCAAAATGAAAATAAGGTGGAAATGCTGGACGTTATTATTTTTATGTAACTAATTGAAAAGGTATTCAAATATAAGCTGTAAAAGGGAAATATTGGTTTGGGATGCACTACGTTTGGAAAACTTTTCCATGTCCTCATAGAGAAGGAACATACAGTAACTAAAAATGACAGCAAAGATTTCTTAGTCTGAGATATTTTCTGTTCTATTGCAATCATTTACTGAGATAAGTACAGCATTTGAATGAAGATTATCTGTAATGCGATGCGTGCTTGACTCTGACTGACGAGAAATGGCTCGGTAAAACGGACAGTAGCTAAAAGACAGGCACTGCTGGACACATTCAGTAGTCGAACGGACCATTGGAGAGACATGGCTCATCAGAAACAGTATTGTACAGCTGCAAACAGGTACAGCAGTGCACATCAAATGAGCATCAGATGTGCTGCCTGCTCCACTTCATCCTGAACCTCATCGAAATGAAACCCCCGTTCTAGTCTAATAAAAGCATTATGAAAAGTACATTTGCCATTCAGCTGTTTTTTGAATATAAAATCCCAGTCAAATATAAAATCCTAGTAATGAGATGATATCAGACAATGCTGCACAAAGAATTTGAATAATTTTCGTTTTGTTTTCAGTACTAAATATTTAACTTCTCAATACCCTTAAAACAATTTAAAAGGTTTTCTGAGAAGCAAAATTGCTTAGGTTAAATTTATGTCTGCAAAGATAAAAACATTTTGCCAAGGGATATTCAAGATATATTCTTTGAAAACAAGGTCATATCTTAATAAACAATGTTTCTTCATGGTGCAGCATCTAACCTTTGAGTACATGTGACATTTACAGTCTTATCTCTTATAATACAGTTTTTCGTACCGTTAAACGCAGTAATCATCTGTTTGGATGGTGAAATGCATATGGTGAATGTATGCAGATGAGGATATGCATAGTAAAATCAGGCGTTGTACACTCCATATATGGTTATTTTGGGGAGGAGACGGGGTGGGGAATGAATCACGTGCATGTACGCACAATCTTCCGCTAGCAGGGATTTATTAAGGGAACTATGTGCAGGTTCTGGCGTATGTACAGTTTTATAAATCTGAATGTTTTTGTGCGTATGCAAAATCTGACTTTTGTGCTTAAGCACACTTTTAGGAAGAAATCTAAGCAGAGTTTTATACATGAGGCCCCAGGGCTTGGAGGGCATAGGCGGAGTCGGAGGGTTGGAAGGTCCCCTTCTCTGGGATGTCACAGGGGGCGATGATCGAGCCAGTGACTTGGGGGGAACCGGCTGATCAGGAGGAGGAGGAGGAAGAGTACTCGGGGTGGGCACAAGGGTGGCAACCAACTCCAGGTCTAATAGCCCAGTGAGAGCTGGCTCTGGGACGGACGAGGCTTACAACGCTGGCTCTGGGACGGACGAGGCTTGCAACGCTGGTTCGTTGGCCGTGGCAGGCATGGGCGTTGGCTCGTTGACCTTGGTAGGCATAGGCGTTGGCTCGTGGACCAGAGGCGAGCCTGTGACATGGCATGGAGCAGACTGAAGCTTGGCTGTGACATGGCATGGAGCAGACTCAGGCGTGGCTGTGACATAGCATATAGTAGACTCAGACGTGGCTGTGACATGGCATGGAGCAGACTGAGGCATGGCTGTGACATAGCATGGAGCAGACTCAGGCGTGTCTGTGTCATGCTATGGACCAGGCTGAGGCGTGGCTGTTACATAGTGTGGAGTAGACTCAGATGTGGCTGTAACATGATATGGAGCAGACTCAGGATCTGGGGCAGAAGGTGGCACAAGCTCTGCGACCATGAAATGGGACCCTGGCTCGGTGACCATGAAATGGCACCCTGGCTCGGCAACCATGATGTGTGACCCTGGCTCGGCGACCATGACGTGGGACCCTGGCTTGGCGACCATGACGTGGGACACTGGCTTGGCGATCATGACGTCGAACTCTGGCTTGGCGGCCATGACGGTGGACGGCTCTGACATGGCAGTCACTGTAGGAGTGCATAGTTCCTCATCAGCCACTCCTACAGTGAAAAATGAACCACTCAGTTGCAGGGCTAAATCCATGTACTGAGCCAGACTGAGGGTAATCCGACCGCCAGGCATCATGGAGGAGACTGGCTCATTTAGCCCAAAATGGAAACAGCCTTTGAGGGCAATATCATTAAAGTCCACCATGTGACACAGTCCACAAAAGTCCACAACATAATCCTCGAGGGGACGATTCCCCTGGTGGAGACACAGGAGTGAAATTGCTGGGTTCATGTTGTTCGGTCAAGTATTCTGTAGTTTATTTACAACGTGAAATCCAAAACCAAAAACCTAAATGACTTCCAAAATAAAAGACATGAACAAAAACACATTTAAAGATGACACAGTTTCAACCCTGATTGCACATGTACATCACCCAGATGTCTATTTGATGTGTGTGATTACATCTGGAAGTATTTTTTTTTTTACATTGTTTGCTCCTCTGCAATACGTGTATAAGACGTATGTCAATAAGTATGTCTCGGATGCCAGTAAGACATTCAGCAGATGACTTTGAGACGTTTATGATTTAGAATGTTTGTAAATCTGATATTTTTTAAGATGTGTAGCAGATGTTAATTAGATTGTGATGCTTTCCAGATGAAAAGATCTAAAACAGACATCTCTGAGATGTACATGTGCTATCTGGGAAAATATACAACACATACTGTAACACTTTTCAATGGAAGGAGGAGGCAAGAAGCAAGGTTTCCTGGTTCAGGTAGGCGTTTTATTCTCTTCTGTGCAGCAGATACACTCTTTCAGGGTTTTCACTCAGTTCAATAATTCACTCTCAAAAATAAACAAACTTCTTCACAAACACTCAATAGCTTCAACATATAATGGAAACAGTTTGACAATGCTGCACACTTGTTTCTCTCTCTCTCCGACTGCTGGCGGTGTGGCTCTTTTAAGCCGCTCTCCCCGTGCTCACTGAAATTAGAGACAGTGTTAGACATAATTTAGCTCAGGTGTAAGCGCCCTTACCGCTTTCTCTCTCTCCGGAGATATGCTTGACCACGCCCCCGCTGCCACACATACAAAATATATAGAATATTAAAATGCATAATTGTTACATTTTTCCAGTCAGTTAAAATGTATTTATTTTCCCTTATTAGTGCTAGATACAGTATCGTAATATTATTTACATATATAGTTATATGCTTAATATTTATTATATTTATTTTTTACATAGCGAATTTCAGTTGAAATTTAATTTACTGTATTACCGTTTACAGTTATGTGAGACAAAAAAAGGTTAACATCAACTGTGACAAGATAGAACTGAAATGCATGGCTGTTCAACACTTCTGTTTACAAATTTGAAGGCTACTTATTGGATCAATAAAGGTAAAAGTCATATTATGTGACTACACATTGCTTTACGGAGAGCTTACGACCAACTAGCTAAGTCATGCGTTAAGAACAAGTGGTGCAACCAAATTAAGCACTTACTTGGTTAAAATCAAACTACAGTAGTAATAGTATTTACTAAGCCCTTAGTTTGAACTTTACGCCCAAATTTAAGTGAGACCTTACGCATATCTAGGGCAACTCTACCCAGGTCCTGACGCGAAGCAGATATTAAAAAAATACTTGACCGCAAACTGCTACGATTGACCAATAACAATCAAGTATTCCAGATAATTGTGTAATAAAGTGCATTAAAGGTGCACTCAGTAATTTTTTATGTTGCTCTTGCTTTTATGTTGTCATCTTGGACTTGGACAAGTGGCGATGCTGCATCATGCAAAAGCAATACATTTTTTTGGTCACTGATGCCATTGTAGAAATGCACGATTAACAGTCAGCAATGATTAATTCCATGAGAGATTAAATCAAGTGTCCCGATAACAGGGGGTTTACTGAGATAAAATAGATTGTTTTAGACAAACCATGTGATCGCAACGTGGCGACCCCCAAGGGGCAGCCCAGCTCCATGTAATATATATATATATATATATATATATATATATATATATATATATATATATATATATATATATATATATATATATATATTTATTATGTTACTGATATAACTGGAGTCTTCATCTCATCTGAGTATACGTTATTTTTTTAATAATATATTTATAATATATGACATGTATTACTAATTTTTTTAAGTAATATTCCTTACTTGAGGGATAGAATGCTGTAATGAGGAAAATACTATTATTAATTACATTTATATGTTGCTTATTTCAAATGCACTCCCAAGTCCTGAGCACTGAGTTCTGATCAAAATTACTTCCAGATGAGTGACGTACACCTCATGCCATGCACTGCTAATTTTACTGTGTAATTACACAATTACTGAGTAATAGTCTACTAATGAACAACAAGGGCGTTATGTGTAATTATTTTGTTGTGCAGCTTGTAATTACACATTCTTATATTACTGGGTTTAATGTACACTTTGAAATGTTACCCACTTTATGACTATAATGTTGAACACTCCTTGTTTAGCAATTATCCTCTCTAAATTTGGTTAGTAGCAAAAAACAAAACAAAACAAAAAAGGCCAGGGGTGTGCAACCTTGTGATTTACTGTCCTGCAGAGTTTTGATTCTGCTCTTAAACACCTGCCTGTTATTTTCCTAGATAACTCCTTGATTGTCTGATTCAGGCAGGTGTGTTTGATTAGAATTGGATCTAAACTGCTGAAGAAAGTAGATCGCCAGGAACAGGGTTGGGCGCCTCTGAACTAGATGAACCTGTCCTCACCTACAGGTACACCTCTCGGTAACCCCACCATTTTCTTTTTCTTTTTCAGAATAAATTAATCATGGGTGACAAATTCACCTGCAAATAGAGTATTTTTACAATGGTAACTGGCAGTGAAAACTATTGATTTTGCTTGATGCTACATCCACACTGATACGTATTATGATAAAGTGTCACAGTTTGTTGAGGAAAGACCCAAACGCAGAAGGCATGTATAAGGGCTTTTATTAAAAAGAACAAAGAAAACAAAAACTCTCACGTGGGAGAAACCAACAAACTAAAACAAAATCAAGACAGGACCGACTGGATAACTGGAACAAAACAAGGCAACTCACAGGCAGTACATACACAATAGTACAAAACAATATGTTAGAGACATGAGGGAAGAAGGCACAATATAAATGCACCAAGACACATGAGGAGCAGGTGAAACTAATTACATAAACAAGGACTAAACCAGGGAGAGTAATGAGGGAACGAGGAGGCGTAGTTGGGTCTTGACCAACTGACAAGAGTGCACATGGAACAAAACAATGACAAGACAATAGAGCACATGACAACAAAGCCATCATTAGCCACGTGCTCCAACAAAAGACAAGACCAGACACGTGCACATGGCAAGAGAACAGAAACCGAACACGAAGCCATGCGCTCTCAAAGTCAAGACAGAGAATGAGTGTCTGGATCCCGACTCAGAAACAAGACCGAACCTGACAAAAGAGTCAGGATCCAGACACCACGCTCTGAACATGGAACACAGACTACACAGCAGAGCACACGGCAAGGAAAACAACCAAAGCCGTGTGCTCACACAGAGACACAGAACACAAGTATCAGGATCCTGTCACCACAATAAACATGACTGACAAAGGTGACAGGATCCTAACACTATCATAGCTGCCAGCGAAGCATAAAATATTAATAATAATAAAAGAAATGTATAATTGTATAGTAGCGCAGTAGTATTGGGACATTGGAAAGTATTGCTACCCCGTCATAAAATTGATTTAGCCTACCTTACAAGTGGTCATTTGCCTTCAAATTTTTTAATCCTAATATATGGTAGAGCCCTTATGGGGGTTTGAAGAACAGACATGCTAGGACATGCTGTTAAATATGCTTTCACCTGAAGTTGTATGTTTTTACTGTAAGAGCAATGAGTGTGATTTGCCTGAGGGACTATTAGTGATGAAAACATGCATCCACGTACGCTGGTAGATGATAGATAGACAAAAGGGACTTGTAAACTCAGAAATTCCTGTGTGAACACTCTAGAGGCATTGACGTATTGCATCTTGGAGCACAAAGAAGACTGAATGTCATCTGCTTGTTTTCTGTAATAATGTAATGAACATTAGACAATTCTTGCATTAGGCTATTTTGCATAGTGTATAAAAGCTCTACTGTGATACGGCTGAAGTGCTAGGTATCTTGAAAAGGTTTTTGTGACATAATAGAAGACAAAGAAACCCTTGGAGCCACTCCATGCTGGTCTTACTAAGGTAAAAGGAAGGTCAGCTACAGCCGATATGCCATAGAGAACTGGACTAAGTTGGTATTGTGAAACTGAAAACAATGGAACTGCTGGAATGAACAGGTTCCATTACTCAGTATTTTTTCTTCTGAAGATATTTCTTTACACATCATAGATTAAATTACTCTGCGTAATATGGTGCTTTTATGTGCGGTAGCGATGCGGAACGCTGTGGGATAAGAGAGAAAAGTCCCGTGTAATCGCGAAACGCTGTTTCTTTTACAGCACTGAAGTCAGCAATTTACCATTCTGCCTTGCTCACACCGGCAGAGAGAACAGCATGAGTGTCGCCAATCCCTTCTAAATAAAACAATGTATCAAATGAAACTTTCCAAGACAGTGGCATTCTCTACATTAGATAATAGTAGTGTATCAACATCAAGACATTTATCGCTTAAACGGCGCACAGGCGGGTCTTTAGCTCGGTAAAGATTATAGCAACGTCTGCCTGTACGAATCCTACTAAAGGGGAAGGCTTAGCTCATGAATATTAAATAAACAAACATAACAAGTTCGAAGCCTTTTTTTGGAAGCGCAAAGTCGTTTGGCCTAATTAATATTAATAAACACATGCCTTTCTTCAAATAAGCGCGTTGTACGTTGCGAACGTCTCATTACGTAATTAATAGTCATGAGCCAATCCTTCACCGTAGTATATTTCTGAACCTGTCAGGCTGACAGGGTGGAGGATGCAGTGGACAGGCAGGATTTCTTTCACTCTTTCTTTACAGTAATATCTCTTCAAAGAATAAATAATCGAGACGTCCAGCATAACATAAATCGATTTGCGGATTAAAATGAAAGGGACACTCTGAAATCAGTTCAGTTTCACCATTACACAGAGAAGAGTTTCTTCCGGACTGTTTCGGTTCATCACCGAAGGATACCCTGCCCGGACCTTATGCTGCCAATGACAAGTTCAGCTCCTCGTATCATCTACCTCACTTCTACACGACCATCATAGTTTTGGCAATCAATGACCAGGACGAATATTTCATTTCCTTTCCTCATCCGAGTCTTTTGAAGCCGCCGGTGGGTGTCCTTAACCTGCACTAAACTGACAAGTGTACCCATTAATTTTTTTTTTTTTTTTTTTAAAGGATCAATGCTGAACCATTCTCCCTGGTCTAGGAACCTAAATTTAACAGAGCCGAAAACCGGTAAATCCTAATATTATACAGTTGCAATCGAAATTGTTCAACCCCCCCAAGACAGTAAGGATTTACAAAGGTAAGCTTTTCTGATGACCCAGAATTTTTAAACTTTACATCTATATCAGTTGAGTGACACATTCAAAGTCATAGTGTGAATATTTAACCTAATATTTGTAAATAGCAGGATTTTTTAAAAATACAGCCATGTCATAATTATTCAACCCCTATTGCATGTAGATGTTTCTTAAATATGTAAGGCTACACAAGTAATTGTTTTAAAACAAAATTAAGTCATCAATCTGCAATGGCACTTATTGAAGTGTTAAAATTTAAGTTTAGCAAAACTTCACCAAGGGAAATGTTGACTTGAATATTCAAGAAGTAACTAGGAAAGACATGTGGAGTCCTGGAAGAAGGTTTTATAGACGTATGACACTAAACTGAAAATGAGTTTTAGACCCATGGGTAAGCAGTATGTTTGGAGTAAGATGACAAGGTGATGACAAGAACGACACCATCCCCACAGTCAAGCATGGAGGTGGGTCAGTCCTGTTATGGGGGTGTTTTGCGGCTGCAGGAAATGGCTATCCTGACTATGTGACTGACACCATGGATTCTTTCAGGTATCAGGCCATTTTGGCATGAAAAATGTGATATCTTCAGTGTGTAAATTGAAGCTCGGTGATCACTGGACTTTCCAGCAAGTCCTTAAATGGCCCTTTCAGTCCATCATTAAAATCCCTTTGCAAACCTTTGTTGGGATATCAAGGAAGCAGTGGCAGTACAGAAACCAAAGAATGTCAATGAGCTGGAAGATTTTGCTCATAAGAAATGTGTAAAAAGTCTAATAGAGAGGTGTCCGAAGCCTGAGAACACTTACCTGAAATGTTTATTTGCTGTTAAGGATAAAGGATGCTCCACAAATGATTGACTTTGGGGGTTGAATATTTTTGACATGACATTTGTGGAGAGAATTATTTATTTTTTATTTTAAAATTTGGGTAAACAACTCTTTGTTCTCAAAATCACTCAAATGTGTATTAAAAACTTACTTTGTTTACTGAGGTTTTAATTGATGTGTTTTAATTCACATCACCAGAATGTATTGCTGGTCAGGGGGGTAGAATAATTTTGATTGTAACTGTAACTTATGACAATGCACATTGCAATGAAACATAAAAGCTTTCTCTCCTGAGGTTCCTCCATAAGAATTTCAATGAAATCCTTCATTTGAATAGACACTAGTCATCTCTGTTTTGACTTAATTTGAATGTTTACCAAGTTTCATGATTGTACTTGTATGATGACATATATTCCACCTATTAACCCATATTTTAAATTTTGACAGAATTTCAAGATGGCATCAGAGGTCAGCCAAGTGTCATTGAGTGAGCTGCCCATGGACAACTGGATGGCCCATCTGCCCAGTGCACTGTGGGATACCCCTCTCTGTTACATGACCATTCCAGGTATAACCTCAGTTTTTCATTTACTTATACTAAATGTTGCATGAATACAAAGCCTTTCTTATTATGCACGTAGAGTATAAAAACTGAACATTTACCTTTATTTTTTTTCTGCTGTTTTCCACAATGGTAGACTCTTTATGGTGTTTATTTTACAAATGGGATCCACAGTTGAGAATATGGATTATAGTAGGAGGGTTTAATTACTTGATGTGTGTGATTTAAAATGACTAACAACATTTCATAATAACTATTTTTTTTTACAACCTTCTTAAAGGAATAGACCCTAGTTTACTCAAAAAAATTTATTCATGCACATGTCATTCTTAACCCATATGACTTTCTGTCTTTTGCAGAACACAATAGACAATGACAGTTTATTGTGACTTAGGCTAATAAAGCTTAAAAAAGGACCCAAAAGTATCATAAAAGTAGTCCATGCAACTCGTGTGCCATTTTCCAAGACTTTTTGGGTGAAATATTCCATTAAAATCCATGCCTTCATAGCCCTCAATCAACTTATTTTTGTATTGATTTATTGACTTAACTGGCCTTATTTTTATAGGCATTATATGTTCAGTGCCATTTGTGGTTACAGTTATGTGTCATAGACGTTCTTGGTTTGCAGGAAGCCATAATTCTATAACGTACTGTCTGGATAAGAATGACCGCTCCCCAGTTGACCCCACTCAACCAGATATGCTGCAGAAGCTGGACAAGTACATGAAGCCCATCATACGCCCGTTTGTTTACAAGTGGGCGATAGCACAGGTATGGTACTTGCCACATCAATCAATTTGACAGAAAGTTCCTTCGTAGTTTGTGTAATGTGTTTAAATTAGTTTCTAATGCATTAAATATAATGATTATCACTGGTTTCATGCTGAATGTTTACTTGATGTATTTTCCATATCAAGACAGACTCACACCCTTTCTACACTGGACGTGAGCGATGTCGCGCCGTAACTCGCAACACCTTGAGGCTGTCTACACTGGCCACCAAAACCACTGAATGTTCTAAACCATTTATTTGTCTTGTTGGTAGGAGTAGTGGCAGGAGTGCAGAGCAAAATAGAACAGGGCATCTGTTTACTGTCTGCGCAACAAGGCACGATGCGACCGATGCATCCAGTGTAGACAGCATCATTATTTATATTGGGAGCGATTTCTTTTCATCGCATCACGCCGTGCCACTCGCGACTGGTGTAGACAAGGTGTCATACATATTAATAAATCACAATTTACCTTTTAATTTACATGAGCAAATATGTATTAACTATTTGAGGTCATGACAAGCTTTGTTGTTTTTCTGTTGGTGAAATACAAGATCATTACTACTATAATTTAAAAAATGCATGATCAAATTTTGTGTATGTACTGTATGTATTATACTATGGTATACTGACTGGTCTGAATGTCATGTTTGGAAGAAAACTCAAGTGCAGCAGTGAGTAATTCAGTTTACTAAAATGATGCAAAATAGAGTGAAAAAAGTAAAAGCAAGACGTTAACTCCCGGGACAGTGATGAGTGATGGTAGTGGGGCCAGAACTGTCCAAAAGCGTAGAAAACAGAGTAATCCAGAGTGGGGGTAAATCCAGAGAACCGGGAGAGCAATCAGGGCAGGCGATCTAATCCGAAAAGAGAGTGAGAGAGCAGACAAGATCGAAGAAACAGGCAAGGTTCATAAACCAGAAAAGAAAAAAACAAACAAAAAAGGTAACCAGATCAAGAGGAGAAACTGAATTGTCAGGGCAAATGCACAAGACAATCTGGCACAAGACAGCAAATGATGAGGGAATAAATAGAGAAAAAAAAATCAATCACTGGTGACATGGGGAACAGGTGCAGCTGGTAACGAGCGACAATGATGATTAAGCAGGAACGAATCTGCATTGCCACTTAGCAACTGTCAAAAGAAAACAAAACAAACATACGAAGAGAGGGGAAACATGAAGACAAACAGGGAAACAGAGAGCAGATCACCTAGGAACCCTGACAGTACACCCCCCTGCATTTGAAGCATCACCTGGTGCTCCAAAGGGGGTAGGCGTCCGCCGGTGATGGAACTCCTCAATGATCAAATGGTCCAGGATATCCCAAGTCGGCACCCAACTCCTCTCCTCAGGACTATAACCCTCCCAATCCACCAGATATTGAAATCCCCATCCCCATCACATGGTTTTTCAAACAGCCTCCTGACCGTGTAGACAGGGGAACCCTCGATAAGGTGTGGGGGAGGGGAGCTGGGGGTAGAGACACAAGGATTAAGAGAACAGGTTTGACCCAGAGGACATTAAGCGCAGGATGGACCCTTCACAAGATACTGGAAGCTGAAGATGCACCGCTGCCAGGCTGAGGACCTTAACAATAGGGTATAGCCTGATGAACTGTGATGCTAACCTACGAGCCAGGACATTAAGAGGCAGGTCCTTGGTTGAGAGCCACACCCTCTGTCCACAAACATACCTAGGTGCCAGAGTCCGGGTAACAGTCAACGGCTATCTTGATACACCCCCCCGGTCCAAAGGAGTGCCTGCCTGGCCCTCCTCCAAGTGCATCAACACCACTGGATACCAGGGACGGGAGGGAATGGGAAGTGATTTGAGGAGACCAACAAGTTGCTTGTTGCTAGACTTGTTATGAACACAGACTGAGCAAGCCTCCACGAAACGGTGGACCTCCTCTACCATGGCTAGCCACCAAAATCGTTTGGCGGATGGCAGCCAGAGTCGTCCTGACTCCTGGGTGTCAAGTCAACTTGAATGAATGACCCATCTAGAGAATGGCAACCTGTACTGACTCAGGAACAAACAGCAGACCACCCAGACACCCCCTGGGCACCTCAACCCCAACCAATGCCTTCCTCACACATTGCTTAATGCCCCAGATGACAACCCCCGCCATACAATCAGAAGAAGGGATATTGTCAGGAGGAGATCTGCCATCCCCAGCAGTGAACTGAGGCAAAAGATCATGCGGTTTAAGATTCTTAGTACCTAGACAATAGGAAAAGGTGAAGTCGAAAGTACTGAAGAACAGTGCCCATCAAGTCTGCCAGGAGTTAAGCCTCTTGGCCGAATGGATATACTCCAAATTTCTGTGGTTGGTCCAGACCAGGAAGGAACAGCCGCTCCCTCTAGCCAGTGATGCAGTTCCTCCAGGGACAACTAAACCACCAACAATTCCATGTTCCCGATGTTTAGGTCAGCTTGGGACAGACGGTGAGAGAAGAAAGCACAAG
This sequence comes from Myxocyprinus asiaticus, assembly GCF_019703515.2. Lineage (NCBI taxonomy): Eukaryota > Metazoa > Chordata > Actinopteri > Cypriniformes > Catostomidae > Myxocyprinus > Myxocyprinus asiaticus. The sequence goes on from NC_059352.1 coordinate 18,808,504, forward strand.
GATGTAACTTCTTATCATCAAGGGAATTGCTGGGAGAGGACAACCTGACACAAACGTCAGAAACATCTACTTTCACAATTAACTGCCTTTCAGGGTCCGGCCTTTCCAAAATGGGAGCAGAAGAGAACAAGACTTGAGGGAACTGAATGCAGACTAGGCCGCAGGGGACCACTTTAAGCATTTTGTGGAAGTGAGCATAGTAAGTGGCATGGCTACCTGGCTGTAGTTTTTGATAAATCTTCTGTAAAAATTGGCAATGCCTAAGAATTGTTTCAAGGCTTTGCAAGAGTCAGGAACTGGCCAGTCGGAGACAGCTCTCACCTTTGAAGGGTCCATGCAAATCCCTTCCACTGAGATGATATACCCCATGAACGGAACCGACTGAAGGTGAAAGGCACACTTCTCCAACTTGATGAACAACTGATTTTCCAGCAACCTCTTCAGCACTCCTTGGATGCGCTGAATGTGCATCTTGAGAGAGGAAGAAAAGATAAGAATGTCATCCAGTTACACAAAAACAAATTGATTAAGAATCAATCAAAACAGCCGTTTGAGAAATTTACTGAACTTCCACAGTATAAACTGAGCTGCCGCTTTCCACTCACTGGATGGCACCAGAGTGCGGAACTTGATGGAATACTCTACTACAGACTGCTCCCCTTGGCATAACTCAGCCAAGTGACGTGCTGCCTCCTTCCCAAACACCTTTTTCATCTCCTCTGAGATATCTTAAATCCTGTGCAGAACTGGGCTTTGGCTTCTCACAGAGTAATAGTGATGACATACGCTACCTTGACTTCCTCGGTGGAAAATGTAATGGGCTGGTGAGAGAACACAATGGAGCATTGGGTGAGAAAAGATGAACCGGTTGTGGGTTCACCAGCATAACAGGGCGGAGGATTGACACAGGGTTTTGGAGCAGATGGAGGAGCAGTCGCAACGGTGGTGGCGGCGTACAGAACCGCATCCCGATTGATACGAAGATTAATGGAGTAGGTTGGTGAGGTCAGCGACTTGCATGACCAGGGCATCCACCGCTTGCTTGCCCGATGCTTGTTGTTCCTCATGCCTCCCCAACAAAGCGTCTTGCAGATCCACTGCTGTTCTCGTCGGGTTTTCGTCTGCTGAGTCCATTCTGGCATTGTTGTACTGTCAGGTTTGGAAGAAGACTCAAATGCAGTGGTAAGTAAACTTTCACAGTTTTTATTGAAACACTGCAAAATAGAGTGAAAAAGGCAAAGACAAGACATTAAGGACAGCAATGAATGATGGTAGTGGAGCCAGAACTGTCCAAAAGCGTAGACAGAGTAATCCAGAGCGGTCGTAATTGCAGAGAACCGGAAGAGCAATCAAGTTAGGTGACCTAATCCAAACAGGGAGTGAGGGAGCAGACAAGATGGAAGAAACAGGAAAGAGTCAAAAAGCTTAACTAGGTAACTAGACTGACTGGAGAAATGGCTGGAATGGTCAGGGCAAATGCACAAGACAATCTGGCACAAGACAGCAAACGAAGGGGGAATAAATAGAGGGAGAAATCAAACCGGGGAGATGGGAAACATGTGCAGCTGATAATGAGCGGCAACGATGATTAAGCAGAAACAAATATACAGCGTGATCGGGGCTGCCACGTGGCACCTGTCAAAAATAAATAAATAAAAAAACACAGGGGAGGGGAAACACGAAGACAAACAGGGAAACAGGGAGCGGATTACCCAGGAACCCTGACACTGAGTTAGTAAGCACATTTGAAAAAGGCACTATAATAGTGTCTGGATAAGCATTACAGTTTAAAGGTTGAAATGAATGGAATTATGTTGAGTATGATATCAAATCCCTCATGAGGTAATAGACCAATTTATGTCAATGTGCATCAGCAGATTCCTGTAGATCTTGAGTCTGTCAGCTCAGAAACTTAAATTTATCAGCATGAGAGGGAATACATTGTTGTGTGCTTTCCTGCAGAAATCAATGAAACACTGAGTAGTTTTTCGAGCCTTTGCTACTCTGTAAGCTTTGTCAATAAACTTGAACCACAATTCAATAGAATAGTTATAACTATAGGTATAAAATGCTGATGGTTGAACAGATTTCCCCAAATTTTCAATATGTCAGGTTAGATATAAAAGGTTATAACAGAGAGATGTTTGTTTCACTTTTGGTGGTTTCACTCACACTGTTTGACTTGTTGTTTGATAGCTGTTCAGCAGTCCTTTTGCTGCACCTGCATTGTTAATGAATGTGCTTTACATTATTTACCATAGGAGTCTAGCGTACAGGAGCAGTTAGATTCTGGGGTGAGATACTGTGACCTGAGGATAGCACATCGGCCTAATGACAGCTCTAACGATCTCTACTTCTACCATGGTGTTTATACCACTATTACTGTGGAGGTAAGACAAATGGCTACTCATAAAAAAACTATGCAAACAATTGATCATTGGACTTGAGATGTTCATTTAAAAGTCTTGAATAGCTGCCAAGGCCATTAATGATGCAAAATATAGCATACAGTTTCCCAGCATATTTTTTAAAATTTATTTAATGTAATTTTCTATACATTTTTCATGTGTTGTGAAAATATTCTTTTAAAACTAAAGTGCTGTGCAACTGAATATGTCATGATTTTATACAGTATGAGCAATAGAGCACAACAGATGGGTTCTGGAATTAAAAATCCCATAAATTTTTTTCCATAGGGAAATTCATTATTAACAATAATTTTTTAAACCTTTAAAGAAAGACCTACAGTGAGCTTCGAGGTTGTTAATCGATGGTATATGCTTCTGCTGAAGCTATCAATCTGCGTTTTTTTCTATGTAATTTTTAAAAAAGTTTTCGTGATTTCCTGGTGAAGAAGTACACTACCAATGATCCTGAGGGGGAAAATCCACCAATCAGAGAATTGCAAAAGATCTCTGAAGTGACCACCCACTTCCATGACGTACTGCAAACCGAGTTGGTCTCCCTACACTATCAAAATATGAAAATACTGTATTTGTATATCTGAATATTTTGCAATAACCTTTAAATATATTGATTGTATAGTTATAATCAACTTTAAATCAATAGTTTTCTATGTTTCCATTGTTGTTAATTCAGTTATGTCATTTTCAATTCTTTATGGGATTGCAGTTCATTCCCTCAAGAAAGATGTTAAGCACACAGTCTTGTACCTTTGTCTCTTTGTCAGATTTTCAAATATATTTTGCTTCAAATCATTGTGCAAAGTTGTTATTAACCCTGAAGATGGCTGGTTTGGTTTAAGGTATATACAGTTGAAGTCAGAAGTTTACATACATTTACGTTGAAGTCATTCAAACTCATTTTTTCCACAGATTTAATATTAGCAAACTATAGTTTTGGCAAGCCGTTTAGGACATCTACTTTGTGCATGACGTGAGTAATTTTTCCAACAATTGTTTACAGACAGATTGTTTCACTTTTAATTGACTATATCACAATTCCAGTGGGTCAGAAGTTTACATACACCAAGTTAACTGTGCCTTCAAGCAGCTTGGAAAATTCCAGAAAATTATATCAAGCCTTTAGACAATTAGCCAATTAGCTTCTGATAGGAGGTGTACTGAATTGGAGGTGTACCTGTGGATGTATTTTAAGACCTACCTTCAAACTCCATGCCTCTTTGCTTGACATCATGGGAAAATCAAAAGAAATCAGCCAAGACCTCAGAAATAAAATTGTGGACCTCCACAAGTATAAACATCATGGGACCATGCAGCCATCATACCGCTCAGGAAGGAGATGCATTCTGTTTCCTAGAGATGAACCTACATTGGTGTGAAAAGTGCAAATCAATCTCAGAACAACAGCAAAGGTCCTTGTGAAGTTGCTGGAGGAAACGTGTAGACAAGTATCTATATCCACAGTAAAACAAGTCCTATATCGACATAACCTGGAAGGCTGCTCAGCAAGGAAGAAGCCACTGCTGCAAAACAGCCATAAAAAAGCCAGAATACACTTTGCACATGGGGACAAAGAACTTACTTTTTGGAGAAATGTCCTCTGGTCTAATGAAACAAAAATGTAACTGTTTGGCCATAATGACCATTGTTATGTTTGGAGGAAAAAGGGCGAGGCTTGCAAGCCGAAGAACACCATCCCAACCGTGAAGCATGGGGGTGGTAGCATCATGTTGTGGGGGTTCTTTGCTGCAGGTGAGACTGGTGCACTTCACCAAATAGAGGGCATCATGAGGAAGGAAAATTATATGGATATATTAAAGAAATATCTAAAGACATCAACCAGGAATTTAAAGCTTGGTCGCAAATGGGGAAAATGGCTTAAGGACAACAAAGTCAAGGTATTGAAGTAGCCATTACAAAGTCCTGACCTCAGTCTGAAAGAAAATTAGTAGGCAGAACTGAAAATGCGTGTGTGAGCAAGGAGGCCTACAATCCTGTCTCAGTTACACCAGTTCTGTCTGGAGGGATGGGCCAAAATTCAAGCAACTTATTGTGAGAAGCTTGTGGAAGGCTACCCAAAAAGTTTGACTCAAGTTAAACAATTTAAAGGCAATGCTAACCAATACTAGCAAAGTGTATGTAAACTTCTGACCCACTGGGAATGTGATGAAAGAAATAAACGCTGAAATAAATAATTCTCTCTACTATTATTCTAACATTTCACATTCTTAAAATAAAGTAGTGATCCTAACTGACCTAAGACAGGGAATGTTTTCTACGATTAAATGTCAGGAATTGTGAAAAACTGAGTTAAATATATTTTGCTAAGGTGTATGTAAACTTCTGTCTTCAACTGTAACTCTTTAAGAAGTACTTGATGAGATCTCAATAAGAGAAAATGAACAGGAAAAATACTTCCTGTACCAAGAGAGCTAAAAATGTGGGCAGGCACTTTTGCGCTCTGTAGCTCTAATTGGAACCCAGGTTTAAAGAATAGAATTAAATGCATTCACTTGAACCTAACAAATTTCTTGTGTTATTGCAGACGGTATTAAAAGAGATCAGAAAGTGGTTGGATGTTCATCCAAAGGAAGTAGTCATCCTCTCCTTTAGCCACTTCCTGGGCCTCTGTCAAGATCATCACTCACTGCTGGTCTCAACAATAAAGAGTGTTTTTGATTCCAAACTATGTCCCGAAACGGTATGCATTGATTGTCATTATCAAATTATAGAAATCATTGATTGGAAACCGATTCATTAGCAAATGTATTCTCTGTATAATTGATTCAAATACTTAATTTAAATAATTATAAGATACCTCCAATTTGTCTGACAGGAGCGTGTTACACTACGGAATTTATGGAGCCAGGGTTACCAAGTCATCATTTCATATGAGCACAATATTGCCAACTGCCACATAGAGTTGTGGTCCCATATACCTTATTGGTGGGCCAACAAGTGCAAAGCTGAAGCGCTGATCGAGGAATTTGAACGTAGAAAACAAAGTGGCCGACCAGGTACTTCTTAAAATTACATCATAAATGTTTACAGTAACAACAAATCATAGGCAATTCTGATCTTATTCAGACATCCTTTTGTTGGAATAATGGAAACAAAAATCAATGTTCTTGTGTGCACCATTTTCCACAGGAGGGTTCTTTGTGACTGGCATCAATCTTACTGAAGATTTGAAGTATATATGCTCCCATCCCACAGAATCTCTGAAGGATATGGTGATGTCCACATATCCCACATTACTCAGCTGGGTCAGGCAGCAGATGCCTGGCTCTAACACTGGCTCCCTCAACATCATAGCTGCGGACTTTGTGGCTGAGAGCCAGTTCATACCAACTGTCATTGCACTGAATGAAAATCTACTGAACAGAACCATATTATCAGAGCCTTGATACACTCTTAGACTGCACAATGTATTTAACATTTAAGGAAAGAAGTGTTTCTTGTTCTTGTGATAGATTTTTATACTGGTCAATAGACTATAAAATAACTTTGCACTTTTTGATTATAAGGGTGATAGAGAATTGATTTATGAGTAGAATAATGTAATGCACTAATTTTTATGAGTTAAATGTACTGTCTTATTAGGCTTATTTATGCAGTTTCCGATATATACCTCTGATCTTGCAATAATGTAGGTCATTTATAAGGACCTGTTCCTGGATCTGGACATTATCATGGTCCAAATGATCACAACATCAAAATATAGCACCAGTCATAAGCATAACATGTTACATACATAGTGCCAGTGAGCAGTGAACCAGAATTTCACAGTTTGCATGAGGATTGCTGAAGACTATTTAATCCAAGCCTGCACAAATGGAATCAAACACTCAGGACTGTGCATTTGTTATAATATATAAACTTTTAAACTTTTTACTGTATGGAATGACAAAATGAAGATTATGGTTACATCTCTGCATGGTTTTCACAAACAAAAGCATGAAGAGGCATTGCGGAATATTTCTGCAATTGCACATGTTCTCTGTCGTAGCAGCATGTCATCTAAACCATGAAGCAAGTTGTCAGCGATTTTGGCCTCTCTGACAAATAAAATTTAAATCACAAGTATCTACAGTTTGAATGGAGGATATAGATCTGATATATACACCGATCAGCCACAACATTAAAACCACTTGCCTAATATTGTGTAAGTCTCCCTTGTGCCACCAAAACAGTGCCAACCCGCATCTCAGAATAGCGTTCTGAGATTATATTTTTCTCACCTCAACTGTACAGAGTGGTTATCTGAGTTACCATAGACTTTTCAGTTCAAACCAGTCTGGCCATTCTCTGTTGACCTCTCTCAACAACAAAGCATTTCCATCCGCAGAACTGCTGCTCACTGGATGTTTTTTGTTTTTGGCATCATTCTGAGTAAATTCTAGAGACTGTTGTGTGTGAAAATCCCAGGAGATCAGCAGTTACAGAAACACTCAAACCATCACCGAGATCACATTTTCCCCCCTTTCTAATAGTTGATGTGAACATTAACTGAAGCTCCTGACCCGTATCGGCTTGATTTTACACTGCACTGCTGCCACATGATTGGCTGATTAGATAAACGCATGGATGATTGTCGGTGCCAGACGGGCTGGTTTGTGTATTTCTGTAACTGCTGATCTCCTGGGATTTTCACACTCAACAGTCTCTAGAATTTACTCAGAATGGTGCCAAAAACAAAAAAACATCCAGTGAGGGGCAGTTCTGCGGATGGAAATGCCTTGTTGATGAGAGAGGCCAACAGAGAATGGCCAGACTGGTTCGAACTGACAAAGTCTACGGTAACTAAGATAACTGCTCTGTACAATTGTGGTGAGAAGAATATCATCTCAGAATGTTACTCTGAGATGAGGGTTGGTGCTGTTTTGGTGGCACGAGGGGGACCTACACAGCACATAATTGGTAATCAGAAGGTTGCTGGTTCGATCCCCACAGCCACCACCATTGTGTCCTTGAGCAAGGCACTTAACTCCAGGTTGCTCCTTGTAATATGTGCACTGTAAGTCGCTTTGGATAAAAGCGTCTGCCAAATGCATAAATGTAAATGTAGAGTTCTTTCATATAGCTATAATGTAAATCTGCTTCTTTTTTCACTCTATGTCAGACAGATTTCTTGGTTGAGGTTTATTCAGAGGCAGATTTAGAGGCAACTAAATACATAATTACTTAAAGATTTCTAGTGATGTTTATACAATTTCCTTGTTTCATTGTAGGTTCAAAGCAACAGATGATCTGAAGGCCTTAGTTTGACTTTATCAACACAGGGGACAACAAGGATTAGATGACATGGAAAGAGACATTTCTCTGTGCATTGTTTTATTGATCACAGAATGTGATGAAAGCCTTTAGTCAAAGTTAAGCTATATTACCAAAAGATAATAGGGTTTTTTGTCTCTTCCCTGCTCAAAGGTGATAAAATGATGAAAGGTAACCATATTTTGGAGCTGTAGTAGCTTAAACTAATACAATAATTTGTCACAAGTGTTAAAGCTACACTCAGTAATATTTGATTTCGTCTTGGACTTACACTGAAACATGGAGGCATGGATGCAGCATTATTCAAACACAATAGTTTTCAGGTACCTATGTAATTGTAGAAATTCACTGTTCACATATAGCCATGATTAATTTAATCCATGAGGGAAAGTATACAGGGAGGTTACTGAAATAAAGCGAGTAGTATTCGACTGGTCCTGTTCTAACATGGCAGCCCCCATGAGGGACCCTCTCTATGTAGAATAAAAGGTTACAGATATGACTGGAATCTTCATCTCACATGAGTGGTCATGATTTTATACATATGTATTAAAATTACTATGAATTTCTTTAAATGTAAAACTTTTTAATGAGGAATTGTTTTACTGAATGTGCCTTTAAAAACCACTGGCCTTTATGTAAATTACAAAGATGTACCTGGTGCCTTTTTTTTAATAGAATGAGAGGGGCCATTCAGACCGAACGCGTAGTGGTGTTAAAAAAATCAAGACGGAGCGGAACGAATAGAACAGAACGCAGGTGTCTCTGAATGCGTTTTAACAGTTCTTTTTAACCTGACAGCGTCTGGAAAACGCAGCGACTTTGAAAAAACATCGAGACACGGCGCAACGGTCAAAGACGTCCGTCTAGCGCACAGAATTTCAACTGAAAAACAGCACAGACAGACACAAAACTGGTATGAACGGCCCCTAACACGAGTGACGCAAAGCTGTTCTACAACCAGCTTTAAAGTTGTGTGAAAGGAATGTAGCAGGAAACAACAGGAAATAGACTGCGATCACGTCGCGAGTCTTTTCAGCCATGATTTACATCTATATCGACGTAATTTAGCAAAACATGGAGTTTAGAAACCGCTGAAGTTGGATAAGTTACAAAACTGGGCTTTGGACCTCTTTATCAATGGCATGTTATCTGTTGTTTACCTCAAACGCGGAATGTTTCACTGTATCAGCGAATTTATATTTCGTTTTTTTTTAAACGCACGCCTGCCAGATGAATTTGTAAAGAGCAACGGGTTTTAAACACTCCATTTTACTGATGGAGCCCGTTAGAGGAGATGGTGACAATAATAACGAGGGCTGGATGTCAACTTTGCCAGAGAAACTGTGGGATATCCCTTTAACAAATCTCTCAATCCCAGGTGAGCCCCTGTGGAGTGTGAACACAGAATGAAAGCTAGACTAGCAAAAGGTTATTCAGGACTGTGAGAACAGTTATTGTAGATTAACATTTTAGATGAACTTTATTCAAATTATTATGATCTCATTTATATTGAGTTGCCTTGTCAATTTAATTGTTTTAAATTACATTATTTAATAATTTTTTTCTGGTTATTGCATAAAATAATTGACTTTGTTTGTGTGTGTGTGTGTGTGTGTGTGTAATGTCCTCATCATGCAACCAGTCTATGAACCCTCATTTGTTTTCAGGTAGCCATGATGCAATGAGCTACTGTCTTGATATCAGATCTCCTCTGCTCAGATCTGAGTCAGATACCTTCAGGCTACTGGATGGACTTTTCTACTGTTTCACCCGGCCAGCTATTTACAGATGGGCCACTACTCAGGCATGCATGCACCTCATTCACTTATTGGTCATTGTATTGAGAGCTTATAATATTTAAAAGTAGAGATACAGTAGAGTGACTTTCTCATGGCTGTCCTGGTTTCAGTTCTTTCTTCCTTTTTTTTTTTAACCTCCCTTTTACAGTGCAAATTGATGTACATGTATTTGCAACCACATAACAAAGCCCCTTATTATGGAACATACTATATTGACAGGTGCAAAACATTGTGGAGCAACTTACAGCTGGCATTCGATACTTTGATCTTCGAATTGCCCACAAACAGCATGATTCTTCCAAAGACCTTTACTTCACTCATGTCATTTACACACGCGTGACTGTTGTTGTAAGTATAAACACGTGTTGCTTGGATTAGCTATTTAAATTTGCCATTTATTTTATTTAGTTTATTTTCTGCTTTATAAACATGTTTATTTATTTTTATAGGAAACTCTACAGACAGTTGCATCATGGCTTGAGTCTCATCCCAAAGAAATTATCATTCTGGCTTGTAGTCATTTTGAAGGGCTAGATCATAAACTCCATGAGGAATTTATGTATTCTCTGAAGAAAATATTTGGCTCTAAGCTATGTCCTCGCAATGTAAGGGGCAATTTGAATGTTTATGCATAAGTGTACTGCACCATCAATTAGTGCAAATGTGCAAAATTATTTATGACAAATTGTTTAAATTGTTACAGGCTTACAATACATGCAGCACTGGTTTATGTCATGTCCTTCTTTGTATGTGCCTATGCCATACATATTTTTAAAGGAGACAGTTTTGACCTTGCGCAGCCTGTGGACATTTCGCTATCAAGTGGTTCTTTCATATGAGGATCAGTCTGCAGTGCGCCATAAGGAGTTGTGGCCTGCCATCCCGTACCTTTGGGCCAATAAGCCAAACGCAGAAGAGCTGCTCCAGTACCTTGAGTGGCAGAAACAGCTTGGCCGGCCTGGTGAGAGATGCTTTGGGTTCATTATAATTATTTCAAAATGGACTAATAGGCTGCATTTTCAATTACAAATTATAGGTTATTTTGGGTAAAGTGTAAAATTGTCTAAACATATAAAATTATGTGTGACAGGTTAATAATCATATAGTTAAAGGTATAGTTCACCCAAATATGAAAATTCTCTCATCATTTACTCACCCTTATGCAGTCCCATATGTGTATGACTTTCTTTCTGCTGAACACAAATCGATTTTTAGAAGAATATCTCAGCTCTGCAGTTCCATACAATGCAAGTGAATGGTAACCAAAACTTTGAAGCTCCAAAAAGCACATTAAGGCAGCATAAAAGTAATCCATATGACTCCAGTGTTTTAATCCATGTCTTCAGAAGCAATTCAATATTTCTGGGTGAGAACAGGCCAATATCAGACTTCTTTTTAACTATAAATCTTGACATCAGCAGTTACCTTGGTGATCATGATTTCTAGCTCGACTATAATTGGTTTAATCCAGGTCTTCTTAAGCAATCTAATCCATTTTTGATGAGAACAGACCAAAATATAACTCCTTTTTCACAGTACATCTTGCCATTGCAGTCTCTAGGCACAATCATGATTTCAAGCTCAATTACACTCCCTAGAATTTAAAGCATGAGGCAGAATGCTAGATGGCACTCAGAAGTGTAATCAAGCTAGAAATCATGATTGTGCCTACAGACTGCAATGGCAAAATGTACTGTGAAAAAGGAGTTATATTTTGGTCTGTTCTCACCAAAAATGGATTGGATTGCTTAAGAAGACCTCGATTAAACCAATTATAGTTGAGCTAGAAATCATGATCGCCAAGGTAACTGCTGATGTCAAGATTTATAGTTAAATAGAAGTCAGATTTTGACCTGTTCTCACCCAAAAATATTGAATTACTTCTGAAGACATGGATTAAAACACTGGAGTCATATGGATTACTTTTATGCTGCCTTTATGTGCTTTATGGAGCTTCAAAGTTTTGGTCACCATTCACTTGCATTGTATGGACTTACAGAACTGAGATATTCTTCTAAAAATCTTCGTTTGTGTTCTACAGAAGAAAGAATGAAATACACATCTGGGATGGCATAAGGGTGAGTAAATGATGAGAATTTTCATTTTTGGGTAACTATTTTTTAACTATTCCTTTAATGCTTATAACTCATGTTCACATATAATTAGGCATCAGATTGGCATATTTCTGTTGTACAGATGGGTTCTTTGTAGCAGGGCTGAATTTGACAACAGACAGATGCTTCATTGCTTCGCACCCCCGAAAGTCTCTCCAGACCCTGACTACAGAAAACTGGAACTGCATTAGGAGATGGCTAGTAGATCAGAAACCAGGATCTGAATCCACAAGTCTAAACATCATTGCTGGAGACTTTATTGGACCTATCCCATTTTGCTCGCTTGTTATTGCTCTCAACAAGAAACTCCTTTAATCAGGGAGCTGGAAAAGCAAAATGTTTTAGATAGATCTTTAGGTGTTGGATTCCTTTAACTGCACTTTTCCTCAGTTACTCACTCTAGCTTAAGCAAAAGCTGTCCACAGGCTTAGCACATTTCAGTATATGCAGTTTTTATGTGGCCTAAATTCTGGTGTTGCACAGTATTTAATCCTCAGTGTGTTTACATATGCCTTTTGCTTGATGAATTAAGCAGCTTTTTAAAAATCTTTTGGTCAGGGTTTATTGGGGTAAATACGACATATTTGAAAGAGACATTATGCATATTTTATAATATTGTTTACATTTACACAAGCTCACTTGAGTCCTCAATGTCTTATTTTATTGTTTGTTAACATTGAGGCATTTGAAATACACAGTTTATTATTAACAAATAAATATTTACACACAATTATTGCAGTGAGTGCTTGATAAAGACAACTAGCACATAATCTTAATTATTCTGGATGATGTAGTTCAGGGGCCATCTGGTGCTAGGTGACCTGAAACTGTTTCCTGTAGCGGCCATATGTAGCTTCGCTAATGATGACCTTGACGTTGGCAGTGCAGTCATCTCCAACATCATCCACCGCCTGAACTGTTGCCTCCTTATACAGCCAACTGTGAAGGGCAAAGGGCACCACACTGAGAAGTCTATGGATATAATACACATTTATTCCCCTATTCATTTTTTACCCAAAACTTACGCTAATTGAGGGCTGTTGAGCTGCACCTTGAGGCTCATAACTTGTTTTCCAGTCGATTTAACAACAGCTTCTTCAATCTTTTCTTTCAATATGTCCAGTCCATGTTGTTTCAGTGCTGATATTGGGATAACCTCAGGTTCACAGGTTTCATATCTGTAGATTAACAGACAAAATCTTATAAATCTTACAATGAAATTTTTACAGTTTCTGAAAAAACAAAAATTCAGATTTTGTTTAGTTTAATACTTAAGGTTAGGCTGTATGAGCAATAATAATAATAATTGTGATGCTTTTTTGTTTTGTTTTACTATTTGTTTTCAAATTAAATGGATCCAAAAAGCAGGTAGAGAAAAGCGGTCTCACCCTTCCATGAGGTCAGTCTTATTGTGTACCTCTATTATAGAGTTCAAGAGCCTTTCTGGGATCTGAAGATTCTTTAGAACATTAAGTACATTGACTTTTTGATTCACAGTCTCCGGATGACTAATGTCTCTCACATGAATGATAAGGTCCTGCAAAAAGGAAGGGTGTTAAAATGTTCTAAATATTGCAAATAATTAAAAAAATTCATGGTCTCTGGATACATACTGAATGTGCCACATCCTCCAGTGTGGCAGAGAAAGAGTCAATAAGGTTGTGAGGGAGCTGGGACAAAAAGCCAATGGTGTCTACGTACAGTACAGTCATGTGACTTGGCATCTGTCCTGCATGTACTGTAACATCCAGAGTGGCAAATAGCTGGTCTTTAGGCTGGAGCCCAGCATCACCAGTCAGGGCTTTGATCAGAGTTGTTTTACCTTTAGAAAAATCACTTTTAATTTGTTTATGATCAATGCTAAAACTAATATGCTATCATAGTTTGGTCAATTGTTCTCCAAACCTCACCACAGTTAGTGTAGCCCATGACAGAGATGATTGGAAAATCTTTATGTTTGCGTTGGGAGCGGAGCAGATGCCTCTTCCTCCTTAGTCGCTCCAGGGCCGATCGGATCTTTAGCTCTCGTTCCTTCAACATCCTCTGCTGCACTTCATACAAAGTTTCACCTGCAGACGACAGAGTCTAAAGTGAGGGATCCACTGTTACGAAGAGTAACGAAGAGACAGTATTATTATTTTTTTTTTTTGCGTATTTACATGCCAACATTTCCACAGATGGACAAGCAGGTTTAGTGCTTGTAGTGTGCATTACTTGTGCTTTAATGGCTATTTCCTGTGTGGAAAGACCATTCTTTTCCTTACCTGAACCCATAATGTACCTTGAACCGCCACCTTGCTGGTCTAAGTTTGCGACTTCGTTTCTCAGGCGTGATCTTATGTGTTCAAATGGCAAAACAAGATGATTTTGTAAGACATTATGTTAAACAAATTAATGTCCAATACAGGGTTTAGTGATTTACACTCACTGAGCACTTTATTAGGAACACTATGGTCCTAATTAAGTGTCCGACGTGGTCTTCTGCTGTTATAGCCCATCTGTCTCAAGGTTTGACGTGTTGTTCATTATGAGATGCTATTCTGCTACAATTGTACAGAGTGGTTATCTGAGTTACCGTAGCCTTTCTCTCTGCTCGAACCAGTCTGGTCATTCTCCATTGACCTCACTCATCAACAAGGCCTTTCTGTACGCAGAACTGCCGCTTATTGAATTTTTTGTTTTTGGCACCATTCTGAGTAAACTCTAGAGACTGTTGTGAATCCCAGGAAATCAGCAGTCACAGAAATAGCACCTCTGACACCAACAATCGTGCCACGTTCTAAATCACATTTTTCCCCATTCTGTTGGTTGATGTGAACATTAACTGAAGCTCCTGACAGTATCTGCTTGATTTTATGCATTGCACTGCTGCAACAAAATTGGCTGATTTGATAATCACATGAATAAGTAGGTGTACAGGTGTTCCTAATAAAGTGCTCAGTGAGTTTGTACCACACTAGTAAAAATCAAACTGGACAAAATAAAATTGGCAATCACCTTTCATTTTGTTACAAGCCAAGCCACAATAAGAATTGACTCTTGACTTCATCAAGAAACAATATATTTAAGAAGTTAAGTGCATGACTCTCATTACCTGAACAAGGGAATCTCTGCCAAAGAGATCTGCAGTTTGGCCTCTTTTGTTCTAGCATTACAGCGGAAAATATGTAGAACAAGCGAGTATCGATCAAGAACCATTACTCCCCAGGCTTCCTGCAGCTCTCGCTGAAACAAAAGTATAACACTTTGCACTTACTTTAATTGTTCCACAGAACAATTTACAATGGTATGTGAAATAGACACTTTCTACTGGCATCATGATAGTCAAGACATCGTATCAGATAGTTATATGCATGACATGTTGGTTGAGAAGCCTTTGAAATGAACATTTAAGCTGTAACAGTATTGTGTTCTGAATGCTGTCACTTACTTCAGATGATGGTGAAAGACGCTCCACATTCACAAAGACAGCTGTGACCCCAGGTGTTGTTCTGATTTTCTCTTTACAATGTGTAAGAGCAGAGAATAAAAAAATTCAGTTTGTGTCTAAAACATGCAAATCATTGAATAGAACTGTAAATTACATACTTGTTAGTGTCTGGAAGTTTCCCTTGCCAAAAATTTTCCTCTTCTCTGGTGTCTTGGTGGAGAGGATGATCTTGTCAACAACACTCCAGTTCTGTAAGGTATTCACCAGACCAACAGCCTCTTCCATTTGAAGTGCCGCTGTTAAACAGAACAACTCTGTCTTATGCAATATATCACAGGATCATACCTACAGATTAATTCTTTATATTTAAGGATTTACGGGTCTTCTTATAGATTTTAAAGGGATAGTTCATCCAAAAATGAAACTGTTTGTTATCATTCATTACTTATATTCCTTTCTTGTTTA
Organism: Myxocyprinus asiaticus; assembly: GCF_019703515.2. NCBI lineage: Eukaryota > Metazoa > Chordata > Actinopteri > Cypriniformes > Catostomidae > Myxocyprinus > Myxocyprinus asiaticus. The sequence goes on from NC_059352.1 coordinate 18,824,012, forward strand.
ACACAAACAAATACTTTCATTGCACCTTTATTTCATACAATGAAAGTGAATGGTAACTGAGGCTAATATTCTGCCGATCATCTCCTTTTGTGTTCCATGAAAAAAATAGAAAATCATATGTGATTGGAGCAACATGAGTGTGAGGAAATTATGACAGTTTTCATTTTTGGGTTAACTATGCCTTTAAATGACACCTTTTAAATCAGTGTAAATAGTAGTTTTACCTGTGGTCAAATATTGCTTTTTGCTGCCCCATTTCACATCAGGATGAACAATGAAGATTCGGTGGTCTCCAACGATACCTGTGGGGATCTGCTGCTGGAACAGCTCCTCAATTTCTGCCTCATCAATTTCATCTTCTTCTAAGCTTTCATCATCTGTGCTGTGATTTTTGCTCTTGAACATGCAAGCTGTCAAAGAGACAGCCCTTGCTGGCAGACAAGACTCAAATGGCACTGCAAACCCAGTCTTTAAACTTTGTTTTGGGCATGGTAACATGGCACCCACTCGGTGAAAGCTGGTGGGTTTACATTTGGCAATGTTCATGTAGCACCTCCCTACAACATGTTTTGAACATAAACTTCTCCATGCAAATCTGCATAGAAACACATGCTTGGTCAGGGCATTTAGGTTGGTAAGACCCATCTGCTCTATTTAATGTATAGTATAATCAAATTCCAAATCATGTTACATTTAAAGTTTTCCTCAGAAACATGCTAAGCAACAGTTCCAAACACGCCCCGGAGAAGACTATCGTAGAACTAATTGCGTTTCAGTTTCACCTTGTTTTGATGCGTCTTCCTCGCTTGTGTTTAAAAATCAGCGAATTCTCAACATCGCCATCTGTTGGCTAGAAGGGGTATTACACATAGACTTCACGGAATTATTTGTCTTTTTTTAGATTTTTTTTTTAAACATTTATATTTAGGCTTAATTTATATATCGTATATATTTTTCATCCGTAGAAGGAACAATAAAGGTGCTCTAAAATAGAGTCTGACCGAGGACTTTTAATTTGAATGTACTTTATTGGGCGGAGAATTTACTCTTGTCTCATTGGCGTTTAATGCATGTTTGCTGCTGTGCTTGTATCTGTGTCTGTACACGATATCAATGTCTGGTATCTTTAAAGCAATGTCAAGTGAGTATAATTTTATTATTTATCTTAATCAATTCAACTGTGATTAGTCTTTACTATTTAAAAGATTTCTAGTCAGTCATCACTAGTACATTAACACCCTTCATTTCACTTTTGCATTGAGCAGTTCACACTGTCAGATTTGAGGTTGCATAGACACAATAAACAAGTATCATTTTGATTATGTTTTGACTGCAAATGTAGTTTTGACTGCGTCTTTGACTTAATTCACTCGAAATAGCAACGAAACTACAAACAAAACAATTAGTTAAACGATGTTGATTATGTTTTGACTGAAAAAGTGTTCAATTTTGATTATGTTTCGAAAGCAACTCTGACCTCGTATACAAAAGTGCAGTGAGTCCCAAAACAAAATTCAGACAAGAAGAGTGCCGGTTGAAAGAGTTGTAAATCATTGATCCTGCCGCAGGTAATGAACAAACATGTTCTTCTACACTTCAGAGTTTCGTCTGGCCGTGGTGCAGTTGCATGTGTCAAAGATTAAGGCTGACAACCTGGGAAGAGCACACAAACTTGTGAAAGAGGCTGCAGGCCAAGGTGCAAAAGTTGTAGTCTTACCTGTGAGTATTACATTGTCTAGTCTAGGTTAAGCAGTACACATTAGGTTATACGATCATTCACCAGTATTGCATAGTGTATGTGTTTGGATGGTACATTCAAGTCCATATTGCTGATTATTGATAATGTATCAATCTATTTCATATTCATCCAAAGCAGAAAATATGCTTCTATCCTATACTTCAATAAATGCATTAATGCATTGAATATATTTGTTTTTAGGAATGTTTTAACTCTCCTTATGGAACTGGGTTCTTTGCAGAGTATGCCGAAAAGATCCCTGGAGAATCCACACAGATGTTGTCAGAGGTAGCCAAGGAATGTGGGATCTATTTAGTGGGTGGTAAGACCTTCAGGCATAAAGCATCACTTTTGGTGTTATTGAAGCACCAGTGCTTGAGTCATTTATTTACATGTGCCTAACAAAATTGTGTGTGTATGCTGTAGGTTCCATTCCTGAGGAGGATGGAGGAAATCTCTATAACACCTGCTCAGTTTTTGGACCTGATGGAAAGCTGCTTGTTAAACACAGGAAGGTTAGTGACATTTCAGAAGATCACACAAAATCACAAAGGGGTCACTCCATCTCAAGTGGTCCAATACAGGTTGCTTGACCATTTTTAATTTTTAATTTTTTTTGGAGTGATTACCTTTTTTTTAAATTATTATTATTTTACTTGGTTTAACCACGACAGCCATCTTTGTGTCATGGCACACAATATATTTTGGTTATACAGCTGTTTACGGAAACCACAATATCTCGCCTCAGGATGGTCCTACCTTTGTTCCTTGGAACAAAAACTGATCTCTGGAGCACATTACCAGGTACATGTACATATATAAACATTTGGCACATTCTTGCTCTTTAGACTTAGAACTCAAGTCCTAATGTAATGCTCAAGATTGCTCAAAGTTCCACTTTTAGGGTGAATTTATAATGGGAAGGGTTTAAGTCTCAGTCTTAATTTCTTTTTTTAGGGGGTACCTAGGTGCATGCAGAACATTTCAGGTTTGAGACTTCTCTTATTTTTATTTTTTTTAATGGGGGCGAGAAAGTGCAATTTAAAAAAAAAAAAATTCCCTTCACTTTCGGGGTTGAATATCTCTGGTGGGTGACCAGATAGGAACCTGAAATTTTCACAGAAATAAGTCCTCTATAGTAGTATTCTGCTGTAAAAAAAAAAAAAAAAAAAAAAAATTGAGTTTGAGATTCCTCTGGATACAGAGCTAGGGCTAGTAGAAATCTGGGGAAAAAGCCTACTTTATTCATGCATTTTGAGAAATGAACAGATGTAATATAAGCATAACAAATAATAAAAGTGAACCCCCTAAAAAAAAAAGAAAAGACTAAGACCCAGTATAAATGGACCATAAAAGTGGAACTTTGAGCAATCGTGAGCATTACATTAGGACTTAGGTTCTAAGTCTAAGGAACAAGAATGTGCAACATTTTTATATATGTACATGTACCTTGTAATGTGCTCTAGAGATCAGTTTTTATTCCAAGGAGCTAGGACCATCCTGAGCTGAGATATTGAGATTTCCGTAAACGGCTGTATAACCAAAATTTGTTGTGTGCCATGACACAAAGATGGCCGTCGTGGTTAAAAAGAGTAAAATAAATAAATAAAAAAACTGGTGGTTTTGCAATACCTATACACCTTGATAAAAAAAAAAAAATGGTCACGCAACCAACTTTTCAATTGTTGGAGATGAACTGACCCAAAGGAAATGATTGACAGTCAGTTGTGTGTGTGTGTGTGTGTGTGTGTGTGTGTGTGTGTGTGTATATATATGCAGGGCTTGACATTAACTTTTTGGCTCATAGGCCACTATGGCTAGTGGTGTTCTAAAGTCATTTAATTTTCACTAGCCACAATTCCCTGCCCTACAAAAAGTGGTAAAGGTAACTGGAGATTGTAACTGCATGCAGTTGTTTGTACATTTTATTTGAACAAGAATAAAATGAGTTTAGCAGGACCTAGGCTTAATGATTGAAGTCATCTCTTAGAATATCTGAAAGCAAACATGACCAGTCAGAACATGAGTAGGTCAGAACAGGATGAAAACCTTGTAAAAAATGTGTCTATAAATTATGAAAGTCCAGACTTTATACCACTTCATTTAAAATTGTACAGGACTTGCCCTTATGAAAGTTTACCATCGCTCTTGAATTGTTTAACAGGGGCATTTGTAATAATAAGGCCATAACTACAGGTAAGATCATGGATGGCTCCTCATTACTGTGGTTCAGTCAATGTAGATAGTCTTTCAAAAAATGAACTATAGTATTTGTTACAAAACTAATAGCCTAAAAGTTACCTGTCACTGCTGGTTTCTTCTCGTATTTGGCGAGTGTTAATGTCAATCTCTGTATATATGACTTTGTGTCCTTGTTTTTTTTTCTTTTCTTCCTTGTATTTAAGCTGAAGTATGGTATTTCTGCACCACAAAACGGAAGTGCAAAAATAAACATGTTTTTTTCAAAACAGCTTTCAGAATAAGTCCCCTTCTGCCGTTGATCGAACAAACAGATAGTCCCGCCCCCAACTCACACCATTGGTTGTGTCAATGTTATTGTCTCTCTTGAGACAGGTCACACAAAACAATCAGAGGAATTTTCATAGCGCTGCAGAGACAGTGTTTTCAAGAAAATTAACCTACGAATAGCTTACTTATGGCTGTCTCTGCATATTAAGCTGAGATAGGAGAAAGTATTTTAACACCGAAAAAGTTACATATTTCAGCTTTAAAGGTTTTGCACAATTCTTTCATTAGCATCATAATCATATAGGCAAGACAAATAGGAAGAATATACTGCCAGTAAACATTAGGTTACATGTAACCCTGGTTCTTTGACAACAGAAGTGATGTATCTCACTACGGGGAACGCAGTGACAGCGACTTATGTCAGGAAGGCAGAGCTTCCTGGTTATTGCTGAGACTTGTCTGTCATTGGGCAGATGTGGTGTTATTAATTGCTTCCTTGATCGTCATGCTCGAGGCGTTTCCCATAGTGAAATACCGAACGGATGTTAGAGAGAGAACAACTGCAGACAGTTATCAAACTTACTGTAATATTCCTGCAGATTCATCTTTTTGATATTGATGTTCCCGGGAAAATACGCTTTCAGGAATCAGAAACACTAAATCCAGGAAACAGTTTGTCAATGTTTGATACCCGTGAGTAATTTTTGTTGAAGTCTTCACCATGAAGTTAACTTTATATTTGTGCTCAGGCACGTGCACACATAGACATCAAAGGGGGCTTGAGCACCTGCCCTTTTTCTTCCTCAATAGAAAGTGCCCTTTTTTCTGGGGTGCTTTTTTTTTTTTTTTTTTATATCAATGAATATATATATATATATATATATATTCCTGTTTGCGCACAGCTTCCCTGTCAAACAAATATATTTATTGAATAAAAAAATCTAAATATCAGGTCGGGAGATGAGACTTTGTCGAGTTCCGATGCTCTCTCTCTCTCTCTCTCTCTCTCCCTCCCCCTCCCCCTCCGCGTCTCCGCAGCAGTACAGCACACATCGGACACACAGACAGACAGGCAGGCAGCAGCCCCTCCCAGCTCCTGTCCCAGTTGTGTTTTTCTTGGCTTGTGTGGAGTTGAGTGGTGATGAACAAAAGACTAAGCTACCAGTGCCTCGACTTTACAGCTAATTAGCCAAAAGGCAAATATAGTTAACTTGTGTCTTGCTGACATGCATGACTCATGAGCTACTAGCTAATGTAATAAGTTAGCTAAAGTTTAGCTAAGGCAGTATATCATGGCCATACAGGCTAATGTACTGTTTTTAATGGAGACACTACAGGTGAATACAGTAAAATTTGTGTCTAATAACGTCATCACAATCACCACATTGATATGCAAATTAGGCGTTAACTAATTAAAATGCGCTAATTTGCATACATTTGACAAGGCACTGCAGGTGAATAGGATAAACAAAATAACTAAAGCATATCACCACAGAACTTCCCCAGTTAATGACTTACATCAAGAGTCTTTTCCCCTGAAATGTTATGTTTAAATATGCAGATTAGCTTGTATTGGTTAATTTAGAAGAAATCTACAGATGCAAACAGACGGAGGGTAGTAGGCTTAAAACAAACACCATATAAATGTGTATTTTGGAAGTTTTCTTTCCATTAGAGTAAAAGAAGACATGGAAGCAAAATAGACCAAAATCTCAAAATTGACCACTACATGAAAAAAGTGTCCTGTCTTAAATGGTAACTTCATAATTATTATCGTAGGCTCCTCGTCTAATAACAATCCATTCTATTAGTTAGTAAAGAAGACCATGGTCTCTGTGTAAACTGATTATTTTTTAGAAATCTGTTGAGTATGAAACAATTGCGTGAGTGTGAGGGAATTAAAATAAATTGGTAAGGAAGTCAGAGTTGTGTTAATATATTTAACATTTTGTTTAAAATAAATAATTATGAGAAGTGCCCTTTTTTCCACTTGAGCCCCTGCCCCCCAAAATGTCTGTGCACGTCCCTGTTTGTGCTTATTTAAGATGTTATACTATATGTTCCTGTGTTTTGTGCAGCATTTTGTAAAGTAGGTGTGGGAATTTGTTATGACATTCGATTTGCAGAGCTTGCACAGATCTATTCTAAGAAAGGTAAGAGGACTTTGCATTGCTTATGTCTAGAGTGTTTCTAAAATGTAATTTAGGAATGCTTGGTATGAGATCCTAATTTCATTCTCTGTATAGGTTGCCAGCTTTTGGTATATCCTGGTGCCTTCAATATGACTACAGGGCCAGCTCACTGGGAGCTGTTGCAAAGGGGGAGGTCAGTATCCTGGACCCTCTGTAGTTACTGAGCTTTGCTGTATTACAGGCTGCCTGTAAAATGGTTTGTTTCCCTTTGACAGAGCAGTAGATAATCAGGTCTATGTGGCCACTGCTTCGCCAGCAAGAGATGAGACTGCCAGCTATGTCGCTTGGGGTCACAGCTCTGTTGTTAACCCTTGGTAAGTGCTTTCTGCTGTATTAGTGACAGGCTATACATGCAATTGCATGAGTAATTGCATGGTAATTGTGTCCTCTTTTCATGCAGGGGTGAGGTGATTACCAAAGCTGGGTCAGAGGAGGCTGTTGTGTATGCCGACATTGGTGAGTTTTGAACTTAATTTGAGTCTATTTATTTTCTTAGTACGTTCCTATTCAACATGTTGAAATAGTTCTGAAATCTTGAGTACCTTCACTCATGTTGTTCCTCTTCTGCTTGTAGACCTGCAGTATTTGGCTGATGTGCGTCAGCAGATCCCAATCACTGTGCAGCGGCGGAATGATCTATATAGTGTCAACACTGTTCAGGAGGACATAACACCCATACAGAAGTAGGACTGCGGTGGTAAAGTCTTGATTTAATGCAGAACTCAGTCAGTAGGTGTCTTCATGAGTGTAATGTGGGTTATCATACAACAAAGATATTTTCATTTTTGAGAACATGAAGTGCCTCACAATTTGCACTGTTGTTACAGTAATTATCCTACAATGAAAATTATATTTGAAACAGATCAAAAAAGGTCATTCATTTCTTCTCCACTAAGATCTTAATACATCTGTGACTTTTTTTTTTTTTTTTTTACAGTTATTGCAGGGCAAGTAAAGTTACTGTTTTTTAAATGAAAATCAATTGCTTAAATATGTCCACCTGCCTAATTTGTTAAATAATGTCTGTTCTGTTACTACAAAGACTTCAAAATCTTTAAGCTTGCATACCTGAATTACATCACCTTTTTTTCCGCATTAGTCAAAAATGTTATGGCAAACCTAAGGACTTAGATTTTTAAAAATATTTTTAATAATTAGCAATATTTCTATAGTCAAAATAAATCATGATGCTGGAAGACCCTTACTGGTCGCACAACTGATCCTTTGCAGCTCTACGGAAGAACAAATTCAGTTAAATTCAAATGCATCAATATTGAAGCCTAGATTTGACTGTAGCCTTTTATTTTTGGTTGTCCTGAAGGGCTTGGAACTTCTTTGTCAAACTACTTACATTGTAGATACCATGCTTAAAACTGAGTATTGTATTCTGAAAGCAGACCACTCTTTAAGCACAGTCTTTTGTGTACTCCTTTTTTTTTTTTTTTTTTGGCGTACAACCTAACATTTTTGTGCATGTACACAAGGTGATGACCAATTTTCCCTTTACAGCTAGCATCCCACTAAACCAAATTTTCCTCTGTTTTTCAGTTGTAAGACCTTTCCAGAAACTGTCAGTTTTTTTTGTTATACCTTCCTGTTTAATGTAAATAATTTAATTTGAAGAGCTCTACACTCAACTGTGATCTCAGGGATCTGGTGTCTCACAATTAGCCATACCCGGACAACACGTGGCTTCAAGCATGCTCCGCCAGCTTCCAGCCAGAGTTAAAATCATTCGCTACAGATGCGATCCACGTTGGTTCAGAACCAAAACAATGGAACTCTTTGGCTGTAGTGCCTCCCATTTTATTGTCTATAACAGGGTTCCCTAATTAGTTTTCACCAAGGGCCAAATTCTGTCAACAAAACAAAGTCTAGGGCCACGGCCCTCGATGTAATGACAAAGTGTTTGTGCAGCTGCTATTATTATTGTTATTATTATTACTGTTGTTGTTTTTATTATTAGAGTCATGCATAAATATTCTGATTTTTTTCTTAGTTATTTTTCTCAGTATTAGTTGCCTGTTTCATTTATTCAAACAATTATGAACATTTTGTTTGTATACAGATACACAAAACTACACAACTTTGCCTGCTGGGAAAAAAAACTTTAATGAACAGTCTGGATCTCCATGTCCTCCATGCGAGTCAAGTGTTCCGGCTCATCTCCAAACGGGATCTACTCCCTGCACTTTCCCTAATGGCTGATTCAGTTGTTAGACCTATTAACCTTAATATTGTAATTGTTCTTAATATAACAAAGTATTGCAATAATTTCAATAAAAAAAAGACCATGATCCAATGTTTCCTTATAAATTATTTTTAATATGAGGCAATGCATCATATTTTATTCTGTACAATGTTATTCTTTATGTGCACTATTCCACATGTATTTGTATCACAGTACCTTGTGTTATATTCTTCAGGCATTAATCTGGATATTATAAAAAGAGTAGTTGGCATATACTATTTGGAATATACTCGTAGCAAAATACATGAGTAAATATAAATGGGACATATATTTATGCAACAGTGCTCTTTACTCATCTCACTCGCATAAAAACACAAATGATATACTTCTTAGAATGCATCAACAACGTGGAAAGAGCATATTGAAACAGTTATGCCAAATTAGGTAAATAAATGCTTTAACAGCATTCAATATATTAATCTCTAGCACTGACAGCAAGCATGAGCAGGGCACGAGACTGTTATAAATGTTTGTAGAACAGCAACAGCGCCACCTACTGTACAGAGATGAAATTATTTTTCTTTTTTCTTTTTTTAACGGACTCCGTGTGTATAGACCAGAGGTGCCCAAACTTTTTGCTAGGAATGGCCAAAAATCAAACTTGATTGAGGGCAGTGGGCCAAAAGTAAACGTTGCATATATCAAACTGTATTATTTTAAAATTAAATATTAATACTGCAAAACACAGAACTCTAAAAATTAAAATCATCAAGTGTCCTATACTTGCACAATGCACATAATTGATTTCAATACAGTGTTTATGTATGTTGTGTCTCTTTCTCATTTGTGAGTCACTTTGGATAAAATATCAGCTGAACGACTCAATGCAAGCATCTCTTAAATCATGGTTACTGTCTCTTTAAGAACAGAACATCTCTTCACATTGAACACACGGTAGTTCTGTGTAGAATAAGATGAAATATGAAGAATTAATTTACCGCATTACAGTTTTTGTCTAGCTGGCAGTGCAGAAAAGGGATTTCTGGTCTGTTCACTTATTGTGCTTGTCGAAATGTTGTGCGGTGTTTGGAGTGAATGGAACAGTTGTTTATATTGAAATACTCCCTTTATCAAGCCTGCTTCAGGGGTGCGCTTCAGTGGTCGCGTTCACGCGGATATGAAGTGCTTTATAACGTATATATTTCATTTCGGATGACTGTACGCACTGTTCCGCGAGGCCACCTAATTACCTGTCATTTCTTGACACTGCTTCAGTTACCGCTCTGTTTTAAACTAGGTTCAGTCTGGTGGTACTGAATGCCCACCTCCGACTTTGGTGCTGGCCAATCATAGTGAAGATTTTGGGGTGGCATTTTGGGATGGCCAATGGAGTGAACTTTCAGACAGCACGTTTTCAAAGGTAATTGAAGTATGCATATACATTTTTAAAAATTAAATCACTTATACTCTCTACTTTTCAAATAAGCTATAGCTTTTGTATTGCAAAAGTAAAACAAAAAATGTTAAAACAAAAAGATTAATTAAAAATGAAGAGCTGCATCAATGCCATATGTTTTTTTTTTTCTTTCTCCCCCCCCCCTTTGTCATTTATGGCAAGGCGGGCCAAATCAAAGGTCATCACAGGCCAACTTTGGGCACCTCTGGTCATTAATTATGATTTTTATAAACTCATTGGTTTTGAACGCATATAGCATATTTACCTTAGTGCATTTTGCCTAATGAGAGACTAGACGCTGACAGGACAGTCCTCCGCACCATCTGACATGCCTCCACAAACTTTACACAGCCAGCAGAGAGAGGAAAGCCGCTGGGCAAATGCTGCTTTAACTTTCTTTGCGCCAAAACTGCATATTGTTTCATCTTGGCAAATTAATGAATGCATTTTATTCGTTCTTTTCAGACAGTATTCTCTCTTTCTTAGCAGTGTATAGTAAACAGACACGCATATCTCGCATTCAGCATGGCTTATGAAACATAGCCTTTGGAAATAAACAAATAAAAGCATCAGGTACATATAAATGGAGGTTTACATGGAGACAAGAAACACTGCATCGTCACGATCTCAGTAAAGTAAGAGGCAGATTTTATTACCGTCTATTTAATACAACACACAGCAACAAGTGAATGATTTACTTGCTCTTTTACCATAAATGCTGAAGTTAGAAAATTATACGACATTAGTCCATCATTCTGCTGTACATCCTGTGGTTGTGTGATAGTTTATAAACTTATATCACTAAATTCTGTTATTATTATGCTTCTATTTATTTACATTGCAGTCAATAACAATGAAATTTTTAACATTCGCTGGAAATGCAGGCGCTGTTTACTTCCGCGTTGCAAAATAAGGATTTGTTGGGAACAGGCCTTTAGCGCGGGCCAAACATTTGTCTCTTGTGGGCCGGATGTGGCCTGCAGGCCGCCTATAGAGGAATCCTGGTCTATAACATTTAAACAATATGGTCCATGAAAACATGTGGTATGTCATTTGGGCATTTTGTAAGGGCTTATGAAATTGCAAAAACATTAAGGGGGTCATTTCTTAGACTTTTAGCATTTAAATGTTTCCCATTTTAATCTTTAAATGTTTCCCCTTTTAATCTTAAGTCCTTTTTTACAAATGTACCTTTAAGTCTATTGTGATTGGCTATACTATTTGCATGTGAAATGTGTCACTACGCTTACTTACGAGTTGCAGGTTTGTTGTTGGGTGCAGTGTAGTTGGCACTGCCTCATCCTCCAATACAGCTTCTTGCAAAGCCTGCATTGCATTTTTTTACAGATTCACAAAGCAATCTTAGCTGAAATGCAAACACTGACTGTTAAGGTCGTACTGATGCAATCAGTGACCTTGAAGAAAATAAACTTTGGTAGAGATGCAGGAACAGTATAACATAATAAGTTTATTCCTCCTACATCCAGATACTAGCTATCATAATAGTATCTCCTTTTTGGGATTTGGTTTAGAATGGATTGGAAAATATCAGTGCTACTGATCGAGTTAAATAGCTCATGCTATAAGTGATATGAACTCTCACAGTACTTAAAGGGGTTATGTCATGCTTTTTTTTAAAAAAATTTTTATGCTTTATTATTTTCCTTGAGGTTCCCTTATAATGTTAGGGAAGGTTTTTGCACAAAAAGCAATCATAATATAGTATTAAATTACCTTTTGCCACCCTGTCTCTGGCCCTCTGTCTGAAACACTCGGTTTTCTGTACTGTCCCCTATAAGACTTCAATATACACACCCACTGTGTTATGATTGGCTAACATCTTTGAAGTGCATTAACCCCTCGCCAACACTCTTGGAAATGTTTTTCCCAAGAATAAAAGAAGGAAAACGTGCAAGTGATTTACAAAATCCCAGTCATTAATAGCTATACGGTATGTCCCAATTAATGTGAAGCAAGCAGTCAAACTACTACAGTTGTTCCGACTGAAATAATCGAAAACTGAACAAGGTTGGCATACTGTTGCTCCCCAATACTTGTATTATTAGGCACACAAGATATGGTGATACAATAATGCTGTATAAAGTTGAGAACTGTAAACATAGATCAGACTTACACAAGCTGTAAATGTGAAGGGTGAATAAATCTGTATCCAACTGTAAAAGACAGTTGACCCAGTGTTCGCCTCTGTAGTGCTTCAGTATGCATCCTGTGTAATGGGAAATACGGGATGTTTGCCAGTCGACTGTTTCTCTGCTTAAATACAGGATAATGGGTGTCTTGATGCGTCCTGATTTTGTGTGAGAACAGACCAAAATATAACTCATTTTTCACTGTACATCTTGCCATTGTAGTCTTTAGGCACAATCAAGATTTCAAGCTCGATTACCCTTTCTAGTGCTTGACTACCCTTTCTAGTGCTTGACGCATGTGTAGAGTGCTAGATGGCACTAGGAAGTGTAATCGAGCTTGAAATCATGATTGCCAAGGAGACTGCTGATATAAGTCTTAAGACTTGTTTTCTGCCACATTATAATGATTAATATGTGCTGAACAGACCTAATTGTGTTTTAATTTATGTTTTATGTAGATGGAGTCTATTGAATATCCTTAGCCTTATTCTTTTAACTGTACAGCACTTTGGTATACTATGTCATTTTTAAAGTGCTTTATAAATACAATTGAATTGAATTTAATTGACTTGAGTGAAAAAGGAGTTATATTTTGGTCTGTTCTCACCCAAAACTGATTGGATCACTATAGAAGACATGGATTAAACCACTGAAGTAATATGGATTACTTTTGTGCTGCCTTGGCTGTGACTTTGACCATCACACATCTGTTTAAAGCTGGAGAGGGAATTGTGTATATGAATGATGTTTATGGAGGTGAGTGATGGCTACTGCGAATAATACATTGATTCATGTTACTATTGCATTTAACAGAATACGAGCAAAGGGCATACTGAGTTTTGTGATGTGTTTCCCACCTGGAACTAACTGCCATCTCAGACAAATCTAGCTGCAGAATTTGGCCTTGATGTACTCTCTTACTGACTGCACAAAGCTTGAGGTGCTAAAGGCAGATCTAAGACAAAATGCAAAGGTACACCGGGCTTTGTCATTTTGACCAAAGGTTACATTTAATCAAACTTTGAATTTGCCTTGCATATTTCATTAGTCTACAGCTTAACCCAACATAGCTGAAGCTGAAGGGTACTGTAACATTTAAGTAGCTTTTAAGATGTGGGAAGTAGTCCTAACCCTCTTCTGTAAGTGGTTTGGATTGAAACTCCCACAAACCATTCAAGGTTGTAGACATTCAGGCCTGTGCAGCCATTGTTCATGAGCACAAAAAGGCAACACTTTTATGTCAGCCTACTTCCAGGAATACAGGACTATATTAACATTTATTTGCTGATACCTTATTCCCCAAATGACAAGGATATTCTCAAATGCCAAATACAAGTAGTTTATGATTTTGTTTTGTGGGTTCCTAATAGCACATTAGAAAGATCCAGTTTTATTCTTTTAAAATCTTACTAAAATTATTATCTTAAAGAGCCCATATTATGCTAATTTACAGGTTCATGATTTTATTTTGGGGGTCTACTAGAATAGGTGTAAATGCTTTAATGTTCAAAAAACATTCTTTTTCTCATACTGTACATTTCTGTTAAACCTATTTTCATACTCTAACGCTCTGATTTAGCTCCTGTCTCTTTAAAGCCCCCCTTTCCGAAAAGCTCAGTCTGCTCTGATTGGTCAGCTGGCCCAGTCTGTTGTGATTGGTCAACCGCTTAGAGCGTGTGTCGGAAATGTAACACCCCTTACCATAACTGAGTTTCAGGCTTCCTTAACAGCTGTAAACACTATTGTAACTATGGTAACTGTGGCGTCGGTTTTTGCCATACCAGTTTGAGTCCGAGTCCGGTAATGTAAGTTTGGAAGAACAAGCTGATCGACCCGAACGACCTTCGCAAGCACGACTTGAGCAGGACGTTTCACAGTGGTAAGTTTTACTTTTGTAGTTTTCTTACAAGTACACTGTTGATTATTATAAACAATCTGCATACACTGCCGTTGAAAAGTTTGGGGTCACTTGACTGAAATGTTTCACGTGATCTTACAAACATTTTGATCTGAAGGCATATGCTTAAATGTTTGAAATTATATTTGTAGACAAAAAATATAATTGTCAACACATTAATTTCTTTCATTACAAAACTAAAATTGTATTTAAAAAAAGATTCGTTTTGAATTGGATGACTTGGACCGAATAATAAAGAAAAGCAGCCAATAATGCCCAGCATAGATGGGAACTTCTTCAATACTGTTTAAAAAGCATCCCAGGGTGATACCTCAAGAAGTTGGTTGAGAAAATGCCAAGAGTACATTTCTGCAAATTCTAAGCAAAGGGTGGCTACATTTTAACGTATTTTTGATTTATATTTGATTTTTTTTAGTCACAACATAATTCCCATAATTCCATTTCTGTTATTCCATAGTTTTGATGACTTTATTATTCTAAAATGTGAAGAAAAAATATTAATAAATATTGAGTAAGTGACCCCAAACTTTTGAACGGCAGTGTAATTCTACACAATTGTAGGTAAAAGTGGGCCCGCAGCTGATTAGCTAAACTATTTCAACACAATAACATTAACTAGCAGGTTAGCAGAGGCCTACAGCTGTGCACTGGGTGTACACCATAGCTACAACACAAAACTCTGCATTTGAAATCTCGGTAGCTGATAAATCCACAAATAATCAAGCATACTTAAAGGTTGTGATCCTGAAGCGCCAGATTGTCCCAACAAAGTGGGAACTGCACCATCTTTCAGGAGTAACCGTCTTGAAAATCCGGCATTGGTTGTGGTTGTACTGCTGAGGAATAGTGGTAAAAAAAAATTTTAACCACTGATTCTTCAATTCATCTGTCTTTGGAAGTCCATACAAAGAGGTTTTGCTTTCGCAGTGAAGAAAACATCGTCTTTTCAGCATGGCGACAACACTAACCCAACTCATTGTGGCCTCGGCTATAACTACGTTTGTTTGAGGGCGGGCCAAAGTAGCCCGTAGCGGGCATTATGCAAGTGTGTTACATAGTGACGTAGATACTGTACGGAAGAAATGGCTGGACTACAAACCAGCCCTTTCGTGTAGTTCTTGAGCAGTGTTGTCTGTGGGAGAGAATAACTCCCTTTTGCATGGACTTTGTGCTTTGTAACTTTGCAGACATTTTACATGCACAAACAGCTATATTACACACTAAAGGAATGTTAAAATCCCATTAATAGGCATAATAAGGAATCTATCTGGCCTGAAGGCACAACATTTAAAACAACAAGCATTCTATTTTTCTGTCCAAAATCTTGCTTAGACAGACATCTGCATGTACTCTGTAATAAAATACATGAATGGTAAAAATATAACTGGCAAATTATATAAACTTTTTTTTTTATCTAAATTTAGTAGATCAAAGTTAGAGTTATCCACTTAATTCCAGGATTTACTGATATTGTCATGGGGCTAATTTTTGTAAACCATGAAGACCTCTATGAACGACTGAAGTTTTTACAGAATGGTAAGGGCGCCCCGTCAATAACTTCACAATTTAGATAGAAGCTGTTATGTGCCACCCTAAACAAACCATACTTGTCTGATGAGTGCTACAGAGTTGTGAGACTTATCATCATGGGTAAATCTTAAATACAAATAGAGCTTTGTCTGTTGGTCAGAAGTGGCAAAACAAAATGTTTTTTAATCAGCTAACGGCAAGAATGACATACACATATCAAAGAACAGCATTAAAGGAAAACTGGAGCATCTCACAGCTTTCCTCAGCAATCTGAATGTAATTTAGATCCACTGTCTTTTCAAGGCAGATCAGATGCATTTTCATTTGATTTTGCTGACAGTCTTGGTGGTTATGAGTATTGGTGCTAATGAGCAGAGTTGCCGTACTAAATGCTCTACACAAAAGTCTCCATTTCACCCCAAATAATTTGTTTCTATGGTAACTAGGATCTGTTTTTGCATGAATGACACAAAATCTATAATTGAGGTTTAAACTGCATATGCTGTTGTTCTCAGCATTTATTGAACCACTCTCCATGGTGAGCTTCAAATCGATGCCTCCCTAGTGGGCTGCTTTTTCAAATAATCAGCAGCAACTGTGGGCAATGCTCATCAGCTAGCCAATAAACTGAGATGAAACCTTATAAACCAAATACTGATTGCCTACCCTAAGTTAGACTTGATGACTGCAGTTAATTTTTAAAACAGTATCCACAAAAATAAGAGGCTGATAAAAGGAATATTCCAGGTTCAATTAATCTCAATCTACAGCGTTTGGGGCATAATATTGATTACCACAAAAATGTTACTTGTACCTCCTTTTCTTTAAAAAAAGCAAAAATCTGGGTTCCAGTGAGCCTCTTACAATAGAAGTGAATGGGGCCAATTTTTAACGGTAAAATACTCACTTTTTCAAAAGTATAGCCACAAGACATAAACAATATGCATGTTAACATGATTTTAGTTTGAAAAAATCCCTTACTAACCTTTTCTGTGTAAAGTTATAACCAATTTTACTACTTCGTTGCAATGACATATAATGTCAACAAACCGTAAAACCCTAAATGACTGTTAAAATTTTGATTTAAACAACTTTACAGCTCAAATAATGCATGAGTTTGAACAGAAGAATTAATGTACGTGCTTTTATAAAATTATAAGCTTCATGTTTTTGCTTTTAAATTCTCCAAAAATTGGCCCCTTTCACTTCCGTTGTAAGTGCCTCACTGCAACATATATATATATATTTTTTTTTATTTTTTTTTTTTTTTAAAAATAGGATAGACACATTTTTATGGTAATCAGTATTATGCCACAGATGCTGTCTATTTAGTTTAACTTGTATTGAACCCGGAATATTCCTTTAAGATCAAGTCCAGGAACGCAAGTGATGCCACATGGATGAGACCAGGATACTGGCACATTTTTCATCATTAAAGTACACTGAATTGGTTTTTGTATTTTTTGGGTAACAGAAAAATTAGCTTCATGTGGTAACCTATAAATTAACTAGTAGTGGGGTGTTAAACAAGAAAGGCTCTACAACTATAATGCCATTATCATTATGTAGAGTGATCATTGGAGTGAGTGGAAATAATCAGTAGTAGTTAATTCATAAAGTAATCAAGCACAGATCTCATTTGATCTTTGTCTGTGCTAACAGACCCAATTAAAATTAATTTTATAGTCTTTCCCATTCAGGGCTTTTGTCTCGTGTTCATGTGTTTTTGTAAAGCTGTGTTGAATGTGCGTTCCTGCCATGTTTTGTGTTTTCCTGTGTTTAGCTTTTTAATAAAGGCTGCAATTAGTTCTTGCGCTCCTGACTTTGCAAAGGAAATTGACATATTCAAATTAGACTTGTCACAATGCCACAGTTCCCTTGTAAAGTAATTACAGTGCCATGTCATGTCCTCATGCCATAAAATTAGACGCGAGAAATAATTGACTTCTCGATAAAAGCTGCCATTCACTCTTGTATTGTAGCATTATTGATGGTGGTGTTAGATTCTGATCGGCTTTAGATATGTCTATTAGTATTCATCTTTAATTATATCAATGTGAAGTCAACAAACAACACGCTTGTTGAATTCAAAGTGATTGCTTATGATGTACTAGTACCATAAGGAGGAAGAAGAAAAAAAAAAAAAAATAAGGAGGGAGTGCAATGATTGTAGTAAGGTTTTATGGTACATTACAAGAAGCACCGGATAATGAAGAAAATAATTCTTTAAAAATATTTGACCAGGAGTGTACAGACATTTCTATGCATGGCTGAACAATCTTTTTCTGAGGGATTCAGCGATGCCTATGTATATTATAATCCATATGTGATGAGGAGGATGACGTGGCCGGGCCGTGAGTCTGCACGGCCGGTGCTGAATCAGCTGATCAGCGGAAGAGCGAGATAAAGGGGAGCGGAGACGCCAGTCAAGAGAGAGTTGTGTGTGTGTCCTTATGTTTTATGTTGGTTTAAGTTTATGTTTACCATTAAACTTTATGTTGACTGTTCAACCGGTTCCCGCCTCCTCCTTGCCCATCCTTATACTGTTACACCATACAATTTGGGAACTCGATTATATCCCAAGATTGGAAGGGGAGCTATTTTATTAAAGCAAATGAGACTGCCAGCTATGTAGCCTTAGGTCACTGCTTTGTGATTAACCCCGGTAAGTATTTTCTGGCTCATCAGTGACAGGTTATGCATTCAATTGTATGGGTTACCATGGTAACTGTGGCCTCTTTTCATGCAGGGCTGAGGTAATCAGATTAGCTGGGCCAGAGGAGGGGTCTGTTGTATATGCTGACTGGTGAGTTTTGTATGGGATGCATTTATTTAATCTAAAGTATGAGCTATAGAGCAATGTTAGCTTTCTGCTTTCCTGTGTGAATCTCTTATTCAGTTATCATGATATCACACTTGGGTTGTTTTGCACTTTTTTAAACTCTTCACATAATTCAAGATAATGTAAATTGAGCGAGCTTTTCCAGTAGGTTACCAATATAAGAAACTTTACTCGTCACACTGGAGCAAAGGAGATGTTTAAATGTCTTTGTTTCATTCGATTTTTTGTCAAAGTACATCAATATACATAATTTTTGTATACATGGGTAGTTGACATGTCATGCAGTGTGTCATGCTTTACTCTATCTAGATCTATTTTAAATAGCATTTTGCTAATTCTTTTATAATTATTATGCATGCAGCATTGATGACCTAATATTAATTGAAAGACTAAGTGGAATATTTCTCCTTTTAAAAAATGTATTAGTTACACAATGAAGAACCATTTAAAATGAACTAGTGAGGGCAAAAATGTTATTCAAATAGGTGGGGGGAAGAGTTAAATAGGCCATAATTGGTGCATTCTGTTGCTATTATGTTTTGACATTTCTGCAAAAAAAGAAAAAAGTAAAATATTTACTTAACCCATTTAATCCCATCGGTTACACTTGTGACCTAAATTTAGTTTGAAATTTGAAGGGTCCAGAAACAGTTGTTGATGTATTTTACACAAAGGTATCAACTATAACTGTAAGTATAGACTGTCTCGATTTGATAAGATTTTTTTTTTATTTTATTTTTTTTAAGAAAAGGTATGTAGTTTGTTTCATTGGGAATCCAAGGAGTATCTTCATGTCTTCACTTAGCTTGGAAATGTTTTTGATTAAATGCGTTAAACTAAAGGCACTGAATAAAATTTGTAGCAATCACTTATTACTTTTTTCTAATCTTTGACAGATTGTTAGTTCACTCTGACTCTAAAATGCAACAGTGAATCAATTCCAGTAGATCACAGTGTTAATAAGAAGTATAACAGTAAGTAGCATCAACTAAGAATGCATTTCCAGAAAATGTTACACATCTGTCTCTGGAAGGGAAGTCCATTGCTCCATATCCATCAAAATCATCTCAGTTCCGTAACTAGATGAATCATCTGCAACACAAAGAATTTAAGAAATGATATTAATATAACACAGTCATCCACACTATTCTGACCAGAGAAAACTTTCAGTAGAAGCTCAATAGCCATTTAAGTCTGTTCATTCACACATGACTTCAATACCTCCATATCTGTGTTGCTCTCTCCTTCTTTCTCGATCCAATTTATTCTGGAAACCCAGAGACAAAGCTACCAGCAAGAATACAACCACACAGAGAGCTGTGCTGAACATCCACATGGCCTCTGACAGCCGTCCCACCTCTGCACTTGAACTAACACCAACTGACCACAAAAAACATGAACAGACTCAGTCACATGGTCTTCTTATAAAACTACATCCTGATAATTTACCCGCTTAAATATTTTCTTATTATTGTATGGGTGCATTTCTGATTCATATGGATGACCATCTCAAGCCGAAAGGTGTCATTTAGAATCAAGCTGTACCTGCTGTATTGTTCAAGTTACAGGACATTTACTTGTTTTACATATTATCTGCAAGGTGTATGCAAAAATGGACACCACCATAACTGTAACTGCATAAAGACACTCACAGTTTGTTGCTGTTAAAGTTTCCAATGATGCAAGAAATGGCGAGATGTGTCTGGTGAGATTTTGACGGATGGTACAAAATACTGTTTCTTGCAAATACTTTTATAAAGTAGTTGTTCATTATTTTATCCTTACCTACATTGAGGCAGATGGTACAGATTGAAGGACTGCTATCTTGACCATCAAGCTTTAGATGAAAACTGTAATTATGTGCATCTGATAATTGTATATCATGTAACTCCATGGAGAAGTCTCCAGTCTTTGGAGCCAAAGATGACACTGTCGTTCGGATGCTGTATGACACATTTTGCATTTCCACCTGACCCTCCGTCCAGACTGAGGTGTGTATTACTTCCATGCCTTTTCTCCATTCGGATGAGATGTGGAGAGAGGTAACATTTTTCACCCCATTATAGACACATGGAAGGAGGGCATCCTCCCCAATCACTCCTTCCATGCATTCATCAGCTAGATGGTAATAGATACACTGTAATTGTTAAATATAATGTATCTATACAGAAACAGGTGTAGAGTCAATTGAGCTGGAACTTTTTAAACATACAGTACACCCAAAAGACTTACCTTGTAATGAGACAAGGCTTGTGACACTAAGCAGCAAAGCACTGAACCAGATCTCTGTCATCGTTAAAGGTCATGTGATTCATGCCTCAAAAGTCTCAAAGCAGACCTCAGATAAGTTGACAGCTACTGTGTATCAAACTACTGTCACATTTACAATTCGTTATTCAATAATATCTAGGAGCCCAAAACTGAAACAGCATGTAGTCTGCACGCATAGCCTTGTTTTTGTTGTCTCTTTGGGTTAGTACAAGTCAAGTAGTCAAATTAATTTTGTAACTTCCTGGTGATTTTCATAGATTCATGTTAGGTAGTGTGTCTGGAAACATTCCAGTAAACAGTCTAACTAAACAGTTTAAAAATTAAACCCTACGTTTCAACAATCTATGAACGTTCTGATTTCATGTTGCCTCAAGTCCAGTTTTAAATCTCATTTCATGCATATTGTCAGAACAAGTTTGATAATTTGCCATAATAGACCTTCCCAAAACTGTCAAATGTTCATGCACCACGTAGATCATATATTCCATTTAAATGCCTCATATATATTTGAAATCTACATAAGTTATTTAGAAATACAACTACATGATTAGATATTAAAATGATTTATTTATATTTTATTGTAGACTAAATTTAGGAATGCTCTAAAGAATCAAGATGCACAAAGCTTTGATACAATTATATAACTGCTATGGAGAATAAAAATAGATAGATAGATAGATAGAAATGAAAACCATTACAAATAAACTTGGCAAAGCACTCAATGGGCAGCACTGAGAAGTTATGTCATGCGAGTGTTGCATCAACAGATATCATTCAGTGGCATGGTCAAACACAGGTCACGTGGCACACTACGGCGCTGCGTAATGGCCAATCCACTCCATCTCCTTACACTACAAATACAGTGATAGGCGTAGTTGTCATCATACCTTCCTGTTTAGTGTAACATTTTATGTAAGGAAGAGCGGTTCACTCTTCTGTGATCTCAGGGACCTGGTATCTCACATACTCAGCCACATCCGGACTACACATGGCTTCACACATGCAGAACGACAGCTCAGCCGGCTTTCTACACGGGTTCAAGTCATTCGCCACAGATGCCATCCACGTTGGTTCAGAACCGGAGCAATGGAGCTCTATGGCTGTAGTGCCTCCAATTTCATTATCTACCACGTTTAAACAACATGGTCCTGGAAAACATGGGGTTGGTCATCTGGACATTTTATAATGGCTTGAAATTGCGAATACATTAAATGTTATGATGTTTTAATCCGTTGTTTAAAACGATAGATTGAGGGCTGTGGATATGAAGAGAATGAGTGGCAATAATCACGCGACTGTTTCAGTGATTAGCCTTCATGCGCAGTATCCGTAAAATAGACCATCCTCAGTGTGAAATAAACAATCTCAGTACTTTTATTATGAAATAAAAATGAAATTGTGCATATTTATAAATGTAACCATTATACCAAGGGTAAGTCATTTAATCACCAACAGATTTTGAGATAAAGTTGTTAAACTTTGTTGTTAGACATGTGTAGGTATGTCGTGGTGACTAAGCACAAAGTAAAATGAGGCTTCATCTTATAAGGACGAACTCATGTAGAAACTGTCTAGCTTAATGTACTGTCTTAGAAATATTCTAAAACAGATTATATCCCAGGGCAGGGCCAGTTTGCATATTGTTAACAAAGTAAACTCCACATATATATATATATATATATATATATATATATATATATATATATATATATATATAAACCTTGACAATTTTAAACATCACCACTCCTTTAGGTCGAGTACTTCTTTATTACGCTCGATCGGGTTACAGGTTACATCAGCAAAGATGCTGGAGGTTGACTCAGTACTCAACCACAACAGAGTCGTAAGAACAACCAGATGTTAAAATAAAAGTATATGTTCGCCTGTGTACTGTCTCCAAATTAAAAGGATAGTTCACCCAAAAATGAAAATTCTCTCATTTAATCACCTACATGCCATGCCGGATGTGTATGACTTTCCTTATTCTGCAGAACACAAACGAAGATTTTTAGAAGAATATCTCAGCTCTGTAGGTCCACATAAAGGCAGTATAAAAGTAATCCATATGACTCCAGTGGTTTAATTCATGTCTTCTGAAGCAATCCAATCAGTTTTGGGTGAGAACAGACCAAAATATATGGCACTTTTCACTACACATCTTGCCATTATAGTCTCTTGACATGATCATGATTTCAAGCTTGATTACACTTCCTAGTGTTTGACACACATGCAGCTCGCTAGATGGCACTAGGAAGTGTAATCGAGCTTGAAATCATGATCGCCAAGAAGACTGCTGATGTCAGGATTTATAGTGAAAAAGGAGTTCTGTTTTGGTCTGTTCTCACCCAAAACTGTTTTGATCGCTTCAGAAGACATGGATTAAACCACTGGAGTCTTATGGATTACTTTTATGCTGCCTTTATGAGCCTTTTGAAGCTTCAAAGTTCTGGCCACCATTCACTTGCATTGTATGGACCTACAGAGCTGAGATGTTCTTCTAAAAATGTTCGTTTGTGTTTGCAGAAGAATTAAAAATATATACACATCTGTAATGGCATGAGGGTGAATAAATGAGAGAATTTTCATTTTTGGGTGAACTAATTCTTTAACAACACCTTACTTTAAACTCCACAAACTAACTGTATTTTTTATTATTAAAATCATTGTTATATTTTTAACCAAGAAATTCTATGAACTTTGATGTCAGAATGAATTGTAATTACTTTTAATCACTCTCATTTTTGCACTGATTCAATACACGATTCATGCACAGTATGTTGTGTTTTACAATTATTTTCTGATGTTATATCTGCCAGGGTTTTGAGTACAGCAGAAGTGGAAATCCCACAAGAAACTGTCTTGAAAGAGCAGTCGCTGCTTTGGATGGTGCACAATACTGTGAGTCAAAATCAACCAGTAATATTAAAAAGATATGTACATGTGACAATCATAAACTTAAAGCTCTGGCTGTCTTAATAGGCCTCGCTGTTGCCTCTGGGTTGGCTGCTACTTTGACCATCACACATCTTTTTAAGGCTGGAGATGGAATTCTGTCAATGAATGATGTTTATGGAGGCAAGTGATTGCTCCCAATAGTAAATGAATACTATTGCATTTAATAGAAAAAGAGTGATTTAGCGGGGAGTGATACTGGCTGTTTATGACATGTTTTTCCCTCCAGGAACAAACCGCTATTTCAGAAAAATAGCTGCAGAAGTGGGTCTTGATGTCTCTTTTGCTGACCTCACAAAGCTTGAGGTGTTAAAGGCAGCTTTAAAACCAAATACAAAGGTATACATGGCTTTGGAATTTTAGCAAAAGCTAAAGGTTTTTCAAAACATTCAAATTTAGGTTTTGGAATGTTAGTTTAAGTTGTTCTGGACTCTCTAGCTCTGCCTTTAACACAATTGTTGTGACAAAGGACAAAGTGGGTGGATGGGGAATATTTACCCGCGGGATTAAACCTGGAAGTACACTAGGCACTATATAATTTAAAGAAATGTGGTAATAAATATTGCATTCTTCCATGTCTGCAGATGGTTTGGATTGAAACTCCCACAAACCCTACTATGAGGGTAGTGGACATTCAGGCCTGTGCAGACATTGTTCATGAGCACAACAAGGACACAATTGTTGTTGTAGACAACACTTTTATGTCAGCCTACTTCCAGGTATGCACAATTACATTTATTCTTTCAGCGGATACTTTCTTATTTATGGAATCTAACCCTTGCCTTTGTGATTTAAAAGAAAAGCATTGTACTTTTGATTGGACTTGGTAGCAAACCTTAATGTAAAAAACTCTAAATAATAATAAACACTGAATGCAACACTTCTTTCATTTAATCAAAAGATCCAATGGCAGGGATGGAATTACATTTAGAAATAAGATATTTAAAAAAAATATATTTTTACATTTTTACCATACAGCGCCCACTGGCTCTTGGAGCGGACATCTGCATGTACTCAGCTACAAAATACATGAATGGTAAAAACACAAATTGCAAATGAGATGAATATTTTATTTAAGCTAAATGAAAATGAAAGTTACAATTTCCATGTAATTCAAGGACACAGCGATGTTGTCATGGGGCTGATTTCTGTCAAACGTGAAGACCTCTATGAACGACTGAAGTTTTTGCAGAATGGTAAGGCACTACTAAATCTCATGGCCTAAAGCTACATTGAAACCTTTCAGGTTTAAGTGTAATAATCTTTCCAATAACATCCTCATTTTGTGGACATGCAAGCAGCTGTTTTCTCTGTGGCATGACTGAAATAATGAAACTGAGGTCAAACTTTGTGACTCAAGATCAAAAGGGCTGTAAAATGATCACAAGAGGTTATAATTATATGATAAAGGATATAATTGAAAGAGTTTATTACTCTTTGAAGTAATGCCAAATCAGTGGACAGTTCTGATAATAAAATGTTTTTGTAGACATATTTGTCTGACAACTTTATAGCTTTAAAAAAAAAAAAACATTATATAGTGATAGATTCCCTAAAGGCATTTGAAAAGTATATTCCTTAAATAATTTGTAGTTGTATCATATTTGCTGTTATAGAACCATCTGCTGTCTTTTGGGTGCTATGAAGACTTCAGATCTCAGGAGGCCCCTAAACCTTAATTGGCACCAAAAGCATGTCTGTTTAGATGTCAGAACCAGATTGCTTTTGTATGACCAGCTTTGTTTTTAATCAGGTAATTGGCCAAGGAATCAAAGGCAACTAAACTCGTCACAAAAGAGTGTTCAGTTCAAACATATAATGCAAAGAAATATGCAGAAAATATATTTGTTGAAACTAAGCAAAAGGCCTTATGCTAAAAGCGGTAACTTGACAAACAAGGAATTCTAGCAGTTAAGTTCCTTGATCTATGTATGACCTGTTGAGGGTGTTTTGTAAGACACAAAAATGCCAGGGGCTTGGGTAGCTCAGCAAGTAATGATGCTGACTACCAACCCTGGAGCCACGAGTTCAAATCCAGGGCATGCTGAGTGACTCCAGCCAGGTCTCCTAAGCAACCAAATTGGCCCGGTTGCTAGGGAGGGTAGAGTCACATGGGGTAACCTCCTTTTGGGCAGTGGTAGCTCAGCGGTTAAGGCTCTGGGTTACTGATCAGAAGGTCGGGGGTTCAAGCCCCAGCACTGCCAAGATGCCACTGTTGGGCCCTTGAGCAAGGCCCTTAACCCTATCTGCTCCAGGGGCGCCGTATCATGGCTGACCCTGCACTCTGACCCCAGCCTAGCTGGGATATGTGAAAAAGAAGAATTTCACCGTATATGTGCAAATGTATAATGTGTGATAAATAAAGAAAATTATTATTATTATTATAAAATTATAATTATTAATTAATTATAATTAATTAATTATAATTAATTATAATTTTTGGTCGCTATAATGTGGTTCTCACTCTCAGTGGGGCACATGGTGAGTTGTGCGTGAATGCTGCGGAGAATAGCGTGAAGCCTCCACACGCGCTAGGTCTCTGCAGTAACACATTCAACAAGCCACGTGATAAGATGCGTGGATTGATGGTCTCAGATGCAGAGGCAACATTGGGAATTGGACATTCCAAATTGGGGAGAAAAGAAAAAGACACAAAAATGCCTTTCATTCACTTCAAAAGAAGTTACTTTTCTTGAAGTAATCATGAAATCCTGTTTTAAAATCGGTAATATTTACTTCTTGTCATAACCTGCACACTTATTGCTAAGCAGGAATGTAAAATTCCCTTAAAGGCATAGTTCACCCAAAAATGAAAATTCTCTCACCATTTACTCACCCTCATCCCAGATGTCTATGACTTTCTTTCTTCTGCTGAACACAAATGAAGGTTTTTAGAAGAATATTTCAGGTCTGTTGGTCCATACAATGCACGTGAATGGTGACCAAAACCTTGAAGGTCCAAAAAGCACATAAAGGTAGCTTAAAAGTAATCCATTAGACTCTAGTGGTTAAATCCATATCTTCAGAAGTGATATGATAGGTGTGGGTGAGAGAAGGGTAAATATTTAAGTTATTTTTTACCATCAGTCCCCACTTACACATTCACCTGCTTTTGTTTTGGTGATTTGCATTCTTCGTGCATATCGCCACCTACTGGGCAGGGAGTAGAATTTATAGTAAAAAAGGACTTCAATATTGATCGGTTTCTCACCCTCACCTATCATATCGCTTCTGAAGACATGGATTTAACAACTCGAGTCGTATGGATTACTTTTATGCTGCCTTTATGTGCTTTTTGGAGATTCACAATTTTGATACCCATTCACTTGCATTGTATGAACCTACAGAGCTGTGATATTCTTCTAAAAATCTTCATTTGTGTTCAGCTGAAGAAAGAAAGTCACACATCTGGAATGGCATAAGGGTGAGGAAATGATGAGAGAATTTTCATTTTGGGTGAAACATCTCTTTAAGCCTTCAAGTTATTTTCAAAATGCAAAGCTAAGAGGAAAAATTTAAGGTTATTCCTGTATTCTGTAATTTGAAATATCTTCAAATCCTTGTCTAATCACTGCGCATACCTCTTGAGAAAATTGTAGAATCCCCTATCAAAAGTTAATCACACCTCTCACCTACCACACCTGTGTAATACTGTGCTGCCCTGATATAATAAGTAAATGATTTGCTTTGTTTTATGTACTTATGATAGCAGTCACATTGCAGATTCATCCTTGCCTGTAACACTGTGAATAAGCTTGAGAAATCTGCTTTGCAGAATTAGGATATAAAGACTAGTTTTCTCTTTCTCTCTTCAGCACTAGGAGCGGTGCCTTCTCCATTTGACTGCTATATGTGCAATCGCGGTCTGAAGACACTTCACCTAAGAATGAAGCAGCACTTTAAGAATGCACTGGCTGTGGCACAGTTTCTGGAGGCTGACCCAAGGGTGGACAAAGTCATCTTCCCAGGTGTCTATGATAGGGCCATTATCATGACTTTAATAATAGTGTATGTAGGACAAATTTGTCAATAATTGCCCCAAAACCCCTCTCAATATTACATTTATTGGAGAAAGTATATTAACATCCAAGCAATTGCACATCTTAGTTTTAATACTGTGTGATATGTAAAATGCCACAAGGGGGCAATCTTGAACCATATCATTTAGATATGACATTCTGAACTAGACATGATTGACTTCGCTCTTTACCTCTGTCAGGACTTCCATCACACCCTCAACATGAGCTAACAAAGAAACAGTGCACTGGCTGTCCTGGGATGATCACCTTCTACATCAAAGGGAAACTGGATCATGCCACAACTTTCCTCAGCAATCTGAAGGTAATTTAGTCTTTTCAAGGCAGATCAGTGACATGTTGTTTGAAAATCTTTAATGTGACAATGATTTTATGAAACAATTCAGTGTTGTGCTCTACATTACAGTTGTTTGCACTTGCTGAAAGTCTTGGTGGTTATGAGAGTCTAGCTGAGCACCCGTAAGTACTGATTAATCCACTGTTTTAAGACGTGCTTTAAATCCAGAGCATACTTTTGACACTTGCTGCTAAACAATACATTTTGAGTGTGAAAGAGTGTATTTTTACTAATATTCACACTAAAAGTAATAACAGTGGTTCTCATTCACTAACTGCTCATATGTGCATATTTGTGCATTATTTTGAGTGTGAAAATTTAGAACCATCTTAAACCACTCATGCAAAAATCACAGATTCTTGGTGGCCTTAGAAACATGAAATATATTTAGATAAAATGTTGTAATAGAGATATATGCTGTGTGGAAATACCTTATTTGGAGGTGGTTTGGGTGTATATTATGCGAAGTACTAACAGCGGACATACATGCCCTCATTTTGAGTAATCTGGATTTATCAGCATTAGAACGAGGGTATGAATAAATTTCTGCATTTATGACTATTGTACGTTTACGCCAGTGAACATTTTGCATGACAACAAAACCCATTAAAAGTGCACTCAGTAATTTTTTCCTCATTAAAAAAGTTAAACTCCTAAAGACATGAATTGTAATTTTGATAAATATGTAGGAAATCATGACAACTCGCATTAAAGTGAAGACTTCAGTCACATCAGTAACCTCATAAAAGTTGTTTTATTCTACATGGATTGGGTCTGTCCATGGGGGCTGCCATGTTAGAATCACATGACCAGCCGAATACTTCTCGCTTAATCTCAGTAACTGTCCTGTTATTTGACACTTTCACTCATTGATAAAATTATTCATAGCTGACTGTGAATACTACATTTCTACAATGGCATCTGTATCTGAAAACGATTGATTTTAAATGAAGCTGCATCCAAGCCACTAGGTATCAGTGTAAGTCCAAGACGACACAAAGACAAAAGTTACTGAGTGCACCTTTAAGTACAATTTTTTTTTGTATAGTGTGTGTGTGCACAAGTATTCTTGGCTGTTATTAGTGTGTATTTATGTATATGAGTTCTAAAAAATAATAGCAACACTTCCTTGACATAAACTCAAATTGGGGTGGGTAAAAATATTGATTTTCAGAAGCATCGCGATCTTAATTTGAGCTATCTCAATATCGATTCTTAAATCCCAAGATCGAGTTTTGCTCTATGCGAAGCCCTCTACAATGAGAGGAAATCACTCGCATTTGCAACAAAATGTTACGCTATGTGATTACATTTATATATTTAGCAACTGGCAGGTAAATGTTCAGATTTTACTCACCAGTAATTGTGTAGTATAGTGGTGGAGTATTCAGCAGCAAGATCCTTTCACACGCAACCCATTTGTCATTGAATAATGTCTCTGAATGTCATCGATTTACAGTCAGTTGTTGATAAAAAAACAACTAAAAAGAGACATTAATTCTAATCATGCATAGCCCAGATGAGGTAAAGAGGTCACATGTTAACATGTGCTCATTTACAGACGCTCTTTACGGAAATGCCGGTTTTGTTAAAGAGACAGTACCGGTTTTAGCACGTGTTCAACAGATCAATGTAAATACCTGTAAATAGTACAAATGATGCAATTAAACAATACAAATGTAACAAAAAATAATATATGCAATAGAATATCATAGTTATTGACTGAATACATGGATTTGTTCATTTTTAAAAAGCTAAAATGTGACCAAATGTTGAAAAACTAATAAAATATAATTTGTAAAATTAATATTTTTGTAATGTACCTAGTTAGAAGATCCCTTGTATAATTAACAGCATTAGCTGGGAGAGAATTTCTTTCATATGTAAGCAAAAGGGGCATGAAATATACACATATCGGAATTGAATTGGGAAATCTGTATTAATCCCAGCCTTAATCTCAATATATAAATCTGAATCTGAGAGGGTTTCATTACTTATAATGACAAGGGGGTGTGAGTGCTTTAATGTTGTTGTGAAAAAAAAAAAAAAGCAGAAACAACACTTCTGTTGTCTGAGCAGTTTGCATCATTGTAGATTGTTATTTAGCTGGAAAGAATAGAACATATCTTTCTATAGCAGTTGGCCTTCAGTATAAATACAAAGCTCGAGGTACTCCACATCACCACATGGTTTATAAAAGAGCATAATGACAGATTTAAATGACTTATAATCAGGAAAATTCAGTGACAGTTGAAAAGTAAATCATTTGAATCCCAGTAGCGTATTTCAGAACTCTGATTCATTCTTGATTTCTTTCCATTTCCAGTATTATCCTGGAACACAGATTTGAATCAATCAATTAATCTAGGGGTTCAATAAACTCATTTGGGAGGAATATCTCATTCACAATCCATTTCCCATAGTACACTTTGTCTTTTCCAGAGCGATTATGACTCATGCTTCAGTGTGTGAAAATGAGAGGAAGGCGCTGGGAATCAGTGATACACTCATTCGTCTGTCTGTGGGCCTGGAGGATGAGGAAGATATTATTGCAGATCTAGATCAAGCCCTCAGTGCTGCTGTGAGTATTTTGCAATACAAAAATGAGGACATGCCATCTTCTTTGTCTCACAACATTCCAGATTAAACCATCAGCTTTCTGCTGGCTCCCAGCATCTTTTTACAAACACATACATTAAATATACAGGGGAGCTAAAAAGTATTTGGATGCTTGAGCCACTTTTAAAGGAATATATTGGGTTCAATACAAGTCAAGCTCAATTGACAGCATTTGTGGCATAATGTTGATTAATATTAATATAATAAAATCAATTTTGACTTGCCACTCCTTTTCTTTAAAAAAAGTCTGGGTTCCAGTGTAGAGTTGGGGTACTCGAGTTTGGACTCGGACTTGAGTCCGAGTCACGAGTCCAATTTTAATGGACTCGGATGCATTTTTACTCGGACTTGAGCCTTTGGAGTCCATGACATATGTGATGCAATGAAAAAATACATAAATAAATAACAAAACAGAAATTAATGAACACAACTCTGTCTGCATGCAGCTGTATTAGCCCCTGAAGTCATAGATGTAGTCAGAGTTGTTTCTCTGCGTTTAAGCAAACACACACACACACGCACATACGCACGTGCACAGGCACTCATCAGTCAACCAATACTCTTGAGTGTTACTACAGAGACTACTGTATAACATCGACTACCGAGTTGGCTGGCATGATGAAACCATCTTTTTGTTATGTATCCAGTGTAATGGAAACTAAACAAGGCAGTTTCACACGACACGGGACCTGGTAAATTTGCGTGTGCCGTTTGTGCAGCCAAGACAGTGCTCGCATTGCGGTTTCATCATGGTAAAAAACGTTTTTTTTTTTTCCTCCTCCCCTTTTCTCCCCAATTTGGAATGCCCAATTCCCAATGCACTCTTAAGTCCTCGTGGTGGCGTAGTGACTCGCCTCAATCTGGATGGCGGAGGACGAATCTCGGTTGCCTCCGCGTCTGAGACGTCAATCCTTGCATCTTATCACATGGATTGTTGAGTGCGTTACTGCAGAGATGTAGTGCATGTGGAGGCTTCACGCTATTCTCCTCGGCATCCACGCACAACTCACCACGTGCCCCACCGAGAGCAAGAACCACACATTATAGTGACCACAAGGAGGTTACCTCATGTGACTCTACCCTCCCTAGCAACCGGGCCAATTAGGAGACCTGGCTGGAGTCACTCAGCACACCCTGGATTTGAACTTACGACTTCAGGGGTGGTAGTCAGCGTCTTTACTCACTGAGCTACACAGGCCCCCTCATCATGGTTAAAAACATTGAGTCGATGTCACATCATGTCTCTCACAGTTTACTTAAAACATCATATCAAAATAAAAATACATAAAAATAGTATTAATATTGGATATTAAGTCTTTTCATCATAATGTATCTAGGCATATAGGCTTCTGTAGTCTCTTGTGGCCAACACACTGTGTTGTCAGCTTGAACTGGTCCATAATAGCTTGATGAATTAACTGTGTAACTATTTAAATAGTCGTGGGAAAAAAGCGTTATTGCTAAAGCAGACAGCAACTATAAACAGATAAACAGCACCTATTTATTATTGATTGACTATTTTCAAAACATTGACGAGCTGCTTAAAATACATTCTTTTACAGAATTTATCCACCATTCACAATTCAACCATGCACAATGAAATATTAGGATATTTTGGGCAGTGAAATGTTTTGTTTATAATTTAATTATAGACTATAAAATAAATGTATTATTCAATGACACAGTTTGTGTATGAATGTAAACTTCATGTTACGAGGTGAATTTAGTTGGTTATGATGTTTTTATTTTAAATGTTTATTGTAAACCACCAGGTAACTTATGCACGTTTTTTTTATAGCCTATATATCTGACTTTTTTTAAAGGACAATTCTGATAAATTTATGACTCAAAATATTATTTTTCATGTTTTTGTGGTTAAAGAAGAGCTCAGTTAAATTTTCTTTGGTTGGTATTTAAAGATTTCAGACTGATTGCAGACCAACGCGGCTGCCGCTCAAGCAAATATCAATTATTATTATTTAACTTCTGCGGCAGCTGCTGCGAGACGCACACGGACGCATCAGGGATTTAGGTACACTAATTACTACTGTGACTCATTTGTATGTACTGTATTTTCCCAAATCAGTCAGCAGATAGAGAAAAAAGATTCAGAAAGAAATCTCAGTATAGACTATTATTTCTTTAGATAGGGATAATTTTAAATAAAACAAAATTATATTGAATTGACAAATTGAAAATGAAGTAGAAATAAAAACTAAATTAAAATTCGAAACATAATAACCTTGGTTTTAATGAATAACGCAGCTTTCACTTTCTTTAGTCTATGTTAGAGTGGAGGGGAAAAAGCAACAAATAATTGAAATGTCAACAGAATGCAATAAGAATTGTGTTGAAGGACAGTTTTGTCTTCATATACCTAAAGCATATGCTTTCATTCTGAAACCACTCTGAAATCTGTTCAGCAGGATACTAATCATAAAATGTATATATGAAATGCAACAGAGGTGTTTTTGTTACATTTATATTGGCAAACAGTTTTTCTTAGTTGTGAAGTTTAAAATAAGCTTAAAATATTGATGTTAAGTTTACGGTTACAATTCGCTTACTAACCTTTTCTTTGTAAAGTTATAGCCAATTTTACAAATTCTTTGTCATGACGATGTAATATCAACAAACCCTAAAATGACTAAAAAAATTATGATTTAAATAACTTTACAGCTCAAATAATACACGAGTTTTGACAGAAGAATTAATGTAAGTGCTTTTATAAAATTATAAGTTTTACATTTCTGCCTTTTTAAACCCTCCAAAAATTGGCCCCATTCACTTCCGTTGTAAGTGTCTCACTGTAACTTAGATTGTAAAGAAAAGGAGGGATGTCAACATTATTTTTTGTGGTAATTAACATTGTCACAAATGCTGTCAATTGAGCTTAACTTGTATTGAACACAGAATATTCCTTTAAAAACTTTTTATTTTTATTTTTTTTATGAAAAAGCATCAAACCAAGTGGCATTTTTATAAAGATATGTAACACATGTCATATTTTTGTGGAACATGTCCATAGTAATTTGGTGAACTATATCTGTGGTACTCTACTAGGACACCTGTGAAAACTTGAGTGAAACTGATATGCACTATAAATAAACTTGAAACCTTATTTTGTTGAAAGCAATTAAAAAAATGTCTCATAAAAACGAAGTAAATATCATTTTCTTTGCAGATGCCCCTTGGTTTGATATTTTGTATCTAATGCAATGGCATCCAGACATTTTAAGTGTAATTTAAGTGTCCCAATATGTTTTGGGGTCACTGTTTACATAACCACATACATATACTGAAGGACTTGCACAGGGCAAACAAACACTTTTATTTCCGCTAGTCCTAAATAGATCTACTTTCAAGGTAAAAACAAATCACTGTGCAGATGGCCAGTGCATTCTCTCGAAATGGCACCAATGTTTTTATTTCCATGCTAAAGATATTATTTGTAAAGTTCTGTTTCTAGTGCCTCAATTTCTGCCCAAAGGTGCTTTCAGACATTTAATGGTCCATTCTCATGTAAACTGATTTTATTACCCAAAATGACATGGCATTTTTTAAACCCTGTGTCAATAGAGAGATCATTTCGGCCCATAAAGATCAGCGAGCCATCTCTGAGAGTGCATGCTATTTCCCCCCCCCCCCAACCTCTCTTAAGTGCACCGCAAAATATTCCCATAGAAATACATTTGTGTGAGAAAGGTGGGGGTAGAGGAGGCTACAGCAGTGGCTTTGCTGTGTTTGGTCTCTTGGGAACCAAGCCCTGTTCACTCTCTTTGACCATGATATCACTGAGGTGCAGGCCTGTTAGCTGATGCAAAGGTGCTGCAGGTTAGTTTGATAGGATTTGTACACGGCTATACCACATGCCGCATGAACATCTGATAATCGTGTCTCAGAGGTGAGGGACTCTTACTCTCATAACAATTCAATGCCAGCAGCACTATGGTTTTCAGTTCCATATAAAATTCCTTAGATGTGCTTTGCTGGTCAACTGTAAAGAATGGGAATGAAATCAAGACGTATATCCAATTTATATCTAATACCCTCCTGAGATCATTAAAGAAAGAGGCTTTGTGTTTTGTGGTGTGGTTTAATTTGAAATGACTAGGTCTGTGGGGGAAAATTCCATTAGGTCCTGGCATGTAGTTTGTTTTGGAGAGTTATAGATCTTCAGTCTCTTTTATTCCCTCTGAAACCCATAGTTTAATTATTTGCACTTTGGTGAGGTTAAGAAGAGCTCCATTTCTTTAATGACTGAATATGCTAATATTCACAGCATTTATTGAACAACTCTCCATGGTGAGCTTCAAATGACCCCCTCTTTTGAAGGGTGGTATTTCAACTAGTTGGCAGGGATTGTGGGGCACTGCTCATCAGCTAGCCAGTGAAACAAGCAGCCATAATGTAGTAACTGCCCCAATGGTGAAACAGAAAATGCAGATTGTTCTGCCAGATGTGGTTTATGAAATAGTCTCACTACGTTTTCTCTGAAACCAAGCATACTGTAGTTAACCCAAACCTTTCGTCACTGGACAGATCGTATACTAAGACACCCGATTTCGGTTATATCTCAATTTTAGCAATTTGTAGTTACTGTGGTTTGCCTTTGCCTTTTAGCTCAGGGCAGAATAGTTCACCCAAAAATGAAAATTCCATCACTCACTAAACTTGTAGTCTGCTATTTTTTCCCATGGAATACAAAAGGAGTGAGGACAGAGTCACAGGGAATTAATTTTTTTACAGAGCTCAACATAAACACTTGTCCGCTTGTCTGGGACAAGTGGAATTTTGAAAGGGGAATTTAAAGTGAACTTTACTTGCCAGACCGGACAAGTAGCCTGATTAAAATCTCAATAACGAATGTTAGCTCAACTGTGGGGATGGAGCACAATTTTAATCATTCCCGCATGTTTCACTTTCAAAATGCGGGGAATTACCTCTATTGTGTCCCACTCTCTCCCTCTCGCCTTCAGTCGTGGTGCAGCGTTCAGCAGCTTGTGAGTGCGAGCAGTGGGGAAGTGCATATTTACTGAACTTTAGATTTTACACATATAAATGGGTATAATCCTGTTAATTGGACATGCGAATGGTGTTGTACCACGTCTCTGTAAGCGAGCGATGCGATAAAACTATTGCTCCTGTTTATAATCAGCAAAGCCGTCTTCATCGCAAGCATGCAATGTTGGAATATTAATATATAATATTAGCTCCTAACGTTAATGTTAGGCTCAAGCACACTGCAAATCTAAGAAAGCGGGTGCTTGAGACTCTAGTACAGCCAGGACAAAAAGATATGAAGTAAGGTCTCTCTTTCTACCAAAATAAAACATAAGCTGTGTTTTCCATTTAATTTGTCAGTTGTTGTGCATATTGTGTTTTTGTTTTGTTTGATGAACTTTATTGTATAGTGGATGCAATGCATTTTAATAAAATTTTGGACCCGGCTCTGCACTATATTGACTGTTTTTATTTTTATTTTATTTTTTTAAGTGCCCTGAACTGATGTCCCCCTTACATTACTTTTGTAGCTGTAAGATTACATAAATTCTAGGGTGAGATCGACTGTAATCGACTGTAAATCCACATTTTAAAGCTGATATTTAAAAAAAAAAATCTTCACGGGGAGGAGGGCATGCCCCCGGACCCCCCAGGGTATTTGCATCTTTGTCACCTTTTTCACCCCTGATGAGTTTGCATCCCTGCATTATTCACTGAAAATCTTCCCCTCTGTTGTAGCTCCCAAATCTCAGTCTCCATCCTGCATATTTAATGTGCCATTTTGGAATCTGAACGCAGACAGTGGTAAGATTTCATAATTTTGGCAGAGGGGAAGATTATCAGGGAATAACTTTTTACATTTCAGTCTGTTCAGTCCTCACACAAATGTATCATATGACTTCATAAGACTTGGAATATAGTGCACAAGTTGAATGGACTGTTTTTCGTCCTTTTTGGTGTTGGTCTACATAAAGATTCTTCAAAAATTATCCTTTTGTATTACACATTCCAGATGGCAGAGTTTTCCTTTTTTGCTGAACCTTTAAATAATACTCATAAACCATACAAATGCTGAAATCATATTTGTTTCTTCTTTAAAACAGCATCCAAAAAAATGAGAGGCAAATCAAGATTTGGAACGACAGTGATTCCACATCTGGACGAGACCAGGACCCTTTTTTCTGGGACATTATTAATTTGCTTAAAGTGTATGACAGTTATGCTTGCAAAACTTTGATTGCTTTTGTCAGGGAACAAATATACTCAACAAACTCCGCTATTTCATGGATCAGCTAATTTGCCATGTTTTCATTTAAAATACAGGAAATATTCAGATGACATTATATTCTGAATTAACTTTTGCTGCTTTTGCGTTTCTATCTTTTTTTAATTATTGCTTGGTGAGGTTGTGGGGTGCTAACCAAGACCGTCTCCACAACTATTAAAGTTTTAATGGGAATATGTATGGACTGCAAGGGAATTCTGGTATCATGCAAATCATTATTTATAATTAATTTATTCTGTATTGGAATCAACAAATGGTTTATTCTAAAAAAGGTGCAATGCACAAGTGCACAATAAGAGTCTTTCTGCATCAAGATGCACAGTCACCTCATAACACTGAAAATCACATCTATTGCTTACATTTTAAATTGATCTTGCCTAAATGCTTGATTCTTTTCAGTTGTGAAAGGGTCATGTTTGATCTTTCTTTGTGCTGCTAGACCCATTAAAAGCCATTTGTAGTCTCTCCCTGTTTGTTTCTGTTTTCCCTTCTTCCTGAATGTCTTTGATGGCAGTGCACCATAAAAAAATCACTTTGAAGTGAGCAAAAACCATGTAATTGGAAGAAGACATACAGTATCTAATGAGCCGATCAGAGTGTGTGTGTCTAACAACATTATCAATAATGCTACAGTACAAGACTAAATGACATTGGATTAAGAATTACTTTTCCACAGGACTAGCATTAATCAGCATTTAATTTTATGGCAAGGATGGACATGACATGGTAATAATATTCCTAGCGATCTGTGACGTTATCACAACTTTAATTGTCATCCTTTAATTTCCTTCAATCCAGGAATTTTAGCATACGCTGCAAAAAGCACTAGATAATGAGGAAAATATTAGATAGAAGAATATTTCATCAGGATGGTAAGTATTTTTCAAAAAAAAACAGGACAATATAGTTTAGTTCTGTGGAAAACCAGTGCTAATATATAATATAATGCATACTACAATACTCCCCTATCTTAAGATTGATAAGGTTAAGACTTAAAAAGAGAATTTCAATGACTTTTTTGTCACTAAATTTAAATTCTTTTTTTCCACCATCCTTCCGTCAGGCCTATAGCACAAATTTCAAATAAATAACACCGCATTTACATTAATTACTGATTCAAAACTGTCCAATTAGTAAACTCTATGACATTTGCATACAGCGTCCGTTAGCAGATATTTCACCATTTTTTAGTAGAGAGAATAATAGCTTAAATACATATCATTTGTTGCTAGTGAGACTGCTTATTCTTCTGTTAGAAAGCATCATATAATGTTAATGGGTGGATATGTACACACAGGAAATGCAACAACTGTAACCCAGGTATTCTGTGACAAAGGTTGCGCTCAGAGCCATTAACTCAGCATGTTACTGTCCATATACCTTAAGTATGGGAGCCACTGACATTCAATTTAAGGCAGACATAACATGCTAAATGTCTCTGTCTGCCCTCATGCCATAAAAATGTCAAATTCATTCAATAATATTTATTTATACTATGAACCTGGTTCTGTTACAAAGTTATAAAAAAGTATGTTCCCTAACATTGTTAAAAAGTATATGCATTTGAATTATTTAAAAACCTGATTTTCGGGTAAAACCATTCTCCACAAGCTAGATTGCTCTGCATTTCCTAAAGCTATATAGGCTGTGACTGATCCAGTTCTAGAACAAATTAGGCACATGAGCATGGGTTGAACATATTGCATGACCTAATGTTCTTTCTTTATCAAAATTCATGTTTGGCCTTGCCAGGCTCCTTTCATGCTGTGTTTTCCAATTCTAACATATTTGAAAGAGTAGAGCAACATTGTTTGATTCTCACCTACAAAGACTGTCAGAAGTTGAATGCGTTTTTCAAAAGTTGAAGTACTTTTTAACTTAACATAGCATCTAAAAACTCATGCAAGAGATGCTGAAAAAAAAAAAGAAAAATGCTCCACAATGGTCAAAGATGTCCGTCTATACCCGGTTGAAAAAAAACCCCCGCTAAATCCAGCCTAAGCTGGTTGGCTGGGTTTACTTGGTCACCCAGCCTGGTCATAGTTGGTTAGGCTAAAAAGGTGTTCAAAACCCCTCTTAAACAAGCCCACTGACCAGGCTGGGCAACCAGCTAACCAGCTTAGGCCCTTAGCAGGATAATGACAATGTCAGGGTCTTAGCGTGGTTTTCTGTTAACATAAAAGGTAATTCAAAGTGTTAAAAAAATTTCCACATTTGTTTGGTCAGACATTGGTAGTATCATCAAGTGTTTACAGATTATGCAACAATTTAGCAACCTGCTACACTGCTAAAGCTATGCTAATACACTCAGCACTTTATTAGGAATCCTATAGTCCTAATAAAGTGCCCGATGTGGTCTTCTGCTGTTGTTGCCCATCAGCCTCAAGGTTCATCGTGCTGTGCATTCTGAGATGCTATTCTGCTCACTACAGTTGTACAGAGTGGTTATCTGAGTTCCCATAGCCTTTCTGTCAGCTCGAACCAGTCTGGCCATTCTCCGTTGACCTCTCCCATCAACAAGGCATTTCCGTCCGCAGAACTGCCCACCCCCACACGCCAGATTTTTAATCTGCTGTCCCTTGCACAAGCCAAGGAATGATTTTGAATGCAGTTTTTTTTACTCCTATATGAAAGGTTTAAAGAGAAATGGAAATACCATTTACTCCATCCAGCTATCTCTCACAAAGCTAAAGAAACTGCTTAAAAGCCTACTGTCATTTGATCAAATTAATGTTTTTATTGCCGGTATATGAGCAGTGGCATTAAATTTTTTGCCTGTCCGTTAATGAACAAGACAGGCTATTTAATCTTTTTTTAGATGTATTGCCCTCTGATATAGGCTACCTTGAATGACCTCAAAACTTTCTTTTTCAATACTTTACACTTGCTTTTAAATTGGTAATAACAATCCCTTCCCATTCGCACAGATACAAAATAATCAAAAGTGACTTTGCAACTTTCTGTCCAGAATTGTGCTTTATAATGGGTGTGAAATTTTATGGATATAATTATTGGATGATGACTTTTAATTCCTCAGAGTGTTTTTGTGAAGGTGTGCCAGCACATTTAATATATGCAACTCTGGCACTTTAGGGTCATTCAGATTGAACGAGTAAAAAATTAGTTAATTCCACTTCGAGCCATCCATATGCTTTGAGACAGAGCTTGGCTTGAAAAGTGAAGTGTCTAATTTCTGTGCATCACCATAAGGAATTGCAAAAATAATGAGTGCTTTCGAACAAGTTTCCCAAACAATCCTCCTATCTGCTATTGGCCAAACAAACTGATAGTCCCAACCATTGGTTTAGCCAATGTTGCTTTGCTGGGCTGGTCAGGATGTTTAAACAAACAGAGCAATGTTTTTGTGCCACAGTGTTACACTTTTCAGGGGAATCAACCTACAGATGGCTTACTTATAGTTGACTCTGCACGTTAAGTAAGGGATAATGTACAGTCAGCAGGTTGTTATCGCAAAATAAAGCCAGACAGGTATCAGCCTGAAGGAGTTTATTTTGCAAAAACAACCGTCTGCTGACTGTAAGTTATCCAGCCTATTACAAGACTACTTGCCAAAAAAAAAAAAAAAAAAAAAAATCACATGAAACAATGATTTGAGTTGAAATGATTTTATTAGCTTACTTGTACAGTGATTCGAGAAGCAGGAAAGATGGCTCGCAATACCAGGAAGACCGGTCTGGCACATGGATGTGCAGCTGTTATTCAGAAATACCAGACTGCTAGATGGCGTCATTGACCAATCAGAGTCAACTATTCCAAAGAGCCATGTAATAAGCTTGGTTAGGAGAATTTTAACATTGAAAAAATAATCACACATTCACCTTTAAAGATTAGACATTCTCAAATACTCTAAATAGTTTGTCTGAAAAACAACTCAGAGCTCTCAATCAATAAAGCCATATGACGCATGTAAAACCTGTCATCAATTTTTCTTCAATTTGTAATGGCGCCAGCATACCTAATAGACTTATGTCATGTATCCATCTCTCAGAAAGGAAGGACTATTAAGCTAATTGTATTGCTGGATGCAAACCCCCTCAGGAAGTATTGTGACCCTTGTGTTATCTCTAGGATACAAAATTATTCCTGTGCCACTTTTTCCTGTTTTTGAAAATGAGGGATGCATAAAAGTGCATTATTTCAACTGAATTAAGGCTGATGTGACTGATGTCTTATAAAACCATTCAATGGAACAATAGGAGGCCTTCTTTATTGCTAATAATGAAATTAATTATACATGAACCGTAACATTCAGCTGTGCTTAAGAGCTGACTTTTCCTTTTAATTAATCTATGATGTCAGGTAACTCTTTATAAAAGGAAAGATTGTTGCAGGCACTCAAGATTCAGCTTTTAAATTCTTTGCTCGCTTGCCTCAAAAGAAAATTTTGTAATATTGAAGCAGTGAAATCACTAATTGACGTCATACAGAACACAATAGTTGATTCAGAGACTGATGGTTCATCTAGGGAACATCCAGTCCTGTCAGGAACAGGACAAGGTTAAGGAAATAAAAATAAAAATCAACATAATTGGAAAAATTGAAACTAAACCAAAATACATTTTCATGGCTCTGAAAAAAATAAACTTAAATAAAAATAATCATAGAAAAAAGACCAGAAGTCTGTCCTGGTTTCACAAGGTGTATCCCGGTGCCCGTCATTTCTCTAAAAAATGTAATAATGTCCCGGTTTCAGATGTTAGGCTCACTTATTTATTTCTTTGAAATTAAATATCCTCAACATCCTTCTTGGTATCGTGTCTGGTATCGACTGCAGGGAAGGGAAGATATTTTATTGCACTGCACGATGATTTGATGATACTTTCATTCTAGTTTTGCAGCAATCCGCTCAGAAACTATCTGGTTACAATGACAACGACTCACATGCTTGACGCTCTCCGCTGCTATCTGTCATTATCCAACGCAAATTAGAAATACCCAAATGAAAATGCATGTTCAACAAGCTGAAAGAAGTGATCCATTTCTTTGCACAACATGTGAAAATGGAATTAAAATGTTTTGCTGTCACTGTAGATGTTCACTTTCCCATGGCCACAGTGTTAAATAAGAGATTGTAGGTGTCATATTCATACAGCTGCATTTTATTTTTTCAAATAGTACAATCACTTAAATGTGGAATTGTAGAATTGTATGTTAACTTTTAAGTTCCAATGTTGCAAATTTGTGTAAAAATGTGTAGCTGACAAGACATTTCAAGCACCGACAAGTCATATCATTATTACACATGCAATAAGGCATCATATTAGGCTATATGGAATTTGTACATTTTACAAATATCTAAAATGTGGTTAAAATCGTATAAAACAATATATAATAAAATAAAATTTCACATACTAAAAGATGCTATATTGAATTTAGCTACATATTTTAATACAATGTATCTATCTATCTATCTATCTATATATACACACTGGCGGCCAAAAGTCTGGAATAATGTACAGATTTTGCTCTTATGGAAAGAATTTGGTACTTTTATTTACCAATGTGGCATTCAACTGATCACAATGTATAGTCAGGACATTAATAACGTGAAAAATTACTATTACAATTTGAATTTTTTTTTCAGAACTTCTTAAACTACTTCAAAGAGTTCTCATCAAAACATCCTCCACATGCAGCAATGACAGCTTTGCAGATCATTGGCATTCTAGCTGTCAGTTTGTCCAGATACTCAATTGATATTTCATCCCACGCTTCCTGTAGCACTTGCTATAGATGTGGCTGTCTTGTCGGGCACTTCTCACGCACCTTACAGTCTAGTTGATCGCACAAAAGCTCAATGGAGTTAAGATCCATAACACTCTTTTCCAATTATCTGTTGTCCAATGTTTGTGTTTCCTTGCCCACTCTAACCTTTTCTTCTTGTTTTTCTGTTTCAAAAGTGGCTTTTTCATGGGGCCTGTCTAGAGTTGATCAAAAATGACTTTTCTTTCAAATAGTGATGGTGCTGTTTTTAACATCAGTAATGTCCTGACTAAACTTTGTGATCAGCTGAATGCCACTTTGGTGAATTAAAGTACCAATTTCCTTCCGTAACAGCAAAATCTGTACATTATTCCAAACTTTTGGCCACCAGTGTATATATATATTCATGTGTCACGAACCTCCCAGGTGTCCCAGTTTGAGACTTTCAAAATCTAGTCACCCTATAGAAAATGCACTAGCCATGTCTGGGACTTCAATTATGACACATTTGAACCTTTATTGGATTGACTGTTCGTTGTGTTGCCAATGCATGATGTTAAAACAAAGAGAACAGAAACAATATAATATTCAGTAATTTATTCTGACTTTCTCTCTCTTTCTCTCTCTTTCTCTCTCTCTCTCTCTCTCACACACACACACACACAATGTTGGTGCGGCTATCCTTATGAGGGCTCTCTATAGACATAATGATTTTTATACTGTACGAACTATAGATTCTATCCCTTAACCCTAACCCTATCCCTAAACCTAACCCTCACAAAAAACTTTCTGCATTTTTACATTTTCATTCTATTTTTAAGCGATTTGAATTATGGGGACACTAGAAATGTCCTCATAAACCACATTTATAGCATAATACCCTTGTAATTACCAGTTTGTAACTTAAATTTGTTTTCCTCGTAAACTACCCAATTCCGCCCACACACACACACGCACGAACACACACACACACACACACACACACACACACATACAGTCTTTTTACTTATTCTGTCTTACACCGTCAATCAGTGATTTGTTTTACATTTCATTTGGAATTGGTATAGAGTTTTGTTTGATGTTCAGTTTTCAGAGTTGCGACAAGATTTACTTTCTCATGTCAAATGCACTAGAGAGGACTTTGTGGTTAAAGTTTGGTAAAAAAAAGAAGCATTCTTAAATCGGAATTATGTGTTTTCTTCCTACTGTAATATCAGTAATGAAATTCTGTTGGTCTTTTTAAAATGAAGATTTTTAATATTATAAGTATAATTTACAAACTGTACATTTGGGTGTCCAGCTATACGACCCACGTTGCACAAATGCCTGTTTTCCCCATTCTATATGCATCACTTGATATAAAAACGAAAATTA
This sequence comes from Myxocyprinus asiaticus, assembly GCF_019703515.2. NCBI lineage: Eukaryota > Metazoa > Chordata > Actinopteri > Cypriniformes > Catostomidae > Myxocyprinus > Myxocyprinus asiaticus. The sequence goes on from NC_059352.1 coordinate 18,868,101, forward strand.
AAATAAAAACTTAATGTAATGAAAAACTAAAACTAACAAAGAACTAACAAACAAAACAAAAACTAAACTAATTGGAGCGAAAAATTTTAAACTAAATAGAAGTAAAAACTAAATAAAAAATGTGAAACTATTATTTGGAACAGGACATTACCTGTCATTCAGTCAGGGTCAGTATTATCAAATTCATCACTGCACTGAGAGGGATCACTTACCTGTGCACTGATAAATTTTATCATAGTGTAATAGCACTCAGGCATAGTGCTCATTTATTACATGAAATTTTGCATATATATAATATTGCATTATCTTCCTTACTTTCTTCCTTACAGATTCCCTTTCAGGTAAACATTATCATCTTCTAGAGCCAAGGCAGTATTTTCTTTTATATAACAGTAGTTTATCATAGAATAACTCATATATACAGGGTTGGGAGGGTTACTTTTGAAATGTATTCCACGACAGATTACAGAATACATGCTGTAAAATGTAATTTGTAACATATTCCGTTAGATTACTCAAGGTCAGTAACGTATTCTAAATACTTTGGATTACTTCTTCAGCACTGGTAGATTTTTTAGCTTGTTTTGACGATAAAAACTCTGCCAGTACAGTAAGACAAAATACATATGTTAAAAATACATTCTCTGAAAAACCTAAATATCTTATGCAGTGTTGTTTCTAAAACAAGATAAATCAAATTGATCTTGTTTTAAGGATTTTTAGATATTTTTTACAGGAATACAATACAAAAATTATTATCAAGAATATGATTTTTGCCCTAATATCAAAGGTTTTACTAGAAAAAAAGAAATTATGATCCAACGTGAATTTTCTTAATAAAAAAATATGACCATGCCTGGTAAAATCCAGGAGAGGGCTCACAGGGTGGTTTGTTTAAACCAGTGTTTTTTCAGGCCAAGTACCCCTTGATGGATATAGCGACGCAGGGATTACATATTATGTTACATATTATATAAAATTGAGCATTGCATTTTAAACCTGGCATATAATATCAGTAACTTGCTAACGGGGGGTATAAAGCCCTACTCTCTTTAAAGCTGCTTTAAAACAATACATATTGTGAAAAGTGCTATGCAAATACATTTTAATTGCAAAAGTTTCTTTTCTGGTTTATACAATAAATTTAGTGTTATAGTGGCTATAAATCTGCTGTCAACTTAATATTAATATTTTTCATAAAATCCATTTAATTGTTATTTTGCTGACAACATGTTGGGCCCAGTTTTAACATCCTGAGACCCAAGTGTGACTGCTGTGTACATTTTCCATTTCCCTTTTTGATTTGTAACTAGTAACACCTAATAAAAATGCAAAAATAAATAAATAAAATAATTTCTACAGCAAATAGTTTTCCTAAAAATGAATGTCCACATATATGGACAGTGAGACTACGTTGTGAAATTTTAAATAACACTAAGTTATAGAAAGTTTTTCATCAAATTGTTATTATGTTTCCAGGAGTGTTGGTTATTCATGTTTTTGAGATGTTGCATACATTACTGCTGATTTTCTGTAAAGCTGAATAAATAAAAAAAAATGTTTCTCCCCTTTTCTCCCCAATTTGGAATGCCCAATTCCCAATGCGCTCTAAGTCCTTGTGGTGGTGTAGTGACTCACCTCAATCCGGGTGGTGGACGACGAATCTCAGTTGCCTCTGTGCCTGAGACTGTCAATCCATACATTTTATCACGCGGCTTGTTGAGCGCGTTACCGCGGAGACATAGCGTGTGTGGGGCTTCACGCTATTCTCCGCGGCATCCAAACACAACTCACCACACTCCCCACCGAGAGCAAACCACATTATAGTGACCATGAGGAGGTTACCCCATGTGAGTCTACCCTCCCTAGCAACCGAGCCAATTTGGTTGCTTAGGAGACCTGGCTGGAGTCACTCAGCACGCCCTGGATTTGAACTCACGACTCCAGGGGTGGTAGTCAGCGTCTTTACTCGCTGAGCTACCCAGGCCCCCTGAATAAATAATTCTTATTAAAAGTAATGTCCAGCATCATCCAATCACTGCCAACCATGTTAAAATAAAATGTAGCATCATAAAATTCTGAATCTATTTACTGATTACCATTGTCCCATGTCTGCCAAACATGTTGAGTGATCCAAACATCATCTGCAGCCTGAAACTGAACTTTCGTTTGGATTTTAGGATAGAATGCACTTAGCTGCATAGAAAGCTATAGGATGCTCCCTTGCTCACTAATTAGTGGATGACTTAACCTCCAGTCTGTTGGCACTGTTCTCAGAACAGTTAAAAATGCACCTCATTTTTATCCTAACTCAATATAAAGCCTCTAAAAGCAAAATTTTTCAGCTTTTGAATGAACCCATTTATTCTCTATGTGAAAATGCACAGTAAATATATAGGAATGCATTTACTAATGCTAATAAATAGAATCGTATTGCACAGAAATAACAAAATTAAACATAACAAAATGTGTATTAAAAATGAAGCTAAATGACCCACAAATGTGTTACAGTTGGAAGTTATTAAAAAAAAAATATATATACTTTTGAGGAAATGCGGTGCCAGTGTCCACATATGTAGACATCATGTTTATCAGCGTGCTGAGGCACAAAAAATGAACACATTTTTTAAAGTGGCATATCAAATGAAACTAGAGACGCTACTCATTACAACCAAAATGTAAAGATATTCTTACCAGAGGCATTTTTGTTTTACTCTGCAAGGCATGCTGATAACTATAAACTCCAGTGTCCATTAACCAGCCTGGTTGCAAATTTCTCAATAATTTGCTTCAACTATGTATCAATCCCCTCTCCCCTATTTCCTTGAAAATCTGTTTAGTCTGAATTTATGGAACTCTCTTCTGGATCCTACTGTGCGTCCCTGTATGAGGTGACACTGACTTTCAGATCGATAGATGAATCAGTAAAAGGACAGAACACATTTTAGATGAGACTTCTTTTTTTTTTTTCTGAGGCATAATTTAATAGCTAACATTTTATACAGTATATATATATATATATATATATATATATATATATATATATATATATATATATATTTATTTATTTTTTTTTTTTTTCTTTTTTTCGAGCAATAATCCCTCCACCCCACCTGTCTTTTTACACATCCTGTGAAGTGTCACTGTTGCTCTAGGGGGCTTACACACTTTCACTTCACTATGATCAAGAACTGAGTCCATCAAAAGATTAAAGTCTCCTCCCAGTATTATATCATAAGGGGTGCCAGCGGTTTGCAACATCCCTTCAAGATCTATAAAAAAGCCCCGGTCATCAGCATTAGGTGCATAAATATTAGCCAAAATCAGCCTTTGTCCCTGAATTTCAACTAAAACAATAATGACTCTTCGTAATCTATCCTTAATCTTTTTGAGATATTTGAATTGTAGATGTTTATTTATCAATATAGTAACTCCCCTGCTCTTTCTTGAGCCAGCACTAAAAAAAAAACATATCCACCCCATATCTTCCCAAATTTTTCAGCTTCCTGTGGGGAAAGACTTGTTTCTTGAAGAAAAACTATATCATATTTCTTACGCTTAAGAAAAGTAACAACCTTTCTTCTTTTATGGGGTGCCCTAACCCATTCACATTCCATGTGGAGAGGGATAATCCATTCATATTAACGACTGACATCTTGATATAATAGAAAGAAAAAAAAATGTGTGTCAAAAACAAGATTATACAGACCACAATCCCCAATAGTGCAACATTCAAACCCCGAACTCCCCCCCGAACCAAACAAAAAACAAAAAAAACGTGCGCATTAACCCCGCGCACGAGAGCGCCAACCGACGTCAATCCCTCCAAACTCAAAAGGTCCATGCACGCCTGCAAGAGCCCCCGCGACAACTCTGCCATTGAATTGCTCAATTTAGCCTCACAAATTTGTAAGGCAAAATTACATAACAGAAAATACTTTGTAAAACAAACCTCTGCCAATAGGCATCATAAACACATGTAATGTATAGATTCATTCACAGAACTGACACAAAGATGTGTTCTTCCACAAAACAAAATTCCATCCGCTATAAACCGTTCAGTGTCCTCGAACAGTCAAACAGATGAACGGTGAACCGGTTGCTTATGAATGCAGCAGATGATGTAATCATTCCAATGTCCCGCAGAAAAACTCCACAAATCAAACCCCAGCCAACAGGAGGCATAAGAACAAAGAACGTGCAGATTCATCCACAAAACTGTCCCAAAGCAGTGTTACTCCACAAAGCAAACTCCAGCCGCTAGGCGGAACCATCATAAACAGCAGCAAAACAGGAATCCCGGTTCCTTGGGTGATCAAGAATCAAGTTCACTCAGAGGGCACATGAAAAGAATACACCATGACTTACTCAGACCGCCAACTGTAAAAAAGACATCCTTTGTGTGGGCATGTAAACATTTTGCGGTCATCCATAGTGTCTAATCTCAATCTGGCCGGGAACTTCAGTGCAGAAGCGATCTTCCGTCAATGCAAAAGATTCTTTAAGGAAAAGTGTTACTCCACCAAACAGACTCCAGCCGCCAGGCAGAATCAACGCAAAAAGAAACAAAAATGACGCCCAACTTCCTCCAACAGTAGAGTCAATGAACAGCGAGTCGATCCACTTACATGAGAAAAACCCCAATGGTTTACTCACTCATAGATTGTATAAAAGACAGTGCTTGTTTCGGACACGTGAATACTTTGCGACTGTACTTCGTCTCTGTTCTCAGTCTGGCTGGAAACATCAGTGCAAAACGATATTTCTTTGATGCAAGAGTTTCTTACACTCCTTGAATCACTCGTGTTTCTCTCGTCGAATTCCGGGAACAAGAAAATACTGTGATTCTTCCAAGAAAGCCTTTCCTTGTTCCTTGCCTGGCACAACACAAGATCATCCTGAGCATGTAAGTGTCTTTTAATGTCTCCAGAGCCTGAGGATTTTGACTTCTTTGCCATATTTGACCTCAAAGAGCAAATGTGTAACTGTCTGTATCAAATTTCACCAGGTTATCACATAAAAATTTAGCAAAGTGCGCAGAGCTCGTTGCTCACACGTCTGCTCCCTGCATGGCGTCACGTGACCTCAGATGAGACTTCTTAGAACACACAATGCAACAAACAATGTCTTAGTATTAGTAATATTATTATTTTTTCACTGTTTGTGTCCTGAAATACACTGAAGTAAGGCAATGCGATACAAGATTTCAGTTTTATAATAATCTGGTAAAAATGAGTATGAAATAAGCAAGAAAACCTCTAAATGAGTGGCACAAAGCAGTTACAGTGCAATTTAGAATGACCTTTGACCTCTATCTGGTGAGAGTGGTCTCTCTTTGAAAGCTCTAATAGGTTATTATCCTCTCTTCCTGCTGAGATATAATTGCAAACCTGCTCTACCCATTATCTTAACACTAAGTTCTCTAAGGATGTTTCTGTTTTTTTTTTTTTTTATTCTAGTCGGAAGCTCATGAGGTGCTTCAAAAATTAATCACAATTCAAGCACCAGTCTTGTTGAAATCACAGTTGGCTGCTCCCATTGCACATTGGAATGACTCCAATATTACATTAAGGCACAAAGTCCTTTCCTTTGAAACACATGCTATGCATTTTGATTTCTTCTTTTTCCTCCTGCTCCACCACCATGGTTATGAAATTTGGCCCAGTTATAGAGGAAAATCTAAACTTGTCCCATAACAAATTTTTGGACTCTGTCTCTTACTGTCTATCACCATTGCACTTATGTTTATGTTAGTAGCTTTTGAACTGTAAGGCCAAGAGACAACATTTTCTCATGCCGAGTTACAATTACCGCCCAACTAAATTTTCTGTCATTTTGGATTTTCTGAAAAGCCTACATTTTCAAACTCCTCCTAAACCATATGCCCATTTCCAGGGGTGGAAAGTGTACTGAAAAATAATACTCAAGCAAATGTACTGTTACTTCTTAAAAATTTAGTTTGAGTAGAGTAAAAGTACCTGTCCTAAAAACTACTCAAGTAAGAGTAAAAGAGTAGCTCATTTAAAAGTACTCATGAGTAGTGTGTATTGAGTACTGAGTTGCGAAAGCTATGCCCCTTTATATTAAAAACTCTATGCTGCAATTAAAAATGTAGCACACATACAGTAATTTACATTCCCTTTTATGGCTGTTTGCCAGAAATAATAAAAAATATAGGTATTTTATAGGTTTGTGACTGATAACTTTTAAAATACATCACTTATCTATGATACTGTAAACACTACATGAATCTGATGGAAAAAATAAAAGGGTGACATGATTACAGAAATGAAAAGATGAAAAAGTTATTTTCAATACAATGATCCCCATTTTATATCATAATGTATGGAACAATTACAATTAGTTTATGTGTAATGTCTAAATTTCCCTTAATGTCGACAGAGAGAGTTACTGTTGCGCAAAAACATGTTCAAAATAATGCAAGGAAAGCAAAAGCAAAAAAACAAAACAAAAAAAAACAAAACAAAACAAATCTACTAAAAAAGCAGGGTCACTTGGCACGTCATGTCCCGCACAATAGAGGTAGTAGAGCATTTGTTTGGTACAGGGGCCACATCGGGCTTCAAAGGAATAATTCACACAAAAATGAAAATTCTCTCATCATTTAGTCACCCTTATGGATGTGTATGACTTCCTTTCTTCAGCAGAACACAAATTAAGATTTTTAGAAGAATATCTCAGCTCTTTTGGTTCATACAATGCAAATGAATGGGTGCCAAAATTTTGAAGCTCAAAAAATCACATAAGTCAGCATAAAAGTAGCCTATTCCATGTGACTCCAGTGGTTAAATCCATGTCTTCAGAAGAGTTATGATAGGTTGGGTGAGAAACAGATCAATATTTAAGTCAATTTTTACTATAAATTCTCCTCCCTGCTCAGTCAATCTCCACTTTAACTTTCACATTCTTCCTCTTTTGTATTTGGTGATTCACATTCTTCATGCATATCGCCATCTACTGGGCAGGGAGAAGAATTTCTAGCAAACTTTTTCTCACCAACACCTATCATATCTCTTCTGAAGACATGGATTTAACCACTGGAGTCATATGGATTACTTTTGTGCTGCCTTTATGTGCTTTTTGGAGTGTCAAAATTTTGGCATCCATTCACTTGTATTGTATGGACCTACAGAGCTGAAATATTCTTCTAAAAATCTTAATTTGTGTTCTGCTGAAGAAAGAAAGTCATAGACATCTGGGATGGCATGAGGGTGAGTAAATGATAAGAGAATTTTCATTTTTGATTGAACTATTTCTTTAAGTAGCACATGGGGGGCCACATTGCCCTCTTTTTGAGATACAGTGTTCCACATTGATTTAGTTCTTGTATCTTTTAAGCCCAGCAATATTTGTGTTCTCATTCTAATGCATGATGCACAATTTTCTGAAGTTTGTGAATGGTGGAATGTTCTACCTGAAGTATTGCTCTACAAAGGTTGATACATTTCTATCAGGCATTAGAAAAAACTTGATAAAGGCTAAGCATAATTATAAATTATTTTATCATCTCTACTTTCCTGGTAAGTTATTATACAAATTAACACACTCCCTACATCAGGGGTCGGTATTATAAAAAAAGTAACAATATTATTGAAAATATTTTTAAAGCTACTCAAGTTATTCAGCCAAAAGTAGTGAGTGGTTTTCTTGTTTCCTTGTTATTGTTGTTTGATTAATAGCCTTTTTATGACATATCCTACTAGACAGTGCTCTTATCCGGTTAAATGCACATTTCAAGTCCAACATTTTGATGCAAATATGCTTTTTGTCCAACTGTTTACATTCACTTTAGACCAAACCGACTGCATTTACATTAATGCCTCACCAAGATGGGCATTGCCGGAATTATGAAGTGTATTTGATCGTTTAGTCACGTACCGCATTAGCGCACTTGGAGCACACGCGCATGTAAAGCGCACAAACATTAGCTGCCTGCCAATCAAACAGCACGCAGCTACAGACTTGAGGAAATAATAAGTCAATCTTTTATATTTTATCTAGATCAACCAACCAGTGGTTGTCTTGCTATCACGGTCGATGTAATGAACACTCCTGGTCTAGATGCAGAACATAGGCTAAGTATAGAAAATTACTCAAAAGTTTATCATCATATCTTTCTTTCTTTCTTTCTTTTTCTCTCTCTCTCTCTCTCTCTCTCTCTCTCTCTCTCTCTCTCTCTCTTCAGATAAACATCAATATTGTTTTATCGCACAGCCCTATTTATAACATTGCCTTAATTTTTCACATCAACCCAATAATCTCAGTGTTAGACAGCTAAATTACAGGCTACGTTATAGACACAGAATCTAGTAAGCAAAAATATGAAATTTACCTTGATATGTTTCTTAAAATTAGAGGCAGGATTAATGCTGATATCTGGCTTGAGCAAGTTAAACTCACATGACACGATCAAGCAATTGGCCTTTTTCACTGCGAAAAGCCCTTTCAGGTGTGGCCGTGATGTTCAGGTGTTGAACTGTGTTTGAGGCATCCTCTACATCCATAACAGTTGGTACCGATCTGCAGCTGCCATTCAAGTTTTTTAGGTGTGATTTGATTTGACAGGAGTCTCAGGACTCTCCCTAGCCAATCATATTGATGGATAAAAATAAAATCAGGACAGGGAAGTAGGGAACACAGACGGTGGGAAAATAATGCATTAAAAGTACAATTACAGTACTTAAAATGTACTCAAGTAAAAGTATAACATTTTAAAACTACTTAAAAAAGTACAATTCCTGGGAAAAACAACTTAATTACAGAAACGTGAGTATTTGTAATTTGTTACTTTACATCTCTGTCCATTTCCCACAAAATCATCTAGAGGCACTCCTGACAAAAACTTATTAAAAACTTTTTGATAGACCAAACCATTCTCATATAGCGCTTCAAGAAATTTGACGGCGAGCACACCAAACAGGTCGTGAAGCTATACTATACCTTTGCAAAGCTTCGGTGTATTGAAAAGAAACATGGTATATGTCATAGCCATCATGCCCTGATGTTACCTCTTTTTGCTTATAACACCTAAAATTGGTCTCTTTAGATTTGATGCCCAAATGTTAGTCGAACAATGCCCAAATGCTCCTGTGTCGGCCATTTTGGGCATCTGCTATTTCAAATTTAGTCATAAAATGTTGTGTTTTACAAACGCATTGATGTGTCAATTGGCGAAATTGCAGAAACTTGGTCTGTGTCATCGGCACAGCCACAATACAGAACACACACACACACACACACACACACACACACACACACATACACTCTCATGTTGGTTCAGCAATCCTTATGAGGACCCTCCAAAGACATAATGATTTTCATACTGTACAAACTATAGATTCTATCCCCTAACCCTAACCCTACCCCTAAACCTAACCCTTACAGACACCTTTTTGCATTTTTACATTTTCAAAAAACATCATTTAATATGCCATTTCCCTAGTGAGGACTGCTGGCTGGTCCTTACAACGTAGGTGATCTCAGGTTTTACTATCCTTGTGGGGACATTTGGTCCCCACAAGGATAGTAAAACCTGTACACACACACACAACCCACACGCGCGCGTGCACACGCACACAAATATGTTTTTATATCATTGTGGGGACTATCCATAGACTTCCATGCATTTTATGGATTTTATATAGATATAACGATAATTTCTATCCCCTAACCCTACCCCTAAACCTAACCCTTACAGACACCTTTTTGCATTTTTACATTTTCAAAAAAACATTGTTTAGTATTTCCATTTCCCTCATGGGGACCGCTGGCTGGGCCCCACAGTGAATGTGATCTCAGCTTTTACTATCCTTGTGGGGACATTTGGTCCCCACAATGTAGGATAAACATGGACACACACACACACACACACACACACACACACACACACACACACACACACACAAACACACAGATGTTAAGCTGTACCTAACTCAATTCCTGTTCTGGTTGCTGCCGGCACGCTGCACGAGTCTGTACTTGTAGTTGCTAGCCTGCTTAGCATTGCTTATTCTTATACGTTCATCGTTTCATCCTTTGCCATTTTACCGCGTGCTAAACAGAGTGATAAACGCCCCCCATTTGTAACCTAATGCCCCCCTCTCTACTAATTTGCTCTCAGCACCCTCTGGCATCCTTTGAACACCACCCTGGGGGTACCGCCCTCATTGAGAACCCCTGTGCTAAAGAGAGATGGACTCTATCCCTCCAGGGAAGGTGCCGCTTTCCTCGCTAGTAATTTGGCTCATAGTCTTAATAGTGATAGTATTTGACTAACTGGGGCCCAGGTCAGGAAACAGACAAACTGGTTAATCCGAACGTCTGCTAGCTGCCTTGAGACATCACACAGATCACATAAACAACAACACATAGAGACTGCATCATCTAGATATCACATAGAGACTGTGTCTGTTCCCCAAACTACCAAACACAAACCCCTCCCTAAATAATTTAGAAAAAATTTGATTAAGGTCAAACATGAAAAAAATTAAATAAAAATGTTAGATTAACATCATTTAAAGGTAGAGCTACTAAACATTAGATCTCTTTCAACCAAAGCACTAATTGTAAATGAAATTATTACAGATTATAGTTTGGATGTGCTCTGTTTGACTGAAACCTGGCTTAAACCGGATGAATATATTAGTTTAAATGAATTAACTCCCCCATGTTATTGTTATAAACACGAGCCTCATCAGAAGGGTTGAGGAGGAGGTGTTGCTACAATTTACAGTGAAGTTTTTGGTGTTACTCAGAGGACAGGACATAAGTTTAAGTCTTTTGAAGTAATAATGCTTAATGTGACACCATCAGATATAAATAAAAAATCTCTGTCGTCTTTTGCCCTTGCTACAGTATATGGATCAACCGGGCCGTATTCTGATTTCCTTGGTGAATTTGCTAATTTTCTATCAGATCTTGTATTTATTGTAGATAGAGCTTTAATTTTTGGTGACTTCAACATTCACATAGATAATGAAAATGACACATTGCATTTATCAATATTCTAAACACTTTGCAGTCAGACAAAACGTGACAGGACCAACTCCTCACCATAATCATATGCTAGATTTAATTCTGTCATATGGAGTTTATGTTGATACTACAGAAAATCTACCACAGAGCAATGACATCATTACCTTGTCTCTTGTTTGCTGCGATCAGCTAATGCCTCTCAATCTACACCACACCATCGTTCAGGTAGAACTATTCTTTTGACCACTGAAGATAGCTTCACTTATAATCTTCCAGAATTGTCTCACATACTCAGTAATCCAAAAAGTCTTGAAGAACTTGATGGTATAACGTCATGGTTACTGGTGTAACCTCCGTTCCCTGATGGAGGGAACGATACGTTGTGTCGATGTAGTGACACTAGGGGTCACTCTTGGGAGCCCGAGACACCTCTGGTCTTTGATAAAAGGCCAATGAAAATTGGCGAGTGGTATTTGCATGCCACTCCCCCGGACATACGGGTATAAAAGGAGCTGGTATGCAACCACTCATTCGGGTTTTATGCTGAGGAGCCGATATAAGGTCCGGCCATTTCAGTGGGTAGTTCAGCGTTGTGGCAGGAGGGACACAACGTCTTGTTCCCTCCATCAGGGAATGGAGGTTACACCAGTAACCATGACGTTCCCTATCTGTCACTCACTCGACATTGTGTCGATGTAGTGACACTAGGGGTCCCTATACGAAATGCCACAACTGGCTGAACTGTGTTACGTGAACTGGCGGTGTGTGGTGGGCAGACTTGCTGTGTGCCTCATAGCCAGCACACCAGGTCGACACGTAACCTCCCCCAACATAGTTATGAGTGTCGAATGGCCCTTTTTGGGGACAAGTCAACTACCCAAAGATAGAGACAGGCTTAACCCAGTCGTGGCCTCTTTTCCCCTTCTCTTTTTCCACTCCCTAAAAAAGAAGGGGGATTATCCGACTGGGCTGCCAGGTCTAGTCGGGGGGTGTCCCTCCCAAGGGGAAGACACCACGGAGACCACACCTCGCCCAAAGAGAGGGGGGGATATTTAAGTGGAAGAATACGTCACATGGTCTTTCCAACCATGTGGAGAGCCTTCAAGGTAGATCCTGCCCAATGGGGGAGAAGTTACTACAGACATGGGGACTGGGGCAGAGGGGCTCTGCCCAAGGAAGACGCAGTTTGCCAGCAGGGAAATGAACTAGCGGAAGATATATATCGCATGGGGTTAGCCTTACAGGGAACCCGCCACATACGGAGCACCTACCCCAGAACAGGGCTCTTAGCGTGTGTACTGGGCCAGCAGCGAGTCTCTCCGAAAACTCGACTGCCACAGGGCTCGGAGGAAGTCAACCAGGGAACAAAGTTTGTGAACACTACTGGGAATTAACGGCGCATGTTTTCAGCTCCAAGGGAGGTGGAAGGCGCAATTTGCAAGCGATACACCCAGCCAGCTATCCCGGGCTTATCCGCTTGTGTTGCGTGCCACTACCTGGGATGAAACCGGCTCCACCAGGAGGTTGTAGAACCTTGCAAAGGTGTTGGGTGTTGCCCAGCCTGCTGCTCTGCAAATGTTTGTTAGAGAGGCACCTCTGGCCAGGGCTTAGGAAGCCACTACATCTCGGGTAGAATGGGCTCGTAGCCCTACCGGGTGCGGCATATTCTGGGTGAGATATGCCATAGTTATGGCGTCAATGAGCCAGTGGGCGATCCTCTGCTTGGAGTCGGCGCTTCCTTTCCGTTGTGCACCAAAGCAGACAAAGAGCTGCTCAGAGACTCTAAAGCTCTGCGTGCGATCCAAATAGATGCGTAAAGAGCACACCGGACACAGCAACGACAGGGCTGGGTCTGCCTCCTCCTGGGGCAGCGCTTGCAGGTTCACCACCTCGTCCCTCAAAGGGGTGGTGGGAACCTTGGGCACATAGCCCGGTCGGGGTCTCAGGATCATGTAAGAGTAACCCGGACCGAACTCCAGGCACGTTTCGCTGACAGAGAACGCTTGCAGGTCACCTACCCTCTTGATGGAAGTGAGCTCAGTCAGGAGGGCAGTCTTCAAGGAGAGTGCCTTAAGCTCGGCTGACTGCAAAGGCTCAAAGGGGGCTCTCTGTAGACCCTTAAGAACTACAGAGAGATCCCATGAGGGAACGAGGCGCAGTCTGGAGGGATTCAACCTCCTGGCACCTCTTAGGAACCTGATGATCAGGTCGTGCTTCCCTAAGGACTTACCGTCAACTGCGTTGTGGTGTGCTGCTATGGCGGCAATGTACATCTTCAAGGTGGAAGGGGACAGCCTCCCTTCCAACCTCTCCTGCAGTAAGGAAAGCACTGATCTGACTGCGCATCTCTGGGGGTCTTCGCGTCGGGAAGAACACCACTTAGTGAATAGACGCCACTTAAAGGCATACAGACGCCTCGTAGAGGGGGCCCTAGCCTGAGTGATCGTGTCTACCACTGCGGGTGGTAGACCGCTTAGGTCTTCCGTGTCCCGTCCAGGGACCAGACATGGAGATCCCAGAGGTCTGGGCGCGGGTGCCAGAGGGTGCCCCGTCCCTGAGAAAGGAGGTCCTTCCTCAGGGGAATTCTCCAGGGGGGAGCTGTCACGAGGAGCATGAGGTCTGAGAACCACGTCTGGGTGGGCCAGTAGGGTGCTACCAGGACGACCTGCTCCTCGTCCTCTCTGACCTTGCACAGGGTCTGTGCAAGCAGGCTCACTGGGGGAAACGCATATTTGCGTAGGCCAGGGGGCCAGCTGTGTGCCAGCGTGCCTATGCCGAGGGGAGCCTCGGTGAGGGCGTACCAGAGCGGGCAGTGGGAGGATTCTTGGGAGGCGAACAGGTCCACCTGTGCCCATCTGAATCAACTCCAAATCAGCTGGACCACCTGAGGGTGGAGTCTCCACTCTCCCCTGAGGGAAACCTGCCATGACAGCGCGTCCGCTGTAGTGTTGAGGTTGCCCGGGATGTGAGTGGCTCGCAGCGACTTGAAGTGCTGCTGACTCCGGAGGAGGAGATGGCGGGCGAGTTGTGACATACAGCGAGAGCGCAGACCGCCTTGGCGGTTGACATACGCTACCGCTGCCACAGCCAGTGCTGTCTGTCCGAACTAACACGTGCTTGCCCTGGATCAACGGCCGAAACCTCCGCAGGGCGAGCAGAATTGCCAATAACTCGAGGCAGTTTATGTGCCAATGCAGTCGCGGGCCAATCCAGAGGCCGGCGGCTGCATGCCCGTTGCAAACAGCACCCCAGCCCATTTTGGAGGCGTCTATCGTGACCACGACGTGCCTGGAGACCAGTTCTAGAGGAACACATGCTCGTAAAAATGAGAGGTCGGTCCAAGGGCTGAAAAGATGGTGACAAACCGACGTAATGGCCACGCGGTGTGTCCCGTGGTGGCAGGCCCGTCTTGGGACTCGAGTCTGGAGCCAGTGCTGAAGCAGCCTCATATGCATCAACCCGAGCGGGGTGGCCACCACCGAGGACGCCATATGCCCCAGGAGCCTCTGAAAAAGTTTCAGTGGAACCGCTGTTCCCTGTTTGAATGCCTTCAAACAGGCCAGCACCGACTGGGTGCGCTCGTTCGTGAGGCGCGCCGTCAAGGAGACTGAGTCCAACTCCAAACCAAGAAAAGAGATGCTCTGAACCGGGAGGAGCTTGCTCTTTTCCCAGTTGACCCGAAGCCCTAGTCGGCTGAGGTTTGAGAGCACCAGGTCCCTGTGTGCGCACAACACGTCTCGAGAGTGAGCTAGGATTAGCCAGTCATCGAGATAGTTGAGAATGCGAATGCCCACCTCCCTTAACGGGGCAAGGGCAGCCTCTGCGATCTTCGTAAAGACGCGAGGAGACTTTGTACTGATATGCCTGACCCTCGAACACGAACCGCAGGAAGGGTCTGTGTTGAGGAAGGATTGAGACGTGGAAGTACGTATCCTTCAGTTCTACCGCCGTGAACCAATCTTGCCGGATGCTCACCAGAATGCGTCTTTGCATCAGCATCTTGAACGGGAGTCTGTGTAAAGCTCGGTTCAGTACTCGCAGGTCCAAGATTGGCCGCAACCCAACGCCTTTTTTTGGTACGATGAATTAGGGGCTGTAAAACCCTTTCATCATCTCGGCTGGAGGGACAGGTTCTATCGCGTCCTTCCGTAGGAGGGTAGCGATCTCCACGTGCAGGTTGGTGGCGTTTTTGCCCTTGACCAAGGTGAAGTGAATACTGCTGAACCTGGCTGGGCGCCTGGTGAACTGAATCGCATAGCTGAGTCGGACGGTCCGGATCAGCCACCGCGACGGATTGATAAGCGCAAGCCACGCGTCCAAATTCTGCGCGAGGTGCCACAGCACGTCGTGGCCATGCTGAGTCTAGGGACATTGAAGCACTTACCTGGCTCCTTGTGACCACCCCCGGAACAGCCTGGGACGGGGGAGGAAGAGGCCTGTCCTCGTAACCCGTGGAGGCTGCCACATTGGGGGCGGCTGTGTGCCACAGCTGGGCGCTCAGGGGCGAAAAGGGCACCACTGGAGCGCCAATCCTGCAAGAAAAAGCCCGTGGACGGTAGTCGTGGTGACGACCGTACGCACTGGTTATGTGACCCAGGGAGGAAGGAAGCCGCTCTTTTGCTGAACTGTTGGGTACCGCAGCCACTTGGGCGTGCGGCGAAATCAAACAAAAAGGCAACAAAAGACTTTCCACCTGGCCCTTCACCGGGGGATGGAGTGGTCTTCCTACCAGCTCCACGTGAGTGGGGTCCATCGTCCCTGGGTTGCCCGTCTCAGGGGCGCTTCGCGGACCTCCGTGGGTTCTTCGGCACCGGCTGTGAGACGGGTGGCGTCGGCTTCCTGCGGTGGGCTCCACGCCGGGGCCGGGCCGAAGGGGCGGGCTGCGGCGGAGCCGGTGCAGTCACCACAGGGGGACGCCCTTGGCGACGAGCAGATGGGGTGCGGGATCTTGAGCCACGCCGGGGCAGGATGTGCCGAATTGCCTCCGTCTGCTGCTTCACCGTCGAGAACTGCTGGGCAAAGTCCTCGATGGTGTCGCCGAATAGGCCTGCCTGGGAAATGGGGGCAGCAAGGAACTGTGTCTTGTCGACCTCGCCCGTCTCGACCAGGTTGAGCCAAAGGTGGTGCTCCTGGACCACTAGTATGGCCATCGTCCGCCCGAGAGACCACGCTGTGACCTTCGTCACCTGGAGGGCGAGGTCGGTCACCGAGCGCAGTTCCTGCATCAAATCTGGGGCGGAACTACCCTCGTGCAGTTCTTTCAGCGCCTTGGCTTGGTGGACCTGCAGGAGAGCCATGGCGTGCAGGGCAGAGGCAGCTTGTCCAGCAGCACTGTAGGCTTTAGCCGTCAGGGACGACGTGAGCCTACAGGGCTTGGACGGGAGCTTAGGGCGTCCACGCCAGGTGGCGGCGCTCTGCGGGCATAAGTGCACCGTGAGCGCCTTATCCACCGGGGGAATCGCCGTATAGCCCTTGGCCGCACCGCCATAGAGGGTAGTGAGAGCGGGGGAACTGCGGAGTCTGGGCCGGGCAGTGAAAGGTGCCTCCCACGACTTCGTCAGCTCCTCATGCACTTCCGGGAAGAATGGCACTGGAGCGGGGCGCGGCTGCTCTGAGCGGCGCCACGAGCCCAGAAACCAATCATCAAGCCGCGAGGGTTCAGGGGAGAGTGGAGGGTTCCACTCTAACCCAATGCTCGTGGCCGCCCGGGAAAGCATGTCCATCATTTCGGCATCAGCCTGTGACTGGGCGATCATCCCCAAAGGGGGAAGCCCAGCTGAGGCTTCTGCGCCCGACTGGACAAGCCCGCTCTCCAATGCTGCGCTCGAGAGCTCATCATCTTCGCGAGCTCCAAACAAGAAGCCAGACTCGCCGTGAGACGAGCCGGCAAACTCATCCGGAAGCCCGATTGGGGCAGACGAGTGTGGTGGGGAATGGGAGGTCCGTGGGGGGGATACCCAGCGGAGACGATCCCATTGGGGTCCCCAAATCGCCTCCAGTGCTAGCCGCGCTGGCCTCATACCCGTAGGTAGAAGGACTGAGGCGGGGAGCCGCTGGGGTGGCTTGCTTTCTTATGAAAGCAAGCCGCAACCGCAACGTTGCAATGGTCATGTTCTTGCAGTGAGAACATTAACCATTCACAAACGCAGCTTCCGTGTGGGTCGCGCCCAGACACGAAAGGCAGCGATCATGACCATCCGAAGTTGAGAGATAACGACCGCAACCAGGAATAACACACAATCGGAAAGGCATTTTTAAAAAGACGTGTCTTTAAAAAGACGTTCTGTGTATGTGCTCTTTTAGAGAAATATATACTCTTTTAGAGGGGAAAAATGCTCTTTCAGAAAATATACTCTCTAGTTTTTCTGCCGAAGCGCCCAGGGGCGTTCTCTGCAGTGCACCAGTGCAGAGGAGGGAGAAGCCGCTGAAATGCACCATCAGATCCAGCAGAGGTGAATGAACAGTGATATTCAGCTCAATGAGCATGACCGTTCGGCTCCGAAGAGAAAAAACCTGAATGAGTGGTTGCATACCAGCTCCTTTTATACCCCTATGTCCAAGGGAGTGGCATACAAATACTACTCGCCAATTTTCATTGGCCTTTTATCAAAGACCAGAGGTGTCTCAGGCTCCCAAGAGTGACCCCTAGTGTCATCGACACAACGTCGAGTGAGTGACAGATAGGGAACAGAAAATATAAATACAGTCTTCTCTAGCACTCTTGATGGTGTTGCCCCCCTTCGATTAGAATAAAGCCCAGCACCATGAATGATCACACTCATGCTCTCAAGAGAGCAGCTCAGAAAATGGAGCGTAAGTGGAAGAATTCAAAATTAGAGATATTTCGCATTGCATGGAAGGAAATGACTTGCTCTTATTATCTGATCAGGGCTGCATTTCTCTTCTAGTGCTTTTAGATCTTAGTGCTGCCTTCGACACTATAGATCATGACATTCTCTTGAACAGGCTGGAGAATTATGTTGGCATTAGTGGACTTGCATTAGCATGGTTCAGGTCCTATTTATCAGACTACAACCACTTTGTATGTGTTAACGAGGAATTGTCAAATCAAACAAAAGTATGGAGTCTCACAGGGATCAGTTTTAAGGCCTCTGCTTTTCCCTTATATATGCGTCCCCTGGGAGAGATTATTAGGAATTGTGGAATAAGTTTCCACTGTTATGCCGATGATACCCAACTTTATATTTCTTCTAAACCCAATGAAATTTCACAATTCTCCAAATTAGTAGAGTGTATCAATGAAATCAAAGATTGAATGGCCAGAAATTTTCTTCTACTCAATTCTGACAAAACAGAGGTACTAATTATTGGACCAAAAACCTCTAAAAATAAGATGCTAAAATATAATTTGTCTCTTTATAGATGTACAGTTACATCATCTTCTACAGCGAAGAACTTAGGTGTTATATTTGATACCAGTCTGTCCTGGAGAATCTAATTTCCAGTGTTTGTAGAACAGCATTCTTCCAACTCAGAAATATTGCTAAGTTACGACACATGCTCTCTGTTGCTGATGCTGAAAAACTAATTCATGTGTTCATGACCTCAAGACTAGATTATTGTAATGCATTACTGGGAGGATGTCCAGCAAGATCAATAAATAAACTTCAATTGGTTCAAAAAATGCAGCTGCCAGAGTACTGACTAGAACCAAGAAATATGATCATATTAGCCCCATTTTATCGTTACATTGGCTACCTGTTAAATTTCATATTAATTTTAAAATTCTGTTAACTACTTACAAAGCTTTGAATGGTCTAGCTCCACAGTACTTAAGTGACCTACCACGCCATATTCCATCATGTTCATTACAATCACAAAATTATGGCCTGCTAATTGTTCCTATAATATCAAAATCCACAAAAGGAGGTAGATCCTTTTCCCATTTGACTCCAAAACTGTGGAATAGTCTTCCTAACACTGTTTGGGACGCAGACACTCTTACTCAGATTTAGTCTAGACTAAAGACTCATCTATTTAGCCAGGCATACACCTAATTTATCCATCAACTCACAATTAGGCTTCTTTAGTTAGTTCTGCAGGAACATTTCTCAGAATCATTTCTCATAATCTATAATTCTGTTGTTTTCCTGTCTCAACCTCGGGATTCATATTACCAGAGCCGGCCAGATCCAGCTCTGTTCCTGCTTGGTGTCGGACTCCACTGCTGCGTATCGCTGAGTGATGATGAAAAACAACAGCCGGTGCTAGCCAGACGTCTTTTACGATGGACTTCAGAGGATGAACTGATTCCAACTCCAACTGTAAGACACTGGATACTTCATATGCCACTGCCTGAACCTTGGACTTAGGATGGACCCCACCGAACAGCACCGAAATGACCTGCTGGTTGAACTGCGATGCACCTCACTGATCTCTGCCTGCATCACCTTTGTTTATTGATGGACTGCACTCTTGAAATGGAATACATAGACTATCAATTAATTGCCAACAAAAGCCTTCATCAGCCAACTAACAAAGGACAATGCATCAATGTGAACTTCTGCAGTTAATCCAGGATGGACTTCAAAGACATTAGTCATTAGTCTTACATTTCATACAAAATCTTTGATTAAACACTGGCCCTTAACACTTACTTAGTTTTTAAAATTTTAAACCATGACTTGCACTGCATAAAATAACTAATATTGGCATTATATTCATGCTGTTTAGCCAGATGGGAACTGGCCCCCATAGTGAGCCTGGTTTCTCCCAAAGTTATTTTTCTCCATTAACCAACATCTTATGGAGTTTTGTGTTCCTTGCCACAGTCGCCTTCGACTTGCTCACTGGAGTTCTAAATACAATTATTATTTAAATATGTAAATATTTATTTTTATACACATTTACAATTACACAATGATGACTATAAGACTTTATAGATATTACAGTTTCATTTTCTGTTAAATCATGATTTTCTGTAAAGCTGCTTTGAAACGATGTGTGTTGTAAAAATTGCTATACTAATAAAAATGACTTGACACACACAAACACACGCACGCACACACACACTTACAGAAATAAATGTTGTAAAAATGCCACCTCGCTGGCCCAATGGCGGAATCCAGCGAAGTGGTGAAGGTATCTGTGTGTTCGTCTTTTTCGTGCATGTGTGGCTGTAGCGTCATAACTATTTGAGTTAGTTAAGGCCGAATCTGACTCCATTAATAATTTAATCTGACTCCAATTATATTAGACCTCTATTTTAGATTGAGATTCCAATATTATTGATCATCAATTGAGATCTTACCTAGATTTGGATATTTCGTGTAAAGACAACAGTGAGGCAGTTCTTGCTCAGCTAGGTGTGAGATGGTATCTGTGCAAGAAAGTTTCTATGCTGATTTTCTCAGAGATCATACATTTGCTCTTTGCCTCCCTGGGGAGTTCTGTCCTTGGCATCCCGCCTTACAATGTCTGACCCCAATTTTGGGAAGAGTTTACCCTTCCAAACAAAACAATGCATTTGTTGTGTTGTTTTGGAAACACTTATATTCTCATGCATAAAAAAATAAAAAAAATCCTCTGAGTTTATTAAATGATGTAATTGTAGAGGTTTGCAAAATAAATGTTAGAAAAAAATACTTTTACTAAGTCTTTGTAACACCATAGTCAGGTTTGACTGTACGTTGAGCACTACATGTGGCATTATTGCAAAAACTGAATATTCAGAGCAAGTTGTTTAAAAAAATAGGTACTCTTTGACAAATAACTGTGTTTGTAATGCCTAAATACTGTATATATCCAAAATATAATATAATATGAAATTGTAAAATTTCTGTTTTTAGTTTTTAATTTTACAGCAGATGGCAGCAGACACTCTAAATGCATGACACATAGCAGCCTTTGGTCAAACCATTGTCATGTAATGCTTCATTGAATTTGTTGTCAAGATGCCAAAAAGGATCTGAGGCTGTATCTCAGCAATGCATTAACCTTTTGACATAAAACTTTGCATGTGTCATGGGGACCATACCCTGACAATACCATATAAACTCAGCAAAAAAAGAAACGTCCTCTCACTTTCAACTGCTTTTATTTTCAGCAAACTTAACATGTGTAAATATTTGTATGAACATAAAAAGACAACAACTTCAACAACTAAGACATAAACTGAACAAGTTTCACAGACATGTGACTAACAGAAATGGAATAATGTGTCCCTAAACAAAGGTGGGGTCAAAATCAAAAGTAACAGTCAGTATCTGGTGTGGCCACCCGCTGCATTAAGTACTGTAGTGCATCTCCTCCTCATGGACTGTACCAGGTTTGCCAGTTCTTGCTGTGAGATGTTCCCCACTCTTCCACCAAGGCACTTGCAAGTTCCCGGACATTTCTGGGGGAAATGGCCCAAGCCCTCACCCTCCGATCCAACAGGTCCCAGACGTGCTCAATGGGATTGAGATCTGGGCTCTTCACTGGCCATGGCAGAACACTGACATTCCTGTCTTGCAGGAAATCACACACAGAATGAGCAGCATGGCTGGTGGCATTGTCATGCTGGAGGGTCATGTAAAGATGAGCCTGCAGGAAGGGTACCACACGAGGGAGGATGTCTTCCCTGTAACGCACAGCGTTGAGATTGCCTGCAATGACAACAAGCTCAGTCCGATGATGCTGTGACACACCACCCCAGACCATGATGGACCCTCCTTCTCCAAATCGATCCTGCTCCAGAGTACAGGCCTCAGTGTAAAGATCATTCCTTCAACGATAAACGCGAGTCCGACCATCAACCCTGGTGAGACAAAACCGCGACTTGTCAGTGAAGTGCACTTTTTGCCAGTCCTGTCTGGTCCAGCGAAGGTGAGTTTGTGCCCATATGCGACATTGTTGCCGGTGATGTCTGGTAAGGACCTGCCTTACAACAGGCCTACAAGCCCTCAGTCCAGCCTCTCTCAGACTATTGCGGACAGTCTGAGCACTGATGGAGGGATTGTGCATTCCTGGTGTAACTCGGGCAGTTGTTGTTGCCATCCTGTACCTGTCCCGCAGGTGTGATATTCGGATGTACTGATCCTGTGCAGGTGTTGTTACACGTGGTCTGCCACTGCAAGGACGATCAGCTGTCCTTCCTGTCTCCCTGTAGCGCTGTCTTAGGCATCTCACAGTACGGACATTGCAATTTATTGCCCTGGCCACATCTGCAGTCCTCATGCCTCCATGCAGCATGCCTAAGGCAAATTCACGCAGATGAGCAGGGACCCTGGGCATCTTTCTTTTGGTGTTTTTCACTGCAAGACAGAGAAGTAAGTTTGAAGTAAGTTTGGAACAGAAGAAATAGAAATAAACCTTGTGTAAATTGTCAGCTTTACGCTAAACTAAAATGCTATTTCTAGCCATTTTACATGCACATGTTACCAGGCACAATCATATTTTTTATCATGAAAATTCACATTAGATCATAATTTCTTTTTTTCTAGTAAGACCTTTGATATTAGGGCAAAAATTCTATTCTTAATAATATTTTTTGTATTGTTTTCCTGTAGAAATATCTAAAAATCCTTAAAACAAGATCAATTTGATTGATCTTGTTTTAGAAACAACACTGCATAAGATATTTAGGTTTTTCAGAGAATGTATTTTTAACATGTGTATTTTGTCTTACTGTACTGGCAGAGTTTTTATAGTCAAAACAAGTGAAAAAATCTACCAGTGCTGAAGAAGTAATCCAAAGTATTTATAATACATTACTGACCTTGAGTAATCTAATGGAATACATTACAAATTACATTTTACAGCATGTATTCTGTAATCTGTAGTGGAATACATTTCAAAAGTAACCCTTCCAACCTTGGTTATATTATATATATTTGTTGCACTAAAAACAGTTATAATTTAGATTTGCATGACTGTGTCCATTCTTGCCTTTTTTAACACTACTTCAGGTTTGCTCTCCGGTCCCATAATGTTGGCACTGTATTGTATTCATCTGTCTGACATTAGTAAGTTGTGGAGATAAAGAATGAAACGTTTTTGCAACCACTTTCAATAAATTGTCTTTTCTTTCTCTGGGGAGTAAGTTTTGTGTTTTGAAAGTTACAGTACAGGACACTGAACTCTTTTATTGTAATAGATCACTGAAAATATATATCTTTTAATTTGACCCATTTACATGAGTTTAAAGGTTTTCCCAGAGACTTAGATCCTAGGAAAGCCATAAGCAACCATTTCAGTGCACAGTCATAAATCAAAAAGCTGCATCACAGTACTGAATGTGTCATCCAGTGGCAGCTTTTGTCCATAGACTTTGACTCAACAACATGCTGTAAATTTGCCCAACCAAAGGATTGTTCAGCCTGAATTATTGGGCCTTCACTCATTTAGACATTATCGCCACAGGTCAGGAACAACTTGTGTAGCTTAACATGAAAGATCTTCCTCTTGTGGAAGAAGAGAGGGTCTTTCTTTCTTTCCAATTATGTTGTTGGCCATGTTTTCCTGAGTACAGCGAAAATCCACTTGAATCATACACGGGAATGCTAGATTAAACCATTTCAACACACGAGAGTGGAAAATTCTCTTTCTTTATTCACACTCTAGGACTTTGTAATTTTGAAGTTGTCTTGTGAAATATAAAAGCAATAAATAAGCATTAATTGTGATCTAATTATTACACTAAACTCTCAGAGAAAAATGGATAATTTGAAGTAGTTTTTTACAGTAGTTAGTATTCACTGAACAAATAACCAAAGTTATATATTGAAAAAACATTTAGTGGTACCAAGAGAATATTTCTCCCTGTCAGATGCTTAGTAAACACATGTAGAATTGATTATAGTATGGAGGTCTATGTATGTTTGCATGGATCGGTGGGGCATATGAATGATGAAAAATGTTTCCCAGATCTGCTATAGACAGACTGATAGAAAAAAAGCCTTCAAAATTAATTGGATTATAAGAAAGTCCTGTAAATTATTAAACTGCCATATGAAGTTCCTTTTAATACAGCTTTACTAGATGTATTACCATATTGTCAGTTTTATGCAATCTGATATGTATTCTTAGCATCTACTTTAGAAGTGATGCAAAGCCCTAAACATACAATCTAATCAATTGTAAGTCCACTTTTACAGTATTCTGACCAACACAAGCAGTCATTTAAAGCTCATATAAAATGTCAATTTAATGTACCTTACTATATAGCAGCTGCAGGAATGCTTAGCCCTCCACTGTGGTTATTCAGCCTATATTTCACCTCAACAGAGGTCACACCATTGGCCGTAGCTGAAAATGTGAGGTTTTTACAAAACAATATAACACGGGCATCTTACCTCAGTGGACAGAGGGGAGAAGTATAAGTCTTAACTCCTGCACTACCATAAACCATGAAATACACACTCCGCTGCACACAGCAGTGCTGAGTTAGGCCTTTACTTTGTCCTTTATTCACCTTTCACAAAAGACTTAATTAGAGCAACAGGAAGATGACCTAACAAAAGAATCTTTTTAAAAGCTGGAAATTATTATATTTTATTAAGCTGTTTTAAATGAATAGTTTGTCCAAGAAATGTTGAGGAGAAATTCAAAATTTCTCCTTTTGTGTTCTGGATAAAAAGAAAGTTACGGGTTTGGAACAACTTAAGGTTGAGTAAATGATGACAGAAGTTTTTTTTGGGGGAGGTGGGGGGGGAACTAATCCTTTAAGGATAATGGATTCTTTTTAGAGTTTATCAGTTAACCTTTAGGCTTATTGTTTGACTCCTGATAGTCAAATTGTAAAGCAAACTGAGAGCGCATCTGAATGTTTACATTCTCATGTATCTTTTCACGCAGCCTCAGGATGAAACTGACTAGTACTTATACCAGAGATCCAGATCGCTATACTTCCTGACACAAAATCAATTTCTGTGAGACTCTGTTTTTCTCAAGAGAACAAAGCAGAGAAATATGATGCCAATGAGAGGAATGAGAAATTATAGAAAATAAGCCTTTGTTACACAACAAAGCAGCAAGCATCAAATCCATCTTCAATATCAAGTTTGTTTCACATTTCACATTGATTCTTACATAGTTTTGGATGGGCTTAAATCTTGCTACATTTATGCTGGATTCAACCAGATGTTATATCTTTTGAAGCATATTTTCAAGAAAGTTGTGACTTCAAAGTTTTTTTTTTGGAAAGCATGCTGATACAGGAACTCATTTTCCATTGTAACAATCTCAGCCTTTGAATTATTAAACTATATATATATATATATATATACATACACAGGTGCATCTCAATAAATTAGAATGTCGTGGAAAAGTTCATTTATTTCAGTAATTCAACTCAAATTGTGAAACTCGTGTATTAAATAAATTCAGTGCACACAGACTGAAGTAGTTTAAGTCTTTGGTTCTTTTAATTGTGATGATTTTGGCTCACATTTAACAAAAACCCACCAATTCACTATCTCAAAAAATTAGAATACATCATAAGACCAATAAAAAAAACATTTTTAGTGAATTGTTGGCCTTCTGGAAAGTATGTTCATTTACTGTATATGTACTCAGTACTTGGTAGGGGCTCCTTTTGCTTTAATTACTGCCTCAATTCGGCGTGGCATGGAGGCGATCAGTTTGTGGCACTGCTGAGGTGGTATGGAAGCCCAGGTTTCTTTGACAGTGGCCTTCAGCTCATCTGCATTTTTTGGTCTCTTGTTTCTCATTTTCCTCTTGACAATACCCCATAGATTCTCTATGGGGTTCAGGTCTGGTGAGTTTGCTGGCCAGTCAAGCACACCAACACCATGGTCATTTAACCAACTTTTGGTGCTTTTGGCAGTGTGGGCAGGTGCCAAATCCTGCTGGAAAATGAAATCAGCATCTTTAAAAAGCTGGTCAGCAGAATGAAGCATGAAGTGCTCCAAAATTTCTTGGTAAACGGGTGCAGTGACTTTGGTTTTCAAAAAACACAATAGACCAACACCAGCAGATGACATTGCACCCCAAATCATCACAGACTGTGGAAACTTAACACTGGACTTCAAGCAACTTGGGCTATGAGCTTCTCCACCCTTCCTCCAGACTCTAGGACCTTGGTTTCCAAATGAAATACAAAACTTGCTCTCATCTGAAAAGAGGACTTTGGACCACTGGGCAACAGTCCAGTTCTTCTTCTCCTTAGCCCAGGTAAGACGCCTCTGACGTTGTCTGTGGTTCAGGAGTGGCTTAACAAGAGGAATACGACAACTGTAGCCAAATTCCTTGACATGTCTGTGTGTGGTGGCTCTTGATGCCTTGACCCCAGCCTCAGTCCATTCCTTGTGAAGTTCACCCAAATTCTTGAATCGAATTTGCTTGACAATCCTCATAAGGCTGTGGTTCTCTCGGTTGGTTGTGCATCTTTTTCTTCCACACTTTTTCCTTCCACTCAACTTTCTGTTAACATGCTTGGATACAGCACTCTGTGAACAGCCAGCTTCTTTGGCAATGAATGTTTGTGGCTTACCCTCCTTGTGAAGGGTGTCAATGATTGTCTTCTGGACAACTGTCAGATCAGCAGTCTTCCCCATGATAGTGTAGCCTAGTGAACCAAACTGAGAGACCATTTTGAAGGCTCAGGAAACCTTTGCAGGTGTTTTGAGTTGATTAGCTGATTGGCATATCACCATATTCTAATTTTTTGAGATAGTGAATTGGTGGGTTTTTGTTAAATGTTAGCCAAAATCATCACAATTAAAAGAACCAAAGACTTAAACTACTTCAGTCTGTGTGCATTGAATTTATTTAATACACGAGTTTCACAATTTGAGTTGAATTACTGAAATAAATGAACTTTTCCACGACATTCTAATTTATTGAGATGCACCTGTATATATATATATATATAATGATATACACAAATTCCAATTTTTAGTAATTTAATTAGTAATTCCTGATGCTGATTAAATATTACCCCACCTCAAAGAGCCATTAAGACCCAAAAGCATGTTATTTTGTGAAACACATCAACACTTCTCGGCTACATTTAGAATTCGAATGATGTTATGCCTCCAGCACCTCTAAATTTCAATGTAAATTTCTACATCATGGGCAATGGCTGTTACATAAAACATGGCTTTAGATCATACAATACATATAGCATGTAGACCTGTGCAAACATATGCATTATTGAACATACTTCCAAGAAAATTAACGGACCAATGATTACATAAGATCTGCTATTGTACTCATTACACTCTTATCCCATACAAGAGGAGGAGGTAACCACAGGTCATATAAAGCTAATTAAGTACAGTTTTGACCTGTTTCCTTAATTCTCTACTAGAGAGTAGTTTGTTGACTTATAGAGGTAAAATGAGAGAATACCATATAATAGAGGCAATTGCATACATATTTATGATGTTAATTGAACACATACATTTTAATGAAAATGTATTCCAAACTTTCACCAAACTTTTTATCACACACGAGAAGTAAAAATACTGGATGAAGTAGATTGAAAAGAACATGAGCTGAGCAGAAATTAAATGAACCATTTAAGTCAACACTGAAATTATGACTCACTCTTGATGCCTTGTGATTTAACAGTATGTGTGCAGCTAACTGGTGCTGAAATGGATATTAGTTTCTCCTGTGAAATAATCCTGAATTTGAACCATGGTGCATTTCAAAAGTGCCATTTAAGGGCAAAACATATTTTATACAATGATTCTGAATGTACTTATATGCAAATAGTCTTAAAGGGAAAGTGCGTGTTTTTTTTTTCCATGTTAAAATACCACCTTAGACAACTGTAAGTAATTTGTATGTTGATTTCCCCCGAAATTGTCAACACTGTGGCTCTGTGGCACTATTAAAAACATTTGTCTTAATCTTAATCAGGTTTGCCTCATAATGATATATGAGATTGCTGCAGTTTATAAACCCTGTTGTTCTGCTTCAATTGCTGTAGCCTTTTGGACAAAATAGAGTAAAGAATAATCTACTAATGGCTAATGGCATTTCTATGTGACCTTTATCACACCTGAAAGCTGACACTGATACTGGCAGTCAGCCTTTAGGATGCAATCCATCCAATTAATGCTCCAGAGTCCCTTTAGTCGACTTTTAGAGAGCTGCCCATTATGATAATGGATCTGGTCCAATTTATATAATATGCCCTATGCCAAAGTACCTTTTAAGGCAAGTCAGTTCCCTCTGAGGCCATGCTGGCCTCGCCTTGGGCTACTATTTCTAAACATACATGTACAGCTCCTATTTATTTGAATGGGGAAAGACTGAAATCTCCAACACTGTTTGTAAAGATTAGGTATTTTAACATATTTTAAATGGTGAGCAATAAAATCTGACTATAATGGCATAGTAAAAGTGGCTTCTAGCTCAAATCATGCTAAACATGATTTTTTAAACTTAAAGAAAGTACATTTGTTCCTTCAGATGCCCGATTGATCATTACGATTTCTCCCATTCATTTTTTTGTGAGTGGCTGTTTACTCCTTCAATGTACAAAGGGGGTGAACAAACACAGCATCTTATACATCCCACAATATACAGTATACATCCAAAGATACAGCATCCTACTAAGATAAAGATCAGGCAAAATGTTTTTAGACATTCTGCAGAGATGGAGACTTTCTATTGAGAATTGTGAAGCTATTTGAACTCGTCAAGTCCATCAGTCACTTGACTCTCAGCTGTAAATATTATACTTTGACAGGCCTACAGAAGAGCCTGAAGACAAATACAGCAAACAGAATACATCTTATTGTGTCTAGACAATGCCCTATGAATAGACCACTCTGAAACATATAAACAGATGACAGTGCATGTTAACAAAGCCAGAGTATTCTGTCACAGAAATGTTTTGTATACCAAATATGGTCACAGCGAAGGCGTTAAATAACACCACATTTTCCACATCTTTTTTCTTAATTTGTTTAACTTCCCAAAAGTTCTAAAATATACACAAATGAAATATCAGTTATAGTTGTATAAATGTTACAACTGACTGTTTGAGCTAAAGAATAAACACAAATAAAGATGTAAATCAAACTGACATTAAGTTATTTCTCAACCTCTGAAGGACATGCAGTAAGAAAATTGGTCTGCACATCACACAGAACCTGCTTGTGTCTCAAATCATGCTTGTGCTCTGTTTAGATCACAACATATACCTAAATTGTGTTGAAAATCCTAATGAATAATTCATGAAGTCAGCAGACCGGATCTATCAGCTTTATAAGGGTATAGTATAGGCAACTTGCTTTATTCCTTCATCACACTGGACAATTATTTATGTTTCATTGTGATTATGTTTGATTTAATTAAGACCTGTGTTTTTTAAGACCAGTGCTATTGTATATTGACCTTTTCTGACACTAGACATCCAACTCATAATTAGTTTATGAGTGGATGTTTCATAAGATATTTTGTAAAATGTACAAAAACAACATAAAAAGATTAGAAATCAGCCGATATTGTTTTACAGTTTTTTTTTTTTATGACCAATAACCAATAACAGTTAATTAATGTTAACATATGTAATTTTTTATATTTAAACAATGTATTAGTATATTTTGAAATTAACATTAACCAAGATTAATTAGTGCTGTAAAAGTATTAGTAGTTCATGTTAACTAATGTAGTTAACTAATGTTAAGGAATACAACCTTATTGTAAGGTGTTACCTTTTTTAATTATTTATGCTTTCTGACACAATAAGTTAATCATTAATCATAATCTCTGAAAGAGACTGCTTTGCAAGAATATATTGCACTGAAAAATAATTTAAAAAATAACAATTTATGTAAATAACACACTACAATATGACATTACCTATGAACACCGTTGTTTCCTGTTGAACACACAGTGTAATCACTTTTTTGTTTGCAATTGTTAGAGACCTACCAAATGGTGGTATTTATTGGTAAACTAATGAAGTGGAAGAATGTGAATATCTGTAAAAACAATTGGTCAAACCGATTATCGATCAATCTTTAAAAACATATTTTAACCTCCTGAGACCCCGCGTCCACAAACGTGGACATTACGTTTTGGCTTCCCTATAGGCTATGCATAATTTCATTTAATTGAAACTGACTGATCTCAGTGCATTAAAGAGTTAAACTTTCAATGCACCAAGTCATGTGACAAAACAACATGGCACCGACCACAACAGAGTTTGTCTTTGGGAGAAACGGCAACAAAACTGCATCTGGTAAGAAACCTTATTAAGTTTTTACATTAAAACCTGTTTGAGTGAAAAGAGTATGGTCTCTAGCGTCATCCGATATTCCATTAAAACAATTTCATTGATTTATTGTGAAACAGCACGCTGTTAAACACAATGACAACGAATGTGGACTATAGGCTCATTTTCCTTAAAATATCCTATATTTACTGTGCATTATTACACTGAGAATCAATAGATGCATCCAAAAGCTGGAAAATTTTGCTTTCAGAGGCTGAATACAGAGTTAGGTTGAAAATAAGGTGCATTTCAAACTGTTCTGAGACCAGTGCAAACAGAGCACAATGAAGGTTACATAATTTCCTAATTAGGGAGCAATGGAGCATCCTATAGCTTTCCTATGCAGCCAAGTCTATTCACTGCTAACATCTGGTCAAAAGATCAGTTTCCGGCTGCAGATGATGTTAAGATCACTCAACATGTTTGGCAGACATGGGACAATGGTAATCAGTACACACTGTAGATTCAGACATTTTTATGCAAAATTTTATTTTATCATGGTTGGCAGTGATTGGATAATGCTGGCCATTACTTTTTATTTTATATATTTTTTTTCTCCTCAATTTGGAATGCCCAATTCCCAATGCGCTCTAAGTCCTCGTGGTGGCATAGTGACTCGCCTCAATCCGAGTGGCGGAGGACGAATCTCAGTTGCCTCCTGAGACCGTCAATCTGCGCATTTTATCACGTGGCTTGTTGAGCGCGTTACTGCGGACATAGCGCGTGTGGAGGCTTCACTCTATTCTCTGCGGCATTCGAACTTGCGACTCCAGGGGTGGTAGTCAGCGTCTTTACTTGCTGAGCTACCCAGGCCCCACTGGCCATTACTTTTAATCAGAATTATTTATGCAAATTTCTGGTGTAATGTCTGTAGCGTCTCAAAAACATGAATAACCAGCACTCCTGGAAACATAATAAACAATTTAATACAAAATAAAATAAATAAATAAATAAAATAAAAATATGTCTATTTATAACTTGGTATTATTTAAAATTTCAAAACTTAGTCCCACTGTCCACATATGTGGACATACATTTTCAGGAAAACTATTTGGTCTAAAACATTTTTAATTTTTTTGCATGTTTCTTTGGGGCTACTAGTTACAAATCAAAAAGGAGAATGGAAAATGCACACAGCAGTCATGCTGGGGTCTCAGGAGGTAAAAAATTTGATTATACGTTTTTGCATTAACAGTACAGCTACTGGA
The DNA here is from genome assembly GCF_019703515.2 of Myxocyprinus asiaticus. Lineage (NCBI taxonomy): Eukaryota > Metazoa > Chordata > Actinopteri > Cypriniformes > Catostomidae > Myxocyprinus > Myxocyprinus asiaticus. The sequence goes on from NC_059352.1 coordinate 18,899,502, forward strand.
CAGATTGTTAGAAATATGACTATTTATCCCATTAGCCAGTTGAATAATACCCTCTTCTGCACTCAAGTACAATATTACCCCAGCCATCTGTTGTATTCCAGGCTCACCCTGCTACCAGGACATTTACATAAATTATTCTATGGCGGCTTCTGTTTCACAGTGGAGGCAGTGGATGCTAGATTCTGAAGGTCTCCTCAACCGCTAATTTATTTACACAAGGGCCTGAACTCCTGGTAATATCAGCTCCATCTGTCCCTAGAACTGTAGATAACAGAGTAAAGGAAGTATAATTATTGTTGAATTTTGTAAAATGACAGCAATTAACTGTAGATCTGTACATGGCAATAAACAACTGTTCTGAACAATAAACTAACAATTAACAAACCATATGCCATTTTAAAACACCACAGGTGACAGATTATTTTAACAATTATTTATGTATTATGTAACCTGACCATATAAAAAGCAATGTCAGAAAGTCTTCCAACATAGCTTAGTAACATTTTTTTGTTTTTGTTTTTTATCAACTAATTGAGATGTAATTTCTTTAGTAAGAGTGACTGGCTAAGAAGGCAGCAAAAACACAATAATAAAGTAACATAAAACTGACAAAACATTTTAAGTAAAAAACATTTAAAAAGAAACTAAAAATGAATAAATAAAGATAATGATTGAAAACCATTGTCTGTCTATTCTGGATGCTCAGTCATTATGCAGTTGATTCTTGGCTCTTACACACAAACAAAATAGAGCTCCTCTTTTTAATGGAAATGACACTATACATCTAAAATTTTGATAACCTGCCAGGATACAATGCATGTTAGATAGACCCATCTTTACCTCTCATCATGACATGAATGCTAACTTCACCAGTTTTTTCCATCCAGACCCTGGCAGACCTAAACCAGAATTAAAATGAGTCTTTTTTTTAATTGAGGACATTCAGTCACAAATCATGAGTTTAAACGTCCAGGTATTGACTCATTTGGATTCAGTTAACTTCCAGGGCAGAAGCATATGGGTCTATCCTTGAATCAGTGGACTACTTTGAAGACAATGCATTGGACATCTGAAGTGATGTGTATTGCCTGTCTCTGCCATGTATTACATTATGCATAATCTCATATCTATTAGTTTTAATGGGGCATAACCAATAAATTATTTTTGGATTAACTTTTGACCTCTGTGCTTTGTGTTGTTGAGCTCAAGATTGTGACATATTGTTCTATTACATTTTAAAAATGTCAAAGCATTTATTGATTGTTTCAATATCAGAAACCATCAGGTCATAACCTATTCCATTAAGCTGGTTCAGTGTTCTGCCTCTGCAATGACATTATAATCCAGAGTGGGGGACACTCTGGTAAGCATATGATACATGGATACATCATGCTTTGGTCAACATGGATATTTTCCCCAGTATTTCCAAAGTGCAGGGAAATAGACTCTTTGGTTCTGTGTTGTGATATGGAATAAAATATTTTCATTTCGAGTTCACAAATATGTGGGCAGGGGAACACGTGACGCCATTGGAAGGGCAGACGTGTGCGAGATAGCTCTGCGCACTTTGCTAATTTTTTTAAATTATTTTTGTGATATAATCCGGTGAAATTCGATACACCCAGTTACACATTTGCTGTTTGAGGTAAACATGGCAAAGAAGTCAAAATCCTCGGGCTCTGGAGACATTAAAAGACACTTACGTGTTCAAGATGAAAGCCCAGACAGGCCTGTGGACCGGGGACTTGATTTGGATGGCGCGGCAGGAGAAGGAATTCAGCGTCAACTGTCCAACATGTCGGTGATGTTGATGAATGTATTTGCGGACTTGGAGGATCTCGCTGTAATACGTCGATCGATTACGGCGATGGAAAAAAATTCTCTGAGCTAGTCACAAGAGTGACAGATATTGAGAAACGAGTCGATTGTTTGGAGTCATCAGAGAGGGAATTAGCCGCTAATCTGCCTGCGACCAAAGTTGATTTGGAATGTGTTCTTGAAAAGCTTGAAGATCTTGAGAATAGAAGCCGCAGGATTAACTTTCGAATTGTTGGAATATCTGAGCATGAGGAGGGCAGAGATATGGTGAAATTCCTAGAAGAAATTTTCCCGAGTCTGCTCAACATAACGAGCGAGCAAGCTCACAGAGACCCAGCTCACAGATCTGCTGAGGGAGAAAGGCCCCAATCGATTCTGGCCAAATTTTTGAGATCATCCGATAAAGATCTCATGTTGCGCCAGGCGAGGAGCAAAGGAAAGCTTTCCTGGAAGAAATACAATATTTTCTTGTTCCCGGACTTTGCGAACTCGACAAGAGAGAAACGCGAGGGAGAAAGGCCCCGATCGATTCTGGCCAAATTTTTGAGATCATCCGATAAAGATCTCATGTTGCACCAGGCGAGGAGCAAAGGAAAGCTTTCCTGGAAGAAATACAATATTTTCTTGTTCCCGGACTTTGCGAACTCGACAAGAGAGAAATGCGATCGGTTTAAGGAATGCAAGAAACTTACATCAGCGGAAGGTCACTTTTGCTCTGATGTTTCTGGCCAGACTGAGAATAAACACCAAGGACGGCAGCAAAGTATTTACATGTCCCAATCAGGCAATGTCTTTTATTGAAACAATGGGTGAGTAACCATTGGGTGTTTTTCTTGTGAGTGGATTGACTCACTGTACATACTCTGGCTTTCGGAGGAAGCTGGGAGCCATTTTTGTTTCTTTTTGCGTTGGCTCCTCCGAGTGGCTGGAGTTTATTTTGTTTTGTGGATTAACACTCTTCCTTAAAGAAACTTTGCATTGATGGAAGATCACTTTTACAATTAAGTTCCCAGGCAGATTGAGAATAGACACTACGGATGACCACAAAATATCTACATGCCCACACAAAGGATGTCTTTTATAAAGTTGGTGGGACATTGGAATGATTACGTCATCTGCTGCACTCATCAGCTGGCTCACTGAAGATTAATTTGTCTGTCCGAGGAAAATGAACGGCTTTATATCGGCTGGAATTTGTTTTGTGAAGGAACACACCTTCGAGACAGTTCTGTGAATGAGTCTACATGTTCTTTGTGTTTATTCTGCCTGTTGGCTGGGGTTTGTTTTACAAAAATTTTTATGTTATGTAATTTTGCCTTTCAAATTTGTGAGGCAAAATTTAGCAATCCGATGGCAAAGTTGTCGCGGGGGCTCTCGTAGACGTACATGGACCTTTTGAGTTTAGAGGGATTGACGCCGGTTGGCGCTGTCGTGTGCAGGGTTAATGCACACGTTTTTCTTTTTTCTGTTAGGGGGGAAGTTCGGGGTTTTATTGTTGCATTAATGTTGAAATGTGGTCTTCATAATTTTGTTTTTGGCACACAATTTATTTTTTCTATTATATCAAAATGTCAAATGTTAATATGAGTGTACTATCTCTCTCCACATGGAATGTGAATGGGTTGGGGCACCCCATAAAAAGAAGGAAGGTTATTTCTTTTCTTAAACGTAAGGAATATGATATAGTGTTTCTTCAAGAAATGCACCTTTCCCCGCAGGAAGCTGAAAAATTTGGGAAGATATGGGGTGGACATGTTTCCTTTAGTGTTGGCTCAAGTAAGAGCAAGGGAGTCATTATATTGGAAAATAAACATTTACAATTCAAATGTCTCAAACAGTTTAATAATAAATTAGGAAGAGTCATTATTGTTTTAGCAGAAATTCAGGGGCAAAGTCTAATTTTGGCTAATATTTATGCACCTAACGCTGATGATCAGGGCTTTTTTATAGATCTTGAAGGGATGTTGCAAGACGCTGGCACCCCTCATGATATAATATTGGGAGGAGACTTTAATCTTTTGATGGACTCGGTCCTTGATCATAGTGAAGCAAAAGTGTGTAAGCCCCCTAGAGCAACATTGACGCTTCACAGGATGTGTAAAAATCTTGGTCTTACAGATATTTGGAGACTTTTGAACCCATCTGGTAGAGACTATACATTTTTTTCATCAGTCCATAAGATTTATTCTAGAATAGATTTTTTTTTTGATATACAAATCCCTCATTTCATCTGTTGTTAATTGCTCAATTGGAAACATTTTAGTCTCGGATCACGCCCTGGTGAGTTTAAAGGTGTTGCCACATACAGAGAAAAAGAAATCATATAGTTGGCGCCTTAATGTATCCCTTTTGCAAAATCCTGATATCCAACAAATGTTAAAGACTGAAATCAGTGTTTATATGGAGACCAGCTGGTCCTCGGCATCCTCTGTGGGCGTGGCTTGGGAGGCACTTAAGGTGGTTCTTAGGGGTCGGATCATACAATATGCCTCATTCATCAAAAAATCCAAATCACGAGAACTTGTGGAGTTGGAAGGAAATATTAAAAGTGCAGAGGCAGAGCTGAAGTGCCGTATGTCATCTGATGGCCTCAGAGAATTGACCCGATTGAAATATAGATATAATACTATTTTGTTGCAGAAAGTGGAGTTTTGGTTATTCAGGGCAAGACAGTCATACTTTGAGTCGGGGAACAAAGCAGGGAAGCTTTTGGCTAGATATATAAAGCAGAGAGAGTCTCTTTCTATCATTCCCTCAGTGAAATCTGCTGGTGGTGATATATTTACCTCAGCCATTGATATTAATAATGCCTTTAAAGTGTTCTATCTTGATCTTTATAGTTCCTCGTCTTCGTCTATTGATGAAGGTATTAGAAACTTTGTGGAACCATTAGATCTTCCTAAACTGAAGACTGGACAAAAAAACTCTCTTGATTCTGAGATAACCTTGGAGGAGCTTGATGAGGTAATTAAGTCCCTACCTACTGGCAAGGCTCCAGGGCCAGATGGTTTTGCCGCAGAATTGTTTAGGTCCTATGCTACAGAACTGGCTCCACTTTTGTTAGAAGTTTATACTGAATCATTAAAGAACAGAAAGCTTCCTCCAACCATGTCACAAGACTGGATCAGTCTGATTCTTAAAAAGGACAAAGATTCAAGCGAGTGTAAAAGTTACCATCCAATCTCCCTGATCCAACTAGATGTAAAAATGTGTCCAAAATTTTGGCTAACCGATTAAGTAAGGTTATGACATCTCTTATAGATATAGATCAGGTGGGATTTATTCGGGCCACAGCTCTTCTGATAACATCAGACGTCTCATCAATATCATGTGGTTAGTAGCGAATGATCAGTCTCTGGTCGCTGCCATCTCACTTGATGCCGAAAAGGCATTTGATATGGTAGAATGGGATTATCTTTTTAAGATTTTGGAAATGTATGGGTTTGGGAGTACATTTATTGTTTGGATTAAGTTACTTTATAGACACCCTGTAGCAGCGGTACAAACAAATAGATTAATTTCAGATTATTTTACTCTGGATAGGGGCACCCAGCAGGGTTGCCCTCTTTCCCCATTATTGTTCTGTCTTGCCCTGGAACCATTAGCAGCCACGATAAGAAAGGAGGATGATTTTCCAGGGGTGGTTGCGGGAGGTGTGGCGCATAAGCTTCTGCTTCACGCAGATGATATTTTATTATTTGTCTCTGAACCTACTAGATCTATGACTTGCCTCCACAGAATTATTAATTCCTTTTCCAGTTTCTCAGGATACAAAGTCAGTTCGTCTAAATCCGAAGCTTTGGCTCTGACAGCGTACTGTCCAGTAACGGCTTTCCAACCGGGCGCCTTCCAGTGGCCCAAACAGGGCATTAAGTATTTGGGGATTTTATTCCCAGCAAATTTGTCTGTGTTAATTTTGACCCTTTAATAAAAAGGTTTTCGAGCGAAGTGGGCAGGTGGGCTTCATTACATTTAGCGATGATTGGGAAGGTTAATGTTATTAAAATGAATTGTATTCCAAAATTTAACTACCTGCTACCATCTCTCCCTGTAGATGTCCCCCTCTCTTATTTCAAGCAATTTGATAGCATAGCGAAGTCCTTCATTTGGAATGGTAAACTTCCCAGATTGCATTTTAATAAGTTACATAGGCTGATAGACAAAGGTGGGCTAGGCCTACACAAGATTTTGTTTTATTACTATGCGTTCAGTCTCAGACATTTGGCTCATTGGTCACTTCCACCTGAGAGAGCCCCTCCCTGGTTTGTTATTGAACAGGCAGTTCTTGCCCCTATTTCGCCATTACAAAGCTAAGTTACACCCCATTATTTCGCATTTACACTCGGTATGGACTAAAGTGTCCAGATTGTTTAAATTGGACACTTATTTAAATGTTGCCTCGAGCATATGGCAGAACCCAAGATTGTGTATTGGCAAATCCCCTTTCTGCTGGCCAGAGTGGATTGTGAGGGGGGTTGCTACACTTGTTGGCCTATATGAAAGTGGAGTGTTGAGATCGTTTGAAAACTTGGTCCAACATTTTGGGATCCCCAGACCTCAGTTTTATAGGTATTTATAACTGCGTCACCTGCTTTGTACTATTTTTGGGAGTAGCACACACCCCCCTAAGGAGGCAGATGCTTTGGGAGAGGTGATTGCAGCTTTTGGAAAAGGTCATGAGGCATCAGTGTACTACTCCCTGTTAATTCAGAGTCTGGGGGATGGAGCCTTAACTTCTCTCAAGAGAGTATGGGAGAAAGATTTCAACTTGGCATTGGAGGACGGAGTGTGGGCTAAGATTCTTAAAAACGTTAACTCTGCATCCAGAGATGCAAGGGTGCATCTTATACAATTACAAATTTTATTGGACCCCCTCTAGACTGTATAGGCTTGGTCTTAAAGACACACCCACCTGCTGGAGATGCTAATCGGAGGATGGAGACATGGCCCATGTTTTCTGGTGGTGTGTCGAGATCCAGAAATTCTGGTCAAAGGTTCAGAATTTTGTGTGCGACGTGGTGGGCACTCGGGTTTCGTTTTGCCCCAGACTTTGTGTTCTGGGTGATGGGGCGGCCATCAATGTGGGGGATGGCCATATTGAGAACTGGGTGTCTGACCTGTGTGATGATCGCCAGGCAGGTTATTTTGAGGGGTTGGAGGTCAGCTGGTGTGCCCCCATATCCGGAGTGGTGCACGGAGATGGGGAGGGTAGTGGCTTATGAGGAGGTGTCATTGGGAAGACTTGGTGATTTAGATTTGTTTGTCCGGAAATGGGACAGGTATTTGGAATTTTTGGGGGCTCTCGGGTGGGGTGTGGAGAAAGTATTGTAGTATAGTTTTTAAGTGAGTATGATTATTATGTGTGTATATGTATATGTATGTGTATGTATGTATGTATGTATATATATATATATATATATGTATGTGTGTGTATGTATATATTTACTTATCTGTGACCACAGGATTGTTTTTGGGGGAGGCGGGGTTGGGGGTTGGGGGGTTTAAATGTTGTGTGTGTGTGTATATATATATATATATATATATATATATGTATATATATATATATATATATATATATATATATATATATATATATATATATATGTGTGTGTGTGTGTGTGTGTGTTTGTGTGTGTTTCTTATTATTATAAGATTTAATAAAAAAATTTTAAAAGCCATAGAGGGAACTACAATATGTTCCTATCTTCCTTATAACCCCAAACACTTGGACAATGGCAAGGCTGAGAATTTAATCCAAACAGCAACGTCTGGTTTGTTTTTGAAGTATCTGATTATTAGATGATTTAATAAATATTCACAACTTCAAAGAAAGCTTGACAACTCATATAATGAATTTAGCAAGTGCTTCTAGAACTTAGAGCATGCTATATTTCCAAGTAAATAAAACATATGTACACATATTTATTCGTGCAATTATCTAATCAGCCAATTGTGTAGCAGCAGTGCAATGCATAAAACATGCAGATGGGGTCAGGAGCTTCAGTTAATGTTCAAGTAAACTTCATGTCTTTTATTTTTCATAAGGTAAATATACAACCCCAACAGTCTCACAATCATGAGCAACACCACAGGTAAGTTCAAAAAATTAATTTATTATTTTAAACCATTCACCATAAAATAATGAAAAACCAACAGTCAAATGTAATATCAAATGAAACACTATTACTATTTATAAATAATTCACCCACCCTTTTGTTACTCAACCTCTATTAATGCACAGTATAAAATAATTAGTTTGATCACAGGGCTTAGAGGAAGTTACACTTGCAATATTTAATTACAGTCTTGACAACTGTAACGATGTTGAGTGCTGACAGTGATGGCAATGACGAAGTGACGTGAAGATGAAGAACCCAAGTGCAGTTTATTTACAAAAGTGAATGCCCTAACTATACACGTGAACTAAACATAAACATAAACATAAACATGAACTTGACATAAACCTGACTTGATATAAACTTGGCTTGACATAAACTAGGCCTGACATAATCATCTATACTCACATTCAATACTTGACCAAGACACAATGGAAAACATGAGGCTTAAATACATGGACATGGGGGAACATAAACCAATGAACAAACAGAACTGATAACAAGATAATTAAACAATAAACCAATGAAAACATGACACATGAACATGGAGGGAAAACAGAAATCACATGACAAGGGAAACAGGAACTAAACATTTCAAAATAAAAGACATGAATCAACAAACTACACATGACATATCCCCCCCACTAAGGGGTGGCTCCCGACACCCCAACACATAAACAAAACACGTAAAACATGACATAAATTCAAAGTTCTGTAGGGAGCGTGGGGGGGGGGTGTCTTGAGGCGTGGGGCGTGGCAGAGTCCATGGAGGGTGGAGCCATGAGAGGTTCGAGGGGCGGAGCTATGGAAGGCGGAGCCGTGAGAGGCTCGAGGGGCGGAGCCATGGAACTTGGTGCCCGGAGAGTAGCCGAAGACTCGAAAGGCCAGGGTGGAGCCGATGGCAGGGAGAACCAAGGCGGCGCTGGAGGCTCGGAGGAGCAAGGCGGAGCTGGGGGATCGGAAGACTGAGACGGAGCCGGTGGGACTGAGGACCAAGGTGGAGCCGTAGGGAAGGAGGTCCCTGGTGGAGCTGACAGATCGGAGGGACGAGGCACAGCCAAAGGATCGGAGAGCCAAAGCGGAGCCAGGTGATCAACAGACCAAGGAGGAGCCGGAGGGACGAGGGACCCCGGCAAAGCCAACAGGCTGAAGGACTGCAGTGGAGCCGAGGGAACGCAGAGCTGAGGCAATGTCGAGGGACTGACAGGCCAAGGCGAAGTCCAGGGCTCAGAGGGTCCAGGCAGGGTCGGAGGGCCGAAAGTTCCCCTTGCCTGCTCAGGAGAACGAAGGGTGGGTATAAGGGTGGGAACCATCTCCAGGTCCAACTGCTCAGGTGTGGCTGTGACGTGGCATGGAGCAGGCTGAGGCGTTGCTGTGATGTGGCATGGAGGAAAAGATGGTGCTAGCTCAGGGACCATGACTAGAAACTCTGGCTCAGCGACCATGACTAGAAACTCTGGCTTGGCGGCCATGATGTGGACCTCTGGCTCGGTGGCGGCCATGTCGTGGACCTCTGGCTTGGCGGCGGTCATGTCGTGGACCTCTGGCTCGGCATCTGCCTCCCCCACAGTGAACGTGGAACCAATGATCTGCAGGGCGAGGTCGATATACTGAGCGAGGGTAAGGGTACTCTTACTGCCTGGCATCAGAATGGAGATTGGCTCACTCAGTCCAAACCGGAAACAGTCTTTGAGTGCAACCTCATTAAAGTCCACCTGGAAGGCCAGATCGCAAAAGTTCTCCACATAGTCCTCCAGGGGACGATTCCCCTGACGTAGGCGCAGAAGCTGAACTGCTGGGTTCATGGTTGGTCAAGTATTCTGTAACGATGTTGGCTGCTGACAATGATGGCAATGACGAAGATGACGTGAATATGAAGAACCCAAGTGCAGTTTATTTACAAAAGTGAATGCCCTAACTATACACGTGAACTAAACATAAACATAAACATGAACTTGACATAAACCTGACTTGATATAAACTTGGCTTGACATAAACATGGCCTGACATAAACATCTATACTCAAATTCAATACTTGACCAAGACACAATGGAAAACATGAGGCTTAAATACATGGACATGGGGAACATAAACCAATGAACAAACAGAACTGATAACAAGATAATTAAACAATAAACCAATGAAAACATGACACATGAACATGGAGGGAAAACAGAAATCACATGACAAGGGAAACAGGAACTAAACATTTCAAAATAAAAGACATGAATCAACAAACTTCACATGACAACAAAGTCTTATCTTTCTCCACATAAGTCTCTTATTCTATTCTACGTTCTTCAGGTGTGTCCAAATCCCAACACTGCTCTTTGCAATGTCCTTTTCACATAGTGGACTCCCAACGTGTAGTCGTGCTATTGATCAGCGTGGGATCGATCAGCTCATCGGACCAGCGAAAACTCTGCATCAGAAAACCGGCACACGTCTGCTTGTCTTTCCACCATTGGTAAGTTGCTTTTATATTGTTCGATAACTTAAGAAATGTCCTCAATTAGGGCGGGGTCAATTAGTATTTAACAAGGACAGGTGTAACAGATTTTAATAGGACAGCATAATATACAAATACAAATGTAAACAAACACACATGCCACTCGATACTCCAATAACAGCAAATATAAAATAGCAAAAATGTGAGCATGCATCAACCATCCCAAAATACACATATAAACCCCAGTCTCTCATCCTATAGTCTGCATTAAAACTCCCCGCTAGATTTACATTGGTCGTCCTGACCACGAATCATTCATTTTGATACCTAGCAGGAATTCTCCTTGTAACTCTAACTGTCCTTCGTACTGGAGGTCAAAAGATCAGTTTCAGGCTGCAGATGATGTTAAGATCACTCAACATGTTTGACAGACATGGGACAATGGTAATCAGTACATACTGTAGATTCAGAAATTTTTATGCAAAATTGCATTTTATCATGGTTGGCAGTGATTGGATGATGCTGGCTATTACTTTTTCTTTTTTCTTTTTTTTCTCCCCTTTTTCTCCCCAATTTGGAATGCAAAAGATGTCTCAGACTGTGTGAGACCAAGTTCTTAGTGATTGACAGGGTCAGGGTAATCTGAACTTAAATCAGCATCTGGCCTGAAAAACGTGGTACTGTACCGTTCAACGGAAGGCACTACAGGTACAGCCAATAAGGGGAACAACCGGGCTTCTTGGGGTTGACTAGCATAATCTTCCACTTCTCTTGCTGGACAATCGGATTCCAGTTCCTGAAACACACCAAGGGGGCACAAACGTAGATTAATCCTATGGGCTGTACGAGCAATGTGGTCTTTACCTTCAGGACGGATCACATAAACTGGGAGACCTGGTCTTAGTTGGGAAACTACCACAAAGTGTTTCGGTAGACATCAGGGTGCCAATTTTCCTGCAGCTTGTCTGTGAAACTTCCGCAGCAGAACCCTCTCTCCTGGCAACAAGGGAACAGACCTTGCTTGACTATTATAACCATACTCATTCTGTTTTTGTCTTGAATTAGTACTCTGCTTTACCAGCTGATATGCCTGGGTTAGGGTCTGATGATGGTGGTACACCCATCCATCCAGGCTATGGCCCTGTAGTGGAGGGCTCACTCTTAAAGCCAGGTCTACAGACAAACGTGCCTGCCTTCCAAAAACAGCGAAGTGTGGAGTAAGACCAGTTGTATTATGGATGGTATTATTATAAGCCAGCAGTAATGAAGATAACTTACTAGGCCAACATGTTTGCTCAGCCTCGGTCAATGTTCCAAGCAATTGAAAGAGGGTCTGATTAATTCTTTCACAGGCCCCTTTCCCTTGAGGATGGAATGGAGTCATACGTTTTTTTAACACAACCATACAAGGAACACAGCTGCTGGAACAAGGATGAATCAAAAGCTGCCCCCTGATCTGACAGGATCTATTCAGGACACCCAAAGATCTGGAGCACACCACTCCACAAGACCTTCACTGCTGATAAAGCTGACTGGTCCCTATTAAGTACTGCAAAGGCATACTTAGAAAACAAATCCTTCATCACTATAAAGTAAGGATAAGGGACCTCAGGGCGACCAAGAGACAAAAAATCTATTCCAACAATTTGGAATGGGTAAGATGTCTTAATTGATATTAATGGGGCTCTTACCTCTTGGCCTCTCTTGTTCACTGCACAGTTAACAACTACTGGACCATTCTTGGACATCCTTTCCCATCCCAGGCCAAAAGAATAATTTCTGGAGCAAGGTGCATGTACTTTTCCAAATAGGATGCCCAGCTGCTCTGTGATACATCAGCCAGATCCTCTTTGTTTCATCCTTTGGCCCCAGCAACTGGAAAATTGGCGACTTTGTTCTTTGTTCGAACCCTTGTCTCCTCAAAGCGTCACCTTGAACATCCAAGTGCTCCCACTTCACTAATAAGGACTGCAGCTCATGAGACAAGGAAGAACGCATCTGTTAGAAGGTGGACTCCTGCGCTCTACCCACTTGCGCAACAAGGCTATGTCTGAATTCCGTTGTTGTAATGTAGGCCAGTCAATGTCCTCTCCTGCAACCTCTCCATTTTGGTTCTGCACAGAGTTCACTGCCACCTACTCTTAATGTTCTCCTGGCAACCTTGACAAAATATCTGCATTTTTATTAGCAGTACCAGGTCAATACTTTAGAACATACCTATAGTTGGCCAGTTGGGCCACCAAACGTTGTTCCACAGCTCCTAATTGTGCAGAGTCCAGGTGGACCAAGAGATTTTTATTGGAGAAGTCATCCACTTCAGCCCTCCACAGGTAATTTTTGAACTTTTCAGTAATAGCCCATTTCAAAGCCAGCAGCTCAACCTTAAAGGAGCTATAATTTTGATCATTCCTTTCCGTGGGGCTCAGGCCATGACTAGCGTAAGCTATCACGTGCTCCTGACCATCCTGAATTTGAGACAGTACTGCCCCAAACCTTCAATGCTGTGCATCAGTGTACAAATGAAATGGCTCTGTGAAGTCTGCATATGCCAATATAGGAGCTTTAAGGAGAGCATCTTTAAGATTCTTAAAGACCTGTTGACAACTAGGCATCCAAGAGACTGGAGCATTCTTTTAACTGTTGCAGTACCTTGGAGCAACCCATGCAGAGCAGCAGCGATCTTTGAAAAGGCAGGGATAAAACATCTGTAATAGCCTGCAAACCCCAAGAAGGATCTCACTTGCTTCACCATACTTGGAACCAGCTAGTCCCGAACTACTGCAGTCTTGGGGGGATCAGTAGCTACTCCGTGACTAGAAATGACATGGCCCAGGTAAGTTTTTGGAACAGTGGACACTTTCAGGGCTGGAGTTTTAATCCTTGCACATGGAGCTTCTCAAACACTTGCTCAAGGTGGTGCAGGTGGCTATCAAAGTCAGATGAATATACAACTACATCATCCAAGTATATGAGGAAACAATAATTCACCATGTTCCCAAGACAATGCTGCATGAGTCTTTGGAACATAGCAGGAGCATTACCTAATCCAAAGGGCATGCGCTCAAACTCATAAAGCCCAAGTGGTGTCATGAATGCAGTCATTTCTCTGTGTTGGGATCCATTTACACCTGCCAATATCTGCTGTCAAGATCTAATGTGGAATACCATTGCGTTTTTAGACTAGTTAAGGACTCTTAAATGACAGTATTTAGTCTCCGATAGTCCACACATAATCTCCAACACCATCTTTTTTCTTAACAAGGACAATTGGGGCTGCCCAAGGGCTGGAGCTTTCCTTAACAACCCCATTGTCAACCATTCCATATTGCAAGGACCGGAGCTCAGGGTATAAACTAGGTGGAATCAGATGATACCTCTTTCAACTTGGCGGTGCAACACCCATAGTTATCCAATGATGTACTGCATTGGTACGGCTAAAATCGTCCCCATTTGCAGCAAATACTCTGTTCCACTTCTTCAATAACTCTGAAAGATGCCACCATTGTTCCTTATCAAGTCCTACCCCCTGCAGTGAAAGAACTCCTTTGATTCTCCTTACTTCTACCTTAATAACACTAGGGGCAGGGCAGTGTAATACAATACCATTAAATTTGGGAACCCAAGGGGATCCCATAAACCAAGATACAACAAAAAAGTCTTATCTTTCTCCACATAAGTCTCTTATTCCATTCCACGTTCTCCAGGTGTGTCCAAATCCCAACACTGCTCTTTGCAATTCCCGTAGCAGACTCCTAACGTATAGTCATGCGTCCCATGTCACTATGTATGACCACACCCCTGCGGTAAACAACAAGCACACATGAGTTCCCAGGTCAACAGATCTAGATAGGCAAAAGCAAGTTCCTCTAATATATAGTTAGTGAGCATTGTTATATAGATTCATCCTCTCCTCCTCCTCTCATTTAACAGGACCAGTGCAAGATCGATCGGCTCACCGGACCAACGAAGCTCCGTGACAAGAAAGCAGTCACCAGGACAAAGATCCAAGCGAGTGTAAGAATTACCATCCAATTTCCCTGATCCAGCTAGACATTAAAATATTGTCAAACATTTTGGCTAACCGATTAAAAAAAGTTATGACATCTCTTATACATATAGATCAGGTGGGGTTTATTCGGGGCCGTAATTCTTCTGATAACATTAGGCGTTTCATTAATGTCATGTGGGCAGTGGCGAATGATCAGACTCTGGTCGCTGCCATCTCACTTGACGCTGAAAAGGCGTTTGATATGGTAGAATGGGATTCACTTTTTAAGATTTTGGAAATGTACGGGTTTGAGAATAATTTTATTGGGTCGATTAATTTACTTTATAGATGCCCGGTAGCGGTGGTTCAAACGAATGGATTAATTTCAGATTATTTTACTCTGGATAGGGGCACCTGGCAGGGTTGCCCTCTTTCCCCCTTATTGTTCTGTCTTGCCCTGGAATCATTAGCAGCTGCGATAAGAAAGGAGGATGATTTTCCAGGGGTGGTGGCGGGAAGCGTGGCACATAAGCTTTTGCTTTAAGCAGATGATATTTTATTATTTGTCTCCGACCCTACTAGATCTATGCCTTGCCTCCACAGAATTATTAATTCCTTTTCTAAATTCTCAGGATACAGAGTGAATTGGTCTAAATCCGAAGCTTTGGCTCTGACAGCGTACTGCCCGGTAATGGCTTTTCAGCCGGGCGCCTTCCAGTGGCCCAAACTGGGCATTAAGTATTCGGGTATTTTATTCCCAGCAAATTTGTGTGATTTTACCCTTTAATAAAAAGGTTATCGTGCGATGTGGGTAGATGGACTTCATTACATTTATCTATGACTGGGAAGGTTAATGTTATTAAAATGAACTGTATTCCAAAATTGAACTACCTGCTACAATCTATCCCTACAGATGTCCCCCTCTCTTATTTCAAGCAATTTGATAGCATAGAGAAGTCCTTGATTTGAAATGGTAAACGTCCCAGATTACATTTCAGTAAGTTACAGAGGCTGATTGACAAAGGTGGGCTAGGCCTACCCAAGATTTTGTTTTATTATTATGCATTTGGTCTCAGACATTTGGCTCATTGGTCACTTCCACATGAGAGAGCCCCTCCCTGGTTTTGTATTGAACAGGAAATTCTTGCCCCTATTTCGCCATTGCAAAGCCTTTCTATCAAACTAACCAGAGAAGTTAAGTTATACCCCGTTATCTCGTATTTGCACTCGGTATGGACAAGTGTCCAGAGTGTTTAATTCAGACATTTATTTAAATGTTGCCTCGAGCATATGGCTGAACCCAAATTTATGTATTAATAAGTCCCCTTTCTGCTGGTCAGAGTGGATTGTGAGGGAGGTTAATATGCTCGGTGACATATATGAGAGTGGAGTGTTGAGATCCTTTGAAAATTTGATTCAATATTTTGGGATTCCCAGGTCTCAATTTTTTAGGTATTTACAGCTGTGCCACCTGCTCTGTACTATTTTTGGGAGTAGCATACACCCCCCTTAAGCGGCAGATACTCTGGGAGTGGTGATTACTGCTTTTGGAAAAGGTCATGAGGCATCAGTGTATTACTCCCTGTTAATTCAGAGTCTGGGGGACGGAGCTTCAACTTCTCTCAAGAGATTATGGGAGAAAGATTTAAACTTGGTATTGGAGGAGGGAGTGTGGGCTATGATTCTAAAAAATGTCAAGTCTACATCTAGAGATGTTTGGGGGGAAGGGTTTAATTTTATATAATTTGATTCCTTATTTTCTGTTAGGTTTATTTATTTTATTGAATGGAATCAAAAAAGAAAGCAGTCACCACGTATGCCTCTACTGCAAGCAACAAACACATATGAGTTCCCACTTCACAGCATGGTAAAGCTACACACCCAATTAACTTGGATAGGCACGAACATGTCCCTTTAATTTATAATTAGTGAGTGATGCAATAGTTCCATCTCCTTCCTCTCCTTCTCTCATTTACAGGAACGGCGTGGGATCAATCAGCTCATCGGACCAGCGAAAATTCTGCATCAGGAAACCGGCACATATCTGCTTGTCTTCCCACCACCGGTAAGTTACTTTTATATTGTTCGATAACTTAAGAAATGACCTTGGTTAGGGTGGGGTCAATTAGTCTTTAACAAGGACAGGTGTAGCAGATTTCAATAGGACAGCATAATACGCAAATACAAATGTAAACAAACACACGTGCCACTCGACACTCCAATAAAACAGCAAAAATGTAAGCATGCATCAACCATCCCAAAATATACAGATAAACCCCAGTCCCTCATCCTATAGTCTGCTACATTCATATCAACCAACAGAATGGGGAAAATGTGATCTCAGTGATTTCAACTGTGGCATGATTGTTGGTGCCAGATGGGCTGGTTTGAGTATTTCTGTAACTGCTGAACCCCTGGGATTTTCACAGACAACAGTCTCTAGAGTTTACTCAGAATGGTGTCAAAAACAAAAAACATCCAGTGAGTGGCAGTTCTGCAGATGGAAATGCCTTGTTGATGAGAGAGGTCATTGAGGAATTGCCAGACTGGATCGAACTGACAGAAATGCTACGGTAACTCAGATAACCACTCTGTACAATTGTAGTGAGCAAAATAGCATCTCAGAATGCACAACAAGTTGAACCTTGAGGCGGATGGGCTAAAACAGCAGAAGACCACGTCTGGACCTTTATTAGGACCATAGTGTTCCTAATAAAGTGTTCAATGAGTGTATGTACAAATGTTTCACAGGTGTAATTTTTTCATCTTTTTTTTTTTTTTTACCTCTATTGGAACTCCATGATGCAGGGTCCCCTAGAAATATAGGTCTACTTAAAAATTCTGACAGACTGACATAAATCACAGTTACATACTGACATTCCACAAATAAATCAAACTATTAAAAATGTATTCATGGTTTCTGCATGCACATAATTTTGTTGCCTTTCATAATTTCATAATATTTTTATGTGAATTCATAGAATGAAAAATATATCAAGCTAAATTGGTATTCTAGAGGTTAGGATTAGTAAAAGGTGAAAACTTTTCCTTGTCATTCCTGTTTTCAAAGCACACATTATTCCTTCAGAGTAACTATAGCAACAGAGGAACATCTGTTTTTTCTGTTGAACAAATGGCCTGTTCGACACGGGAAATGATTGTGTGAATGAATGAAAGAATTAATACATGAATGTTTAAATAAATATTGAATTTAAGGTGATAGAATTTTTCCTAATTTGTTCCTTTTATTTATTTATTTATTTTTACTTTTTCACGTATACAACAGAGAACAAATTGCTTGTTATAACTGTCTCTCTGGGGACCTCTACCATGTATGTTAAATAAATAAAACAACCTCAGTGACAGTAAATTGAGACTTTGACACAATCCATCTGCCATGATTAATCATGGGTTAAGGATTTATTTATAACTTGCAAGGCCTGAAACTGACACTATCCAAATAAAGAGCTTTATTAAAGGCTTATAAAGATTATAAGCTTTTAGCACATTAAGTTTTAATAATCAGAGTAATCACAGTCTACCCTTAAATGTTAAATGTTTTTGTGTTTCTGATTGCTTGTATTTCATGCTATAGAGGTGGCAGTTGGCCAGGGCGGTAAAGATGAAATTGCTCAGTCATCTCCTGGCATACTGACAATGACCAGACATTTGTCAGCTGTTGATAGAGAAGCCTCTGGCTTGCAAAGGGAGTGGAGTTGTCAAGGAAAATCTTTCTCATTACTCAGCAAACAATGGAGACCCTTTTCTGCATTAACAAATGAGGAGGACTGAACGTGATATGTATCGCATAACAAACTCAGAATGCCTTTTTTTAAATGAATTTGTTAAGAGTCACACACTTAATATGCATATTTACTTGCTGCATAGTTTTCCTTAGTCAGTTCAGAATAATCAAAATCAGAATTTGATTTATATAACCCTGCAATGAAATCAATATTCAGGATGTTGAACCAACAGGCATGTTCTCTGAGGTATAGCATTTTGTACAATACATTGGATGAATAAAAAAAAAAATTCTTTACAAATCTTTCCACAAGCAGACTGACAATCTTTTGTTTGCTTAGTATGTTTTTTTTTGTTTTTTTTTTATTAAACTTTTTAACAAAATATAAAACATTACAGTTAAAGGACCAAAAACACAATACAACCTAAAACGAATTAGTGAATTGCTTTTATATGAACCCTCCGAAAGAATCGATTCACTAGAATGAATCAGACTTAGCAATGCTAAATATCAGAGAGGGGCTCGTTTAGGATGAACCGATTCACAACAATGAATCAGACATTCCACCATTGCATATGACAAAATGACCGATTAGTGTGAAATTATTTACTATGAGTCACATTGAGAGAAAGAGAATCGCATGCAGAGAGTGTTTGATTATTGCCTCAGTTCGTGTGTACAAACAATGTGCGATGTAGCGGTTTGTCGCGCTATATGGTACCAAAGTGAATTGCATTGGGTACCAAAAAGCACATTAAGGCAGCATAAAAGACTCCAGTGGCTAAATCCATATCATCAGAAGCAATATGATAGGTGTGGGTAAGAAACAGATCAATATTTAAGTTCCTTTTTACTATAAATTCTCCTCCCTGCCCAGTAGGTAGTGATATGCACGAAGAATGTGAATCAGCAAAATCAAAAGATGAAGAATGTGAAAGTGAAAGTTAAGATTGATAGTAAAAAAGGACTTAAATATTGATCTGGTTCTCATCTACACTTATATCGCTTCAGAAGATATGGTTTTAACCACTGGAGTCTTATAGATTACTTTTATGTGCTTTTTTCTGACCTTCAAAGTTTTGGCCACTATTCACTTGCATTGTATGGACCAAAAGAGCTGAAAAATTCTGCTTAAAATCTATGTTTGTGTTCAGCAGAAGATAAAAAGTCATACGCACCTGGGATGGCATGAGGCTAAGTAAATAATGAGAGAATTTTCATTCTGTAATAGATAGACTACAGATAAAAATGGTTTGAGGTGGCTTGCTATCTGTAACTCTGATATGTTTCCAAGAAGAAGACAGAGGGGTCAAGAGAAATTCTGAGATTGCGAGTCTCCATCATGATACACTGAAGGTCAGATGAATGTTGCTTGTCAGAAAAAGTTATATAATTTCCAGTTAAGGTCAGTGAAAGCATGAAGTTAATCTCTCTGGTTGGTGTTTCAGTCACAGTCCTCCATGACAACTTTTTGACCACAGTGGATGCTCAGTGAATGAGAACAGGATTAGTAAATTGTCTTGCAGGCTCTTCTGTAGAAAACCCAAAAGCAACGTGACAACCGGGGGCCTGGGTATCTCACTCTGGTCACATGTCTGGTAAGTGTCTCAGACAAAATGGGTTTTATAGTCCATTACTCTGTGAATTGCTCACCAGGTTGGAGCATATGCTTGATTTAACTGCTGAGTAATTGCCTTGCATGTACATATTGGCTTCATTTGAGCCTCAAACTTCCTTCTTTGTCTGAGCAAGGCAGACTTAATGAACTTGGGAGGGAGAGACAGGGAAGTGTAATTTGGGAAGCCTTGTACCATCTTTTGCATTATGCAAATGGAGAACATTTAAAATAACAGCAAGGAAGCAGATCAAAATTTCCCCTGTACAAATACAGGTTCTTACAATGTAATTTTGAACCTTAAGAGACATTTTAGAAAGTGGACTGAATGGGCCTTAAATCAAGTGAAAAGTCATTCTACAACCTATTTCACTGGCTAGTACTGCTCTTCAAAAACATCCTGTTCAATTTCCATTACTTGCATATGGAAATGTGCACATCCCTCAGAAAAAGCCCTGTGGGACACTGAAACATCTTGTGTATAATAGGGAACAGTTAAATAAAGGTGAAAATTAGCATTTGTGTAAGGATCGTAATAAATGGTTGGTGAATCAGTTATGAGAATCATGGGACTGGAGCACAAAATGAAATTTGGAAGAGGATCATCATTATTGTATGATTACTATAAAGTAATTGAGTCAAATAACAATGTAGTATACTATTTCCAACTCTCTTGCAGAGGTAATGAGTTGACTAATTCCTAAATGTCTTTAAATTTAAGGAGTAAAAGGTTAATTCACAATTCATTAACTGGTAAAAACAAAACAATAGAATATGATGTCAACTGTGGTACACATACTGTATGAAAACAAAGAAATTGTAATATGTTATAAATGGCAATAATAACTCTAAACACTCTAAACTGTTTACAAACCATCTGATTTTAATCCAATGTACAATTCAAGTGGGTACAATCATGATTCTTAAAAATACTGGAATTCTTAGCAGATGTGACGCCAATGTTCCCAAATTAATGACAATTCCTCCAGTGGCATAGAGAAAAGCATATTAGCTTATTTAACTAGGCCTCTGGTCCTGAATGCCACTTCTGTCTATAATGTAATTGTGACATATTTTATGAATTTATCAAACCAAATAAAGTCATGTTGTTGTGTAATCCAAAAAGGAAGCTGAAAAGAGATATACTGAATTCTTGGAGCATAAAAATTACACTGTGGAAACAACATTAGATGCACAACAACCTTCTATATTACATTATTACTATGTATACCATGAAAACTGATCATGCTCAGAGAGACACCATCCTAGTTAGTGAGTATCCTGGCACTGTGCTATGCCTAGGGGGATACTAATGGAAGCGAATGGAAGTTTGAATCATTAATTTAATAGTAAACATGGTATTGGAAGTAGTGGACCAATGGACTCAAGTTATTTACAATAAAAAATAAGAGCATGAATGCTCTTGTTTTATTTCACAATACTCTCCATGAGCCCTGAATAAAGGTTAATAACTGAATATGACTGTTGCCCCCTGCAGGCTTCATAAAAGTGCTCGAAAAACAAAAGTAGCGAGAAGCAGTCCTGATTAGCTTGACAAAAAGGCTGTAACTTATTTATTCAGAGCTAAGAAACAATTTGTTGTGAAAGGAAAAAAAAATTAATACTGAAGGGTTTGTATTTAGAGCCAAACTGATGCACAGAAGTAAGTCTTGCTGTACATTCACATTCACTACAGCTTGTTTTACTTATTTAAATAATATGTATACAGTAGCTGATGATTAATGGTCCTATTCTTTACAAATGTTCTGAGAAAATACTGCTGAGAGTCAAATTACAGAAAGATCTTTATTTCATTAGTTTGAGATGTTAGGCCAAGCATTTGCTGACTTTGAAATGGAGATTGACCATTTTCACATTAGCTAAGTTGCTTGGAACAGCCACATAAATTTCCTAAAAACTACCTTAATGTGAACAGTTTTGAGAGTCCTAGATGTCATTTTCCTGCAACAAAATGGACCACATTTCTGGAAAGTTTCTTTCTTTTGTTGTATTACTTTTGTGGTGCTGAAATGTGTTACTTTGTTCTCAGTATTTTAATAAAGACTCTTACTCCATAGGACTCCAGTGGTTAAATCCATGTCTTCTGAAGCGATCCAATAGGTTTTGGGTAAGAACCAAAGACTCTTCAGAAGACACGGATTAAACCACTGGAGTCTTATAGATTACTTTTATGCTGCCTTTTTGGAGATTGAACATTTGGTCACCATCCACTTGCACTGAATGAACAAACAGACATCATATCTCCATTAAAATATATTTGTTTGTGTTCTGCAGAAGAGAGAAAATCATATGAGTTTGAGACAACTTAAGGGTGAGTAAATGATGAGAGAATTATCATTTTTGGGTGGACTGTTCTTTTAAAAACAAATGTATTTGTTGTCAGATTTAAATAGTTGAACTTGTTTACAAGAATCCTGTGGATTTGGGATAATAGTTACTGGAAAAAAAGAATGCAATGCTGTTTCATGTCACTGAAGTATGAAATGCACTAGAAATATTTTAATTAGGCAGAGCCAAATAAACCATTTCATATTCTGAGGAAGCTTTTTAATTAGAGCTGATCTGAAATGCATTGAGAAGAAATCATTTATATGGAATGTGACAACAAATCTGAAAACATTGCTTGTTATTGCTTTAAACTTTAATGGACCTAACAAATTCATGATGTACAAGGTTGAATATATAAAAAACTGTGATGATTTTACTCTTGTATCAACAGTCAGACACTCTAACGTCCACACTTAAATGTTTTTGTTTGAAAACTAATTGATTGTGCAATGTTTATGCCTCTCATCCACACTGGACAAGCATATTCTTCTTTCCTCCATAGTGAATAAAGGGACATAAAAATAGAGATTGTCCATCAATGTATTTTCGGGGTATCTTCCACTAAATGAAATGAACAGAGAGATGTTATGTCAGGATAGGAGAGGAATGCAAATGGAAGGACAGCCCCCTAGCCAGAAACCACTGGAAAAACTGGCAGAACATTTTAAATAATTTCAGACAGCAACCTCGAATGCTTTCCCTGAAATTCACATGGAGTTAAATTTGTTATCAAGTGTTCTCAGTTCATTTTAGGAATATTGTCAAATCTCAGCGTCAAGGGACGGATCAGTATTTGCCACAGTGAAGTTCAGCATTCCCACACACCCACTCAAAGTCACAATATAGACATCACATTCTAATTTCTGGGGGAGAATTCCTGGAATAATTAAAAAAGAAATAGTTTTGTGAGTACTGTTTTAATTGTCTCAGTGTTGAATGTTAATAACCCATAAAAAACTACTGCAATTGTGAGTTATCTAAGATACAATAGAAATTTGGTCTCCTTAAATACTTAATGTAATCTATGATATCATCTCTTTAATTTATGTAATCATTAAAGACATCCCAGCCTATTATTTAGGGTCCCTGTTTGTTTTTGTCATGATCCACGGCAAAAATGCTGTAATTTAGAGACAAGATATGGCATTTTTTCCAAGTGAAGGAAAATATGTGAACATTTCTACACAACACTAGGTAGTTGTGAGCTATAACCTCCTGAGACCCGAACGTGACTGCTGTGTGCATTTTCCATTTTGATGTGTAACTAGTAGCACCTAATAAACATGGGGAAATAAAAAAATATTTTTTTTTAAATCAAATGGTCTTTTATGTTTCCAGGAGTGTTGGTTATTCATGTTTTTTAGACGTTACAG
This sequence comes from Myxocyprinus asiaticus, assembly GCF_019703515.2. Classification (NCBI taxonomy): domain Eukaryota; kingdom Metazoa; phylum Chordata; class Actinopteri; order Cypriniformes; family Catostomidae; genus Myxocyprinus; species Myxocyprinus asiaticus. Next base: position 18,922,955 of record NC_059352.1, read on the forward strand.
ACATTACATCAGAAATTAACATAAATAATTCTGATTCAAAGTAATGTCCAGCATCATCCAATCACTGAAAACCATGTTAAAATAAAATGATACATTACTTATATTCATTATACTAAATCTATGTACTGATTACCATTGTCCCATGTCTGCCAAACATGTTGAGTGATCCAAACATCATCTGTAGCCTGAAACTTAATTTTTGGTTGGATTTTATTAGTGAATGACTTAACCTCCAGTGTGCTGTCTGTCTGCACTGGTCTCAGACCGGTTCAAAATGCACCTTATTTTCATCCTAACTCCATTTAAAGCCTCTGAAAGTATATATTTTTTTCCTCAGTGTGAAAATGCACAGTAAATATAGGATTTCTAAGGAAAAAATGTGCTAAAGTGTACATAGTGTTTAGCAGCGTGGCGTTTCACAATAAATCTCTTAAATTTTAAAAATGGCTTATCAGAAGAAACTAGAGACTCCAATAATTCGACTTAAACAGGTTTCAATGTAAAAATGTAATTACATTTCTTACCAGAGATATTTTTGTTGCTGTTTCTCCCAAAGACAAACTCCACTGTGATCGGTGCCATGTTGTTTTGTCACATGACTCCTTGCGTCAAAATACATCCTCGCATATGTACATGGGGTCGCACGAGGATAAATAATAATCATGGTGGCTGTTATAATTAATAAAAATACTAAAATATATTTAATATCAGCACAGTTATTATTTGCCATAGGTAAGTTAATGTGACTTAATATTGAGTAACTTACATTTTAGATACAATATAGTCCGTTTTTTTGTTTTGTTTTCTGCGGCGCTAAAGAAAAGGATTCCAAAAGAAGCCAAAGCAGGATCAGCAGTTGTGTGGTGCCGAGAAACTCACAGACTGACATTCAGTATGATACAAGTAGTGCAGAATCTCTGAGCTATTATGTATCAGCACTCTTGGAACACCACTTGTCCAATCAGATTAGATGACCAGAACTAACTGTTGCATAATTTCCAAATGATCAACTCTCATTTAAGTTCTTTCATCCTCTCTTTCTTGTGTTTGTCCATTAATTTTGTTTTTCTAGTAAAGTAATTGAGGGCCAGGGAATGCACAGTGTCTGATTTTGCTGAGTTCATACTATTCCAGTCCTTAATCAGACCTTCTGGTGTTCCTCACAGTTTGACAGATTCGATGAAACTGCACTGGGGTGTCTTTGTAGTCCACATCTAATTGCTCTCAGGCCCCTCAGCAGCCTGGTATTAATTCTGACCCCATGAGCCATCGATTCCACTCCATTTGCCCTTCTCATTAGTGTAACTTTCTAATTATGTCAGATTTGCAGGCAATCGAAGGGCTTTTAGTCCCTCCAGAGAACTTTGCAACAAAACATAACTTTAGCAAATGAGCTTTCAGTATGTCTAGTGATGAATAGTAACACCCAAATTCTGGACAATGGCGACTTGGCAAAAATTTCACACACGTGCACACAGAGTTATTATGTGGACTGATAGCTGTGGAGCAATATATCTGTCCATGAAGTCTGATTAATGAGGTCAGCTGTATGTGCTTCCAGTGGTTCCTGTGCAATGGATAACTGAATCTACACACTGTGCTTGTTTGTCTTGAAGGTCAGCATTATAGGAATTTTATAGCCCACTGCTGTTTTTAAGGTTCTCTTGATTGTAATCAAGGAGCCAGTTTCAACAGCATTCATGTGTGGTCTTTTGAACAATTCACTAAGTACACCATTTAACAAGAAACAGAAACTTGAGGGGGGCTTGTGTAGCTCAGCAAGTAAAGACACTGACTACCACACCTGGAGTTGCAAGCTCGAATCCAGGGCGTGCTGAGTGAATCCAGTCAGGCTTCCTAAGCAACCATTTGGCCCGTTTGCAAGGGTGGGTAGAGTTACGTTGGGTTAACCTCCTTGTAGTCGCTATAATGTGGTTCTTGCTCTCAGTGGGGCACGTGGTGATTTGTGCGTGGATGGCAGGGAATAGCATGAGCCTCCACAAGCGCTAGGTCTCAGCGGTAACATGCTCAACAAGCCACAAGATAAAATGCACAGATTGAGGCGTGTCACTATGCCACCACAAGGACTTAGAGCACATTGGGAATTGGGCATGCCAAAAAAAAAAAAAAAAAAAAAGAGAAACAGAATCTTTTATTTATTTATTTATTATGGACTGAACATTGCCAATTTCTAGCATGCTTATAATATAGAGATCTTAACAAGCCATAACTGCATCATTATACAAGGGCTACACGTCACGCCAAAATGAAATTGCTCCCATTATGATCAACAAAGCTACATTTATCTTATCTGCAATACAGTTTGCAGAGTAAACTACAGGCACTTTTATACCATCGGGCTGAACGATTCTCATAGTGGAACCATGCTGTTCAGTACCAATCCAGGCTCGTTGGTACGATTACTGTTTCTTTTTCCACAGTGGTGCTGTGAAATCAGGATCAGAATGAACTGACTGGGCAAGTGACATATCATGAATCGCCTCATCACTAAAGCCTTTCCATCAGCACTGTTCTCTGTCCTGAGTAAGTGAACAGCCAACCATGATGACCAGCTCTCAGCCTAATCAGACACACAATGTCTGAATACATGAAAACACACACACACACACACACACACACACACACACACACACACACTCACATATATATATATATATATATATATATATATTTCTTTTTTTAAAACTATGCTTCACAATTATATATCATGGCATGGACATTGGAATGCCAAGCCAGACCAGCATTTGAGCTGGCATGAGGGTGATATTCAAAGTCATGACTGAGAAGCCAGACAAATGCTAATTTGATTAATTTGCGGTTATATCCTTCAAATAGATATTACGAAGATGGGGAAAACAGCAGTTATAAATTACTGGCTTAAATGGCTCTTTTTGTTTATTCCCTGCAATTACAATTCAAATTCATTTGCATATAGGCTTCAAAGTGTTAACAAAACAGACTGAAAAGTAGCAATTGTTATTTTAGAATCAAAGTAATTACTACTTTTAGAGTTAGAGGTATTGCAGCAACTGTAAGGATAAATGTGTTAGACTGTTATATAGAATTTATATGAACAGCTCATTCCTAGATCAGAGACCATTTGCATTTGAGGCTTGTGATATGAAATCCTGTTCCCTCTCTCTCTCCAATAATTTCCTGTCCCTTCATCACTGCATCTGCTTAATGCCAGCAGCCATATCACCCTGTAGCTCAAGTACGGTTGCCCACAGAAGCTAAGCAGGGTTGAGCCTGGCCAGTACCTGGATGGGAGACCTCCTGGGTTACTGCTGGAAGAGGTGTTAGGGAGGCCAGCAGGGGGTGCTCACCCTGCACTCTGTGTGGGTTCTAATTCCCCAGTATAGTGATGGGGACACTATACTGTAAAAAGGCACCATCCTTTGGATGAGATGTTAAACTGAGGTCCTGACTCTCTGTGCTCATTAAAAATCCCAGAACACTTCTTGTAAAAGTGTAGGGGTATAACCCTGGTGTCCTGACCTAATTCCCCCCATTGGCCCTTCTCAGTCATGGCCTCCTAATAATCCCCATCCATAAACTGGCCCTATATCACTACTCTCTCCTCACCACCAATAGCTGGTGAGTGTACTGGTGCACAATGGTTGCTGTTGCATCATCCAGGATGCTGCACACTGGTGGAGGTTGAGGAGAGTCTCCTGTTCACTGTGTAAAGCACTTTGAGTGTAGTGTCTGAAAAAGCACTATATATATATATAAATGCAACATTCAAGAGGCAAAGGCCCTAAAATAAAAAGGCATGGGTTTAACTAACATCATGCTAGTGCCAGTTTGACCACTGCAGTGTCAAATCCTTTTAAGTCATGGGAAACCATTTGAAGCTCTGCTTTGGAAACATTGCTTGGTAACAACATTGAGGTTCACAGGATCAGATGTAGATTATATAAGAGATTGCTTTGGATGTTCTGGGAATGCTCAAACAAAACAAGTCCACTTAGTGTTAAAATATTGATTCCTGTGGTTATCCCTATCAGATTCCTATCACTGTAAAAAAATGTACCAAAACAATTTGTTAACATCTAAAATGACTGGTTTAGTCAAAAATAGTATTTAACATCTCTTAATCAACCTAGTTTAAACCAACAAAACTCATTTTAAGGGTTATATCAACTAAAAATAGCTCCTTAAGGTAACAATTCCAAGTTACCACATTTTACATGGTGTTTATGTGTGGTTGTGGAGTTTTACAAAGGAAATATCTTTATTTTTGTGATTAATTTTTCAGATATTTACAGTATGTAACATTCATGTTTTATTAACTATTATTAATATTTATAAACAAAGCATTTGACAGTATAAGGATAGAAATGCACTAAAATAGCACCAAATCAAGTAACATTAAATGTTTCCCAGAGTCTAAGTTGGAGGTTAACTAATTGAAATATATAGTCCCTGCAATTTGGATTTGTTTTTGTTTTTAATTGCAATGTGCATTAAATCTCTTAAACACTCATCCTCCACAATATTAAAAGTGGCAATCCACTTTGCTACAGCGATCATGAAGCCGTATTTACATGATTTACCGCTTTGAACTGCACATGAAAAGTGCTTGCAGATAACGTCTTGGTTTTTTTTAGCGCTGACACTGTCCACGTTATGATACTTCAGCTTAATTGTCTGGAATGAGACTCCGGGGAAATACTGATGCTTCACTCCAGCGAGTCTTGTGAATGTGACTTATCACAAGTCCCATCTGGGTTTCTTGTGTACAAAAAGTTATGGTTAAGAGGCCCTTTGCACAGCGCAAAGTTTCCGCCCTATTCCAACCAGTGTTCAGCACTCACATGGAGTTGAATAAAATGTCAGAATCGAATGTGAAAATCTGTAAATGTGTTAATCGCAGTTAAGAAAAAGTAACACGTTAAACATTTTAAATTAATCTTATGCATTAAAAGTTAACACATTAATTTCGACTGCTCTAATTTGCATATATCAGAATATTTTACAATAAAGTTTCACAAAATTCAAGTGGAAACACCAAATTAAGTAAGCAGTTATAAGACGATTATTAAAGAAAAATGGTGCATCCAGTTGAAAGTCTCAAGACCCACGTTCACCATTCTGTTGCGCTCCGTCTTGCTGTTTTGGGCACAAGAAGATGTCTTATGTGAACGGCTACACAGTTAAATGACATTTTGGGAAGTATTGGGTGTGATGACTTTAGGACTTTAATATTAACATTGATCAAATATATTTTTCTTTCAGTGTTCACTTGATCCTGGTGGCCCTGCACTGACTGACAATGATGACTTCCTTTTTTTTTTATCCTTGTTACCATACCTTTTTAATTGTTGTACATGTTGTGTAGTCTTTTACTTTAATGTTTTGCTGATAATAAAGGAATGTGTTTTCTTTATTATTAATAATAAACATTTTATAATAACAATAATAATGATAAAATAAATAAAACAATGTATGGGATAATTACAATTACTGTACAATTTATATTTTTTCAGTAATATCTTAGCTTCCAATTACAGTAATCAGTAAATTACTGCAAACAGCAATTTCAGTAGCTTACTGTAATCAAGTTTTTACAGTTACTAGCTTGCAATAGTGTTGCCAGTATGTTACTGTAAAAAAGCACGGCAGGGGCCAACCAACAGAAAACTGGTTGCCTGGGACAGCATTCATTTGCAGCTATTATACAAATTATGTAGGTCATTATACAAAAATATTTGACCACAGAATGTTTGGTTTGACCAATCAGAATCAAGTATTCCAGACAGCCATGAAATAAGTATTGTAAATTTGCAAAGAGCAAAGGAAAATGTAGAATATTACTTTGTTGTTGTTCAATCTCCACAAATTACAGTTGTGCTCAAAAGTTTGCATACCCTGGCAGAAATTGTGAAATTTTGGCATTGATTTTGAAAATATGACTGATCATGCAAAAACTAAAAAATTAAAATTAAAAAAAAATTAATAACTGTCTTTTATGGCAGTGATCAAAAGTTTACATACCCTTGAATGTTTGGCCTTGTTACAGACACACAAGGTGACACACACAGGTTTAAATGGCAATTAAAGGTAAATTTCCCACACCTGTGGCTTTTTAAATTGCAATTAGTGTCTGTGTATTAATAGTCAATGAGTTTGTTAGCTCTCACGTGGATGCACTGAGCAGGCTAGATACTGAGCCATGGGGAGCAGAAAAGGACTGTCAAAAGACCTGCGTAACAAGGTAATGGAACTTTATAAAGATGGAAAAGATATAAAAAGATATCCAAAGCCTTGAAAATGCCAGTCAGTACTGTTCAATCACTTATTAAGAAGTGGAAAATTCAGGGATCTCTTGATACCAAGCCAAGGTCAGGTAGACCAAGAAAGATTTCAGCCACAACTGCCAGAAGAATTATTCAGGATACAAAGAAAAACCCACAGGTAACCTCAGGAGAAATACAGGCTGCTCTGGAAAAAGACGGTGTGGTTGTTTCAAGGAGCACAATACGACGATACTTTAACTAAAATGAGCTGCATGGTCAAGTTGCCAGAAAGAAGCCTTTACTGCACCAATGCCACAAAAAAGCCCGGTTACAATATGCCCAACAAAACCTTGACACACCTCACCCCTGTAATTTGGAGTGACGAGACAAAAATAGAGCTTTATGGTCACAACCATAAGCGCTATGTATGGAGAGGGGTCAACAAGTCCTATAGTGAAAAGAATACCATCCCCACTGTGAATCATGGTGGTGGCTCACTGATGTTTTGGGGGTGTGTGAGCTCTAAAGGCACAGGGAAACTTGTGAAAATTGATGGCAAGATGAATGCAGCATGTTATCAGTAAATACTGGCAGACAATTTGCATTCTTCTGCACGAAAGCTGCGCATGTGACACTCTTGGACTTTCCAGCACAACAATGACCTTAAGCACAAGGCCAAGTTGACCCTCCAGTGGTTACAGCATAAAAAGGTGAAGGTTCTGGAGTGGCCAACATAGTCTCCTGTCCTTAATATCATCGAGCCACTCTGGGCAGATATCAAATGTCGGTTCATGCAAGACGACCAAAGACTTTGCATGACCTGGATGCATTTTGCTAAGACGAATGGGCAGCTATACCACCTGCAAGAATTTGGGGCCTCATAGACAACTATTACAAAAGACTGCATGCTGTCATTGATGCTAAAGGGGGCAATACACAGTATTAAGAACTAAGGGTATGCAGACTTTTGAACAGGGGTCATTTCATTTTTTTCTATGTTGCCATGTTTTGTTTTATGATTGTGCCATTCTGTTATAACCTACAGTTGAATATGAATCCCATAAGAAATAAAAGAAATGTGTTTTGCCTGCTCACTCATGTTTTCTTTAAAAATGGTACATATATTACCAATTCTCCAAGGGTATTCAAACTTTTGAGCACAACTGTGTGTGGGAGTTTATGACCAAAAATATTGACTCGGTACAATATAAGTATGATTCACTTTCTACAATATTATAGAAATATGCAAACTTGAGCATCTTTTTGACCATTCTCGCTAAGTTCCATTTTTGTTTTCTGAAGCATATAGAGGCAGGTTCTGCTCTTGTAATCAACAAACACTGATGTTACCATGACAATTGATGCACTGCAGTAAGTCTAAATGATGTTGTCTTAGGCTACCAAAGAAGGAAAATATTGACTTTCCACAAATTCAATCAGACCAAACTCTAACTAACTACACAATGATGTTCACCACATTTAATGTCATATAATCATTTTACATTTTTGTTGACTAGGTTTCTATCAGAATAATTTAAGATAATTTAGATTTTTAATCCAAAATTGAGACACTACTATGCAACCACCAAATCAATATGACCATAAATGCTGAAGAATATTAAGAAGTGATCTTACCTTTTCAAGCTCTATGAGAGAGAGATCAAAGAGTCCTCTAAGGTCAAAATTAGAAGGCCTTATTTATACCACATTTGTAAATGCCTAAAAATAATGAACTGGAGGTATGCAAAATATAAAAAAAATAAAATGCAATTAGTTTATCATTTATAAAAATATATATATTTTATAAATATATATATATATATATATATATATATATATATATATATATATATATATATATATATATATATATATATTTACACTCTTAAACCTTAAACTCTTAAACCTTAAAATATTTTTAGAGATTAAAACATTACCATGAAAACAGCATGCCACAGAAACAACCTCATAATAGTTTTCAATGGATAACAGCATTCTGTGCTTAATAAAGGCTGCATATTGTATTGCATGAAAGGACAGATTGAATTCTTAAGAACATTCAAACCATTGGTCATGGTTACTTTCATAGAGTGCGTAAAATTTCAACTCAGAAAAGGCAAATGGTGCCATCCTGAAACATCTCACATACTGGTGCATTATAGATTATACCTTAATATTTCAGGACACCAGTGTGTGGTTTGTGTGCCTCCTTGAATCCAAAACCCAGATTTTCGCTTTTTCTTTAGTGTTGTAAAAATTTGTCTTTTTGAACCCAGCAAATCACAAATAACAAACCAATCACAATCACAAATGCTTGGCAAATATATTACAGGAGATAGAGAGATGGATTTTTCTTGTAATTAACAAGAATGCAATAGCAAAAAAAAAAAAAAAAATATATGGATGTATTTTGACTGACCCATAATGACAAAGCATGTGTATTTTATTTGAAACTCACAGAGAAATCCATTGCCTTTGATTTCTGATACAGACATCTTGGCACACATACAGTTACAGAAATCCAGATGGCCAGATCCATTATGCATTAGCTGTGCAGTATTGAAAGCAGTTGGGTCTTCAGTAGTCCCACTAATGGATTGGACAGCCTGTTGGTCTACTCTATTGTTGTCATGAACTCAAAGACTCCTCCTGCTCACCACCAGAGGTCCCTCTCACCCGAGTTCTGAGGGCACCTTGAACTTCACTTCCCAGCATGCCAACCTGGACTGATTACACTCACACCTGTTCCCTATTTCATAGACTATTTAAGCGCTGTTCAAACAGTAATCATTGCAAAGTCTTGTTTTGCTCCTGCTAACATTTCTGAGCGTTTACCTCTGTTTATACTGCCTGCGCTTGACTTCTGCCTGTTTCCCACTATTTGATACTCTGCTGCCTGCCTTGTTTACCTGGACTCTTACTGTGATTGTTTGCTGCCTGCCCTGACCATTGCCTGTTTATTACTATGTCTCTCATCTGCTTACGCTGTTCTATTACTGGTGATTTACCCTGCCTGTCTGTTTATGAGTTGCACATTTATTATTAAACCGCATATGGATCTTAACCTCTGTTCTCTGGAGTCTGTGTTACAGAAGACTTTGCCAACTACAGATCTAGTGGCGCTCCAGCAATTGTCTACTGAAATTTTTGCACAAGCTAATGTGTTGGCTGCCCACCAACAGCAACTCACCCGGCTGACTGCTTCTATGGAGGAATTAGTAAAGATCTTGCAAAACCTACGCATTTATGCATTGGACCAACTGCCACATCAGCTAGGTGCAAGGGGTTTTTGATGCAGTGTTCGATGTTTGTGAAGCAGCAATCCATGCTATATCCCACTGATGACAGCTGCATCTCTTTTGTCTACTCCTTATTAACCGGAAGGGATCTGGACTGGGCTACCGCTATATGGTCTTGTGAGGGTTCGAGGTTCACCACCTTTGATTTTATCCAGCGATTCCGAGAAGTATTTGAACATCCCGAGGGAGAAAAGAATGCTGGTGAGCTGTTACTCTCACTCCAACAGGGGAAGGACACCGCTGCTGAGTATGCGCTTACCTTCCGTACTCTCGCCGCTCAGACTGTATGGGTAGAGGACACACTCAAGTTGTTTTTCCAAAGGGGACTCAATCTGGAGCTGCAATCTGAGCTGGCATGCCGCGATGAAGGGAGAACCCTGGGCCAGTTTATCGACCTAGCCATTCGCCTCTATAATCTCATCTGCTCTCGAAGACCAGTCCACTTCTTTACTGTCACTTCACAGACCACATCCAGCACTGGTGGTACTGAACCCATGCAGATTGGACATGCTCATCTGACATTGGAGGAGAGAGAACGCCGCATGAAGCTCCATCTGTGTTTATACTGCGGTCAGGCTGGACATCTACGAGCAACCTGTTCCTTACGGCCAATTCAATCATCTAAACCGGCGGTGAGTGATGTCTTGACTCCTCTTCACTTCTTCCTGTATTGAAGTACCCTTCACTATAACTGGTTGTCAGAACATAATCACTACCCAAGCCATGATCGATTCTGGTTCCGCAGGCAATTTTACTGATGAGGGCTTAGCCAAGAGGTTTGAGATACCACTGATCCCCTGTGAATCTCCTTTGGCAGTGGCAGCATTAGATGGATGCCCCCTGGGAACCGGCCATGTTCACTTCACCACTACGGACATCACCCTCCAAGTTGGCACTATTCACACTGAAAGAACATGCCTCTATATTATTCATTCTCCTCACAACCCTGTAATACTTGGATTATCGTGGCTTCAACAACACAATCCTCAAATCTCTTGGCGTGAAGGATAGATTTCCCGGTGGGACTCAACTTGCTTCTCCAGCTACCTAAAGCCCATTTCACCTGTTTCCATCGGATCCACTACTGTCACGGAGGTTCCCTCTTCAGTGCTCAAACTACCCTCTGAGTTTGATGACCTTGTTGAAGCCTTTAGTAAGGCCAAAGCCTCTCAACTTCCTCACCGCTCCAGTGATTGTGCTATTGAACTGTTGCCCGACACTATATTACCCCGAGGTAGGATCTTTCCTTTGTCTGAACCCGAGTCTGAGGCTATGAAAAACTACATTGAGGAAGAACTGGCAAAGGGCTTCATCCGACCATCCACCTCACCCACGGCAGCCGGGTTCTTCTTCATTGGCAAGATGGATGGCGGGCTCCGTCCTTGCATTTATTACCGCGCTCTCAACGACATTACGGTAAAGTTCCGTTATACTTTACCTCTTGTCCCAGCAGCACTTGAACAGTTACGCACCGCAAGATACTTCACCAAGCTCGACCTTCGCAGTGCATACAAATGGAGTTAATTAACAGAGGTTCGGGAGGAGCATATTAGTTTTAATCTGACAAATCACAGCCCACGAACAGGAGTATATAAGCCGCTGCTTACCTGCTTCCTGTGACAACTCTGCTGATGTGAGAGTGTTCCCGGCATTCGGCCCCACCCATTTCCCACGAACAGACCCATCGGATGCAACTTCCCTGCAAAGCATTTGGCTCCACCAGAACAGCTCTTCCATCCAAACAGTCTCGTTATTCAACAGAAGCTGCCACAGCAGCTCTTTGTTTTTTAGCAGTATTGATGGCTACCATGTTAAGTGTTATATAAAATATTATTTTATTTTTTTATTTTTTTACCCTGTCTGTCTTTCTATGCTCCATTCGATGAAGCAGTTTATAGTGCGAAGTTGCTACCGCAAACTGGCTGCTCCTGCACTTTAAAAGAATGTGAAACAGCTCTCGACTGCTCATATGTTTTCTTATCTAAACTTTCCACCCAGAAAGCAGTGCCAGTTGCCTCCGTGAACGGGCGCTGTTCCGGCTTCGTGCCATTAGAATTCAACTTTATTTTAAAGCGAAAGAAACAAAGATTAACTTCTATCCAACCACCATTTCAACCACTAGCATTTTTAATCAGGTTCTGCTGCACAGGTGATTACCATGCCAGCTTGCTTAGAGGGCGTGCTCTATTCAGCGATTGTTCGTCATGACTATCACGATTGTTTCTCCCAAAGTGCTCTTCGGAGCGTGATTTATTTCATTCTGAACACAGGGGCATCATGCAACACAGAACTCCCTTCAATCGACTGATAATCTAATGACAAATTATTTTCAAACCAACGCAGACATTTTAACACAAGTTTGCTGCCACGCAGCACTCACTCTGACCATTCCACAGCACACTGCAGTTCTACACGGCCTCTGTTCGAACAGACAGGAGCCGAATTTGGCTCTGCGAGAGGCGGATCATGCACCATGTTCCAACTCATTCATAATCATTCTGCAACGTTTCTCGCTTCCCCTCAGCATTATTGACGCATATTGTACAGCAGGGGGCAGTCATAATCCTAAGGAGTGAATGACCACAAGTGATTGCAAGCCATTTCACCTGCATATCTGCATGCAGTACAGAGCTAAAGCTCTTTCTCAGAACATTTTATGCTGTTTTTCACATAGTTTATTAAGACATACTATATTTCCCAGCACATTCCTCTTGCATTTCTGTATGCAGTGCAGAGCTGCAACTCAATGCATTCCTAGAAAATTCACATCTATTGCTATGTGATGCATTTCCTATGCAAGAAGTATATTGTACTACAGGTGACATTTATACTCCTAAAAAGCGAATGGCCTAAAGTGAATCCTTCAATGATGATTACAAGTCCATGCATATCTGTATGCAGTACAGAGCCAAAGCTCTTATTTCTCAGATCATTTCATGCTATTTTTTCACATTGTTTCTGAAAATGTACTGTATTCCCTAGCACATTTTAAAAAATTAATTAATTAAAAAAAAAAAAATACAAATTAATTTTCTAAAGTTTCACCTAAATATGATTATTTTGTCTTTTCCACAGCAACGCCTGAAATTGCGCCTTCTGCAGGGTCTCACCAATATTACTTCCAGCAGTCACTTTCTCTATCTAGGTGTCTGCTGAACTACTGAAATGGAGTTAATTAACAGAGGTTCAGGAGGAACATGTTAATTTTAATCTGACAAATCACAGCCCACAAGCAGGAGTATATAAGCCGCTGTTTACCTGCTTCCTGTGACAACTCTCCTGACATCCCACCTCCACCCCATCTCCACCTATTCTCTAGATTCATTATCTAAATAAGTAAAGTCCAGGGGGGTAATCAGGACTCGAGTTGAGTCTCGAGCTTCAAGCCCTCCATTTACGGACAGCAAGCCAAATACGTTTACTGCTTCAACACAAGATTACATTAACATACGAACTACTGAACCTCATACGCATCCGGGAGGGGGACAAATGGAAGACAGCATTCTCCACCAGCAGTGGCCACTACGAATATCTAGTCATGCCTTTCGGATTGGCCAACAATCCTTCGGTCTTCCAGTCATTCATTAATGATGTCTTCAGAGAAATGCTTAACTGGTGGGTTATTGTCTACATCGATATAGTCATTTATTCAAACTCTCTGGAAGAACACATCATCCATGTTCGAGCAGTCCTTCAGCATCTGATCCACCACCAACTCTACACCAAAGTCGAGAAGTGTGAATTCCATCAGACCTCTGTGTCTTTCCTTGGCTATGTCATCAGCCCAGAGGGGGTCGCCATGGATGACAGCAAGGTACGTGCGGTACTAAACTGGCCTCAACCTACTTCTGTGAAGGAGTTGCAACCCTTCCTGGGGTTCGCCAATTTCTACAGGCGATTTATCCAAAATTTCAGTTCAGTCGCTGCTCCGCTGACGTCCATGTTAAGGGGAGGGGGCTCCAAACTGTGTTGGTCTGCAACGACCCTCCAAGCCTTCAAGAACCTGAAGTCTCACTTCACCTCCACTCCCATCCTGCACCATCCTGACCCCAACATTCCTTTCACGGTTGAAGTGGACGCCTCTAACATGGGAATCGGAGCCATTCTCTCACAATATCATGGAACGCCCCCAAAACTCTACCCTTGTGCATACTTTTCCCATAAGTTATCTCCTGCTGAGCAAAACTATGATGTGAGCAACCGAGAATTGCTGGCTATGAAAGCGGCGCTAGAGGAATGGTGACATTGGCTGGAAGGAGCGAGACATCCTTTACTCGTGTTAACAGACCATCGAAACCTCAAATATTTACGCTCCACTAAAAGACTGAATCCTAGGCAGGCTAGGTGGCCATTGTCCTTTACTCAATTCAGTTTCACCATTACCTATCGTCCAGGTTCCAAAAATCCCAAAGCCGATGCTCTCTCTTGTCTGAGTCTGACACTCAGAACCAGACATCTGAACCCATCATCCCCACATCTCTATTCTTGGCTCTGGTTCAATGAAATATTATGACCAAGATTGCCCAAGCTCAGATTCAGGACCCGACTCCTCCTGACTACCCTCCAGAGAAAACCTACGTTCCATGACTCCTTCGGGAAAAGACCTTTACAATGGGTCCATACTACCACCAGTTCCGGACACCCAGGTATTGCAGCCACATTACAACTGCTTCAGAACCGTTTCTGGTGAAACACCATGCAGGCGGAGACCTTTGCTTATGTCAACAACTGTCCCACCTGTGCAGAAAACAAATCCTCCAGGCAACTTCCAGCAGGACTACTCCAACCTCTGCCTATTCCCCATCGTCCTTGGTCTCACATCGCCAGCAACTTCATCAATGATCTCCCTGTCTCTCAAGGTAACACCGTCATTCTTACTGTCACTGATCGATTCTTTAAGTCATGTCAATTAATCCCTCTGCCCAAGCTCACCACAGCCTTCGAGACTGTAGAACATCTCATGCATCAGGTGTTTCGCTTCTACGGACTACCAGAAGATATCGTCTCCGACAGGGGTCCACAGTTTACATCCCGAGCCTGGAAGGCGTTCTTTCAACAAGTCAACATCAGTCTCAATTCAGGTTACCATCCTCAATCAAATGGCCAGACCGAGCACTTAAGCCAGGATATCACTTGCTTTACAGAATGTATTGTCATCAGAACCAGGCTGACTGGAACCGTTATCTGCTTTGGGCTGAGCACGCCCAGAACTCCCTTCAGAAGCCGTCCACGGGCATGACCCCCTTTCAATGTGTGCTGGGATTTCAACCCCCTCTGTTCCCCTGGTCTGGAGAACCCACAGAGCTACTGGCCATCGATGACTGGCTTCGGCAGAGCAAGGAGGTGTGGGACCATGCTCATGTCCACCTCCAAAGAGCTGTTAGGAGGCAGAAGGAACAGGCCGATCGTTATCGCCCCAATCCTGTCTACATTCCCGACCACTGGGTTTGGCTGTCCACACGTGACCTTCATCTCCATCTGCCTTGCAAGAAACTCAGTCCCAGGTATGTGGATCCTTTCAATGTTCTTAGACAAATTACTCCATTGTCTTATCGCCTTCAACTGCCCTCTAACTACCGCATTTCTCCTTCTACCTTCCATGTTTCTCTGCTTAAACCTGCTGGTGGCCCGAGGGAGGAGGAGGAGATCGATGATCCAAACCCCCCACCCATAATAGTGGATGGCGAGGAGGCCTATCAAGTTCGAGAGCTCCTGGATTCCAGACGTCGGGGTCGCTTTCTTCAGTACTTGGTTGACTGGGAGGGGTATGGCCCAGAGGAGCGATCCTGGGTCAGAGCAGATGATATTCTTGACCTCACACTCACCACTGAATTTCACAGGACGCATCCGGAAAGACCTGCCCCTCGACCCCGTGGAAGACCCCAGCGTCGAATGCCTCCTCGCATTAGGAGCCGCTCGCGGGGCGGGGGCTCTGTCACGAACTCAAGGACTAGAGGTCCCTCTCGCCCGAGTTCTGAGGGCACCTCGAACTATACTTCCCAGCATGTCAACCTGGACTGATTACACTCACACCTGTTCCCTATTTCATAGACTATTTAAGCACTGTTCAAACAGTAATCATTGCGAAGTCTTATTTTGCTCCTGCTAAATTTTCTGAGCATTTACCTCTGTTTATACTGCCTGCCTGTATTCACTTCTGCCTGTTTCCCACTGTTTGATACTGCCTGCCTTGACCATTGCCTGTTTATTACTACGTCTCATCTGCCTACGCTGTTCCATTACTGGTGATTTACCCTGCCTGTCTGTTTGAGTTGCACATTTACTAATAAACCGCATATGGATCTTAACCTCTGTTCTCCGGAGTCTGTTACAATTGTCTTGTGCTGTAGTGGCTATTTTAGGGAAAATATTGACCTTTTGTTTCTTGTAAGATTCCTCTTTCCTCACTTAGAAAAAAGAGTTTTGAAAGCATTTTTAAATAAAATTACACAGAGGAAATTATACAAAATAATGAAAAAATTATTTGAATGGCATTCAACATTTTACTTTATATAAATCCAAATAATTCAAGAAAGACTGGAAGGTTTTGGAGGCATTAGTACATGAATAATAATTACTCAAATATTTATTAAAACAACCCATGAGATCCCTATTTAAATCTACAACCCCAATTCCGAAAAAGTTGGGACTGTATGAAAAATACTAATAAAATCAAAAAGGAGTGATTTGAAAATTATATTCACCCTTTGCTAAATTTAAAGCACTACAACTACACAAGTTTTTCCTTGTGAATGTCATTGTTTTTTTGAAAATGTACAGTCATTTCAAATCAGATGATTGCAACATGCTCCAAACAAGTTGGGACAGTCGAGTGTTTACCACTGTGAAACATCACCATTTGTTCTAATAATACTTAAGCATTTGGGCACTAAAGACACAAGTTTAAGTGTAGAAAGTGGAATTTTCCCCCAGCCATCCATTATGTAGGTCTTTAGCTGCACAATTGTACAGGGTCTTTGTTGCCGTATGGTGTGCTTCATAATGCACCAAACATTCTCAATTGGAGACAGGTCAGGACTGCAGGTAGGCCAATCTAGCACCCACACCCTCTACTTACACAGCCATGCACTAGAAATCCGGGCAGTATGTGGTTTGAAGTTGCCCTGCTGGAAAATGCAGGGACTTCCCTGGAAAAGACGGTGCTGGATAGCAGTATATGTTGCTCCAAAATTTGTACATATCTGTCTGCATTCATGATGTTCTCACAGATGTGCGAGTTACCCATGCCATGAGCACTGACACACCCCTGGCCCATACAAACACTGGCTTTTGGACCTGACACCGATAACAGCTTGGATGGTCCTTTTCCTCTTTGGCCCAGACAACACAACGACTTTTTGAAATGTGGACTCTTCAGACCAAAAAACACAGTTCCACTGATTTACTTTCCATCTAAGATGAGACCGAGCCCAGAGAAGTCAGCAGCGCTTCTGGACAGTGTTGATGTAAGGCTTCTGCTTTGCATAGTAAAGTCTTAACTTGCATCTGTGGATGCAGCAGTGAATGGTGTTGACTAACAAAAATTTACTAAAGTAATCCCAAGCCCATGTTCATGATATCCATTACAGATAAATAATGTTTTTTTAAGACAGTGATGTCTGAGGGATCAGAGATCACGCGCATTCAGAAGTGGTTTTCGTCTTGCCCTTTACGTGCCGAGATTTGACAAGGTTCCTTGAATCTTTTAACTATATTGTGAATTGTAGAGGGTGAAATGCCCAAAATCCTTCCAATTTGTCTTTGGGGAACTTTGTTCTCAAAGTGCTGGATTATTTGCTGAAGCATCTGTTGGCAAATTGACAAGTCTTGAATGATCTTTGCTCTTGAAGGTCTAGGCTGTTTTTGCAGGCTCCCTATATACTATGACATGATTGCCTCACCTGTTTAACATCTCCTGTTTCACATCGCCTTGTTATTTCAACTCATAAAATTTTTATTAGTTTTAAATTGCCCTGTCTCAACTTTTTTGGAGCGTGTTGCAATCATCTAATTTGAAATTACTGTACATTTTCAAACAACAATGAAATTCACAAGGAAAAACATCATATAATGTGTAGTTGTAGTACTTTCAATATAGCAAATGGTGAATATCATATGCAAATCACTCCTTTTTGTTTTTATTAGCATTTTTCATACTGTCCCAACTTTTTTGGAATTGGGGTTGTAATTAAATTTTAGATTGAAATGAGGTCTCTTTGACCTCTGAACAAATTAAACGACTGGCCACTCATAAATGAATGACAAGACAGCCAGAGGGCATGTTATCATAGCGGCTTTTGTTAATTACAGAGGCAATGGCAAACTCATTAACACCAAAAATAAAAGAGAAAGCTGATAACAGTTCTGTAATTTATGGAAAGAATTGCTATCAGCAAAAATGTAACCAATTAAAAAGAAAACAACAGAACAAGACAAAATCCGCAACATGACTGCCTGTTAGAAATGTGTGAACTGATGAGTCAAAATAAAAAATTGAAATAATTAAATATTTTGTTACTCAAACAGAAGTCTTACCTGACTGAGAACTGCTCAACATGTTACTGGGAACAAATAAAAAAGAGCTGAATGACCCTTTTGAAATCAGTTTAAGAGATTTGAATATAAACATTCCTTAAATTAACCATCCTAATTTTGCATTTACGTCATGTCGGAATCACTGTAATCAGGAGATTTCAACTTGTAATTACAATTTGTACACTCTGAATTTTATGAAATCTCCAATTTGACAGTCATAATGTCATGTTAAAAGAACCCTGATAGCACATGTACATCATCCAGATGTCTATTTGGTGTGTGTGTTAACATCTGGAAGATGCATTTTTTTACCTTGTTTGCTCATCTGCAACACGTCTACAAGACGTATGTCAATAAGTATGTCTCAGATGTCAATAAGATATTCAGCAGGTGTCTTTGAGACATTTATGATTTAGTGTTTGTAAATCTGATCTTTTTAAGAGGTTTAGCAGATGTTAATTTGATTGTGATGCTTTCCAGATGAAAAGATCTAAAACAGACATCTTGGAGATGCACGTGTGCCATACCGATGGAACCAATATGGCAGCTGCCTCAACAGTTAAAGGTAGTTTACATATATTTCTGTTTGAATTGCCATGTTATTATGCAGTTGTTACCTGGAGTGATTTTTTTTTTGCTCTAAAACACTTTATAAAACATATGTGAATTAATGAATTAATGTAGTGATAAATATTTTGCTGGTAACATAGAAACAAATAACTTCCAGAGGACATGGACATCTTCGAGTAGAATCTCCATGTTGTCATCTCGTAATTCTGACACGATGTGAACGAATCTTAAATACAACAGTCCTAAATACAATGGTGACAGCCTTAAATACAATGGTTTTCAGGTAAACCTTTATAAAAGTGTATTTAAATTAATAGTCCTATAAAAATCATCAGAAGTCAATTACCCTTACGTAATTGAATTTAATAAAGTTTTTACAAGCAATTTAATTTCTTTCATTCAAATTAAGTCAGTTTCATTTGGCCAACATAATTTAGTTGGATTAGGTCAAATCAATGTACTAAAGTAATTTCAACTCAACTGCGTTAGGTTCGTCAAACTAAATTTACGAATGTTTAATCTAATACATTTTCTTATGTTGGCACTGTCAATTTGATAGCAACCGCTTACAGAGCTAAGCAGCACTCGAAACAAACATCACTTGAAAGACCCCATTTGAAAGATGCGTTTCAGATAATCCGATCACATGTGGTCAGCCCTAAATACAGGTCTAAACGGGGTCTAAAATGTTTTGTGATTGGACCACAAAAACCACATACAAATTTGGTCAAAAATGCACGTGACCACATCACATTTGAAGTGTAAATGCAAATCCATCCTGTATGCATCCTGGCAGCAGTGAAGCTCCACCCCTCACCTGTCAGTCAGCTGCTGCGCTAAAACAAGAGTTTAAACTTTGCCGTTTATCAGCAGCTTTAAAAGGAAATAACCGTCCGATCAGAAAATTTAAAAGCGTATACATACACAATCACAAGAGATTCATGGATCTTCTTTAGTGTGTCTGATATCAACACAGATGACATACTCGAACACCTGAAGCTATTTTAACACAGTTAATACACTAAAATAACAGATAATTCTGCTTGACATGTTGCGTCTGTGCTTAGATTAAATTTTAACCTCATCTGAGAGAAACAGAGCCCATTTTTTTCACGCTTTCTTTGTCTTTTCTGACTTTGCTGCACTTTATTATCATGCAGTAACACACTGACATAGTGACTGATGTATGTGGTCATTAAACAAAGACCCTCCCATCCAAATCTGAACACAAGTGGTCACAGGAAACGCATTTAAATGACCAGTTGTAAACAGCGGCGTGTCTCACCTGACCACATGTGATTGAATCACCCATGACGCTTGGTGGATACGGGGTCAAAGTGAATCTCAATCTAAGCACTAGCGCCAATCATCACCACAATGGTAACCCCCAAAACTACAGCCTAACAGACTCTTTTTATATACCAATATAAAAGAACATTAAACAATCTCCCCCTATTCTCATCTTGCCCAAAAATGCATAAAATAACACTTAATTTCAACATTTGTTCACCCCATCGAGTCCCATGCAAAGCATGCTGGCAAATGGAAATCCCTTGCCCAGTTTCATCAATGCTACAAAAATAATTAATGTAGTCCAAACTAAAATGGATTAAGTAAACTTCAGTTTTACAAATGTAATTAGATAGAACACATTTAAATCAAGTTGTGACAAAATGTCTAGAATTGTGTTGCTTTAGTTCATTTTAATTAAGCTGAACAAGTATTTAGTGTAAATATAATAATTAAATTGGAAGAAGACATGCAAGCCAACTGTAATGAGTAATCCCACATTTTCAATGTTTTTATTTTGCCTGGCAATTTGTACATACTAGAGACAATGTATTTCCATGTTAATATACACCGATCAGCCACAATATTAAAACCACCTGCCTAATATTGTGTATACAGTGCCAGCCTGTCTGGCACCAACAAACATGCCACAGTCCAAATCACTAAGATCAAATTTTTTCCCCCCATTCTGATGGTTGATGGGAACATTAACTGAAGCTCCTGACCCATATCTGCTTGATTTATGCACTGCTGCCACACGACTGGCTGATTAGATAATCGCATGGATCGTTGGTGCCAGATGGGCTGGTTTGAGTATTTCTGTAACTAATGATCTCCTGGGATTTTCACAACAGTCTCTAGAATTTACTCCAAATGGTGCCAAAAACAAAAAACATCCAGTGAGCAGCAGTTCTGTGGCCAGAAATGCCTTGTTGATGAGAGAGGTCAACAGAGAAAGGCTAGACTGGTTTGAACTGACAAAGTTTTTGATAACTCAGGTAACCGCTCTGTACAATTGTGGTGAGAAGAATAGCATCTCAGAATGCTATTCTGAGATGCGGGTTGGCACTGATTCGGCGGCACGAGGGGGGATCGACACAATATTAGGCAGGTGGTTTTAATGTTGTGGCTGATTGGTGTATAGATGGATCCAAAATGAGACAGCCATCTCATATACAATATCAATTAGCAATGAGAGATTGGTATCAGTGACAGGTTACATCATAAGAATACAATTATTTTAACACTGTCATAAGCAAGAAATTATACACACAACTTTTCCCTTGTCACAATGAATTTGAAAAATCAATCGAAATAAACCCTCAATAACACAATTTAGGGGAAACTGGTAACCGCCTCAAACCACCAATGATTATTGTGCAAAATGTGGATGGGGGTGCTTACAATAACTGAAGCACTTTAGTGTACCCCAACCCCCTCCCCAATCAAATTATCATAATGACACGAAACACAGTCCATCCTAGTGGATGGACAACACAGCATCAAATAATGATACACTTTAGAAGCACCATTACATGACAAGCACATTGCTGGTCAGTGCAGTTAGCAGACATGTCAAACAGTCGCAAGCATTTGCAAACATTTCTTATCAAAAACACACAAGCAAAGCCACGACCATCTGTTGATACAAGCATAATGACAGCCTTGACCGTGAATCGAGTCCAGGAGCTTACTGTAGCTGACATATGGTCTTGCAACATAAATAAATGTAAAACTCATAATACATTCATAAGACCCTGAAGTTTACAATGCCGGCTTGCCACATTGTGGCATTTTTTATTTGGCATCTGGCATTAAAGGGATAGTTCACCCAAATATGATTCTGTCATTATTTACTCACACTTATGTTGTTCCAGTTTTGACTTTCTTTCTTCCATGAAACATAAAGATGTTAGGCAGAATGTTAGCCTTAGTTACCATTCACTTTCATAACATCTTTTGTCCATACATTGAAAGTGAATGGTGACTGAGGCAGTTAGCGCCTAACAGAAATGTGTTCTATGGAGGGTTTTTACAGCATGAGGGTGAGTAAATGATGACAGAATTTTAATTTTTGGGTGAACTATCCCTATAAGACATTCACTGGTGGATATGATCCAAAATATGATTTGCTGGTGGCTTTTCATGCAAGCATTACCTGACGGCTCTTATTGCATGCACATATACAATAAATTATGAATTAGAGACAAATCAGTGGTTAATCTTAATCAATTAATCAGCTTTGTCCATGTCATGTAGTTCCACTTGTATGAACATGCTCTTTAACGTAGGTATGGACCTTTGAAACAACAACAATGGCTTGAAAAAAATGCAGGTTTGTTTTGAATTAGCTGACTTTCTGTCTTGACTTCAATACCATTATGTCACCCATTGGAATTATAAACATTTCTATATGAAAGAAACATAAATACAATGTCCTGAACAGCTGTTGGAGTAGATTTGATAAGAATTTAGGAAACAATCACAGTCACATTCATACAGTACATAGAAAGCACTGAATGGTCACAAGACAGACCTTTTTTATTAGCTCCATGCATGGACGTGCTGAAAGCAGGCTGGGTTTGTGCTCATGGATACATCAGGACTACTAATTTTGCAATAAAATATTATGCAATTATCCTACTTTCCATTGTTTTGTTCACAGTGTAAGCAGCTACCCAAGCGGACATCAGCAAGTCAAGCATGACAAGGTATCTTACAGTGCAACTTGAGCTCTAGCACACGTTATTTTCATTATTTCTTTTTTTTTTTTGCATGTCTGACTCATTAGGGCCATCTTCATTTTAATTTATCTCAAATTTGCAAAAAATATTCTGTTTTCCCCAGAAAACCATTTACTTTTGCAATTAACATTTCCTGTGCAATCAGAATTCTCATTCTAGGGTTTCCTCTGATGTTAGCCCTTTTTGGTGGAAGTATAAAACAGGCAATTTATTACCCCCTAAATGAAATTTTCATGTTTGTATTTCCTGCAAACACCACCTTTTCACATCAACCAATTTTATAGAGCTTTGACCTCTAAGAAAATACAATACATTGCCTCTACCTCTTTTCCAAACACTGCTTGGGCATATTCCTTGCTCATTTATCTTTTATTTGCCATAGTGTGAAGTCACTGGTAAGAACATTTTCAGTGTCCTGAAAGAGAGTTCAACAGGTTTCAAAGAGCTGGGTATAGAGGAGTTTTTCTTATTTGTTTTATTATATTTTGTTAGGCCATTTTTTTTCCTCCTCTTTTCTCCCCAATTTGGAATGCCCAATTCCCAATGCGCTGTAAGTCCTCGTGGTGGCGTAGTGACTCGCCTCAATCTGGATGGTGGAGAACGAATCTCAGATGCCTCCGCATCAGAGACTGTCAATCCACGCATCTTATCACGTGGCTTGTTGAGTGGAGGCTCAATACTATTCTCTGCAGTATCCACAGACAACTCACCATGTGCCCCACCGAGAGCGAGAACCACATTATAGCAACCACAAGGAGATTACCCCATGTGACTCTACCCTCCCTAGCAACCAGGCCAATTTGGGTGCTTAGGAGACCTGGCTGGAGTCACTCTGCACACCCTGGATTCGAACTCGTGGCTCCAGGGGTGACAGTCAGCGTCAATACTCGCTGAGCTACCCAGGCCCCCTGAGTTTTATACATTTTAAATTATCCTGTGGTCTAGTAAAAAAATAAAAAGTATATCTTTCATGTAAAACATTTCTGGCCAAATATTCCTTTGAATAAAGGTTTAAAATATGCATTTGGATGAAACATGTTAGATCCCTGTCAATCTACCTTTCTGATATCATATAGTACACTCACTAAGCACTTTATTAGGAACACCTGTACACCTATTATTCATGCGATTATCTAATCAGCCAATCATGTGGCAGCAGGACAATACATAAAATCAGGCAGATCCGGGTCAAGAGCTTAAGTTAATGTTCTCATCAACCATCATAATGGGGGGGGGGATGTGATCTCAGTGATTTGGACCATGCCATGATTGTTGGTGCCAACTGGTTTGAGTATTTCTGTAATTGCTGATCTCCTGGGATTTTCACGCACAACATTCTCTAGAGTTTACTCGGAATGGTGCCAAAAAACATCCAGTGAGCAGCAGTTCTGCGGATGGAAACACCTTGTTGATGCGAGAGGTCAACGGAGAATGGCCAAATTGGTTCGAGCTGACAGAAAGGCTACGATTTCTCAGATAACCACTCTGTACAACTGTAGTGAGCAGAATAGCATCTCTGAATGCACACCACGTCGCACCATGCGGCAGGTGGGCTATAACAGCAAAAGACCACATCGGGTATATTATTAGGACCGTAGTGTTCCTAATAAAGTGCTTAGTGAGTGTATGTTGCTCATTTAATCACTGTTATTCACTGCAATTAATATAAAGTGCTATTTAGCACGATGATCTAAGGGCCCTCTCTTCACCAATAAACAAATGCACAGTGCGACCATATATAATATGCTAAGATAATGTTTAGTCACATTTAATAAGATGTATAATTACAGCTGGCCCAATTAAATATCGGCCCACAGCTTCAACCGCAGCATCCTTGGTGATAATTTATGCATGTCCAATTAAAGGTGCTGTAATCAATTCTTTTATGGAATGGTATGCAGAAAATGTTACTTCTCCCTGAAAGATTTCCATGAAATAGATGTTCTGAGATATCTCACCGGTCTCTGTGACAACACTACATGGTGCAAACAGTCAAATAAATTTGCCACGGACACCTTCTCTGACTAGCCAATCAGGAGACTGTGATGTGCTTTCTGCCTGTCAATTTTTAACGTTCTCATAGTGTACTAGTTGTAGCAGTTTAATTAGGTTAAAAGTCATATTCAGATTCATATCAGTGGTCAACTGAGGGCACTATTTTGCTACTGATGTGTTTGACAACTGTGAGAAGGTGATGGTCTCAATGGTATCTCTGGAGGGTGGTCTTTTGGAAGAAGAGGCATGTCTAATTCAACAGCTCTCTGGAAGTTCCAGTACAGCTAAAATCGCTTACAGCACCTTTCAGTAAAATGTACCAAACAAAAATTAGACCTTTTGCTTCAAGAACAATCATTTTCAGCAGGAGTAATAAGAAACATCTGCACCAGTAAAAGCGCTCATTAAATATTTTTTGCAAAGTAAAACTACTTTAAATATTACATAATTTACCATTAATTGGATTTGACATAACAAAAGCTTTAATGACCTCCTGACAACAATTATTGTGAAAAAAGCAACTTCCATAAATGTCTTATAATCTCGATAAGACGAAATTGCTTTCCATTTGACTTTTAGAGGCCTTGGGTTTATGATTCAAACCGCTTATACTATCAAAAATACTGCAAATACAAAAATGCAGTACCTTGAGGCACTTTACAATTTAAAAATGAATTCTGGTGTGTCAAAGTGTGGCTAGAAATGAGAATTGGCTATTAAAATTGGCATCCTGAAAGGAGCTGTTCCAATGTCAGAAATCCTTTTACCAAAATGTTACATTAGAGCCATTCATTGTTGTATTAACTCAGGAATTCAGCTCCAAAAACTCAAGCAAAGAATTCAAACAATTAAGCATAGTAATCAGCCCCTAAAAATGCTTTGCAGACTTAACATTGAGAAGTGCATTAAAAAATAAATAAATAAATACATGTTTAGAGTTTAGTCTCTAAAGCGAGCCATGAGCTCTTCAGCTGAATGTACACAGCAGTGGTTTGGAAAAGGGAATTTGAGACCACTCAGTGCTTTACTGCAAGTGCAAATTAAACCACTCTGACATTTAACAGACCATAAATTATCATCAAGAAACGTTCCTTCTCTTTTCTTGTTGTTGGCTTGTGATTAACTACGTAGGTTTTTCTATATCATACCAACATTATCACCCCTATGACTGTAGTTTAAAACAATCAGTCTCCATTGGAGCTGGCAAACATCAATTTCTGATTTAATCAAACCTCATTTACTAATATTGCTGTTCAGTATTGGCAGGATATATGACTTGGAGCCATTTTGTTTCACTTCAAAGGATTCTAATTGAGTAACCATGTACAAAATCCCTTTGAATGTATTGACTGTAACAGGTTGGCTACACCAGAAAGACTGAGGCGTTTGCATGGTAGCATGCTGACTTCACCATACATTCACAAATATAACAATTCACAGATTTCCAGATCATTATTTTTCGGACTTTGGATGATTATGTCAACTGAACAACTGAACCTGTTTTTTAGGCAGTGTAAATTATTATCACTGTCCCTCATTTTCTCCATTTAAGTTGCTGTTCTCCACGTTCGGGCACTGTTTCTGAACGTTGTCATTCTGAATGGCCTTTTTATTTAGGGCACCCATAGGGCAATGAGCTTCCTTCGGCCCCTCCAATGAGCACTTGGATACTGCACTGGCCACCTGGCAGAACTTCCTTAGGAGAATCTCCCTCAGAAGCAGGTAAACCCATGGATCTAGAATCTGATTAAGTGAAGCCAGACGAATGGCTGTGAGAAAGAAGTTGCAGTCCATTGGCATGTCCTGGCTGGATGGGAGAGGTAAACCAGCAGACTTGCAGTAATGTGAGGACGTGTGAGTCGAGATCATTTTCAACATAAGGACCTGTGGAAAGGAAGGAGATACCTAAATTGGGCATATTATATAAATGACATTAATAATACTCACTCATTCAAAGAGTCATTATTTTTCATTCAAAAATGAAGAGAAAAAGCAGCCTTTAAAACTCCTTTATACTGTATCTGCGGCCACAGAATTCCAAAAATGTTTACACGTCATGCATGTGTGTACATGTCACATACTCCTTGTGAGTTTGTTTATTAAATATTTTGGTAAATTAGTTCCATTTCACACATTTTGCCATATTAAAACACATTTTGTAGAATTCTGCAGATTTTCATCCACAATCAGTACAGAAAAAAATATGGGAAAAAAGTTTATAGATTCAGTGTGGGCCTAGTTATGAAAAACTTGGGTCACGCTAAATTTTTTTTTTGTCCAGATGTATTGTTATTCAAAAATACTTTAAAAATACAATTCAAACATAACAATTATTTGAACACACCTCTTCTATGATGATGTTTTTAATTATTTCGTTTTAATTAATTTTGATATTTTTTCTGGGTCTTAAAGTAAATAATTTAATGTGGTGTAACTGTCCGGAGACAGTAAAAAATAAAAAAAATAATTTTTATTCTTGTATATAGTTTTTGTATAAAATATTATTAATATTTGAAAACTATGTATGTTGTAATTTTGTTGAAATGTGACAATAAAAAACATAAAACAGAGAGGACCCCTTTTATGATTTTGTGTGAAGAAAAAAAAAAAGATACTTTGACTTTTTTTATTTTATTCCGGTTTGTAACCTTGACAAAACTTCTTGATATTCTTAACTAAAAAAGTCATGATATTTGTAAAAATCAGTTTGAATCAGTTTTTTTTTTAAATTAAATGATTAAGTTGCATACACTCTGATGCATTCAGGGTGCAAGAAAAGTATTTTAACTTGATGACCTTTTACTTCATGGTTACACCACATGACATTTTTAAAGTTGTAAAATCAGTTTTTTGGTACAAAATGCTCAGTGCTTTTCATA
This sequence comes from Myxocyprinus asiaticus, assembly GCF_019703515.2. NCBI lineage: Eukaryota > Metazoa > Chordata > Actinopteri > Cypriniformes > Catostomidae > Myxocyprinus > Myxocyprinus asiaticus. The sequence goes on from NC_059352.1 coordinate 18,950,530, forward strand.
ATTTATGAAACAAACATGGACACAAAGATTACATTTCTACGAATTCGACACAGGTGTTTTAAACTAGATATTTAAAAGATTTCTAATTTTTATAATCTCGAACAACCTTATTTTCAGTGACCCATTTACTTAACTGGAATTTTTTTGTTGTTTTGTTTAATGTCAGTTCATATCAGCAACCCCTAGATTGACAAAAGGTCACATTCTTTTTTCCTTTATCTCTAAAGACAAATCACCTCTTCTATGATGATGCTTTCAATTATTGAGTTTTAAGTCATTTTGAAAAAAAATTCTGGGTCTTGAAGTAAAACCTGTCAACTCACCAGAGACTGTAGGCTAAAAAAAAACAAAAAAACATTTTATTCTTCTCTTTTTAAAATAAGTAGTGAAACCGTTTTATTATAAAATAGTATTCATATTTGAAAAACAATTTTGTTGTAATGTGAAAAAAATAAAAAAAATAAAGAGGACTCCTTTAGACACTTATTACTGTGTATGAATAATAATAATAATAAAAAATCTATATTTTGACATTTTTATTTTGTTCAGAAAACTTCTTGATATTCTTGACTCAAAAAATCATGATATTTGTTTAAATTCAGTTTGAAAACTTTTGTTTATTTAATTATAAGTTGTGTCAAGGGTGTAGATTTAGCTTGAACTTGCTTGTTCTGACGTTTCTTGCACCTTGACTACATCAGCGTGTACACAACTTAGGGACATGATACCCCCTACATCAACCCGGAATCTACGCCCCTGAATTGTGTACACGCTGATGTAGTCAAGGTGCAAGAAACGTATTTTGAACGGATGACCTTTTACTTGATGGTTACACCACGTGCTATTTTTAAAGTTGCTAATAATATATATATATATATATATATATATATATATATATATATATATATATATATATATATATTATAGAAAATCCTATAAATGCTTTTCCAAAATGTATTAAACAAACATGGACACAAAGATTACATTTCTACAAACTTTGCGTAAAACAAAGTTTGTAGAAATGTAACGTTTTTTTTTTAAAGATTTCTCTTTTGTATCACCTGGGACAACATTGAATTTACTTAACAGTTTTACCTATTTGTAGGAAATGTACTCAATTTAGTGCAAAAAAGAGTAAATAGAGACTTTTAGTGGCTGAGCACATTTAGGTTAAGGCATTCATCAGGCTGGACTGAAATAACACTATGCATGCATACCGCGGTAAAGTTAGTTTTAAGTTCGACATTCGTTGGATATTCGGTTTCTCTTACCCGCGCTCTCTTCAGTCGACAATCTTACAAAGATGTCATAAGCACATTTGGTTTAAAGGGAGTTTAACTATATTATATGGGCTTAAAAATTGGACTCGGGACAATCAACGCTTGGTGTGGCTGCAAAATTATGCCTGAAATGCTCCGATGCACTTTGACTGCCTAGCAAAAGTAAGGGACCGTCTGAAAACTCCACCAAATACGCTAAAACATAGGAAATGTCCACTCATTCATTCAATTGACGTGCAAGTTATACATGAAAGAAAAAGAAAAAAAAACAGTAAAATACATTTTCATATTCAGAATGTTGTAGTAACTTCCCAGAGGATAATCTGTAATAATTTCATCTGTAGTAAGTCCATCTATCCTCTTGGAAGTTACTACAACTTTTAGAATGAGAAAATATAATTTTGATGAATTTTAGTTAATTTTTTTCTAATATAATTAATAACTGTACTAATATAATTGATTTTACTGTAATAATCTCACCTGTAGTAAATCCATCTATCTTCTGGGAAGTTGCTACAGCCTTTAGAATGAGAAAATATCATTTTGGTGAATTTGTTTCTAAAATAATTGATTACTGTACTAATATAATTGATCTTACTGTAATAATGTCATCTGTAGTAAATCCATCTATTTTCTGTGAAGTTACTACAACCTTTAGAATGAGAAAATATCATTTTGGTGAATTTTAGTGAATTTGTTTCTAAAATAATTGATTACTGTACTAAAATAATTGATGATACTGTAATACTCTCATCTGTAGTAAGTAGGTCTATCCTCTGGGAAGTTACTACAACCTTTAGAATGAGAAAATATCATTTTGGTGAATTTTAGTTTAATTTTTTCTAAAATAATGAATAACTACTAATATAATTGATCATACTGTAATAATCTCATCTGTAGTAAGTCCGTCTATCCTCTGGGAAGTTACTACAACATTCTGATTGTGAATATGTATTTTATTGTTTGTTTGTGTTTTTTTTTTTCTTCTTTCTTTCATGTATAACTTGCACGTCAATTGAATGAATGAGTGGACATTTCCTATGTTTTAGCGTATTTGGTGGAGTTTTCAGACGGTCCCTTACTTCTGCTAGGCAGTCAAAGTGCATCGGAGCATTTCAGGCATAATTTTGCAGCCACACCAAGCGTTGATTGTCCTGAGTCCAATTTTTAAGCCCATATAATATAGTTAAACTCCCTTTAAACCAAATGTGCTTATGACATCTTTGTAAGATTGTCGACTGAAGAGAGCGCGGGTAAGAGAAACCGAATATCCAACGAATGTCGAACTTAAAACTAACTTTACCGCGGTATGCATGCTTACATGTGATAACTACAGTAAGTGTATCTGGGAAAAGCTGATATAATACGTACCAGTAGAGGTGACCAACATGTCAACAAAACACACATAATGCCCATCAGTTGAATAACAGTCTCTGTCGTTAATCTCTCCCATTGCTTGGATGACTGGGTCGAGTTTGACTTCGTTTTGCAACGTGTAACCAATGCACGGATGGTCACAACATTACAGGACAATGTGACAAGCAAAGAAAATATCCCCAACAGAGCAAAAGTAGTGGCAAAAAACGTATTTCCCGTTACGTCCTTGTCCCCAGTACTTATGAAGCACCAAGTGCCTGGCCACTGCAAAGTGTATTTCCCAACCCCAGCAACAGGCAATAAGGCAAAGAGCAAAACCAGACACCAGATAATGACCAGAACCTGCTTGGTCACGTTTGTTTTCATGTAATTTGAGTACCAGTGAGGAGCAGTGATGGCTAAGGCCCTCTCAATGGCCATGGCACTGGCTAGAAAGAGAGAACACAACCCAAAAGTGGTCATACACACCCCAAAGAAGGCGCAAAGGGTTCCCGACGAGTCCACTCTGTCCCATTTCAGACCTGCTCTGTAGACCGAAATGACTATAGGGCTTGTGAGCAGTTGGCCGAAAAGGTCAGCTAACGCCAAAGACCCGATGCAAAGCAGAAAGGATTGCTTTCTTTTATTTTCCTTTCTTCTGTACGCATTATAAACGAGCAGCATAGCAAAGGAGTTCCCGACCATTCCGGTGACCATCATAGTGATGGGAAAAACCACGGACACGGATCCACAACCGCCACTTTTGCCGGTGCTGTCCTGTACAGATCTGGAGACGTTAGACTCCAGCATCATGGTTCCAACAGAGAGGTTTCGCTGCAAAACATCCGAAGACTGACATTCAGATGTCATCCTTTTTCAGGGAGCGTGTTCATGGCCCCAATAGCCCTTTGAAGCAGGTAAAGTGCCCCAGTGAAGTCTTCTTCGCTTCTGTCTCACTTTCTGCGCTCTGCTGCAGGAGCGCGCGCTGAACGGGTGCGCGATGCGTTATAAACAGAGGCGGGACCCTTCTGGAAATGTCAAAAATGCCTAGAAAGACAACATAAAATAACACACAACCACAAAAAATATCTGGACAAAAACACAAAGGGAAAAAGATTGTTTTAACTTTAGTCAAAAACATTACACGTATTATAGCTCTGTTTTGTATGCGCATTCGCTTAGGGGCCGTTCAAACCGAATAGAACGCGTTACTGCGCTAAAAACAAAGAAAAGAAGAAGCGACAATTAGGCTATAACAGAACGCGTTTATCAAAAGTTGAAGTTCTGACACAATTTGACACGATGGCGCTCCTGCACGAGACGGTAAAAAACAACGAAACGCTGCGCAACAGTCAAAAGACTAAGTCTAGCGCATGTTTACATTAGGAAATCAATTGGAAAAACACAAACTAAAACGTGTTCGGTGTGAACGGGCCCTTGGTGTGCCTTTTGTGTACAACACCTGCTTTACCCGTGTTTCTCCTCAAATACAGAAGGCATATTACCTTCCAACCACACGCTAATGGAACATATGAATTTCTATATAACAGACGGAATGTTAATAAGTCACGTCAGACCAAACGTTGTAGCTAGAAAACTGCCCCGTTAGTTTTCACGGAGTCTCATTCTGCTGCAACACAGGCTCACAGATGGTTTGGAACGCAACAAGTGCCACCTAGCGCACGAGAAAGGACTCTCTTGAAATCTTCATTATCATGTCAGTCACCGCAGTGCAGGGGTATTTATGCCAATTCTAGTGGCTATGTGGCAATACGGAGCGCTGTAATAAAATTTCAGGCAATTAATACACGAAATACTATTCTATACGGTAGACAGGAGAAACAAAACACGCAACACTTCATGATAATGCAATTTACCACAAGCAGCTGTCTCCGACAATGTCATTGCTTTTGTGTGGTACCATAAATGCAAAAAAACATTGCCCTTTATAGCCTATAAATTATAGTTGTTGCTCGCAGTAGGCCAAATCCTATGAATGTCTTCGATAGTATTATTTAAAACATACTTACAAAAAAAAAAAAAAAAAAAAGTACATTAGGGCCTAAATTTGACCCAAGTCTTTTTTTCGCCAATAGGTTCTACATAAAAACAAACTTTTGGGCATTAAAGGGATAGTTCACCCAAAAATGAAAATTCTCTCATCATTTACAACCCTCGTGCTATCCCAGATGTGTATGACTTCTTTTCTTCTGCTGAACACTAAGTAAGATTTCTAGACTATCTCGGCTCTGTAGGTCCATCCAATGCAAGTGAATTGTGGCCAGAACTTTGAAGGTCCAAAAAGCACATAAAGGCAGCATGTTTTAGCAGAAGAAAGTCATACACATTTGGTATGGCACTAAGGGTGAATTGAGTAAACGATGAGAGCATTTTCATTTTTGGGTGAACAATACCTTTAAGGGTCATTTGGGTGAATATTTAGCTATTTGTTGGTAGCAACTACGGTTTGGTTTTTTAATTTCATACATTCCTCTAGATTAAGTTTTGCTAAGGTGACCCTTGGCCTAATCATTGACAAATCGCTTCTTGAATGGACATGGGCCCAGATTTGAGTTAAGCTATAGTTCAAAGAACACATATTGACCTCACACTGTGACCAGTTGTCACAATAGAAAATCTGGCTTCTTTATTTAATTGCCCCTTGTCTAAATTTATACCAGGATAGTTTAATTGTTTACACTACAGCCATTACAAAAATACTGAAATTTTAATTTGGAGAATAGGGTTTCAGATTAGGTGTATGAAACCAAATTCAGCCCTGGTTACAATCTGAGTGTGTGTGTGTACACCTACTCACTAGCACAAAACCATTCTTATAAAGTTCACATGGAATCAAATGAGTAAGCAAAAGCTTCAGATTAACAAGTGTTTATTCATGTTGATTACATATGCTATTTTACTGAACAGTAAATGTTTTCATGTTTCATATGATACTTGTCAGGAAGGGCAAGGGGGATGTTTCATGTTCGAATGTTCCTAATTTGATTTGCGGACCACAGCAAAGAGATAACCAAACTACCAATTTAGGTTAGCAGCAATGTGTACAGTACAAGTATTAATCATCAAATTAAGGGTTACTCAGTTCAGACCAAAAAAAAAAAAAAAAAAAAAAAAAGTTACAACAAAAAAAGGGCACTGAAAAACATTCACATCATTTCATCTGTCTGGTCAAGAGAAAATCTTTACAATTAAATAATAACCCCCCCCCCCCCAACATACTTACCTTTAACGCACAATTAGAAGAGGCAATGTTACGCCTCAGAGGAAAAGCTCTCTATACCCTAAAGATGCCCAGCTTCGTTAAGTAATGTTTAAACCAACAAAGTTTCTTAAGAGCTGTCCCACATCACAGAAGAACTATAAAACCAGCATCTGGTAAGTAGCCTTAAATCAACATTGTTTTATTAATAAACTGGATATTCTGACTGTAATGTCTAGGCAATGGATGGATTAAACTACTTCTGCATTATAATTTGCATAACTTCCCCATAAAAAATGGTGATGTCTAGAAGATGACGTGCCATTTACAGTCATAAACTTGAATGTTGTTGCTCTATAAACCCACCGACAAATACAGATTTGACACCTTAGTTATACTGTTAAGGGATTGGTTATTTGTTAAAAAAAAAAAAGCAGAAAATTTTTGAGAAGGTTACTTGAACAGGTGTTTAAATGTTTTGATGGAAATCATTAAATGAGAATTCAAACAGTTGGGCAGTTGAAATAGCACAAAAGAACTGGAGTTGGATCAACATGCAGTTTATGAAAGGTGTTTCTTTTGTTAATCATTTCTGTTTTGAGCTTGAGCCAGAGTGGGGAGATCCAGATGAGCTTCTGTGCCTACAAAGAAATAGAAAGAGACAAAGAGAAAGACCATGACCAATTAAGTGATTTGGTTCACAAACTCTTAAAACAGGTGAAAAAAATGTACTGTACAGTTTTGGAAATAATCTGGCTTGTTGCATTGTTTCAGACATGTTCTGTTTTATCATTCTCTGAGAGCCCAGTGTATAATGCAGAAGGACGACTGGTATCCAGGACCCCCCTGCCCCCCCCCCCTTTTTTTTTTTACACCACAGAAACCCAAACCTTTCAGACGAGTGTGATTGAGCGCGTCTTTTTTTGCGGTCACCAGAGGACGACCTGGAGCGACTCCTCTTCTGGCCTTTCTCAGGCGATGACGACGGGGAACGAGACCTCTTCTTCGAGGAAGTAGATCCCTTGCCAGATCTGGAGCTGGATCTTCAAAGGGGATAAGGTAAGCATTCACATGAGGTCAACAAATATATCTGCACTGACTGCTACAATAACTAGTGATGCAACGAAAAGAAGATTTTGGCCGAACCCGAAAATCCTGGAGACACTGGGCCGAAAACCGAAAATGCTTTATATACAGTATATTATATTTTTATTATACTTTGGAATATCTATCTGTCTAGTATATACTGTATATAGACCTCTATATATAAACAGACTTTTGCCTAACAATCAAATATTTACCTTACAAAGTGCTAATAAAGTACTTACGAACAAAGGACAAAAGCATAACATCCTATTCCAAGTTTTTCTTGTATCTGTCCAGCATCCATATTTTCAGTATTGTTGTGAGTGAATGGGGAAAAATAAACTGAGTTTATCTGTGACAGTGTCACTCACTGGTTCAGTTTCAGACAAAAAGCTATTTTAAATTTGGCCATTTGCACGAGAACGCGAGCGGTTTGAATTGGACTCGCATTTGACACCGCTGATTTAGAATGCGGCTCGGCTTGAACCGTAGGTGAGGATATTTTACCATGATATGTGATGGTGGCTCAAGCTAAATGGCCTCACAGCATCTAAACGCACGGAAAAGCACCCTTTATTAATGCGCTGATATCCAAGAGAGCGATCGCTTCATTACTTTTGGGAATGTAGACTTTAGGCAACTAGGTAAGGCAAATACCACCAGAATGTGCATTTGCATTTTAAATTTCACAGCGTGCTTTTATAAACTCCTTTGAGTGTTTTTGTGCTGTGGCGCTTTTTCGTGTGGAGACACACATATACACACTGTACAGATGCGCTTCTCAATTATAATCTTGTTACCATCAATATACACCAAACAGCCACAACATTAAAACCACCTGAATAATATTGTGTAGTTCCCCCTTGTGCTGCCAAAACAGCACCAACCCGCATTTCAGAATAGCATTCCGAGATGCTATTCTTCTCACCACAGTTGTACAGAGCGGTTATCAGAGTTAACGCAGACTGTCATTTTGAACCAGTCTGGCCATTCTCCGTTGACCTCTCTCATAAACAAGGCATTTATGTCCACAGAACTGCCCCTCACTGGATGTTTTTTGTTTTGGCACTATTCGGAGTAAATTCTAGAGACTGTTGTGTGTGAAAATCCCAGGAGATCAGCAGTTACAGAAATACTTAAACCAGCCCGTCTGGAACCAACATTCATGCCACAGTCCAAATCACTGAGATCAAATGTTTTCCCCACTCTGATGGTTGATGTGAACATTAACTGAAGCTCCTGACCCGTATCTGCATGATTTATGCACTGCAGCCACATGACTGGCTGAATAATCCAAACCAGTTCTGTGGACATAAATGTCTTGTTGATGAGAGAGGTCAACAGAGAATGGCCAGACTGGTTCAAAATGACAGTCTATGGTAACTCAGATAACTGCTCTGTACAACTGTGGTGAGAAGAATAGCGTCTCAGAATACTATTCTGAGATGCGGGTTGGCGCTGTTTTGATGGCACGAGGGGGACCTATACAATATTAGGCAGGTGGTTTTAATGTTGTGGCTGATCGGTGTATATTTAAACATTAGCTGCTGTTTACATCTTTTCACATAAAACGCTGCATTTTCTTCATGTCAGTGTCTCTGTTACTTGATTTTAAAGTAACAGTTTTTGTTCAGATTTTCAGCTTTTTTTCCTCCTTCGGCCGAAAACCGAAATGCGCATTTTCAGCGGACAAGATTTCGGTGCATCCATAACAATAACATTGCTACAGGAACCGAATAGAAGGAAAAATCCATCCACCCATCTAAGTAAATGTTTAAATTTCTGAATAAGACTGCAGTCGTCTGACCAACAACTTTTCAAAGAATGAAGTGAAAACTGTCAGAGGTTTGGTAAAACTTAAGGCTCTAATTGCCTGCTAGATGTCACAGTGTGGGAAGATAAATTGAGATTTTTGTGACACTGAATAATCAACAGCTTTTAAAGAACATGTCTTACAAAAGAAAGCTCTCAACACCTACACACAGAATAAAGTAAAATAAAAATCCTGTTTAAAACAAATATATAAAGCTACATCTCAGAGCTAGTATTTTATGGTTATGAAAAGTCAACTTCTGTTCAGAAGCAGAAGGACAAAGAGTTCACTAAACCCACTGCCATTTCACACACACTCTCTCCCCTGGAGAGTGCATGTCACCTCATTCACCTGGAGTTGGACCTGGAACGAGAGCGAGATCTGGAACTGGATGAGCTCCTGGACCGGGATCTGCAAAACACCAACATTAACAAAAAAACAAAACCAATTTTTCCAAGAAAGTTTAAGACCCTCTGATAACAACTCAAGAAAAACCATCAGAAAACTACCAAATACAAGTATTCCAAGGTTTAATTACCAAAACTATTTACATTGCAATCTAGCTATCTTCTATAAATCACATTAAAATATTGTCAAACAAACGCTAAACCATTAAATCTTTTAGAATTAAGTAAATTCAACTGTAGTTATTGTACATACAGAGTGTAGGGGTGTAAAAATGCATCGATCCAACAAAGACAATTCAATGCATCGTTTACGGAAATTAAGAATCGATTATAATCACTATATTAATAATACCCAATGTGTTACAGATGCTGTCTCAGATTACATGTACCTTCCCACCACAGGGGTGGAGCACGCAAGATTGAAGTGAAAAAGTGCACTTTGAAAGTAAGAAATGATCCCAAAATGAATAGGAAACTCGCAGTTACCAAATCCCATGTAAACCCGCCTTTTCATGCAACTAATAGATAGTTTTTAAATCTGTGACCCTGCTCAATTTCAACATGGATCTTATCTGCTTGCACACTACATATTTCATTTGTAATTATTGGTGCAATAAATGTTAACATTCAAATCTATTATGCTTATTCCACGGTTTACGTACCGTCTTTTTGCATTTTTGCATCAAGTCATTGTTGCATCAGACATTGTTATCCTTTATTCATATTGGATGTCTATGATGGATACAACATATCTGTATGTACCATATCATGTATATATGTAACATAATTCATATCAATAATGCATGTAATGTTATTTTTCTGTTTACATATGCAACCACAAATAAGCTTAGGAGACCTAGCTGGAATCACTCAGCACGGACTACAGGGGTGGTAGTCAGCATCTTTACTCGCTGAGCTACCCAGGCCCCCCGTTCTGTCTAAATTAAGAATATTTAGTAAAAATGGTTCATCTTTTTCTTTTTATAATTGTGAAACTTTCCAAAATAAATCAAACTGAACTGGATGAAATTTAATCATGACCAAATTTGAGATTTCACGATGCATCGTAATCGCTAGGTAAAAAATTGGAATTGAAACGATGTCAGGGCAAATATTTACACCTCTACAAGTGTATATTTAACACTTTCATGTCAAAATTAGAGTACAATTAATTAAAAAAAAAGAATATATATATATATATATATATATATATATATATATATATATATATATATATATATATAAAATACTACAAGGAAGCAAACATGGAAAGAAGGAGAAATTACACATTAAAACAGATTAATACGATAAGATTTGAATAAAGATTTGAGCTGATACTGACATTTTGCTTGGAGTTACCCTTGACCTGTACCCTTTTACCTTGACCTAGACCGGGAGCTTGAACTGGATGAACGAGAGGATGTGCGCGAAGAGCCTGACCGACTGCCTTTCTTTTCATCATTAGCATCCAAATCGTACTTGGACAAATCTGCATCTTCATCGTCATCATCATCATCCTAATGGGGTAAAAATAAATAAGTGCAAAAATCACGTAGAAGTCATTAAAAAAAAAAAAAAAAAAAAAAAAAAAAGAAGCTCTAACTGGCTAGCTCGTTAAAACTGCGAATGATTGGTTGCTCCATTTACAATGAACAAAAATGGGTTTGAGAGATTAATAATCATAATCTTACCTGCATGCTTTTATGTCCACCTACTGTATTTATATTGCAAATGGATGTTTTTATGTTTTTGCTTGGATTAGATAAAAAATGGAAAAATCTCAAACAGAAACATTAATCAAATTAACAATTGTATGTTCTCATTTTATTTTTGCCATTTATTGTATCACACTGAAATATAGCGGAGATCAGATTTCCTTTCAATAGACTGTTGAATGATGTAACCGTATGTGACACTTCAAAAACAATAAATAAGGTGATGCAGCACCGTCTCATGCAATTGTTCTGTCTTTCTGTATTGGTTAACATTCAAGATAGATAAAACTATATTATTTACTTTAGTTGATTATGAATCATCAGATCACACTGTTCATATATTTATTTCATGTTTTACATATTAGATTTAGTCTGCAACACATTGTTAACTTCATACATTCAGTGCAGATAATGACAGCGACATATATAATTTTGGCTTGCATTAAATACACATTACACGCATCATGTTCTGTAAAACATCAGCGGATCTCTGCACGAAAGACCTGCGATCTTTAACGCCACGGTGCTTCTTCACTCCAACAAAGTAGGAATCATGGTGGGGTAACGTAAATTAAATAAAATAATGAATGAATGATAGTATAAATGAGATGAGGAACGTGAATGTCATCACAACTGTAAGAGGATGATTGACAGGTCAGTGTGGTTAAAGGATGTACGTGACTTTGCGACCAATGGGTCTGTGGTTTCAAGATGCAATTTTATGACAAATACTCACATATACTTTATTCAACACTCATAAGTGTGTACTTTTCAATTCCAAAAAAAGTAGATACTTTAAGGGCGTAGTACAAGTAGGCGAATCGAGATGCAGCCTTTAAGTCTGCATTTAAAAAATATTGTTTTAGCGCAGCAGTTAATTAACAGGCAGAATATTCACCCTAGAAATCCTTAGTTTTACCACACTTGCTTGGAGAGTCAAAACTGTATTATATATCCTTGTGCAGTTTTCTTCGAGAAAGCGAGGGAGGCAGTGCGTCCTCAAAAATGTGGGTGAGAAAATTAAATGACTGCATAAATAAAACAAATAAAATATTACGAAATTTTGCGAAACTGCTACAAACATTATGTGTGTAGCAGTCATATTTATAGAGTAACTGTCAAACTGTGACACCAGCAGATAAAGTTTCAAAGGATGGCAGTGTCTCTCACACCTCCCTTGTGCTCATTACGATTGATGTCATTAAGCTTCGGCATGGCGTGAATGTGTTGGTGGGTAACCACAAAATACAGGCGAAAAGTCACACGAGGGAAGAAAAAAAGCCCCCCGGTTAGCGCCGATTCGTAAAAATGCACTGTCAATCAATCAATGCAATAGTGCCTGCCTCTCATGCACTCGCACTGGGTCTCCGCAGATCGCTATGAATGGGATGAAATGATGGAAGTGGAGAGACTATTTACAAAGTAACCAACACACACACACAAAAATAATAATAATAATTTTTGGTCACATCCAAATTGAAATGTACTTAAAATGACTTGAAATATCATGAGCCGGTTTTTAGTGAGCCCACACAATGTTTACGGAGATGACGACTAATGATCCAAAAATAAGGGGAGTATAAAAAGTAATAGGCAAACAGATTGAATTAAATATGCTTGTTGCTGTATTGCTGAATGTATTATTTTTGAAGCAATGTAAAAATTAAAATAATTATAAGCATGAGGAGTCTCTGATTTGATTTAATAAATAGTTTCTAAAGATGAAGATACAAAAATATAAGAATTGTATGCTTATTAACAGTGTAGGATAAAAGGTTTTTCATGTGCCTTCCCATAAGAAATCCCTTAGATTAGTCCTCCGTCCTATCAGTAATGACAACTGATCCTAATGCGCAAGTTTTAAACCGTCTGAATGCCTAGATGTTTGCTTTATGTTCTAGCTCTGTTCGCGTGGCACACGAAACTTAATACTGAAGAAACATCACCTGACACTTGAAAAGAAGCAGTAGAACAAGAGCTAAAAGCACTTTGGAATTATTTCGGATTCACTGCATATTGCACCGCTTGCTTTGAACGTAGATGTTAAATACACTGCAAATGAGCAACACGACAAAACTAAAATGATCCCGTTCTAATCAAGGCACAGACGCGGTGTAAATAACTGATTTATTATGCTGATTATACGGATTTATTTTTAATGAGAGCATTCGCGATAGTGTAGAACATTGTGCGGGGTGTCATTCAGCTTGTGTTGAAATGCACGTCTGAAACAGTGTAAACCTGCAGTGAGTGACAGCAGTCATTGTAATGGGAGAGTTTGTTGCATTGCTCGATTTCTGTGTACAATTTATTAAAAATCTAATAATTGTTTTGTCATGTTAATAAGTAGGACAATGTGAATTTGATTTGTAAAAAATAGCAATAAAGTAATTCAGCTTAACTGTTCTAAGTGTGTTTTGGAGGTGTAGCATAAAGAATATGGCATGAATAGCATATTTCAGCAATCACCGTCATTATTATCGTGTCTGCTCTAATAAGACACGTTTGCCACGCAGCTGGTATTAGTAGATTTAACATTTTCACGAATCGCACAAACTCAGATCGCAAATGACTGTTTTTAATTTCCAAAGTGCAACCACTGAGGCCAAAAATAATCTAACGATGATCTTACATGAACAAGATCACCATTGAAGATCTAACGGGATGAATGGTCCCATCTCACCACCAAATGGCTTACTGAACGCAGTAACTTGGTCGATTTAAATTGGCTGTTAATACGTTTGAATATTGCATGTGCCATATTATTTACTGTACGTGGACTAATAATTTAAGCAGTAATTTAGCAATAATTTAATTTATTCTATACCATAGATATCAATTTAAAATAATAAGTCACGGTAATTTAATATTAATAATCGCGATTACAATATCAAGGGCAATAATCGTCAATTATGATTTTTGCTATAATCGTGCAGCCCTAGTGTGCAAGTATGAGAATTTTTTATTTCATATACAATACCTAGCCAAAAAAACGTTGCATACTCTAATATTTCGTTTGACCGCCTTTAGCTTTGATTACGGTGCACATTTGTTGTGGCATTGTTTCGACAACCTTATGCAACATCACAACATTTATTTCCGTCCAGAGTTGCATTAATATTTGGCCGAAATTTACAACTCAGACCAGAGTGACTGATAAAGATTTTTACTAGCGCAACCTCTGGGTACTACTATGTGCGCTAACTCAAAGAAATGTCCAAAAATGGTTAATCATTACCACCACAAATACTATAGAAAAACATCTTACATCAAGTTTGTATTTTGAAAGATCTCCATCTTCATCATCCTCTTCATCCTCATCGTCTTCATCATCATCATTATAATCCTTCTTAGGCTCCTCTTTCTTTTCATTCTCATTTTTGCTTTTGCCCCGAAACTTCTTCTTAATGCGCCCAAACTGTGCAGAAGACCCACAGCATAAGTTTTCATAAAGTCTTTTATATATATATATATATATATTACTTATAGGTAAAAGATTCTTCTCACTGATCTTCATGTTAACATGGTGATGAAGTTTTGCACTGAGAAAACACTGACCTCATCGTACTCTCCATCAGACTCCTCTCGCTCAATGTACACCAAGTTCTCCCTCTCGTTAAACCCTCCACCATATCCTGTTAAAAGCACATTGAGTATGAACGTTAACCAAGAATTAATATTCTAGTCGAAATAGCAGTATATTAGCTACATTTTAAAATGTAAAAGCTGTTACATCACAAATAATCAATGTGCCAAGTATCCAATTGTAGGATTTTTGAGTGCACAGAATACCCAAGAGGTTTATTTGCCAAAATGTGCAGTTTAAATGCAAAGAACACTGCATGGAATACTGCAACCCGCAATAGCAAATTTACCTTCCATTTCTATAAGCTATATCAACCCTAATTTCTTGACTCAATATTTGAATGAATTGCCAACAGTTAAAAAAAACTGCAAAAAGACATGAGGAAAAATTGGATTAAAATGCACAACAACCACAATTATTTCTGAGATAAGTGGATGTCACTCACTGAATTAAACATGCTACGTGTAGTGAGGTCACGTGACCATAACGTGGCGTGCTACTGTTTAAACCTTGTGCGACTTTCGGGACATTTTTGACTTTTTCATTTTAGTTTTCTCTATCATTTTGGCTGCATTAATGCCAACGGCATAAATTTTGCCAAAGGTGTGTATTTTTTGGAGGAATTTTTATATTGCAACCTCAGTTCATATAATACATCTATAATACACTGTGTACACAAAATAGTTACACTCAGGACCTTAAGGACAAAAATGTCCCCATTGATCCCAGTGCCATTAAAGCATAAAATAATTTATTCTATGATATTATGCTTTCATTCCAGAGCCCTGGCTTCAAAATATATTTTTTTTATATTTTCCACCAGATGGCGCCATTTTTCTCATGTTTAGCCTATGGAGCAAATACATGCTTTTCCCCCCTATTTTCTGTATTATAGAGCACTGAAGGCCAGTTTAATAAATGATGCAGCTAAAATTGTGTGGGTGTGTTGGTATGGATGTTAGAGTGTGTTTTGTATGCGTGTATTGAGAAATTATGTGTGTGTGTGTGTGTGTGTGTAAAAAAACAACAGTGGCATTATATAAACAAACTGGCATTTAAAGGGTTAAAATCCTGAAAATGAATGAATATTTGGTAGTTATGATCAGGACTGATGTTGGTTAAAAAATCTATGTCAGTGAAAATGGAAAATAATATTAATATATAATATTTTTATGGCAGTTTTTTGACGTGGATGTTTTTGTCCTCTAAGGTCCTGAATGAGTTTTTTTTTTTTTTTTATCTGACACTGCACAAAAAATAATAATGCATCAAAATCAATGTTGTTGCTAATCATTGGCATATCCCAGACTGTGATAATCCCCCCCCTTAGCATTTAGTATATGGAAAATAATTAATTTTTTGTGTTTCTTTTTTCATAAAATGGCATTACATAAACAAACTGGCATTTAAAGGGTTAAAATCCTGAAAATGAATGAATATTTGGTAGTTATGATCAGGACTGATGTTGGTTAAAAAAAAAAAAAACTAATTGGAAATTAATATATAATATTATTATGGCAGTCTTTTGATGTGGACATTTTTGTCGTCTAAGGATCCCTGAGTAACTTTTTTTATTGATGCACAAGGGTTAAATCATTTATAATTACATACTGTGCATTGTTTCTCAATTTGTTTTTTTAAAACCAGCATGGTAGGGCTGGGCGATAGAACGAACTTGATATTTATTGCGATAAAAAAAAAAAAAACCCACGATATCGATGATAAGCTCGAGTCATTTTTTATATTTAGCCTGTGTTCTACATCTAGCCAATCAGGTGTGTCGCTAAAAACGCAAGCAGTTCGCTTTCTCAGACTGTATTGCTAACATTCGCTGCCTTGCTATTGATTAGGCAACAACAGTCACTGCGGTCTGGGTCCAGACCCCAGATTGATTCCAATTGCCAACCAAAGACATCATGACGACGGTTGCGCACTCTTAGTGGATGAACAACAGTGCTGTGTACACCAGATCTGATCTTTCTGCTCTGTATTCTTGAATATTTTTCTCTAGCACCAAACACGCTTCACTTATGTCCTGTCCCACTCTGTACGCGTTGCCTCCTTCCCCCGCATGTGAGTAAACACGAGGCGCCGCATAAGTTAATGCGATTCCAGAGCGCCTTTAGATCATAACGCTTTCTCCTTCTAAATTTAGCTTTATTAATCAGCATGTTACGAGCCTTTAATAATAAACAAATAGATTTCTCTAGATCACCTCTGGCATGGATGACAAGGAAAGACATTACTAGTTTGTAGCCTAGTCTCTCAGTTTAATGAAAATATAAAAATGGTCCATTCAGACTTTTACATTTTCTAAATATGCTCTAGAGATTATTTTGACTGTTTAGGATTTTTTTCTTCTTCTGCCAACTTGGAAATAAAAAAATTAAAAAAACATGCAATGTGCATAGGTGAATGTATATCGTGATAATATCGATATCGAACAATATGAAAAAGAATATTGTGATAATATTTTTGGCCATACTGCCCAGCCCTAGCATGCAGTATGCAGCAAGTATTGTGCTAGTACTCTAGACAATGACATACCTGTTCTTTCCTCCAGTTTGGCATATTTAGGCGTGTTACACATGTTGCACTCTGATCTTCTGGCCCAGTTTACATTGCCACATCTAGATTCGTAGAATCAAGAAGAGTGTAGTTATAAATAACTTTTGCTATGTTAGAACAGTTTCAACCTATTAAGTATGGAAGGCAGTCCCTTTATTAACAACTAACTAGTTATTTATTAACTGACAAGTGGCCTGATGTACAAATGTTGCATACACACAAAATGGGCATTGAAATGTGCGTAAGCAATTTCCCACGAACATATTGCGATTTATAAAAAATAACCTTGGCGTAAATGTGCGCGCACCGTCCGGACACTCTTGACTGTGCGTATGCACTCTTTTACTGGTGTGTGTGAATTGGCGACTACAGCTGGACAAATAATGAACAGACTGATTATAAACTCTGATTTTCATTTAATTCACATTTAGAATAAAAATGTAGTTAAGCACTTGAAACAGAAGTAATCATCATCAAGCCAACAGTAGGCTATATTTTTATGTAACTAATTGAAAAAGCATTCAAATATAAGCTGTAAAAGGGAAATATTGGTTTAGGATGTGCTGTGTTTGGAGAACTTTCCCGTGTCATAGAGAAGGAACATACAGTAACTAAAAATGACAGTGAATATTTCTTAGTCTGAGATATTTTCTGTTCTATTACAATCATGTACTGAGATAAGTACAGCATTTGAATGAAGATTATCTGTAATGCGATGCACGCTCGACTCTGACTGACGAGAAATGGCTCGGTAAAACGGACAGTAGCTAAAAGACAGGCACTGCTGGACACATTCAGTAGTCGAACAGACCATTGGAGAGACATGTCTCATCAGAAACAGTATTGTACAGCTGCAAACAGGTACAGCAGTGCACATCAAATGAGCATCAAATGTGCTGCCTGCTCCACTTCATCCTGAACCTCATCGCAATGAAACCCCCGTTCTAGTCTAATAAAAGCATTATGAAAAGTACATTAGCCATTCAGCTGTTTTTTGAATATAAAATCCCAGTCAAATATAAAATCTTAATACGATGATATCAGACAATGCTGCACAAAGAATTTTTTTAATTTTCGTTTTGTTTTCAGTACTAAATATTTAACTTCTCAATATAAACACCCTTAAAATGATTTAAAAGGTTTTCTGAGAAGCAAAACTGCATAGGTTAGATTTATGTCTGCAAAGATAAAAACATTTTGCCAAGGGATATTCAAGATATATTTTTTGTAAATGTTTCTTCATGGTGCAGCATCTAATCTTTTGGCACATGTGACATTTAGTCTCATCTCTTAGAATACAGTTTCTCATACACATTTAGGAAGAAATTTAAGCAGAGTTTTATACATGAGGCCCCAGCTCTCATTAACAGTTTGAAACACAGGGTATCGAAAACAGTACACAGAGAAGTCTATATTCTGAATCTTTTCTCTTGCATAATCAAGCCAGTGCCACCAGTTTCTCCTCTAGATGAGCTTTTTGGCTCAAAACTTTAAAGTCCTAACAGTTTTTGAGTCTAACAATTGTTTTTCCATTCACTGCAAAAGATGCATTAGAGCAGTGGTTCTCAAACTTTTTCAGCATGAGGCCCCCCTTGTGTAGGGTGCATCCCTTTGTGGCCCCCCAAAGAAAATTCATGACACAAAACAATCTCAAACTTACAATTTTAATTAAACCAAAAACATATTAAATTATACGATGCTGGAACATCAGCTCTGTTGGTTGGTATCCTTATTTCTCTTATGTTTGATTACACAGAATTTATGATAAATTCTATATTTCATAAAATGGAACAGATTGTCATAAAATAGAAATAGTATTGTGTTGAAACTGATACTTTCAGAAATGCTTGTTTTGGAGAAGTGCAACAAAAGTGAATAATATTGAACATTAATTTACTATTTCCATAGTAGATGAATATTGAACATTTAATTTACATACATTTAATCAGAATTTGCATTAAACCTTTAAACATTTTGATGTGGTAATAAAATAAGCTTTTTTAAGCACTGTAGTAAAATGTCAGTGGCTCCGTGATTTTGTTTGCAACTTGGACTGCGTCTGTTTTTTTTTTTGTTTTTTTTTGCACCATAAAACAAATATAAAATGTCTACTCAAAAAGAAATAATTTAAATAATTTAAAAGAAATTATGCAATGCAGGAACATCAATTTAATAACAACTACTGTACAAAAGCGCACAGCCTGTCTTAGTGGGAAGGGTGACACTGTCTTTCTTTGCAGAGCTTATCAATTCTAGGTGTTATTGGTGACAGGCAAATTCTCAAGTCATCTTCCACATTAAGCCATGCCATGTATTTTGTCTTTATTGCCATCATGGCTGAGAAAGATGTCTCACAAAGATATGTGGTTGGGAAAGGCAACAATATTCTCATGGCCTGAAGAGCAACCTCCTTGTACTCCTTTTCAACCGTGGGCCAAAATTCCGCTGGGGTCTGCTGATTAAATCTCATCCTGAGAGTGCGATCACTGGATAATTCCAAAAGTTCATCCACAGCCTTTCCGTTGAGGCCACTGGCCATCACATCACCATTATTTAAACCATGATCAATGGAAACATGCAACTGCTTCATGCTGCAACCACCCCAATGTTGAAGACAAATCTACGCCCTTGGTTGAGACTACTAAAAATGTCTGCAACATAGGCCAGTTTTGCCATCCACTGTTGGTCGGAAAAGAACAGTGCCAGGTCAGGTTTATGTTCTTTGAATAAGTAATGGAGCTCATGCCTCAATTCTAACACTCATTCCAAAACTTTCCCACGTGAGATCCACCGCACCTCCGAATGGAACAGAAGCTGATCATGTGCTGCCCCCATTCTCCGTGCATAGTTTTGCGAAGAGACATGACTTCAGTGGTCTTGACTTAAAGTTCACAGCTGCTAATACTGCTTCCAGCACATAGTGCAGGTCAGGTGCCATTGATTTTGATGCAAGTGCTTGACAAAGCATACAGTGAGTGGCTACGATCTTTGGATTTATGGCTTGAATTCGGGTGACAACTCCACTCTTGTGCCCAGTCATTGTCTGTTTGCACTGATGGTGCGGCAGCAAACACTTTTCCCAGCTCAGATGTTCTTCTACCATGAAAGTCTCCAACATTTTGTCCTCACCCGTAGCTCTCCCCTCGAGTTCTTTGGAAAATAAAATATCTTCCAAAATTTTACCATCCCATGAATATTGAACGTACACTAACAATTGCGCTGCGCTGCTAACGTCAGTGCATTCATCAAGCTGAAGCGCAAACTGCTCACATGATTTCAGTCAGTTGAGATTTCACATCAAAAGAGAGGTCCTTGATCCGTCTGCCTACTGTATCGTTGGACAGTGGTATGGATTTAATCTTGTTTGCAGCCTCCTCCCGACCATCACTCAGCACATATCCACTGCTGCTGGAAGTATTAATTCCTCCCCAATCGTGTGTGGCATTTTACATTTGGCTATTCGCAGGGCTGCAAGATAAGATGCTTGCTGCGCTTTCTTGGGAATTGTCATGATGTTAGTCAGTCGTACCTTTTGCTTTACATATTCTTCTTTCTTTCTCTGGAAAAAATCCTCACTTTTATTTGCATGCTCCGGATGAACTGTTGCGAGATGTCGGTTGAGTTTATATGGTTTCAGCGCTTCAATGGATAAAATCTTCAAGCACAATGTGCACTGTGGTCTGCCGTCACTATATTCCATGAAGCCATATTTTATGTACGAGTCGTCAAATTTCGCAATTTCGTTTTTTTCACACTAGGCTCTTCTGTATTAACTTAATCAGCTAAGAGACTATATCTTCTATCTAAAAACATATCCATTTGAAATAGTCTCAGGTTTTATCAGCATGTGGCTAACAGTACTGTACACTGTACAGTATATCAACGGATGTCTCTGTTTGGTGACATTGCAGCTGAGTGTGCTGTGCATAATTGATTTAATTTATTAATATTTCTCATTTTTATGTACACCGTAGTTCAAAGGTTGACAATTCCGTTGACATAAAGGTAAAATAAAAAATAAAATAAAAAACATGTACTAGAATTTCTATGTGGCCCAGTTTGAGAACCACTGCATTAGAGTATTACCTGAACATTTCTACTGCAAGGTCAGATGTTCATATTTTCTGTCTTTGAAATAGTTGAGCATTAGAAACGAAAAATCTATAGGAAGTTCTGTCCTTGTCCTTGGTTCAATACAAAAAAAGCTCAATCGACAGCATTTGTGGCATAATATTGATTAACACAAAAAATTATTTTGACTTGTCCCTCCTTTTCTTTAAAAAAAAAAGCAATAATCTTGGTTCCAGTGAGGCACCCTTTTTCATTGTAAGTGAATGGGGGCCAGTTCTTTAAGATTAAAATACTCACCGTTTCAACGGTATAGCCACAAGACAAAGGATATGCATGTAAACATGATTTTAGTTTGATAAAATCACTTACTAACCTTTTCTGTGTAAAGTTATAGCCAATTTTACAACTTTGTTACCATGATGATGTAATGTCAACAAACCCTAAAACAAGAGTAGAAATTATGATTTAAATAACTTTACAGCTCAAATAAAACAAGCTTTATCAGAAGAATTAATGCAAGTGATTTTATAAAATTATAAGTTTCACATTTCTGTGTTTAAAGCCTCCAAAATTGGCCACATTCACTTTCATTGACCCCATTCATTTCCATTGTAAGGGCCTCACTGAAACCTTGATTTAAAAAAAAAAATTTCAAGAAAGGGAGGAACGAGTCGAAACAAATTTTTGTGGTAATCAACATTATGCCACAAATGCTGTCAATTGAGCTTAACTTGTATTGAACCCGGAACATTCCTTTTAATAACTTTTAAGCCGCAAAATCCAATGCTTGCTGGATGAGAATCTTTTCAGCAGTTAAATATAACTCCTATGCTAAACAGGAAAGACTGTGGAGTATTTACATGTTGCTTTTATGAGGAAGATAAGTTACATTCTTATTTTCCTGCTCATCTTATTCTTATCTAAATAATTTTCAAGTGAACTGACTACAATATCCTACATCAATATTGTAGTTTAATCAATATTATAATTTCTGAGGGCAAGAGTTATTATTAATTATGAATATTTTTTATAAGACAGTGTAAACTCACTGGTCCACTAGATTAAAAAACTGTCACCATTATACCCACGTTTTGCACTGCCAGTCATTTGCACTGAAGAGACCTCTGCTCTTCTCAGCCAGGGTCTTTCCAATCTCTGTTCCCCCTGCTTTCATCATCTTTGCTTCAGTTGTTTTTTCTGTTAAAACAATCCAAAGTACTGACAATTTATGCTTATTGACTTGAAAACGTACAATACAGAGCATTAAAGGCACTCAGTGTAGTGATTGTCCTTGGTGTACCACTCGCCAATAGACAAATATCATTGACTATACACACAACTGTAAATTACTTACCCCTGCCACATCTGTTACAGCTCGTTCTTCTAGCAAAGTTGACATTTCCACACCTTAGATAAAACAAACAACAGGACAGGTTAGGTCTCTAGTTATTATTAGCATCAGTCTACATTCGTACTCACAAAGCACAGGCCACCTCACTCCCACTTTCCAACAATGGTGAAAAGCTGCATTTATGCACACAGTAAAACTCAGTGCATTTACAATATAAGTTTAACAACAATAAACGTTTCATTAATGGTCCCAAAACAAGGCAGTTACTAATAAGGACGATATAGTGGCAGTTAGAGTAGGTGCACAAAGCTGCTGACTAGCTAACATAAGAAATATGAGTGTGTAACTATCAAAGTACCTGTATCTGCTCGAAGATTTACCAGATTTGATCGGTTAAAATTTGGATTTGAAAGAAATTCATTTAATGACAGTTAAAGGCCCATTCACACGCACTATAAACGTGTGCTAAAGCTAACATATAGCGATGCTAACAGTAGCATGTGAGCTTTTCTCAGCCAACGTTCATTTTCCCACACATTTGAGTTTGAGTACTACAAATATACTCATATCCACAATTTAGTATCTTTATAAATCACTATTCAACATCTCTTACTTTTTATCGGGACAAATCCAGTCTCCGTCGCTGACGCGAAAACTCTTTCCAGACATATTCGTCCTCCCAATTGCCCGCCACAATCCACCGCCAGAGCAAAGAACAAGACCTTGTGAATATTAATATGTTTCTGGCACCAAAACTACTACGTTTGAACCTAACAATTACTGCAAAAATAAAACAATTCAAAGTGTGAAACCGCGTAACACATTGGCTATCGAAGCAAGCGAGACACACGGGTTTTGTTTCAACACCTAGAAAAGTCTCTACTTAGACAGCATCTGTGAACATGAAAGGCGCCCGTCTGATGGTGTCTAGATAGGCAACTTACTAGCTTTTGTACCACATTCACAAACTTTTAGGCGCTTGAAGAGCACCAACAGGACCTCTTGTTATCGTTACCAAAGTGTATCGAACCTTTATTAGATTTATTTCTTAAAATAAATGTATTTGTCTAAGCTACGTGAGACAGGAAAACATATTAATGATACTCCTAACTGCGTAAATGAGTTTGTCAGGCTTGGCACGGATCAAAATTCATTTTGAGCTGTTTATTTTTGTTTTGTTTATTTTGTGTCATTTTTTTTAAACACTCATATTCAGAAGATGTAGATAAGACAATTCAATTACAAATATGACTAGATAATTTGCACAAATTAAGAACATACACAATAATGGATTAGTGTTCATTACACGTGCTCGGTGAAACTGCTAAATTTGGAGTTTTATGACTGATAATTAAAACGACGACATACATATAACAAACAAAGTAAACATAGACAATTAAAAGCTACATTTTCAGATATGTATCCCATTTTCTGCGCTTTCACGTTTGACTTGGTTCTTGTGCTCTAAATATGACCACTAGATGGCAGATTGTCTTCACTACAGAACAGCCAGGAGAACTAGCTGACTGAATTTGGCAGCAAATTTATCTTTACACTTTGCAGCATTGCTCCCAGTGTTAACATTTATACATGCATTTCAGAAAAGAGTCAGTTCCACAGACCTTCATGCCACTGCCATATGTTTGGAAAATACAGATATCCACAAACATGCTTACAGATCTCTGATTCTTGTATTGCAGATGCTAGTTTTAAGAAATGCCTCACACGTTGTGCCAACGTTTTGCAGACCTTGGTTTGGTTTGGCATGAAGGCACACACATTGCTGGGCCAGATGGAGTTGAGACATCCCTCCCACTGTGAATTCTCAGTCCTGCAGGGACTTAGATAGGACCCATCCTTGCTGGTGCTCTCCAAGCTAAGCCTGTCCTCTGTTCTATGCCAAAATCACACTGTTTCAGAGGTCTCTTTCACAGCTGGTGCATTGCTTATGAGTCAGAGTGCCCACATAGTTTTTCAAGTGGGGGTGTTTAAAAATATCAGATGCACACATATTTTGGTCTTCATATACAGTAAATGATTTACTGGACGGACAATTCTTGTCCAGGGAGTGAGGATGAGATAGACTGAATTAGATAATATTACGTATTAATATCAAATGAATTAATGGTAAATAAATAATGGTCAATGACAAATACTTAAAGAGACAGTTCACCCAAAATGATAATTATCTCATCATTTTCTCACTCTCATGCCTCCTCAAACTCATATGATTTTCTTCTGTGGAACACAAAGATATTCTGAAGGATGTATGATGTCCATACAGTGTAAGCCAATGGGGTCCAAAACATTCTAACTCAAAAAAGGACATAAAGGCAGCATAAAAGTAATTAATACAACTTGAGTGGTTTAACAAATATTTGTTCATTTTTGACAGAAATAAAAAAAAATTATTTAATAAAAATGGTGTACTTTTCTGAGCAGTACAAGACTTTGTGACTTTTCCTCCATTTGCCAAGTGGTTGTAAAAAAACCCCCAAAAACGACACCTTTGGTATTCGTGGTCAAAATTGACCGACAATTGAAAATGAATGGGAAAGACAAAAAAAAAAAACAAAAAAAAACAGAGCGATTTTTTTTATTTATCTGTCAAATGCAATCAATAAATAAGCCACCATGCAGAAAAGAAAAAAAAAAAAAAAAAAAACAGACAGAAATTACAGGGTGAGACTCTAAATCACCCTCAGTGCAAAACATACACACCCACTCACACACACCAATACACTTACACACACACAAGAATGAATTGGTGTGACTTTAACACAACATTTTCTTTTTTTTTACATTTGTGAAATAAAAACAATAAATCCACCACATTGCTGAACATGCACACCCAGAAATGAAGGGTTGAGATGATACACACACACACACACACACACACACACACACACACACACACACACATGTTGGTTTTGCTATACTTGTGAGGACCCTCTATAGACATAATGATTTTTATACTGTACAAACTATAGATTATATCCCCTAACCCTAACCCTAAACCTAACCCTCACAGAAAACTTTCTGCATTTTTACATTTACAATAAAACATAGTTTTGTATGTTTTTTAAGCGATTTGAACTATGGGGACACTAGAAATGTCCTCATAAACCACATTTATAGCAAAAATACCCTTGTAATTACCAGTTTGTAACCTAAAAAAATGTCCTCGTAAACCACTTAAACCTAACCACACACACACACACACGCGTTGGGTTTTCAGGTTTAATGGTTTTTTATACTGTACAAACTTTATATTCTATCCCCTAACCCTCACAGAAAACATTCTGCATTTTTACATTTTCAAAAAACATAATTTAGTATGATTTATTAGCTATTTTCCACATGGAGACTGACTGATTGTCCCCATAAAGTCAAAAATTTCAGGTTTTACTATCCTTGTGGGGACAATTGGTCACCACAACATAGGGAATACCTGGACACACACACACACACACGCACACACACACACACACACACACACACACACACAATAAAATGCTAAACTTTGACAAATAATAGTCTGATAATTTCTAAACATATATCAAAATGCATATCTTGTGATAAAATATAAAATTAGGTTACAACAAGCCATCAGATTATACAGCAGGTGGCTCCAGCCATTATTGGCTGTTACTGGCATGACATGGTTTTCAAGACATGTTATTTATATTTTGTTCACCAGATAGCAGCAATCTGCCTCCAATTTATACCACATTCTCATATTTTCATGTTTTAACTTACAGAAGTCAAGTTTAACTTATTCACTATAAATCTTGAGAAAATCGAAGAGAAGAATTTATTTAGCATTTACTTTTTATAGCTCGCAGCCTTGTATCAAATTTTCTTTGATAAAACAGCCAAGAATAGATATGCAAATGTATTAAAATTAGCCTGTCATCCTACTATTTTTGTGCGTGTGTATGTGCAAAAGACCAATACACTTTTCAGCAGGAGCTCATTGAAATTAAAACACTTCAACTTGAATAATTAATTTCTTTATCAGTAGAATCATGAGAGATTCTTTTCTGATAAGTGGCTTCTTCTTCTTTTTTTTCCTTCTATTTAACAGCTCAAAATGCTTCTGCTATACTCCTAATGACTATTCAACATCTTCACGTCTCTCTTCCCCTCACCTTGTACTTCTACACAATCAATGATAATGTGTTGTCAACACAACTAATGGCCATAATCGGTCATGGGTGCAAATGAGTCTTTGGGCTGGCAAATACCAACGTCCAGTCCAGTGCTTGGTCATCCCTGAATGTTCCACTCAGGTAGAAATTATTTCCCTCCTCATACAATTTAAGTGAGTTCTACCTGTTGCTTGTCTTTTTGAATCAAAGACAAGTCAGCATCAGTCCACATCAAGGAATTGGATTTAAAAACAGAGGTATTTTGGCATAGATGAGTTGACAGTGAGGTGCTTTCAGCTTGCTGGGCTGTTATGTAAGAGGTTAGGAGTATCTTAGGAAAGCTAGCTGCCAGCTGTGCTCTTGTTTGGAAGAGAGCTGCTGTCTTGTCACCTCACTGTAATCTCTCTAATACATATTCATTGTCAGTGCATGGGAGCACTTCTCATTCAGAAGGTCACATGCAATGGGCCTCCATTTCAATGGGTTTTTGTGCACTGAATAAGTCAAAGAGAGGACAGAGACACTGGGCAAATATTCTAATCTAGATGAGTGCTATCATGTCTTTATTTCTATTCTCATAGTTGACCTCATGCATGGATGCTAAACCAATAATAATGTTCAGTGTCATGTAACGTAGAGGGACATTGCACAACATAAAGTACTTGTGACGAAGAGGAAGGCGTGGCCGGGCAGAGAGTATTCACGGCCAGCGCTGAGTTGCCCAATCAGAGAGGGAGAGACGCACGCAGCAGTGTTTTGTGTGCGCGCTTTTGTTATGTTCAGTGTTTTATGTTGAATTAAAGTCTTTTTGATTGTTAATCCAGTTCCTGCTTCCTCCTTTCCTGATGAACGAGAGGCTTGTCTGCCACACTGGTGCCGAAACCTGGGACTGGAGGAAGACGTGCCGTCAGAATGCCCTTGCCGCTGAAGGAGGATCGCGATGCCGAGGAGAAGAGTGTTTCGATGGTACTGGAGCAGTCCGCCAGGAGACAGAGGAGCGGCTGCCGTCCACCAGGAAGCGGAGAATACATTGCCGTCCGCCAGTGGACGGAAGAGTCGCTGCCGTCTGCAGGGAGCTGGTGGAGGAGCCGCTGCCGTTCGCCAGGAAGTGGAGGAGCTGTTGCCGTCCGCCAGGGGATGGAGGAGCCACTGCCAGCCGCAAGGAGGCAGAATCCAGTGCCATTGCCCGGCGTTGCAGAGGATCGCTGGACAGCTGGCTGAGGAACGAATGGCAGCGTGGTCAGGAACCAGAGTTTTTTTTTAATATACTTTTTCTCTCTCTCTCTCCTTCCCTCTCTCTCTGTCTCTCCTGCTATCTTTCTCTCTCCCCTCCCCAAGTCCTAGGAGGCGGGGAAGACCAGCCGGCAACGGAATGGCCAAAGGGGCAACTCCTCCACTCCAGGAATGGGGTTGGGGGGAGTAAGTCAGACTGGAGGTTTTCCCCAGCCTGAATCAGGCAGTGGGGGTATGTGATGAGGAGGAGGGCGTGGCTGGGCTTAGAGGATTCACGCCTGGCGCTGAGTTGCCCAATCAGCGAGAGAGAGATAAAAGGAAGAGCCAGGGATGCCAGAGCAGGAGAGAGAGATGCACGCAGCAGTGTTTTGTGCGTGCGCTTTTGTTAAGTTTCAGTTCAGTGTTTTATGTTGAAATAAAGTATTTTTGATTGTTAATCTGGTTCCTGCTTCCTCCTTTCCTGATGAATGTGAGGCTTGTCTGCCACAGTACTGTCTACTATTTTTACATAATGCTGGTGAGGTGAGAAAATTGCATGCCACATGTGATAACAGTACATCAGCCCAAGTCAGAGAGGGAAAGGTAAAAAAAAAAAAAAAGAGGTGAGGTGCCATTTATAAAGGTAACATGGCCTAATATAATATTTAGATAGGATGTAATGTGATCATTAGAGGTAATGTATGTAACAACCATTGTTGGGTGTAATTTGATTACAAAGTACCTAACCCTAAACCCCTAACCCTGACTTTCAATTAAGGTAATTACTTTTAAGTACATTAATTGGATCACACATATTTCTAAAATAGTATTATTTATGTACAATTAATTTAAAATATGAATTCATACCTATGTTCATATGAACCTCTTTTTGTGTTTTTAAGATATCTGAAGCGTTTGCGACAATGAACAGGAGGAAATGTAGACATTTGAATAAATTGAGTGGAAAAACAAAAGCGTTTCTTTGAAAAGTGCTTTTGAAAGTTACATAAAAGTAATTAGTAATTGATTATCAGTAAAGCATTTTGATTACAATTTTAGATAAATAATTTGAAAATTTGTAGTGGATTACTTTTTTGTGTAACTGCTAACAACACATATGCATGATACGTTGAAATTGTACATTGACATTTCATAATGGCATAAATCTCCAAACTTGACTTACTGCTGTGAATAGTGATATTTTAATTTCTCAATTAAGGCACTCTTTTGAGAGAAAAAAACATCAATGTCAAATTAATTTGTTCCTAGCACAAAATATCTAAAACATTTTATAGTAACATGGAACTAAAAACAGCAGTGTGTGTATGTAAGACTAATTTTTGATAACACCATGCCTGTTTGATGGCTAGAAAAATATAATGTGAAGCGAATGCTCCCACCTGTAAAAAGCTATTGTTCTACAATCAAATCTGGTGTTGCACAGATAAAGCATTTACAGATTTAAAGGCAATCTCCTTTGAAAACATGTGCTCCTATGCCAGTGAGACTGAGCAAAAATGCAATATCCAAACTGCTCACTCCCAAACAAGGCCAATGGATCAACTACAGTCATAATTCAAATGTTTCTGTCAAGCCTGTCACACAAGTTCTTGTGTAATTGAAAAGATTCACTTTTGGGAGCCACTTCAGAAAGAAGTGGAAATCAATATGGTAGAATATGAAGCATCTGTACTTAGACAACTTGGAGAACACACTGACTCATCACATCCTCCTCTCTTCATCTGTTGCTTTTCTGGTTCAACATATAATTGTTGAGTTCTTCTATTTTAATCAATGGCCAGTTCAATAATTCAGTTAATGAATTAAAATTATGTTATTGCATGTCACATACACTGATACCCACATTTCCTCGCAAGCTTTAATGCCAGTATTACAATGATTGCTCTGACACTAATGCCATATTAACAATAGTAGTCTCAAATAAATATATGGTATGAAAGAATAAATCTTCTGGCCCTGTCTGCCAGCAGGCTTTCCCCCACCTCTCTAGGGATGGGGAGGGGTACGAGGGGAGGGAAAAACAAAACAAAACAAAAAAAAAAAAAAGAGGAGAGGGAAAGGGCAAGGCGGAGTGACAGTGAGAGAGAGAGTGGTGAGAGAGAAAAAAAACATGCTCGCCGGTTCCCAGACACGCCGTCGCCTGGTCCTCGAGCACTCCTCCACCTTCTGGTGGATGACAGCCGCTCCTCCCCAGGCGGATTGGAGCCAGTTCTCCGACCCCTGGCAGATGGAACGACCCTCTGCATTTTGCCAGCTGGTAGGGAACTCCTCCGCCCCTGGCAGTGGCTCCACCGATCGAGGCGGCCGGCAGCAAGCCCCTCCTCCACTCTCAGATGGCGGCCGTTCCTCCGCGTCCAGGCGGCTGGCAGCAACTCCTCCGTCCCCTGGCGGATGGCCGTGGCTGCTCCTTTGGGTGGATGGCAGTGGCAAGGACTCCACGACAGCTCATCCCTCCTCCTTCCAGGGTTTCGGCACCAATGTAACAGGGTTCAAATGGTAACGGAGGAGGTGGGAACCGGCTGAACAATCAAAGTAATATTTTAATGAGAACTTAAACAAAAAGACACAAAAACATAAACGCACACATGGCAGCTGCATGTGGCTCTCTCTCTCTCCCGAACTGCCGCATTCCGCTGCACTTATCCCTCTTCTCGGCTGATTAGCCCGAATGGGGGCCGGGCGTGCGTAGTCACGGCCCGGCCCCGCCCTCCTCCTCATCACAAGCACATTTAGTGAATAACATTCTGTACTGTACATTTCTGTTGAACAGTCTATTCAGTATACAGTATGCACCCTCATTAATTATTTAAACCGTACATAAAATCCTTGGCACTATTTAATCAAATTTGATTAAATAGAATCTGTGGCAGATTCTAAAAACAAACAAAAACAATGTGATTGTTATTTCAAAATTTAAAATTCAGAGTGATTATTTACACTAGGTGTAAATAGCACTTGCCACACAGCTTGATTATTTGCACTCAAATAGTCTGGTGGAAACACAGAAATTAAAGATAAACAGCACCCCAAGTATTGCTGTAATGGTGTAGTGTATAAAGATGGTGTGAATGTGCTTTTTGTCACATGAACGTCCCGGGTTAGATGAACTTTTGCCCATCCTGTTTCCTGTTTCCACTCCAAATATTTTCTTTACTACTTATAATAATAAATAAAAATGAATATAAAGGTTGATTGCCTTGCAGTGATTTGGTCACGGTGATGGTCGGGGAGTTAAATTAACTCTGGATTAACTATAGTAATATTGCAATAACCATGTTTTTTGGTGGAAGCCATAGTTTTAATGTAATTAACCATTGTGTTGCTACAGTAATATGGTGTTAATATAGCAGCAGATTAACCATGATTTATTTTGTGGTTGCCATGATTTTACTACAAAATACAATGGTGATACTATTGTTACTGTAGTAAAACTAAGGTAAATTTGTTTAAGGTAAGGGTTAGGTTTAGGGGTTGGTGTAGGGTGTCTGTGGGGATCTAAATAAACACAATTAACACACTGCACCAAAATATGAATAAAATAAAAAAAAAAAAGTAATTAATACAACTTGAGTGGTTTAACAAATATTTGTTCATTTTTGACAGAAATAAAAAAAAATTATTTAATAAAAATGGTGTACTTTTCTGAGCAGTACAAGACTTTGTGACTTTTCCTCCATTTGCCAAGTGGTTGTAAAAAAACCCCCAAAAACGACACCTTTGGTATTCGTGGTCAAAATTGACCGACAATTGAAAATGAATGGGAAAGACAAAAAAAAAAACAAAAAAAAACAGAGCGATTTTTTTTATTTATCTGTCAAATGCAATCAATAAATAAGCCACCATGCAGAAAAGAAAAAAAAAAAAAAAAAAAAAAAACAGACAGAAATTACAGGGTGAGACTCTAAATCACCCTCAGTGCAAAACATACACACCCACTCACACACACCAATACACTTACACACACACAAGAATGAATTGGTGTGACTTTAACACAACATTTTCTTTTTTTTTACATTTGTGAAATAAAAACAATAAATCCACCACATTGCTGAACATGCACACCCAGAAATGAAGGGTTGAGATGATAACACACACACACACACACACACACACACACACACACACACACACATGTTGGTTTTGCTATACTTGTGAGGACCCTCTATAGACATAATGATTTTTATACTGTACAAACTATAGATTATATCCCCTAACCCTAACCCTAAACCTAACCCTCACAGAAAACTTTCTGCATTTTTACATTTACAATAAAACATAGTTTTGTATGTTTTTTAAGCGATTTGAACTATGGGGACACTAGAAATGTCCTCATAAACCACATTTATAGCAAAAATACCCTTGTAATTACCAGTTTGTAACCTAAAAAAATGTCCTCGTAAACCACTTAAACCTAACCACACACACACACACACGCGTTGGGTTTTCAGGTTTAATGGTTTTTTATACTGTACAAACTTTATATTCTATCCCCTAACCCTCACAGAAAACATTCTGCATTTTTACATTTTCAAAAAACATAATTTAGTATGATTTATTAGCTATTTTCCACATGGAGACTGACTGATTGTCCCCATAAAGTCAAAAATTTCAGGTTTTACTATCCTTGTGGGGACAATTGGTCACCACAACATAGGGAATACCTGGACACACACACACACACACGCACACACACACACACACACACACACACACACACAATAAAATGCTAAACTTTGACAAATAATAGTCTGATAATTTCTAAACATATATCAAAATGCATATCTTGTGATAAAATATAAAATTAGGTTACAACAAGCCATCAGATTATACAGCAGGTGGCTCCAGCCATTATTGGCTGTTACTGGCATGACATGGTTTTCAAGACATGTTATTTATATTTTGTTCACCAGATAGCAGCAATCTGCCTCCAATTTATACCACATTCTCATATTTTCATGTTTTAACTTACAGAAGTCAAGTTTAACTTATTCACTATAAATCTTGAGAAAATCGAAGAGAAGAATTTATTTAGCATTTACTTTTTATAGCTCGCAGCCTTGTATCAAATTTTCTTTGATAAAACAGCCAAGAATAGATATGCAAATGTATTAAAATTAGCCTGTCATCCTACTATTTTTGTGCGTGTGTATGTGCAAAAGACCAATACACTTTTCAGCAGGAGCTCATTGAAATTAAAACACTTCAACTTGAATAATTAATTTCTTTATCAGTAGAATCATGAGAGATTCTTTTCTGATAAGTGGCTTCTTCTTCTTTTTTTTTCCTTCTATTTAACAGCTCAAAATGCTTCTGCTATACTCCTAATGACTATTCAACATCTTCACGTCTCTCTTCCCCTCACCTTGTACTTCTACACAATCAATGATAATGTGTTGTCAACACAACTAATGGCCATAATCGGTCATGGGTGCAAATGAGTCTTTGGGCTGGCAAATACCAACGTCCAGTCCAGTGCTTGGTCATCCCTGAATGTTCCACTCAGGTAGAAATTATTTCCCTCCTCATACAATTTAAGTGAGTTCTACCTGTTGCTTGTCTTTTTGAATCAAAGACAAGTCAGCATCAGTCCACATCAAGGAATTGGATTTAAAAACAGAGGTATTTTGGCATAGATGAGTTGACAGTGAGGTGCTTTCAGCTTGCTGGGCTGTTATGTAAGAGGTTAGGAGTATCTTAGGAAAGCTAGCTGCCAGCTGTGCTCTTGTTTGGAAGAGAGCTGCTGTCTTGTCACCTCACTGTAATCTCTCTAATACATATTCATTGTCAGTGCATGGGAGCACTTCTCATTCAGAAGGTCACATGCAATGGGCCTCCATTTCAATGGGTTTTTGTGCACTGAATAAGTCAAAGAGAGGACAGAGACACTGGGCAAATATTCTAATCTAGATGAGTGCTATCATGTCTTTATTTCTATTCTCATAGTTGACCTCATGCATGGATGCTAAACCAATAATAATGTTCAGTGTCATGTAACGTAGAGGGACATTGCACAACATAAAGTACTTGTGACGAAGAGGAAGGCGTGGCCGGGCAGAGAGTATTCACGGCCAGCGCTGAGTTGCCCAATCAGAGAGGGAGAGACGCACGCAGCAGTGTTTTGTGTGCGCGCTTTTGTTATGTTCAGTGTTTTATGTTGAATTAAAGTCTTTTTGATTGTTAATCCAGTTCCTGCTTCCTCCTTTCCTGATGAACGAGAGGCTTGTCTGCCACACTGGTGCCGAAACCTGGGACTGGAGGAAGACGTGCCGTCAGAATGCCCTTGCCGCTGAAGGAGGATCGCGATGCCGAGGAGAAGAGTGTTTCGATGGTACTGGAGCAGTCCGCCAGGAGACAGAGGAGCGGCTGCCGTCCACCAGGAAGCGGAGAATACATTGCCGTCCGCCAGTGGACGGAAGAGTCGCTGCCGTCTGCAGGGAGCTGGTGGAGGAGCCGCTGCCGTTCGCCAGGAAGTGGAGGAGCTGTTGCCGTCCGCCAGGGGATGGAGGAGCCACTGCCAGCCGCAAGGAGGCAGAATCCAGTGCCATTGCCCGGCGTTGCAGAGGATCGCTGGACAGCTGGCTGAGGAACGAATGGCAGCGTGGTCAGGAACCAGAGTTTTTTTTTAATATACTTTTTCTCTCTCTCTCTCCTTCCCTCTCTCTCTGTCTCTCCTGCTATCTTTCTCTCTCCCCTCCCCAAGTCCTAGGAGGCGGGGAAGACCAGCCGGCAACGGAATGGCCAAAGGGGCAACTCCTCCACTCCAGGAATGGGGTTGGGGGGAGTAAGTCAGACTGGAGGTTTTCCCCAGCCTGAATCAGGCAGTGGGGGTATGTGATGAGGAGGAGGGCGTGGCTGGGCTTAGAGGATTCACGCCTGGCGCTGAGTTGCCCAATCAGCGAGAGAGAGATAAAAGGAAGAGCCAGGGATGCCAGAGCAGGAGAGAGAGATGCACGCAGCAGTGTTTTGTGCGTGCGCTTTTGTTAAGTTTCAGTTCAGTGTTTTATGTTGAAATAAAGTATTTTTGATTGTTAATCTGGTTCCTGCTTCCTCCTTTCCTGATGAATGTGAGGCTTGTCTGCCACAGTACTGTCTACTATTTTTACATAATGCTGGTGAGGTGAGAAAATTGCATGCCACATGTGATAACAGTACATCAGCCCAAGTCAGAGAGGGAAAGGTAAAAAAAAAAAAAAAAGAGGTGAGGTGCCATTTATAAAGGTAACATGGCCTAATATAATATTTAGATAGGATGTAATGTGATCATTAGAGGTAATGTATGTAACAACCATTGTTGGGTGTAATTTGATTACAAAGTACCTAACCCTAAACCCCTAACCCTGACTTTCAATTAAGGTAATTACTTTTAAGTACATTAATTGGATCACACATATTTCTAAAATAGTATTATTTATGTACAATTAATTTAAAATATGAATTCATACCTATGTTCATATGAACCTCTTTTTGTGTTTTTAAGATATCTGAAGCGTTTGCGACAATGAACAGGAGGAAATGTAGACATTTGAATAAATTGAGTGGAAAAACAAAAGCGTTTCTTTGAAAAGTGCTTTTGAAAGTTACATAAAAGTAATTAGTAATTGATTATCAGTAAAGCATTTTGATTACAATTTTAGATAAATAATTTGAAAATTTGTAGTGGATTACTTTTTTGTGTAACTGCTAACAACACATATGCATGATACGTTGAAATTGTACATTGACATTTCATAATGGCATAAATCTCCAAACTTGACTTACTGCTGTGAATAGTGATATTTTAATTTCTCAATTAAGGCACTCTTTTGAGAGAAAAAAACATCAATGTCAAATTAATTTGTTCCTAGCACAAAATATCTAAAACATTTTATAGTAACATGGAACTAAAAACAGCAGTGTGTGTATGTAAGACTAATTTTTGATAACACCATGCCTGTTTGATGGCTAGAAAAATATAATGTGAAGCGAATGCTCCCACCTGTAAAAAGCTATTGTTCTACAATCAAATCTGGTGTTGCACAGATAAAGCATTTACAGATTTAAAGGCAATCTCCTTTGAAAACATGTGCTCCTATGCCAGTGAGACTGAGCAAAAATGCAATATCCAAACTGCTCACTCCCAAACAAGGCCAATGGATCAACTACAGTCATAATTCAAATGTTTCTGTCAAGCCTGTCACACAAGTTCTTGTGTAATTGAAAAGATTCACTTTTGGGAGCCACTTCAGAAAGAAGTGGAAATCAATATGGTAGAATATGAAGCATCTGTACTTAGACAACTTGGAGAACACACTGACTCATCACATCCTCCTCTCTTCATCTGTTGCTTTTCTGGTTCAACATATAATTGTTGAGTTCTTCTATTTTAATCAATGGCCAGTTCAATAATTCAGTTAATGAATTAAAATTATGTTATTGCATGTCACATACACTGATACCCACATTTCCTCGCAAGCTTTAATGCCAGTATTACAATGATTGCTCTGACACTAATGCCATATTAACAATAGTAGTCTCAAATAAATATATGGTATGAAAGAATAAATCTTCTGGCCCTGTCTGCCAGCAGGCTTTCCCCCACCTCTCTAGGGATGGGGAGGGGTACGAGGGGAGGGAAAAACAAAACAAAACAAAAAAAAAAAAAAGAGGAGAGGGAAAGGGCAAGGCGGAGTGACAGTGAGAGAGAGAGTGGTGAGAGAGAAAAAAAACATGCTCGCCGGTTCCCAGACACGCCGTCGCCTGGTCCTCGAGCACTCCTCCACCTTCTGGTGGATGACAGCCGCTCCTCCCCAGGCGGATTGGAGCCAGTTCTCCGACCCCTGGCAGATGGAACGACCCTCTGCATTTTGCCAGCTGGTAGGGAACTCCTCCGCCCCTGGCAGTGGCTCCACCGATCGAGGCGGCCGGCAGCAAGCCCCTCCTCCACTCTCAGATGGCGGCCGTTCCTCCGCGTCCAGGCGGCTGGCAGCAACTCCTCCGTCCCCTGGCGGATGGCCGTGGCTGCTCCTTTGGGTGGATGGCAGTGGCAAGGACTCCACGACAGCTCATCCCTCCTCCTTCCAGGGTTTCGGCACCAATGTAACAGGGTTCAAATGGTAACGGAGGAGGTGGGAACCGGCTGAACAATCAAAGTAATATTTTAATGAGAACTTAAACAAAAAGACACAAAAACATAAACGCACACATGGCAGCTGCATGTGGCTCTCTCTCTCTCCCGAACTGCCGCATTCCGCTGCACTTATCCCTCTTCTCGGCTGATTAGCCCGAATGGGGGCCGGGCGTGCGTAGTCACGGCCCGGCCCCGCCCTCCTCCTCATCACAAGCACATTTAGTGAATAACATTCTGTACTGTACATTTCTGTTGAACAGTCTATTCAGTATACAGTATGCACCCTCATTAATTATTTAAACCGTACATAAAATCCTTGGCACTATTTAATCAAATTTGATTAAATAGAATCTGTGGCAGATTCTAAAAACAAACAAAAACAATGTGATTGTTATTTCAAAATTTAAAATTCAGAGTGATTATTTACACTAGGTGTAAATAGCACTTGCCACACAGCTTGATTATTTGCACTCAAATAGTCTGGTGGAAACACAGAAATTAAAGATAAACAGCACCCCAAGTATTGCTGTAATGGTGTAGTGTATAAAGATGGTGTGAATGTGCTTTTTGTCACATGAACGTCCCGGGTTAGATGAACTTTTGCCCATCCTGTTTCCTGTTTCCACTCCAAATATTTTCTTTACTACTTATAATAATAAATAAAAATGAATATAAAGGTTGATTGCCTTGCAGTGATTTGGTCACGGTGATGGTCGGGGAGTTAAATTAACTCTGGATTAACTATAGTAATATTGCAATAACCATGTTTTTTGGTGGAAGCCATAGTTTTAATGTAATTAACCATTGTGTTGCTACAGTAATATGGTGTTAATATAGCAGCAGATTAACCATGATTTATTTTGTGGTTGCCATGATTTTACTACAAAATACAATGGTGATACTATTGTTACTGTAGTAAAACTAAGGTAAATTTGTTTAAGGTAAGGGTTAGGTTTAGGGGTTGGTGTAGGGTGTCTGTGGGGATCTAAATAAACACAATTAACACACTGCACCAAAATATGAATAAAATAAAAAAAAAAAAAAAAAAAAGAAAAAGAAAAAAGAAACAATGCATAAAAACGTACACATTATGGTTTTTCACATAAATTAAATTCGCAACTTGGATGGAAACATAGCTAGTGATACTGTATGAATTAGGAGTGCAAACAGTATCTGCCACTATTTGCACCAGGGTGCAAAGATGCTTTTTGTTGCTATTTACACTTGTGTACACTTAGTGTTCATTTACGATACGCAAGTAGGAGATTATTGAAGATATTTTCCAGATTTGTTCAACATCTAGATCTAACAGGGCTCATTTTGTCAGTGATAAACGTGACAGGTGGGAATTTGTCCCATTACACTGACAACACTTGATAAATGCCTTGTAAACAACAAGTCACAGCTGTTAATGTATCATAATAATCCTAGATTAGGAAGAGCTGGCCAGGCCAATCAATGCAATTAAGACCTGACAGAGCCAGCTCATCCACATGGTGCTTGTGTTCAAATGCAAATAATCACAATTCCGAATTATTTGCACATTATTTAAATTTACAGCAACAGAATAACACAAAACAAATTCATATTTAAAGGAATAGTTCACCCCATAATAAAATATTTTTTCCAAATCCATATGATTATCTTTAGGCAGAATTTTAGTCTTAGTCACCATTCACTTTCATTGCAACATTTTTCCAAAAATTTCCTGTATGCTGTCCTTTAAAATCACAATTGACATTTTAGGGTGTTTGACCATCAGGTCACTTAGGTAGCCCTTAGCTTCATTGCCTCTCTGCATATTCATGCTCCATTGAAAACCATCAAGAGTGTCTCCTTCAGTTCCCATCCAAATCTTATTTTTAGCTCTCAGGACATTTAACTGATGTTTTCTGGAGGAATATCTAAACTCCCCTGCAGTCTGGCCCTGCCATTACCAGAGAGATGGTCAATTGAGATGATCAATTTGCATAATGAGGCATTAAATTGCAGTTTAGCCACCTTCCCCCGTATCTTGCAGATTTTACCCTGTGGAAGGGGCACAGAGACAGACAGTACTCCAGTTTTGAAATTCAGCACTGGCGCCAGTCAGTCTCCTTGTACACTATTTGAACTGAAGACCAAATGACCACTTTAACATATTAACATGATGCATTAAGCTGGCAGCAGATTGATTCCTCTGTGTCTGCCCTACTGAAAAGACCAGCTTATACCAGCATGAATTTCCATGCTGGTCCAGACTGGTTAATTAGAGTTTTGTGGCTTTTAGTCTGTGTTTACCTTGAGGTCATCTTTATGCTAGTGTATCCCAAAACTTTTAGCAGATATACACTTTTAAAATGTACAGTCTTTCTTTTCAGGGAAAACAGACCAAAAATATTGATGACCCATGTTGTCAGATTTCTGTCCAATCAAATGCTCTCTAGACCGAGAAAGTCCCTCCCCCTAATACCACCTGTAACAGACTAGCAACTAGCAAATCAAGGTTCTAAACTGGTAACTAAAGCCTATTGGGAATAGGAAATGTGTCAGCACAAAAGAAAACTGTGCTTGTCAAGTGAATTCACTGGGTCTTAAATTCGGGTTTTGTACTGGTCTAGTTGGTGAAAGTATAGCCATTGGAAGCTTAGCTGGTGAAGCTGGCCAACTCACATGGAAGCTAGTAGACCAAGGAATTCTTGCTGATTAGGCTAGTTAAGAATCCTGGTGGAGACCAACATGATCAACATGTTGCTTCCGAAAGTTCATGTACCCTGAAATCAACCCCATTCTGCCAAACTACTAACAAGCGCCATTCCTCATCAGGCATTTTTGCATCAATTCATGCGTGAACACATTTCCCTTCAGAGCTTTTGATGATGCGTCGCACGAGCAACCTCTGAGACATGGGTTCTGGTCCCATGGAAACCAGGATGTAATCGTGTTCACATAAATAATGGTGAGCACGATTCAGAAGTTGCTTTTTCTCTCTAAAATTAGATTTTTACCCCACTGACGGTTAGGTTTAGGGTTGGGGATAGGGAGTAAAGTTAATAAAATATGCATTCCTGTTGACTGAAATTTCTGAATGAAATTTCTCCCCATTTCTCCCCAATTTGGCCTGCCCAATTCCCAATGTGCTCCAAGTCCTCTTGGTGGCGTAGTGACTCGCCTCAATCCGGGTGGTGGAGGATGAACCTCAGTTGCCTCCATGTCTGAGACAGTCAATAGGTGCATCTTATCACATGGCTCGTTGAGTGCATTATCACGGAGACCTAGTGCATGTGGCTCACGCTCACGCTATTTTCCGCGGAATCCACACACAACTCACCACGTGCCCCACCGACAGCGAGAACCCTGTTATAGTGACCACGAGGAAGTTAACTCAATGTGACTCTACCCACCCTAGCCAATTGGTTGCTTAGGAAACCTGACTGGAGTCACTCAGCACGCCCTGGATTCGAACTTGCAACTCCAGGTGTGGTAGTCAGCGTCTTTACTTGCTGAGCTACCCAGGCCCCCACCCATATGCTTTTTTAACATTTTAACAACTTTCCTGTTCCAGTTGCTTCTGGCATGCTGCATGAGACTGTTTGTTTGTAGCTTGCTAGCCTGCATAGCATTGCTTATTCCTCTGCGCTCATAATTTTTTTTTACCGTGGGCTTTGTCCCCCCCTCCCCTGCTTTTCTACTGTTTCAACTGCGTGTATATTACCGCACACACCCGGTTTCTTTCTTTTTTTATTACTAACAGTTTTATTGATTCCATATAACATATATAAATATAATAATAATAAAAAATAACTAAATATATAGAATCACATTATATTATTTACAACCCTTCCTCCTGAACATTAACCCCCCCACCCAAAATGAACAGATCTCCCCAGAGGTCAAACGTAATTGACAAAGACACACAAAAAGACAATAAAACAGTAGATAATATTTAGAAATACATAATGGAAAGTATACATTCAAAAATAAAAAGGCTACAACACACACATTTAAAACAACACGTCTCCCTCCACTGCCCCTCCCCGAGAGCCCTCCAAAAAGGCCAAATAGCCACCCCACCTCCTGATGAACCATGTTGCCTAGCCTTCTATATGACAACTCCTCCAAAGCCGCTACCCTGCCCATCTCCTAGTACCGATCACGAAATTAGGGGGCTCCAGCTGACTTCCATCCTCTAAGGATAACCTGTCTGCCTATCATAACACCAGCCAGGATCCAATTCTTCATGTACTTATCCCCTACATCAATGACCGCCACATCACCTAAAATACAGAGTCTGGGGTAAAATGTAATCTGAGTACCTAATTGTAACGTTGTTGGCTGCGGCAATGATGAAGACGAAGACGATGATGAAGATGAGAACCCAAGTGCAGTTTATTTACAAAAGTGAATACAAACCCTAACTATAAATGTGATTTAACAAAAACATGAACTTGACATAAACTAGACTTGACTATGGCTTGGCTTGACTTGACAACAAAACAACATTCACATCCATCACATTCAATACTTGACAACTACACAATGGAAAACATGAGGCTTAAATACATGGACATGGGGGAACATAAACCAATGAACAAACAGAACTGATAACAAG
This sequence comes from Myxocyprinus asiaticus, assembly GCF_019703515.2. NCBI lineage: Eukaryota > Metazoa > Chordata > Actinopteri > Cypriniformes > Catostomidae > Myxocyprinus > Myxocyprinus asiaticus. The sequence continues at coordinate 18,992,064 of NC_059352.1, forward strand.
ATAATTATACAATAAACCAATGAAGACATGACACATGAACATGGAGGGAAAACAGGAACCACATGACAAGGGAAACAGGAACTAAACATTTCAAAATAAAAGACATGAATCAACAGAATACACATGACATATCCCCCCCACTAAGGGGTGGCTCCTGACACCCCAACACATAAACAAAACACGTAAAACATGACACAAATTCAAAGTTCTGTAGGGAGCTGGGGGGGGTGTCTTGAGGTGTGGGGCGTGGCATGGCGAGAAAGGGAGAGGGGCATGGGACCAAGGCAAAGTCGTGGGGGGTGGAGCCATGAGAGGCTCGAGGGGCAGAGCCATGGAACTTGGTGCCCGGAGAGTAGCCGAAGACTTGAAGGGCCAGGGTGGAGCCGATGGCAGGGAGGACCAAGGCGGTGCTGGAGGCTCGGAGGAACAAGGCGGAGCTGGGGGATCGGAAGACTGAGGTGGAGCCAGTGGGACTGAGGACCAAGGTGGAGCCGTAGGGAAGGAGGTCCCCGGTGAAGCTGACAGATCAGAGGGACGAGGCGCAGCCAGAGGATCAGAGAGCCAAAGCGGAGCCAGGTGACCGACAGACCAAGGAGGAGCCGGAGGGACGAGGGACCCCGGCAAAGCCAACAGGCTGAAGGACCGCAGTGGAGCAGAGGGAATGCAGAGCTGAGGCAATGTCGAGGGACTGACAGGCCAAGGCGAAGTCCAGGGCTCAGAGGGTCCAGGCGGGGTCGGAGGACCGAAAGTTCCCCTTGCCTGCTCAGGAGAACTAAGGGTGGGTATAAGGGTGGGAACCATCTCCAGGTCCCACTGCTCAGGTGTGGCTGTGACGTGGCATGGAGCAGGCTGAGGCGTTGCTGTGACGAGGCATGGAGCAGGCTGAGGCGTTGCTGTGACGAGGTATGGAGCAGGCTGAGGCGTTGCTGTGACGAGGCATGGAGCAGGCTGAGGCGTTGCTGTGACGAGGCATGGAGCAGGCTGAGGCGTTGCTGTGACGTGGAACTCTGGCTCTGCGGCGGCCATGACGTGGAACTCTGGCTCGGCGGCGGCCATGACGTGGAACTCTAGCTCGGCGGCGGCCATGTCGTGGAACTCTGGCTCGGCGGCGGCCATGTCGTGGAACTCCATGACGTGGAACTCTGGCTCGGCATCCGCCTCCCCCACAGTGAATGGGGAACCAATGAACTGTAGGGCGAGGTCGATATATTGAGCCAGGCTGAGGGAACTGCGACCGCCAGGCATCAAAAAAGAAATGGACTCATTCAGTCCAAATCTAAAACAGTCTTTGAGGGCAACCTCATTAAAGTCCACCTGGCTGGCTAGACAGCAGAAGTCCTCAACATAGTCCTCCAGGGGACAATTCCCCTGACGTAGGCGCAGAAGTAAAACTGCTGGGTTCATGGTTGGTCAAGTATTCTGTAACGTTGTTGGCTGCGGCAGTGATGAAGACGAAGACAATGATGAAGATGAGAACCCAAGTGCAGTTTATTTACAAAAGTGAATCCAAACCCTAACTATAAATGTGATTTAACAAAAACATGAACTTGACATAAAATAGACTTGACTATGGCTTGGCTTGACTTGACTTGACAACAAAACAACATTCACATCAATCACATTCAATACTTGACAACTACACAATGGAAAACATGAGGCTTAAATACATGGACATGGGGGAACATAAACCAATGAACAAACAGAACTGATAACAAGATAATTAAACAATAAACCAATGAAAACATGACACATGAACATGGAGGGAAAACAGGAATCACATGACAAGGGAAACAGGAACTAAACATTTCAAAATAAAAGACATGAATCAACAGAATACACATGACACTAATACATCGCCCATAAAACTCTGGACCCTCAACCAAAATTCTTGAATTTTAACACATCCCCAAAAGACATGGATTGTGTCTCCATCTTCTGATTGACATCGCCAGCAGGTGGGTGTCTTTAAGACCAAGCCTATGCGATCTAGAGGGGGTCCAATAGACTCTATGTAAAATCTTAAATTGCATAAGGCGAACCCCTGCACGTTTTTAGAATCCTAGCCCACACTCCCTCCTCTAATGCCAAGTTTAGATCTTTCTCCCATAATCTCTTAAGATAAGTTGAAGTTCCATCCCCCAGACTCTGAATTAGCAGGGAGTAATACACTGATGCCTCATGGCCTTTTCCAAAAGCAGTAATCACCACTCCCAGAGTATCTGCCGCTTTAGGGGGGTGTAAACCACTCCCAAAAATAGTACAGAGCAGGTGGCGCAGCTGTAAATACTCATAGAACTGAGATCTTGGAATCCCAAAAAGTTGAACCAAATTTTGAAAGGATCTCAACACTCCATTCTCATATAGGTCACCGAGTAGTAACCCCCCTCCCAATCCACTCTGACCAGCAAAAAGGGGACTTGTTGATGCATAATTTGGGGTTCAGCCATATGCTCAAGGCAACATTTAAAAAAGTGTCCGAATTAAACAGTCTAAACACTTTTATCCAAACCGAGTTCAAGTGCGAGATAACGGGATGTAACTTAACTTCTCCGATTAATTTGATAGAGAGGCTCTGCAATGGTGAAATAGGGGCAAGAACTACCTGTTCTATACAGAACCAGGGAGGGGCTCTCTCAGGTGGAAGTGACAAATGAGCCAAATGTCTTAGACCGAAAGCATAATAATAAAATAAAATCTTGTGTAGGCCTAGCCCACCTATGTCAATCGGCCTATGTAACTTATTGAAATGTAATTTAGGACACTTACCATTCCAAATGAAGGACTTCGCTATGCTATCAAATTGCTTGAAATAAGAGAGGGGGACATCTACAGGGAGAGACTGCAACAAGTAATTTAATTTTGGAATACAATTCATTTTAATAACATTAACTTTCCCAATCATAGATAAATGTAATGAAGCCCACCAGTCCACATTGCTCGAAAACCATATTATTAAGGGGTCAAAATTAATGCTAACTAAATCAGACAATTTTGCTGGGAATAAGATTAATGCCTTGTTTGGGCCACTGGAAAGCACCCGGCTGGAAAGCCGTTACTGGGCAGTATGCTGTCAGAGCCAAATCTTCGGAATTAGACCAAATGACTCTATATCCTGAAAACTTAGAAAAGCAAAAGTTTATGTGCCATACCTCCCGCCACCACCCCTGGAAAATAATCTTCCCTTTTTATCGCGGCTGCTAATGGTTCCAGGGCAAGATAGAACAATAATGGGGAAAGAGGGCAACCCTGCCGAGTGCCCCTATTCAGAGTAAAATAATCAGAAATTAGTCCATTTGTTTGTACCGCCACTACTGGGTGTCTATAAAGTAACTTAATCCATCCAATAAAAGTATTCCCAAACCCATACATTTCCAAAATCTTAAAAAGATAATCCCATTCTACCATATCAAAAGCCTTTTCTGCGTCAAGTGAGATGGCAGTGACCGGAGTCTGATAATTTGCTATTGACCACATGATATTGATGAAACGCCTACTGTTGTAAGAAGAGCTGCGGCCCAGAATAAACCCTACCTGATCTATATGTATAAGAGATGTCATAACTTTACTTAATCGGTTAGCCAATATTTTTGACAAAATTTTTACATCTAGCTGGATCAGGGAAATTGGACGGTAACTATAACACTCGCTTGGATCTTTGTCCTTTTTAAGAATCAGTCTGATCCAGGCTTGCGTCATGGTTGGAGGAAGCTTTCCATTCTTTAATGCATAAGCATAAGATCTAAAAAATTCTGTGGCAAAACCATCTGGCCCCAGAGCTTTGCCTGTAGGCAAGGCCTTAATTACCTCGTCAAGCTCCTCCAAGGTTATAAAGATAATTTTTTTGCTCCGTAGTCAGTTTAGGGAGTTTTAATGGTTCCACAAAGTCTCTAATATCCTCATCAGTAGACGAAGATGTGTAACTATAGAGATCAAGATAGAATTCTTTAAAAGCATTATTAATATCGATTGCTGAGATAAATATTTCACCACTGAGGGAATGGTAGAAAAAGACTCTCTCTGTTTTATATATCTAGCCAAAAGCTTCCCTGCTTTGTCCCCTGACTCAAAATATGACTGTCTTGCCCTGAATAACGTGACAAATTAGCATTATATCTGTATTTCAATCGAGTCAATTCTCTGAGGCCATTAGACGACATTCGGCGCTTCAGCTCTGCCTCTGCACTTTTAATATTCTCTTCCAACTCCACGAGTTCTCGTGCTTTGGATTTTTTGGTGAATGAGGCATACTGTACGATCCGACCCCTAAGAACTGCCTTAAGTGCCTCCCAGGCTACGCCCATGGATGAAACTGAGGACCAGTTGGTCTCCATATAAATATTGATTTCAGTCTTTAACATCTGTTGGAAATCAGGATTTTGCAAAAGGGATACATTAAAGCACCAGCCGTATGATTTCTTTTTCTCCGTATGTGACAATATCTATAAACTCACCAGGGCGTGATCTGAGACTAAAATGTTCCCAATTAAACAATCAACAACAGATGAAATGAGAGACTTAGATATAAAAAAAATCTATTCTAGAATAAATCTTATGAACTGATGAAAAAAATGTATAGTCCCTACTAGATGGGTTCAAACGTCGCCAGATATCAGCAAGACCAAGATTTTTACACATCCTATGAAGTGTCAATGTTGCTCGAGTGGGCTTACATACTTTTGCTTCACTATGATCAAGGACAGAGTCCATCAAAAGATTAAAGTCTCCTCCCAATATTATATCATGAGGGGTGCCAGCAGCTTGCAACATCCCTTCGAGATCTGTAAAAAAGCCCTGATCATCAGCATTAGGTGCGTAAATATTAGCCAAAATCAACCTTTGCCCCTGAATTTCTCCTAAAACAGTAATGATTCTCCCTAATTTATCTTTAATCTATTTGAGACATTTGAATTGTAGATGTTTACTTATCAATGTAATGACCCCCCTGCTCTTACTTGAGCCAGCACTAAAGAAAACATGTCCACCCCATATCTTCCCAAATTTTTCAGCTTCCTGCGGGGAAAGATGCGTTTCTTGAAGAACCACTATATCATATTTCTTATGCTTAAGAAAAGAAATAACTTTCCTTCTTTTTATGGGGTGCCCCAACCCATTCACATTCCACGTGGAGAGAGACAATCCACTCATATTAACCTTTGACATATTGATATAATAAAAAAATAAATTATGTGTGAAAAACAAAATTACACAGACCACGTTCCCCATAAGTACAACAATCAAACCCCAAACGTCCCCCTGAACAAAACAAACAGAGAAAAGAAACACGTGCGCATTAACCCCGCGCACGACAGTGCCGACCAGCATCAATCCCTCTAAACTCAAAAGGTCCTTGTACACATATGAGAACCCTCATGACAACTTTGCCATCGGATTGCTCAAGTCCGGTGCTTCTGCACAAATTTTGTGAGGCAAAATTATATAACAGAAATACTTTGTAAAACAAACCCCAGCCAACAGGCAGAATAAACACAAAGAATGTGTAGATTCATTCACAGATCTGTCTTGAAGGTGTGTTCCTCCACAAAATAAACTCCAGCTGATATAAAGCCGTTCAGTTTCCTCGGACAGATAAACAATTATTCAGTGAGCTGGCTGTTATGAGTGCAGCAGATGACGTAATCATTCTAATGTCCTTTAAAAATACTCCACAAAAATAAACTCAAGCCAGCAGAAGGCATAAGCACAAAGAATGAATAGATTCATCCATAACTGTACCGAAGGAGTGTTATTCCACAAAACAAGCTCCAACCACTAGGTGGAACCAGCACAAAAAGAACAAAACAGGCGTCCCGGTTTCTTGAATGGTCGAGTGTGTATTAATCACTCGGAGGTCACATAAACAAAATACACCATGACTTAGTCCGTCAACTTTATAAAAGACATCCTTTGTGTAGGCATGTAGATATTTTGCAGTCCTTCTTAATATCTATTCTCAGTCTGGCCGGGAACTTCAGTGTAAAGTGATCTTCCATCCATGCAAAAGTTTCTTGGAGTGATATTCCACAAAACAAACTCCAGCCGCTAGGCAGAACAAACACAAACACAAACAAAAATGGCGCCCAGATTCCTCGAACAGCCAGAGTAAGTATAGCGAGTTAATCCACTCTGGAGCTACATGAAAAACCCCAAATGGCTTACTCACCCATTGTTTTTATAAAAGATATTGCTTACTTTGAATACGTAAATACCCTGTGACCATCCTTCGTTTCTATTCTCAGTTTGGCTGGAAACATCATTGTAAAAGCAATCTTCCGTTGATTTAAGGGTTTCTTGCATACCTTGAACCGATCGCGTTTCTCTCTTGTCGCATTCGCAAAGTCCGGGAACAAGAAAATATTGTGATTCTTCCAAGAAGCTTTCCTTTGCTTCTCGCCTGACGCCACATAAGATCTTTATCGGATGATCTCAGAAATTTTGCCAGAATTGACTGGGGCCTGTCTCCCTCCGCAGATCTGCGAGCCGGGACTCTGTGAGCTCGCTCGATTTCCAGTTTATGGCCTGTTATGTCGAGCAGACTCGGGAAGAGCTCGTCCAGGAATTTCACCATATCTCTGCCCTCTTCATGCTCAGGAATTCCAACAATTCGAATATTGTTCCTTCGATTTCTATTTTCGAGATCTTCCAATTTTTCCAAAACATATTCTAAGTCTGTTTGGATGCGGGCGGATTATCGGATAATTCCCTTTCTGACGACTCCAAATAATCGATTTGTTTCTCAATGTCTGCGACTCTTGTGACCAACTCAGAGAATTTTTTTCCATCGCCGTAATTGATCGACGTATTACGGTGAGATCCTCCAAGTCAGCAACAACCTTTGTCTGCATCACCGAGATGTTGGACATTTGATGCTGGATTTCATCTCCCGACAAACCTTCCAAATTGAGTCCGCAGGCCCGCCAGAGTCCTCATCTTGTGCACGTAAGTGTCTTTTAATGTCTCCAGAGTCTGAGGATTTTGACTTCTTTGCCATGTTTACCTCAAAGAGCAAATATGTAACTGGGTGTATCGAATCTCACCGGATTAAACATGAAAATAATTTAAAACTAGCAAAGTGCGCAGAGCCAGTCGCTCACACGTCTGCTTCTTGCATGGCGTCACGTGACCCTTCCACCCATTTTCTTTCTTTTCTTTTCTCCCATTTGTCTACATCTCACATTTCGACTGCATGCATTCATTTTCTTCTCTGTGTTTTACATGGATAATTACATCAATCTCAAACATCTGCTGATCAGGAACTAACACAACAACAGCAAACATTTGCATGAGGGATTCACATCGATCTCAAAACCTCACCACTCAAGAACAACCATAACAACAACAACAATAAACAATTGCGGTAAGTCATGGCATCCGCTTATATTATTGCTTCCTGCACTGCATGCCACATGTTTACTATAGCTTCTTCTGTCAGCAGTGAGGGGTTTACATGTGATAAATGTAGGAATTAGTCAAGCTAATTCCTTAGAAGATTAATGATTTAGAGACACGCATCCGAACGCTAGTGGAGGTCAGTGAGAAAGAGAAGCCTGTAGATACTGTTTTGGATGTGGGTAGTACAGCGAGCAATGCACACACTTTGGTTTCGGCTGTAGAGCCCCCGAAGCAGGGCGTTTGGATGACGTCTCGGCGGCATACTCGCTCAGCAAAGCGACACCACTCTTCTGTTCCTGTTAGGGTTTCCAGTCAATTCTCCTCACTCAGTGATGCACCCACTGAGAATCATTTTGAAAGAGCCTTGGTCATAGGTGATTCTACTTTAAGGAATGTGGAAATAGAGACTCCAGCCACCATTGTTAAATGCATTTCCGATGCTAGAGCATCTGACATCAGATCAAATTTACAAGTGATGGCTAATGCTAAACATAGATTTTCTAAAATTGTTATTCATGTTGGCACTAATGATGTCTGGCTTCGCCAGTTGGAGATCACTAAAGATAATGTTAAAGAGGTGTGTGAACTTGTAAAAATGATGTCAGACACTGTAATATGCTCTGGTCCCCTCCCTGCTCGTCGTGGTGATGAGGTTTATAGTAGATTAGTGTCATTGAATGACTGGATGTCTGAGTGGTGTCCAGAGAATAGCAAAGGATTTATAGACAATTGGAAGCGTTTTTGGGGTAGACCTGACCTGCTAAAGAGAGACGGACTCCATCCCTCCAGGGAAGGTGCTGCTCTCCTCTCTAGTAATTTGGCTCATAGTCTTACTAGTGATAGTATTTGACTAACTGGGGCCCAGGTCAGGAAGCTGACAAACTGGCTAATCCAAATGTCTGCTAGCTGGCTTGAGATGTCTCACAGATAACATAAACAACAACACATAGTGACTGTATCATCTAGATATCACATAGAGACTGTGTCTGTTCCCCAAACTACCAAACACAAACCCCTCCCTAAATCATTTAGAAAAATTTTTTATTACAGTAAAACTTAAAAAAAAACAACAACTAGAAGATAAACATCATATAAATGTAGGGCTATGAAACATTAGATCTCTTTCAACCAAAGCACTAATTGTAAATGAAATGGATGAGCTCTGTTTGACTGAAACCTGACTTAAACCAGATGAATATATTAGTTTAAATTAATCTACTTCCCCAGGTTATTTTTATAAACATGAGCCTCGCCTGAAGGGTCGAGGAGGAGATGTTGCTGAAATTTAAAGTGACATTTTTGGTGTTACTCAGAGGACAGGATATAAGTTTAAGTCTTTTTAACTAATAATGCTTACTGTGACACTGTCAGATACAATAAAAAAATCTCTGTCGTCTTTTGCGCTTGCTACAGTATATAGATCACCCAGGCCATATTCTGATTTCAGATCATATCTAGTAGTTACTGTGGATAGAGCTTTAATTGTTGGTGACTTCAACATTTACACAGACAATGAAAATGACGCATTGGGATTAGCATTTATCGATATTCTAAACTCTCTTGGAGTCAGACAAAATGTGACAGGACCAACTTATCGCCATAATCACATGCTACATGTAATTCTGTCACATGGAGCTGATATTGATACTATAGAAATTCTGCCGCAGAGCGATAACATCTCAGATCATTACCCCGTCTCTTGTATGCTATTATCAGCTAATTTCACTCAATCTACACTATGCTATCATTCAGGTAGAACTATTCTTTCGACCACTAAAGTTAGCTTCACTAACAACCTTCCAGATTTATCTCATATACTCAGTAAGCCAAAAAGTCTAGAAAAACTTGAAATAATATCCGAAAATATAAATACAGTCTTCTCTAGCACTCTTGATAGTGTTGCCCCCTTTGATTAAAGAAAATGAAAGAAAAAAGCCCAGCACCATGGTACAATGATCACACTCATGCTCTCAAGAGAGCAGCTCGGAAAATGGAGCGCAAGTGGAAGAATACAAAATTTGAGGTATTTTGCGATGCATGGAAGGATAGTGTCTGTAGTTACAGACAGGCACTAAAAGCTGCCAGGTCAGCATACTTTAGCAAACTCATAAAAAATAACCACAACAATCCTAGGGGTTTATTCAGTACTGTGGCTAAATTGGTTAGGAATAAAGCCTTGACTGAACCAGATATTCCATCACAGCACAATAATAATGACTTCATGAATTTCTTTACTGATAAAACTGAAATAATCAGAAATAAAATTGGAATTATACAATTGTCTGTCACAGTATCTCATAAATTTCCTCACGTGCAACTTCAATCCTTTGCTGTCATAGGTCATGAAGTGCTAACAAAACTTATCGAAACATCAAAAGCCACAACATGTATGTTAGATCCAATACCAACTAAGCTCTTAAAAGAGATATTTCCTGTAATTTTAGAAACTCTTCTTAATATTATTAACTCCTCACTATCCTTAGGACATGTTCCAAGAAACTTTAAAATGGAAGTTATCAAACTGCTTATTAAGAAGCCGCAGCTTGATCCTGGAAAATTGTCTAATTATAGACCGATTTCAAATCTCCCATTTATGTTGAAAATACTAGAAAAGGTAGTGTCCTCCCAACTATGTTCATTTCTACAGAAAAATAGTATATATGAACAATTTCAGTCAGGATTTAGGCCCCATCACAGTACAGAGACTGCACTTATCAGAGTTACAAATAACTTGCTCTTATCATCTGATCATGGCTGCATTTCTCTCCTAGTGCTTTTAGATCTTAGTGCTGCCTTCGACACCATAGATCACAATATTCTCTTCAATAGGCTTGAGAATTATGTTGGCATTTGTGGACTTGCATTAGCATGGTTTAGGTCCTATTTAGCAGACCGATACCACTTTGTCTGTGTAAACGAAGAATTGTCAAATCAAACAAAAGTTAGTTTAGGGCCTCTGCTTTTCTCCTTATATATGCTTCCCCTGGGAGATATTATCAGGAATCATAGAATAAGTTTCCACTGTTATGCTGACGACACCCAACTTTATATTTCTTCGAACCCAACGAAATTTCACAATTCTCCAAATTAGCCTAGTGTATCAATGAAATCAAAGACTGGATGGCCAGAAATTTCCTTCTACTAAATTCCGACAAAACAGAGGTACTAATTATTGGGCTAAAAACCTCTAAAAATAAGCCGCTAAAATATAATTTGACTCTCGATGGATGTACTGTTACATCGTCTTCTACGGCGAAGAACTTAGGTGTTATATTTGATACCAATCTGTCCTTTGAAATTCAAATTTGCAATGTTTGTAGAATAGCATTCTTCCACCTCAGAAATATTGCTAAGTTACGACACATGATCTCTGTTGCTGATACCAAAAAACTAATTCATGCGTTCATGACCTCAAGACTAGATTATTGTAATGCATTACTGGGAGGATGTCCTGCAAGTTCAATAAATAAACTTCAATTGGTTCAAAATGCAGCAGCCAGAGTGCTGACTAGAATTAAGAAATATGATCATATTAGCCCCATTTTATCATCGTTACATTGGCTAACTGTTAAATTTCTTATTAATTTAAACATTTTGTTAACTACGTACAAAGCTTTGAATGGTCTAGCTCCGCAGTACTTAAGTGACCTTCTACCATGAAATATTCCATCACGTTCATTACGATCGCAAAATTCTAGCCTGTTAATAGTTCCAAGAATATCAAAATCCACCAAAGCTGGTAGATCATTTTCCTGTTGGCTCCTAAACTATGGATTATTCTCCCTAACACTGTTCGGAAAGCAGACACACTCACTTAGTTTAAGTCTAGACTAAAGACTCATCTATTTAGCCAGGCATACACCTAATTTATCCATCAACTCACAATTAGGCACCTTTAGTTAGGTCTGCCAGAACCAGAAATATTTATCATGCTCTATAACTCTGCAAAAGATTTAATGGCATCTACGCTAATATTATTCTATTTGTTTCCTTGTCTCAATCTCGGGATTCATATCCCGAGGTTACCAGAGCCGGCCAAATCCACCTCCGTTCCTGCTTGGTGTCGGACTCCACTGCTATGTGTCTCTGAGTGATGATGACTAAACGCAGTCGGTGCCAGCCAGACATCACTTCAGTCTATTACGATGGACTTCAGGGGATGAACTGATGGCAACTCCAACCATAAGACATGGGATATTTCATTTGCCACTGCCTGAACCTTGGACGTGGGAAAAACCTCAATGAAATGACCTGCTGGTTGAACTGCGATGCACCTCACTGATCTCTGCCTGCATCACCTTGGTCTAATGATGGACTACACTCTTAAAATGGAATACATAGACTTTCAATTATTTGCCAACAAAACCTTCATCGGCCAACTAACAAAGGACAATCCATCTATGTGAACTTCTGCAGTTAATCCAGGATGAACTTCAAAGACATTAGTCATTAATCTTACAGTTCATACATAATCTTTGTATAAACACTGGCCCTTAACACTTACTTAGTTTACTCATTTTAAACCATGACCTGCACTGCACATAAATAACTAATATTGGCATTATATTCATGCTGGTTAGCCAGAGGGGAACTAGCCCCCACAACGAGCCTAGAGTCTCCCAAGGTTATTTTTCTCTCACTGGGGTTCTAAATACAATTTTCATTTTATTTATTTTTTATTTTATTTATTTTTATACACAATTTACAATAATATTTAATCAGACTACACAATGATGACTCTAAGACTTTATAGATATTACAGTTTCATTTTCTGTTAATGCATGATTTTCTGTAAAGCTGCTTTGAAACGATGTGTGTTTTGAAAAGCGCTATACAAATAAAAATGACTTGACTTGTCTTGACTCACAGAAGTTACATGATTTAACAACCTATATGCATATCAGTATCATACTTGAATAGCATCGCATAATTGCTTTGAAGAAGATCACTGAATTAAAACACTCTTTTGAAACCTTTGGTAAATATTTTTGTATTCCTTAATAAATATTTCCTGAAAGTGACACTTAATTGCTTCTAAGTGATAACATCATCAATTTTGACTGTTAAATAGTGAAAATATTTTTACCCTCAATAAGCTGGAAAAAGCCGTTCTGTTGTAGTTGAGCGTGTTGAGGCAGAGTATTTATAACTGTGCATCAGTGATGGTGTGATTGATGCTGTAAGATTTTGAAGGACAGCTGGCTCACGACAGAGCCATCAGTGCTCTGTTCCTTGTCATCTCATACAGCTGTTGGTAACATATCTTCTATCCTCGACACATTCAGTTTAGTTCCTGGAAGTGGAGGACACATGACAAATGCACAATGCCTTTTGGTTAACACCATTATTGCCATCACTGCAAGTCTGCAGCTGCATTCAACTATGTATCTGGAAAGGGTTTGTTTTCTTTATATCTTTATTCACACAATGAAAGTGAATGGTGAATGGGGCTAACATTATGTCAACTTTTGTGTTACACAGAAAAAAAGAGAGGTTTGGCACAACATGAGGGTGAGTAAATGATGAGGGAATATCCTTTTTGGATGAACTATCCTCCACAAGCATCAACGATATTTAGCATCTTTTTCCCAACAATGGAAATGCATAATTCTGTACTAATGATAATCAACTAACACAGAAATGGTAATCCTATGACATCTTGTAAATAATACATGACAGAGCCTTTAGATAATGCATAACTATTCAACACTTAGAGAGAGACATCCCAGCATGCGCCCAACAACAGTATACCATCGATTTGTGCATGCATCCTTGCTTGTCAGTGCGTGAGTATACAAGCATGCTTGTCCTGACAAGTGCTATGTAGACCAGTCACTGTTAGAGATTAGATAACTGTGTTTAACATGGCCATCTGAAAAATAAGTTACCTTGATCAAAGCTAACAGGTGAGTAGGGGGAAAACAATTTTCAAATGGCAGGTGATTATGTAAAGGTCATTTTCTACAGTAATTTGCAGCTCTAGTTAAAGAAGGATGACATGTACACGGTTACATGGAAGTAGGAACAAGTGGTGGTCTAGAATCCTGTATTTATCCCTCTTGTACACACCTTAAAAACCATGCTCAACATAAAGGCTGCCATGGATGTTTGCATAATGCTACTCTGAAACTGTATCATCAGCAGAAGAGAAAAATTTATTATTCTAATGTGGTTGGATGCAAAAATGAAAGGCGTATAAGGAAGAAGATTCAGATTATCACGACTAAACAATGCATTTGTCAGCGTCAACAACAGTTTAATATTTCAGCATCATCCATCACATCTCTACAAATAATCTTTTCTTGGACTATTATTTCAGAAAAATAGGATCTAAACAAGGAAATATATAATACCAGTAGAAAGCTATCCATTAGCCTCTGCTTGACCAATGTTTGACAAAAGTCCAGCTAAATCTGCATGCAGTTCACATGCTTGTCTAGGCTGGTTTATGCTGGTTAGTGCTGGTTTGGTGCTAGTCTAGCTGGTGGACAAAATGTAAGCTAGTGACCAGCAATGTTGGTCTTTTCAGCAGGGGCAAAAAACAAAATCAGCTTTTGAGGACAAAATAATCACTGAATTTACCAAAGTTTGCCAGGTTAGTGTCATCAAATCTTTTAAAGATACTCAGAGTTTCATTTGAGGCTTGTAGTAGCAAGTAAATTCGATATATACAACAGCAGAACTGCATTTTCTGCTTTGTTTACTATGTCTGTGAAATAGTCTGTACTGAGGTTTATTGTGCTGTACTTAGATTCACTACACATTTTCCACTATTGTGTGTTTTCTGTGCAATCGTCCATGGAGACTGGAAATAATTTATTTCTCCATGCTGGTCTTTTGTTATGGTATGATATATCTCTGATAACCCCACCACTAAATGGCACGTTATGAGAAAACCGACTGTGATTGATCGCTTAACATATCAGTTAGCAGTGTTGGGTAAATTACTTAAAAAGTAATCCACTACAAATTACAAACTGCTTTTCTAAAATTATAATTGTAAGGTGTGGTGGTGGCGCAGTGGGCTAAAGCACATAGGTGGTAATCAAATGGTTGCTGGTTCAATCCCCACAGCCACCACCATTGTGTCCTTGAGCAAGGCACTTAACTCTAAATTGCTCCAGGGGGATTGTCCCTGTAATTAGTGCACTGTAAGTTGCTTTGGATAAAAGTGTCTGATAAATGCAATTGATTGCTTTACTGATTAATTGAAAAAGTTATTCAATTAACTGAATTACGTTACTACTTATTTGTCTTTACTCTCTATTAAATAATGTCTATTTACTCCTTGTTCATTGTCGCACACCCTTCAGCTGTCACAGAAATACAAACCGACATACATCTGAATTCAAATTTTTGTATTACACATCAATAATATTTTTTTTTAGAAATATTTGTAACCCAAGTAATGTACTTCAAATTGATTACTTTCAGTGAAAGTCAGTAACTATAATCTGATTACAAGAATTTAAAATGTAATGTATTACACTATTTTTCCAATTACACCCAGCACTGTCAGTTAGACCAGGGGTTTTCAAACTGGGGTCAAAGGGGTGCTAGGGGGTCCGCAGAAAATCAAAGTGGGAAAAAAAGCATATTATATAGGGATGCAAAATTAATCGTATTTTAACTGCGATCACGGTTTATGCCTCTCATGGTTAATTAAGTGTAACCGTCTGCAATATTAGTGAGCTAGCAAACAAAAATTATCAGCCCGGTAAAGTTGAAACTTTTTACTAATTTTTATTATAAGATGTGTCTACGGATGACAGATCAAATCACAAGCTCTTTTGAAGTCTATTTTTTTTAACTCAACTGACCAATCACGCTCTCTTCAAAAGTTCGCCACTGACCAATCAGTTTCAAATTCGAGCACGCATTGAAATACAGAGCCGCAGTAGTTTGAGTATTGTATATATCGTATGTGCGCTGCTTTGATTACACAAGGCTCACAATAGAAAGATGGAAAATGCTGCTTTCGGAGACTATCCGGAGGTATGATGAAAATCAGGTGTCTTTTAAACCGTTCTGAGACCTGTTTCCATAAGAGTTCCATTCATTCAACAGCACTGTCGGTTTAAAGCCATTAAGAGTACGCTGACCACATTAAAAAGTGCTCCAGATTTACTTCAATTGCACATGTGTGTAATTTCAAGTATCATTGGTCATTACAAGGGATTAAAAAATCTAAAATAAACCCATGGCACCAGGGTTTTGTGGACCGAGGAGGAGATGGGAGAATTTTCCTATGTTTAGATGGAGCACTAGAGCCTGTCAAAGCTGTTGTCAACAGAAACAGCAAACACACTTCCATCATTTTTTTCCCCAACAAAATAAAGGATTAAGACTGGATAGCATTGCTGCCTGCTAAATTATTACAGAAATATATTACTATTGTTTATTGCAATAATAATAATAATAATAATAATAATAAATTATTTTTTAAAGGGAACTTAAGTGTGAAAACCCTACAGAGACACTCTTATATTGGAAGTAAAGCATGGGCAAAACATGACTTAATTTTGGTCAAATCATTTAATAGTTTTTAGTTTAAACACCTTGAATTGATATCAGAGCAGTGGCAACAATATTTTTTTCTAAATTGTGCAGCCCTGTAATTAAAATTAAATAAATAAAACCATTTCAAAGGCAGAAAACTCGTCATTAATAATCGTGATAAAATTTTTGAGCAAAATAATCATCATTATCATTTTAACCATTATCGTGCAGCCTAAAGAGGCGGTCACACTAGTCTTTGAGCACGCACATTTTTCAGACAGCACAACGCACCAGGATATGATGTCACATGGGAGGGCTTCTGGTGTAAGTAAATAATAAATCACAAATAACAAATAATATTATATAACTAATATTATACAAAAAATGTCCAAATATAACTTTCTTGCAACAATAAATCTCACAGCTTTGAAATATGTATCCTTTGAATTGAGCCAAGAGGTCAGTGTATGATGTTTCAGTCTCCTATTGGTCGCACGTCCTCTTGTCATACAAATTCACGGTTCAGAGCTCACCAAGCTTGAACTTTGGTACGCAGCGTAGTTTGATTTTTTTTTTACATGAGCTCACATTTCCACTCTGCTCCATTTGGATGCATTTGAATGGGAGTGAATGGAGCGCTAAATGTAGTGTGACTGCCCCTTAACGTTATACGTTATTCAAGGACCCGATAGCAGTCTGGGGGGTTCCTTGCAAGAGGATCACCATATCTGGGGGTCCTTGGCATCAAAAAGTTTGAAAACCCCTGAGTTAGACGGCTCTGCCTGTCTAAATGGGCGGTTCTCGGCCAATTTAAAATGCAATACAGTCAAGACCTTTGCTGTTTTGGTCAAACGTCTGGTTACGCGAGATTAGACAAACACTTATTCCTTGGATCTACTTATACACATATATAGAGTATTCACATATAAGGTTGCTGTCTGACCTCCAAACAATTTAGTATGTTTTAATTGTGATCCTAAGCAAAGTCTTCTACAGTAAAGTATGTTAATAATAACCCTTTTAAAAATTCAGAAGTAATTCTTGTCATCATGTTCACAGTGCAAAAAGGACATGCATTCTGTGTCATTTAAAAATCAGTCTATGTTGTTGCAACCATGCTAAAAGTTGCATTTCTGCCTCTTGCTTTGAGGTTTTCTTCTCTATGACATGAAACTCCCCCGTTGGAAAGATTAATTATTTTTTCTAAACCAGAGAGTGTCTTCAGACCTTCAGTCACACAGTCTGTGGTGCAACATGTAATGAGGACACAAGGTTGTTTTTGATGATGAAGCCTTCAACCCATGTACCATTAAAGTGACTGCTCGAGGTGATGATGAAAAACATCAAAACCCACAGAAACCAATAACTGCATGACTTAATGAACCTCATAGGTGCAGATTTGTTGTCACTGTCCATCTAAAGTTTTATGTTTTCACTGCAAAGTATAGTGCATAGGCTGTTTGTTGAGATAGCATGAAAGGGATAATTCACACAAAAAAGAAAATTCCAAACTCATATGACTTTCTATCTTCCGTGGAACACAAACATTTTTCTGTCTCTGTTACCATTTACTTTCATTGCATGGAAAAAAAAAAAAAAAGATGCAATAAAAGTGATTGGTGACTAAGGCTCAGATCCTAACCTTCTGCCTAACATCTCGTTTTGTGTTCCACAGAAGGAAAAAGTCATACGGATTTTGAACAGTATGAGGGTGAGTAAATGATACATTTTCAGGTAAAATATCCCTTTAACAGATTTTAAAGTTAATTGATGCAGGAACCAACCCAAATAAATGGCTGCACTAGAGGGCACTATTGATGCACCCGGTATTGCCGACCATCTCTTCTCTACTGGGAGGAACCACCCCATTTCATTTCCATCATAGCTTTAATATCTTATTTGATAATGTGTGTGTTAATTTGAGAAACACACACACGCACCATCCTCAGCAGGTTTGATGATGACATCAAGAGGCTTTATGCACTATTTATATTCAGGACTGTGATGTCAGTCATCCTAAAGAAAGATTTCCTGTAAAACAATGTAACTGTGACTGCTCATTTTAAACAAAGGTTTGAGGACAATGTGAGATTCTTATTTTAATTACCTGCTCCCTGCTAAATGCAACAATGAATGTGGGTCTTTATTGTACATAGTTGTTTATTGTTCATTGACTTTACAATCTGACAGACTGCTGAATAACCCTAGCTTTTGCAGTCGATATTTAAATATGTTGCTATCTCTCAGTGCAATAGGAGTTAACTCATCCCACATTGCATTCCAACCTCTGTATAAAAGGCCACCGACCCACTTCTCACCCTGTTCTAATGGCAAGCCATTTCTCTTTTGTTGTCATGCTCACTTCATAAGAGAAAAAAGACCTCATGAATGCTCTCTGCCCCAAGTGCCTTTAAGCAGAGAGGAGTGTTTGACATATTGTCACCATGGTAAAGAACTCCCAGCAACAACAAAGCCATCCTGGCTATCACAGATATCCCTGGTGCCTTTGAAAGATATTGTCTTGGATAAAAAAACTCCCATTTGTTTAAGACAAGCAGGGCGTTGGTGCTCAGTTCTGTGATAACAAGAAATAAAAATATAATAAAACAAATGGAAGAGGCTATCACGCCAATTTTGAGAGCTCCATTCTTTGATGAGGATGTCACGCTCAGACTCTCAAATGATTGTGTCAGCTACAAGAGACTCGTGCTTCCTGTGGTGTTGCTCAAAAGTGATGAGAACTCATCTGGTCTGACAGGAGCTTTTCATTGAAGCCATCTCTTCCCCTTAGTCAAGTAAGTAAATCAATAATTTAGCTTATATTCCTCTATTTCAACAGCAGTCTTGCAATAAGAAGAGCGTTGATGCCAAACGGTACATGCTGAAAATGGATAGCATAGTTCTTGCTTATTCTGCTAAAAGCAGTGGATAAATTAAGTGGTGTGAGGTATTTGTGATCTTATTTTACCTTCAGCTCTATGAAATAGGATAGAGTTCAGGCCACATTCCCATGGGCATTCCTTCGTGAGAATATTAATTCAAGTTGTTTGTGCTCCAGTTCAATCTGCAGATTTGACTGCTGCTCTTCAAGCAATCCATGTGGAAATAATCTGAGATTATCCTTCCCTTCTGATGCTCATGGATTTCAATGGATTTCCCAAAACAAGTGCAGCCCTATTCATACACTGAAATGACTAGGTCATCTTTTTGTCTGGATAGCATCTGTTTTTGTCAGCATGCTTGCTATGATTAAGGGAAACAGGCCTTTTTGAAAAAACCTAAACTTAACCGATATGGTCATAAAAAGCGAAATGTGAGATGTAAAAGCAACCACATCATTTTGTTGTGCTTCTTTGGCTCATGTGTTGACTTGCATGCTCTTCAGGATATGTAACCGGGTTCTATCCATCTCAAGTGCAACAATTTATCAGTTAACTACAGCACAATTTGATTGCACTTAAACAAGCTTGTAGCAGGTTATGCAATGTAAACGTTACAGTTTTTGCATTACAAGTCATGCACTATAGTCAGTGTTTTGATGTCATAAGATAGCTTTGTGTGAGGAACAGATGGAAAAGTGTTTATAAACTGATAATCTGTTATTTTACTTGTGATTTGTGTGAAAGAGAATAAAAGTCATTGTTGATGTAGTGCCTCTTGTGTTTATTTCTCCAGGAAACTGCCATGATACATACAACGAGCCACGTTAAAATAATTTTGCAAAAATGTAGGTATAGTTGCATGTATCTATGAGACCAGATTGAAAAATGTGAGTTTTGATGCTTTTAGTCCGTGTCTGTTAGATTTGAAGCCATCTACATATATGCTAGTGTACTTCCAAAAGATGACAAAATTAACTTTTAGCAGATAGAGTAAATACTAATTCAAAATTTAAAGTCGTTCTTTTCCTGGAAAAAAAGACTAAAATTATTAATGACTCATGCTGCACTAAATAGATTTTTGCCCAATCAAATGCTCTCTAAAATGAGAATTATTACCATCTGCAAACAACTTAAGCCGGCACCACACTAGACAATTTTTCCAGTGATTTTCAGGTGTGAGCTTCATGGAGGCAGACAAAGTGCACATTAGTGTCTGACAGCGGGAGGGACTCCCAGCTGAGTTAATGGTTGCAGCAATGGAAAAAAGGATCCAACATGACAGAAAAAAATCGTTCTGTCGCTGGGGCGGGCTTTTGTGTTCTCTTCAAGTGGCCAGTGAGCTTCTTCTTTTACTGAAGAACTTATAAGATGTCAAACTGATCCGAATGCTTTCATCTGCGATCGCACATTAAAATTAATTATGAAAATCAGAAAGCAGAGGCAGAACTCTCTGTTTTTATTTAACGTAATTGCTTTACAAACTGAAATCTGCATATGGACATACGCGTTCTACGGCAAGCAACAAGGTATGAATCGCTTCCTAAATCACCCTTTTACAATTGTTTATGCTCACGCGGTAGTTCTGTTGTTATTTCGGTGAGCTCCACGTGTCAGAATCAGGTAAAGACAGTTGTGGTGTGTTGCAGTGTTTGTCACCCCTTCACCATTCTTAATCGGCAAGTGTTTCATACCTCTGACAGAAGAGAGCGAGATCTCAGCAAAACAGTCTACATGTGACATCTTTGGCCAAAAATAAGCTGTTTTCAGTCTGCTAGTGTGGCACCAGCTTAACAAGTAGCAATAATGTTTTGTGGCTGTGAGGTAATGAAAGCTTGTTGCCTACATTTTTTCTCCAAAAAAAGCCCTTCAATATGTCCTAAACTTCCTGTTTCAACAGGAAATACACTGACATAGGACTAAAAAAACGAGAAATGTCATGGTGTCTTTGATTACAAATGGCAGCTATGCTTTTAACAAGACACTAGCCCATGAAGAACATGTAGGTTTTGAGTAATCTTGGCCAATCAATGTCCCAGATGTCTTTCTAAACCCAGATAGAAACATGTTTTACAGATGTACTGAAACCCCCTCAGGCTTTCCCTGCACTTTCAGCTGTGGAGTCCTTAAGGCTTTACTATCCTACAAGCTAGCCTCTCCCAGCAGGCCCCAAGCAACCGACCAACCCGGGCCCCATTTCGAAAATGTTGCTTAAATTACATACATTTTAATAATTACATAAAATTGATTTTAAATCATAATTTTAAATTCATCCTATCAGCTGTTGTAGCCATGTACAGTACATTCAAAATGTTTAATGAAATAAAATTCTAGTTCAAGAAAATTAATGCTTATTTTCCAGTTTTTTTGACAACACAGTGATAAAAAGCAATATTTACCTACATGTATTTTTACAAAACACTTTTTTTTTTTTTTTTTTTTAATGAACAGGGTGTAGAGAACCTACTACTTCAATCACTAACATTTTGGAATTCAGTTGTTATTAGGGCCCGTGCACTGAAGGTGCAGGCCTGCACCGGTGGTGCTAAAGCCCTGTTGTTTTTGGAATGTTTTTTCACAATTATTATTATTATTATTTTTAATGCATTCACCCATTTATCTGGTATTCATCATGCTTGAAAACTCAAGAAACTTGGCACACACATCAGACCTGCATAAAATCAAAAAGTTATGTAGTGTTTAGGCTTGGGTGTGGTCGAGGAGCTCTACAGCACCTCCAAACGCAGGCAATGGTTGGGATGAAGTTGCTCAGATGTGCACAAGGTTTGGTATGGTTACTGCTCTGATCATGTTAGACAAAGTTCACTTGGTTGTATTTGACTCCGCCCAACAGGAAGTCAGCCATGTTGGATGGACAGTGGGATTTTCACATTTTCCCGCGATGTTTTGAGGGGCTTACGATGGCTGAAAACTTATTAAATATTACACAAACATTTGTCTTAGGACATATTTTGATTTGATATTGCAATTCAGCATAGACGTGCCTAATCGGTTCCACAACGCCCCCTAGTTCGTAAATGCATATTTCATTTTTCAAAACTCTTGAAACTTGGCACACCCATCAAAGTTTGGCTAGATTTTAGAATTATTTTGTCATTTGTCTTGGGTGTGGCCAGTGGACTCCATAGCACCCACATTTCAAATGAGTTTATCGCTGTGGTTGCCAGAGAGGTTGTCTGATATTCACAAGTTTTGGTGAGGATGTTGTTCTCACCATGTCAGACATATTTCCCTTTGGCTTGTATTTGCTCCGCCCAACAAGAAGTCAGCCATTTTGGTTTGCTTGAAAAATGCATGCCCTGGAATTTGAAATACTCCTCCTAGGGAATTCATGTTACAGGTACCAAATGTGGGTGACATCATGCCAAGACATTGTGATGCTAATATGTGTAAGCATACTTGGCAATAAAGCTGATTCTGATTCTGATTCTGATTCTATGTGTCTAACCCAGTTCTGAGTGCCAATTACAAGAAATGTCCAATAGTGGTCAGCCAAGCTCCATTGTTGAATGATTCCCAAACACTTTCAGATATCTAGAAGGGAACCCTCTTTCGTCAACTTCTCGCACATGCGCAGTCTGTTATGTATGTCTAAGTATGTGTAACTACGTTCTTCAGTGAACTATGTTTATCAAAAGAATGACAGATAAAGTTATAGATCCATTTAAGATGGCTTGCAAAATAACAACGTCTGTATCTTAGAAATAACAGCTTGTATTTGGGAGCAGTGACATCACTTTCCTCCCCATGTGGTCCAAATCGTTCCGAACTGGTGTGTCGTTCATTTGTGCTAATTTGTGTTGTTAAAAGAAACACTGTAACTATTTATCTTCCATAGAAATAGCATGAAACTTTTCGGGAGCAGTGACGTCGCTCCAAATCGCTCTGAACCGGTGTTGTTCATTTGTGTCGTTAAAAGAAACACTGTAACTATTTATCTTCCTTAGAAATAGCATGAAACTTTCGGGAGCATTGACGTTGCTCCAAATCACTCCTTAAAATCACTTGCTGTTAAAAGAAACATCATAACATATTCCTTTCTTTGTATTTAACAAGATAGCTTTTGGGAGCCGTGAAATTATTCCAAGTTTTTTCGCAAGTGAACAGCCACAGTATTCAGCTCTGAATATGTTTATTAGTTTTAATTCTGCTAGAAGCTGGCATGACTTGTATTGACGGTATTTGTGTAATTGCATAGTCCTATATATTAGATAATATTCAAAATATTTATTTTAAATTTCAGCACAGTGTTTGAAATCATGTTACGTGCCGTTCACATGCTTGAATGCATTTGTTTTTGCACTAAAATTATACGCAGTGCCACAAAGAGCAAAACGTTTGTGTCTCAACTCAAGACATTCTTTTTAATTTGACATGGCATCTAAAAACACAAACAAGCCTTCAAAGACGTCTATCTAGCACACGTTTACATTGAAATCATTTATAACTTGTGCAATAGTAGTATATTTAGATTAAATTTTCTTGTACACATGATCAATCAACGTTCCATTTTCAGTGGTAGGTTCTTTGACACACTGAACGTAGCCTAGGTTTGCCATCAATGTAGACATTGCGTGTGTTTTCAATTCATCATGGTTCCAATCACCAATTAAAAAGATATTATCTGACATATTGTTTAATGTATTGCAGAGTTTGGCAACATATTTTTGAAACAAAGATAAGCGATATTGTGGTGGCCTGTAAATAACATCTATGATTATATCAAGTTTGTTGAGTTGACATATTATGCACTCTCTGTTAACATTGGGAATGTCCAAAATATTGTAATCATTATTAGTTCTACAGTATATGCCAACACCACTATGTTTTTGGTGTTGGATTGAGTTTAATAGAGGGTTGTCTGTACTGTAAGCAAAACAACATGGTGCACGGTGAATGTGGTAGCCTTCAATGCAAGTGGATTCACTTGATATGTTTTCAGGCAGCCATGTCTCTGAAGCCGTTGAAATCTAGCAAATGGCAGTGTAAACCCTGAACATTCAGTAGGAAAATTGAAAAAGATTTGTTGCTGTTATGTGGTGAAATATTATAAAGTTCAACTGTGGCATTGTGTTGATACATTCTTGAATGTTGTTTTTGCAGTTGCTTTATCAGCAAAATCTTGAATGATCAACCCATGCAAAGTCTTCACTCAACTTAAAGCAACATATGCCTGTCCAGTTGCAAAAATATTTTTTAATGATATGACTGCTTCATTGACAGTTAATCCTTGCACTTTGTGTACAGTGCAAGCACATGCCAACTTTAATGGGAACTGTTTATGCAACCCACCCTTGCTGTTAACTCGCTCTTCCTCTAAAGTAATTGGAGTGGAATTCATGATGTTTCTATGTGGTGGTGTATGCTTTCTAGCTGTATTACCAACTTTATCATCATCAAACTGAATAAGTACTAATTTCACAATTGTGTTGTTGTATTAAGGGCCATGACTGTTACAGTACCACAGACACCATTAACAAGCCCATCAGCGACATCATTATTCTTAATTAACATGACTCGCGCACCTTTACCTAATAGAAACATTTCTGGAAAACAGGAATTGAATACTTTGGAAAAGTGTCCCTTTTTAAGTTGCATTTGTCCAGTTTGTTGATTTTTCTCAAAATCCTGAGCCTCTACTCAAATGTGGTCTGGGCAATATGCAATTATCTGTTTGATGTTATGCTCTTCCACTTGCGTATTTGTAGAGAAAATGTGTAAAGCAGAAGAGGTTTGCCCAGTTTCCCTACTTTTGAGCATATTTAAGTCGTTAAGTGATAGTGAGGAATTCTTGCTACTTGTACGCAATCTATTCAATATTTCCGCAAAAGCTGAGTCTTTTTGTCTAACAATGATTGTTAATTCTGACAGTGCAAATGTGCTGTTTCACAAATCCAATGGAGCATTTTGCAAATACAATGGTTTTCCTCTCACAGGAGGCAATTGAAAAAAATCTCCCACGGCAATTATACTAACTTTACAAAATGGAGAGTAGTCACCTGTCTGTTATATTAGTCTAAGCCTACCATGGACATAGGCTAGTAGGCTGTGGTTTACTATAGAAATGTCATCTACAATCAGTATATGCAAGTCACTAAATACCACACACATTGTATTTATTTTTCTTCTCCTAAAGGTGTGTAAGGCAATTTTACATCTGTCCCGAATGAAAATGTACTATGGATGGTTTTGACACCCTAGTTGAAAACAGCAATTCCAGTAGGTGCTGTCAATAGAACAGAAACTTTGTCTGGTGCAGTTGCAATTTGGGATAATAATCTGGTCGCTTCATAATGAATAGCTCTGATTAAATGTGACTTTCCTATTCCTGCACCTCCAGTAACAAATACATGGAAAGGCTCTGGCTTTTTACCTCTAAATTTCTCTAAGCACCACTGTCTTACTTGATAGAAAATTTATTTTTGTTTGGAGTTCAGAGACCTAAGTAGATTGCGAGCATCTGATCTACACAAGACATTCAAACTAGATTCAAATCGATTGCTTATTTCATTTTGAATGGATACATCAGGAATTATATCAACATGCTCATCAAGTTCTTTTGATGAATCTCTAATTTGTTGTTGACATTCCAAGTGCTCTGACTCCTGCTCAGGACACATCTCACACGTTTTCCAGTTTGACCTGGCTACATTTTGCGAGGGCCCTACGTCTCCCTGTGACGGGGGACCCCTCGTTTATTATTGTTATAACCCAACAATTATTCGTTGTTGTCCAGTTTTTCGTTATAATACAGTATGATACAGTATTATTATTATTATTATTACTTTGAGGATTTTGTTGGATACAATAGTAATATATTTCTGTCTTATTTACTTTACTTTCACCTGGAGCTTATATCCTAATGTTGCAGTGTATTGTTCATCATGTTGCAAAAAGCTGTATATTATGCAAGCATCGTGGCAACATTCGTAACAGTAACAGTAAACATACAAGGCATGACAGCCCCTCAACACACTAGAGCAGAAGGGGAAAAAAAATTTATTGCCGTTTATCAAGTGTTGAAAATTTGCTTGGTGCAGAATAATATGGAATCATGTTAAACATTGTAACAGTCACCTCTTTGCAACCTGAACTTGTTAAAAATGTTAAATCTTTGTGACACCTGCACTAAAAACAATTTAGACAGTGCAACGAATGAAACAGAACGCAGGTGTCTCCACATGCATTTTTGAGACCTGAAGTTATTTTTGATGATGCAGTGTCTAAAATTGTGCCGGTCCTGCGTAAGACACTGAAGAAACAGCGAGACACAGTGAAGCAGTCAAGGACGTTCATCCAGTGCGTTTACATAGTAAAACAATGGAAAAACAGAGCAGACATACGCAAAAACGATTTTGGTGTGAACGGCCCCTAACTCATGGGCGAAACAAGTTCGGAAGTCCTGTTTATTTTTTCATAAATTACAAACCCAAAATCCTACTTGAAAAACTGACCCCAACCTGGCGGACCTCTAATGTAAATTGCTCTAAGAGCACTGACAACAGCGTATTCACGCGTGTACCCAGAACATCATGTCACCCCTCAAGTGGTTTTTGCGGAACCGCTACTGGCCACTCCAAGTACCAATTGAGTGTTGATATCAAACCTTGATGAAGTGCTAGAGGACTGGCAATGGCCTGAGGGGAAAAAGGATGCAGAGATCACAAAAAACAAACATTAGTGAGAGGATTTAAGGGTGAGACTGCGAGTCCGAGGGTGGGAGAAGTCTCAGATGGAGGAGAATTTCACAACAACAGATCTACACTGAGGTCCTCAGGCACAAATCAACTAATAGATAGATAGATGGCCAAACAGTAAGACAGTTAGACAGGAAATTACAAGGAACTGTCATGTGGAAACAAGCTTTGCTTTTTCAATTTACATCCAATTAATTTCAAGTAATTGCCTAATGCATAGTTTTCATGATTCCTTCATGAACACCATGCTAGTTTCTTGTCTTTAAGGTCCATCATACTAGTAAGTGTCATGTTGCATTGAGCTTTAACAATGTCAAACAGTAATACAGAACAGATATAAAAATGAAATCAAATGAAAACCTTTTATATAGTTTTTGAACTGCAACAGCACTTTGTTGAAATAGAAACATCTGCCCAAGGTAGTGTGACTACACTTGCACAGCACATCTATATTAAACAGCAAACGTAGGCCTGTTAAAATTCAAACTCTTCATGCTCTCTCACACTTCTGACAGTTAAATCTGAAATTGTATTCTCTTTCTCAGGGCTCCAAGGTTTAATGTGTGGAAGACTTTTAACTACTTACTTTACCTTACGGATATATGAAACCTGTGTCTGTCTTTGATTCGAAACCCTGAAAGACCTTATAGGCCGTGAAACGGCATGAAGGATTTCAGTATCAGGAGGCCTGCAGTGTCCACGATAAATAAGCAGTAGATTGTTTGTTTACCCCATGAAAAACAAGTGGGAGTAGAGAGGCTGGGGGGAACAGATGGACAATGACTTTGGGGGGCTTCAGAAACACTTCAGCCGCAAAGCCGCTTCACCTCACTGAGGGGTTTGGCAAAGTAAAAGACACCCTCTTGTCTGCTCATGCTCCTGATGTCTGAAAATGAGCTGGGACAGTTCCCTCACCACGCTCAGATATGTCAGTGTGATTGGTGCCTCCATAACATCTTGCACTTGTGTTGACAGCAGCTTTTGACAATCACGGCTGGCAAATCAGCCTGTTCTCCGACAAAAATGACCGGTGGACACCATCCTGTTTATGACAAGCAGGGCAAGGCTCTGGTCACCCGTGAGCATGCCTCATTTCTAGCAGTCGAAGACCAAATCTCACAGAGCTCCCTGGAAACACACACCTGTTTTGGCACTAAAAGTATCAAGGAATAAGTCCATCTGTCACTTATGAGGCACTGCTGATGTTTTTTAATCAGTGTGGCAATATGATTGCAGTTGCACAGTGGAATTATTGAGCCACATGTAAACAGGCAACTTTAGGCATAGAGGCTGGCCATAATTGAATTCAATATGATCTTTTATGTCAGGGAAGGAAACAAAGAGAGCTTGCTGATATGAGTAGGCAACCATAAAAGGCTGGCTACAGTGCTTTTCTTTGCAGTCTGCAAAATCCTTTGAGGTTTGGCATTGCTTTGAGATTATGAAGTCAGAAATACATCAAAGAATCAAGCAATGAATTGCCCATTATTGCCAAATTATTACTGTTTGGAGATGCAGCCAGGATTGTGTGCAGCTATTTCTCTCTCTCCTCCATTTAAAACTTTTCTACTGTAGATTTCTACCATAGGGATAATATCTGCTGCAAAATTAGCAGTAAATTTGCAATTTAATAAGAGAACAAGCATACATTCCAAGGATCACACTTTTTGTTTTGTTTTTAAACCATATTCTATTAAACTGACCAATGTTTGAGCATAAAGAGATGCTCCCTATCTATTTGCTGCAACATTTTCATAAAAAATATAAAGACCAGGGTGAGTTGTCACTTTTTACTCAAATGAATATTCTCAAGGTTTTTGAAAGTCAGTTTCTGTATTGGCACATATGATTGACAATACAAACTACTAAACACATCCACATTTGTCATTGGCCAGGAAAAAAGATGCAGTTCATTTAGCACATATCAACCTTTTGTCAACCCAGTAGTGGGGTATGTTGTCACACTGTATGGGTTAAATCAGTGGTTGTCAATTTTTTTGGTCATGCACCCTTTCAAAATTAACTTGTTTAGCTTAAATAATGAAAAGTTACTGTGAAGGCAGTCGATAAGGAGGACACGGGAGGCAGGTTGCTCCACTCACAGGTAAGGATTTTAATGACCACACTTCAGCGCTCAAAGCTTCACACACTATTCTCTTCAGTTTCACAATAATAAATTCTTAGCTTCACAATAATAAATTCTTAGTTCACAATAATGTCTTCAGCTTCACAACAATCACTTTCTAGACCCAGGCTCGCTCTCTCCTCTGCTGGTTGTGTGGCTGCTTTTATGGCATAATTTTTAGGCATAATTTAGCTCAGGTGTAAGCGCCCTTACCGCTTTCTCTCTCGGGCACTTGACCACGCCCCCGCTGCCACATACCCCCCACCGCCTGACTCAGGCCAGGGAGCCATCCGGCCTGCCTACCACTCCACCCCCATTTCTGGAAAGGAAGTCAGCGACAGCCATCTGCGCCCCCAGTCTGTGGATCACCTTGAATTTAAAAGGCTGGAGAGCCAGATACCACCGGGTGATCCGCGCACTGGTATCCTTCATGCAGTGGAGCCATTGGAGTGGGGCGTGATCCGAGCAGAAGGTGAAGGCCTGCCCCAGCAGGTAGTACCGGAGAGTGAGGACCACCCACTTGATGGCCAGACACTCCTTCTCCACGGTGCTGTACTTTGTCTCCCTTAAGGAGAGCTTACGGCTGATGTACAGTACCGGGCGCTCCTCCCCCCCCACCACCTGCGAGAGTATGGCCCTCAGTCCTCTGTCTGAAGTGTCCATCTGCAATACAAAAGGGGGAGAGAAGTTAGGTGCATGCAAAAGCGGCCCCCCACAAAGTGCGGCTTTAACCTGCGAGAACGCCTGATGGCACTGCTCTGTCCACTGGACTGGGTCTGGAGCTCCCTTTTTAGTGAGATCAGTCAGCGGGCAGGTGACGTCCGAATAATTAGGCACAAACCTCCTGTAATAGCCAGCCAGTCTCACCCCCTTTTTGGTCTTGGGACTCGGGCAGGTCGCAATCGCCGCAGTTTTGTCAATTTGGGGACGCACCTGCCCATGGCCAAAGTGGAACCCCAGATACTGTACCTCCACCCGCCCAATCGCGCACTACTTGGGGTTTGCTGTGAGCCCCACCCGTCGCAGCGATCTCAGAACCGCCCTCAGATGCTGCATGTGCCTCTGCCAATCATTACTGTAAATGATGATGTCATCTAGATAGGCAGCGGCATAAGCCGAATGCGGTCTGAGGATTCGGTCCATGAGATGCTGAAACATAGCCGGGGCCCCAAACAAACCGAACGGAAGTATCACAAATTGGTGCAATCCAAACGGCATGGAGAAGGCTGTTTTTTCATGGGAAATTGGTGTCAAGGGGATCTGCCAATAACCCTTTGTCAAATCCAATGTCGAATAAAATCGAGCAGTACCTAACCGATCAAGCAACTCATCAACGCGGGGCATCGGGTACGCATCAAATTTAGACACTGGTTGACTTTTCTATAATCCACACAGAACCGTATAGATCCATCGCTCTTGGGAACCAGAACAACTGGGCTGGGCCAATCGCTGTGGGATTCCTCTATTACCCCCATATTGAGCATTGCATCCAATTCCTCCCGAACTATTTTCTTTTTGTGTTCGGGCAAGCGATAGGGACGGCTACGTACCACCACTCCCGGTTCGGTCTCGATGTGGTGCTGGATGAGGTTCGTATGACCTGGTAGAGGGGAGAACACATCTGCAAATTCTTGTTGCAACTTGGCAACCCCTGCGAGCTGGTATGGTGAGAGATGGTCTCCGCAAGTGACCGGAGTGTTCTGATTAGGTTTTTTATTCACCTCCGGCCCGAGCTCCGCCCTCTCCGGAACTGCCATAGCCAATGTCACAGGGACCACCTCCCTCCACAATTTCAGGAGGTTGAGGTGATATATTTGACATGCGCCCCCTCTATCAGTTCGCTTTACCTCATAATCGAGATCCCCCACTCGTCGTATAACCTCAAAGGGTCCTTGCCACTTGGCGAGTAATTTGGAGCTCGATGTGGGGAGTAATACGAGTACCTTATCTCCTGGTGCAAATTCACGCAGCCGAGCTCCCCTGTTATACAGCTGGCTCTGTCATTCTTGAGCTTGGAGCAAATTCTCCTGTGTTGGTTGCCCCAAGGTGTGAAGTTTTGCTCTAAGATCAAGAACCTACTGGATTTCATTTTTGCTATCTGAAGTTCCCTCCTCCCAAGCTTCGCGGATGACATCAAGCACCCCGCGTGGGTGCCGCCCATACAGCAGCTTGAATGGGGAAAATCCCGTGGAGGCTTGCGGGACCTCTCGAACTGCAAATAACAGGGGGTCCAGCCATCTATCCCAATTTCTGGCATCCCTGTGCACGAACTTATGAATCATATTCTTAAGGGTTTTATTAAATCGCTCAACCAGGCTGATCTGTTTGTGGATGGTAAACGCTGGTGTGGATTGACTTAATGCCCAATAATTCGTAAAGCTTGCGTAGTGTCCGTGACATAAAAGTTGTGAGTGCCTCTGCAACACTGCGTGCTGAGATGTTGCGCAAAGGCAATGCTTCCGGATATCGCGTTGCATAATCCACTAGGACTAATACAAAGCGATGTCCGCATGCTGTCTGCTCTAATGGCCCGATGAGGTCCATGCCAATTCTCTCAAAGGGGACCTCAATCAAGGGAAGGGGGTGCAAAGGCGCTTTTTGGGTGGCCGGTGGATTCACTAGTTGACATTCACGGCATGCCGCACACCACCTGCGGACATCGCCGCCAATGCCCGGCCAATAAAAACGGGCTATTAAGCGGTCCAGTGTCTTTCTTTCCCCTAGGTGACCTGCCATGGGATTATAGTGAGCCACCTGGAACACCATTTCCCAGCAGCTCCGTGGTATTAAGAGCTGGGTTGTGTCTTCCTTTGTTTGAGCATCCTGCATCACTCTATACAACCGCTCATTTATAGTGCGACACTCGGTCAGAGTTTTTGACCATCAACCACTCTCACTTGGTCGAAGGTATGCTTGAGGGATTCGTCTTGCGACTGCTCCAAAGGCAAATCCCCTTCGGGAAATCCCCTGAGGATGGGAGGGGCCGCAGCCTCTCCCCCCCTCACGTCATCTTTACCTGGAGCTGATGAAGACGTCCCCGGCTCCGCCTCTCCCGCCAGAGCATCGCGCACTTCACATCCCACTGCTTTTACGTAGGACCCATCTGCACATATTCCCTTTAATACATTCCAAAATTCAGGCCAATTAGTCCCCAGAATCAGCGGATGGGTGAGGCGGGAACTAACCGCGGCCTCCACTCTATGTTTTGTTCCCCGAAATTTAATTGCAAGGATCACCACAGGGTATTTGTGGTGCACACACTTCACCCTCACCGTTTTAGCTGTGCCCAATGCCCTGTGTTGAACCAAACGTTGGTGGATAGTGGTTTGATTACAACCTGTGTCCACCAAAGCTTGGTGAGTACCCCCCTTGATTCTTACCGGTATCCGGTACGCTCCGGCTCGGTTGGGGGGCAGCCTGAGGGGCATCAGGAATCCGGACCACCGCCACAGTTACACTTAAATAAAAATAAAATATCTGAATAAACTTTGTCACTAAGCCTACATTGTTCTGATATTTTCTGTACACTTCTGTGTAACAAAATAAAACATTTTAATTGTATACTTTTTAAAATATAAAAAAATAGGATAAATAAAAAGTGATACTGGAATAGCTATCTCAAAAAGAAAAATTCTGTCATCATTTAGTTGTCACAATTGCTGCCATTAAACAGCCTTGAATAGGCTTTTCAACTTAATAAAAACAATTCATGATCCAGCAAAAATGAAAAAGGTAACATACAAAAATATCAAACCATTGTTTTGGCCATTACAAATATACTTGTTCTGAGAACACGTTTCAAACTTTTGTTTAAAATCTACCTTCATTATATAGTTGACCCTTGCCTTATATATGTATGCCAGTGTGGTTTTATTGTGTTCACTTGTTTAACATAGAGCTATGGCAAAAATATTACGAAATTTTAGTTTGGAAAATATAATTCACATAAATTACTCTAATTTGAGCCAGTTTTGAACTAGGTATTTGAAAGCAATGTACAAATCAACTGCTAGAGAAAACAAGCATTTGTGTCATTGTAGTTACTATATCTGTTGTGACAACTTCCCCTATGGCAAGTAGCTCTGGTCTCCCCCATAATAGTTCTTATTTTGTCTACATCACAGTTGTGTTCGCAAAGTACTGAAATACATTGTCACTGATGTTTTAGGAATTATTAGTGTACAATATTGCAATATTTTTTCACAAGAGTCGTAAGAATAATAGCTGAAAGTAGGCTGAATGAGCAAATATGGACTTATTTTAAGTCACAACTGGTGTATGAGCAATGGCGAAATTGGCCATGCTGTTTAAGAAGAAAGGGAGTAATAATCTTAATGTCTCTCCTATAAATAAGTTTCAAATAGCCATTTCAGCCACTAATGGTTGCATAATTTCATCGTAATAATTGTCCTCCATTAAAGCATGCACAAGGCTGTGTCCCTGAAAGTGTACCAGGAGGAATGGAAGACCAGCTGAAGTACCATCATGTATATCAGAAACATTTCTTTCATTCACTTGTACGGAACTATATTATCTTGAGCCCAGTTGCATTCATTCTCTACTATTCTTCTTTTTTTAGAGCTTTGGCAAGCTGTAAGCCGCACCTGATGGGTCTATTTCTCTTTCCTTTACTGCAAGTATGTGTGGGTCCTGGGGGCTATAGTTGGCTCCTGACCCTCTGAGGGGATTATGTCTCCACACTAACCTGTGAGAGAGGTTGAGGGGGTAATTAAAACTAAATAATAAAAGTTGCTCTTCATTCCAGGGGAGAAATTTCAGATCAATGAAGCCATTGAGGGGTTTCCTGCCCTTGACGTACACTTACAAAGTGTAATTTACAAGGATACTGACTCAGTCACCACAAATCCATTTTCTTCTTGAAAACCATTGACTTATTGAGTTAATAGCCAATGTTATTTTTTAAACATATATATATATATATATATATATATATATATATATATTAGAAACAATACTTAGAACAATATAATACCTACAGTTATGCTAGTGCTTAACCTCCCACAAGTGTTGTGTGCCATTAAGAACTGAATTGAGAATGCCTTTAAATTCCTGAATTTGAATTCATGAAGTAAACAGGATGCACATTTTTAATTGTAATTTCAATTTAAGGAAGAAAAATTTTAATTTAAAGAAATTCTTGAACAGAAGAAAGTCAAAAACTGCTGTAAGTGTAGTTCAGTCTTGACAACTCTTGGAATAAATTTAAGGTAGTATAATATACAATGGTTGGTCTGCTGCTGCAGAGCAAAAGACTTGCTAAAGCCAGACATGCTGTGTTGAGCATGTAAGACAGTGGTTCTCAACCTTTTTTTGATAAACGCCCCCCTACTTCATTCCCTTACCCCAAGTTAACACCTAATTTATGTGAATAAATAATTCTAACAGTGTGACTGAGTTGGAACTCAGGTGGTTCTTATTGATTCAAATTAAATATCTCATGGAATTTCTGAAGGCAAATAAAATCAGTTATATGTTCTTACTCTCGAACAAAAATATTTTAGCCTATTTTGTTTTTAGGATTTACGCATTTCTATTTCATAAAAAAAAAAAAATAGAATATATATATATATATATTTTGCCTTTGCCCTTATGGAAATTTAAATGCATTTGTTTATTTATTTTATTATAGTTTTAACGGTGGTATTTTGAACAAGACCATAGTAAGCACATGGAAGCATGGATCTTCTTCACTGGTTAGATGTAACATGATTTCTATAAGACAAATTATGGTATTTTTGTAATTACAAACAGTAGGCCTACTCTAAACACATGTAAAAACAGTAAATACAAAATATAAATATTTAAAAGTTGTAACAAAAATGTATTATATTCCCTCACTCCCCTAATGTAGCCTATGGCAAATTTAATAGAGCTGAAGAAGTGATATGATAATATGTTGTGACGAGGAGGAGGGCATGGCCGGGCCATGAGGGTGCATGGCCGGTGCTGAATCAGCTGATCAGTGGGAAAGCGAGATAAAGGGGAGCCAGAGATGCCAGTTCAGGAGAGAGAGAGACATACGCGGCCACGCTGCATGTGCGTCTGTGTCCTTATGTTTTATGTTGTTTTAAGTTCATTTATATCATTAAAGTTTATGTTGACTGTTCAGCCGGTTCCCGCCTCCTCCTTGCCCACCTTTACCTGTTACATATGTATTATGAATCTATTTCTGCCTAAAGTACTGTTAGTGTTACTATAGTAAATTCAAGGGTGGTCATGTAGAAATCGGGGGGGTGGTACCGCCCCCGTTGAGAACCCCTGGTGTAAGACATGCTGCTGCTGCACATGTAGACATACATTAAATCCCCTTGAAGCAGTTCTAGATATGTGGTGCTGGGGAGGAGGAGGGTTCAGAGGGAAAACTATCGTAGCATGCTGCAGTAAAACCAAATGTTAGACAAATAGAAAGTATATACAGCTGCACCATGCGAGCTGATTGATTTAACAGATTACACGTTCAAAGGATTTATCAGCTTGCACCATGCAGAGTTTCATGACTGAACTTAGAATTATTTCTTAATAAAATTGAATTACCCATAATCATTTTATCATATGACCAACATATGGCCTATTTCCATAAATTAGCTTTGAAACCTTAAACAGAACACCTAAGAAGTCATCTGTTCTTGCCAATTTTATTGTAGTGAAAGTCCTCTTCCTGTCATTCCAATTCAAATTCCAGTTGAACATAATGTGGGGCTTGGTCAATTCAATTCAAATTCTTATGAATTTTAAGGGGGCCAAGTCTTATATTAAAAAATTGCCCAAGCCTGGTGTGGTATCTTTGGTTTTCTTGTTAGAGGTGTAGTACCACTTTAAACTCAATCAAGAATGACCTCACCAGGATTTGACCACTCCATATGCTAAACTAGGCTACACCTGTCTCACTGGGAAACATAATAATTTCTCAGTATGGCATCATTATGATTCAGTGTTGCAATCAACAGAGACTGAGTGTCATTCTCACTTTTAGATTGACCTGGTCTTTCTTCCCCGATGAGTTCAGCAGGAGTGTGAACACAATAGTCAGCAGTGAAGGGTCAGCTCCTTGCCTGAAGGGCTTTGGCGTTAAACCGCATGGCCTGATGACCTTTGGAAACCATAGAGAATTATTTCACTAAGTTCAAGTCTAAATAAGTTTTCTTAAAGGGATAGTTCACCCAAAAATGAAAATTCTCTCATCATTTACTCACCCTCATGCCATTCCAGATGTGTATGACTTTCTTTCTTCTGCTAAACACAAACAAAGATTTTTAGAAGAATATTTCAGCTCTGTAAGTCCATACAATGCAAGTGAATCGTGGCCAGAACTTTGAAGGTCCAAAAAGCACATTAAGACAGTGTTAAGTAATCCACACGACTCCAGTGGTTTAATCCATGTCTTCAGAAGTAATATGATAGGTGTGGGTGAGGAACAGATAAATATTATTTTAGTCCTTTTTTTACTCTAAATTCTCCTCCCTGCCCAGTTGGTGGCAGAATGTGAAGAATGCGAATCGGCAAAAACAAAATAAGAAGAATGTGAAAGTGAAGATTAATGGTAAAAAATTCTTAAAGTGGCCATGAAATGGAGAATCAAATTTTCCTTGATATTTAGACATAAAAAAGGTAACTGTACTATAAAAACATACTGTAAATTTCAGAACTCAAAGCTTCCTCCCCAGTCCAAAAAGAGCATTTTTAGTTACCTCCCTGCTGAAACATCTCATTTTGATATCTGTGTGGTCGTGACATCACAACACATTGCTAAATTGTATTTACACGTCCCACAACATGCATCATAGCCCCCGTGGCTCCACCCACTGGCACTCAGTTCATATCATAAACAGAAAGAGAGAGAGAGAGCAGGACAGACAGGCCTAGTGCGGCTAACTATTCCTAAACACCAAAGGGGACCCATCTGGACTATTTTGAATTATTTTTGAATATAAACATGTACTAGGGAGATGTCT
The DNA here is from genome assembly GCF_019703515.2 of Myxocyprinus asiaticus. Classification (NCBI taxonomy): domain Eukaryota; kingdom Metazoa; phylum Chordata; class Actinopteri; order Cypriniformes; family Catostomidae; genus Myxocyprinus; species Myxocyprinus asiaticus. Next base: position 19,028,647 of record NC_059352.1, read on the forward strand.
TTGACTGTTGTCATGTATCTCGTGCCACTTTTAAAAGATGCGGTGTCAAGTTACCACTCTGAAGTGGAGATTCATTCAGCTGCTCTGCCTCTTGCTGTTTTGTGAACAAACTCGTCCAGGATGTGTTCTTGCACCCATCTGTGCTATTTTTAATTGTTGGTGTACGTAAACATACACTAGATGGACGTTGTTGACCGTTTTTGTGTTTTTGGCAATGTGTGCCTCAGTGCGCCTATGTGTGTGTGTCTTGTTCACCGTGCTTTGGACTATGTATATGCATTTTTTATTTTGGTTCATATCAGCGTGAATTGCTTGTGAACCAGTAATATTATGATTCAAGTGTTGCAAAGTAACTGTTGTTGGGCCTCATGTGCTCAGATAGGAGACAAAGGCAGGCCTACACACAGTCATAAAGCCTGACTCAGGCCTGTAGGATCACTCAAAGCCTGATAACACGAAATGGTGCCAAAATCAAACAAACGGAGTCCAAACAGACTACAGATCCCATCAAGCTTTGCTCAGTTTACATCTAGGTGTGAAATTCTGAAGGATTGAACTCTCAACTCCTATTGGATGAAAAGCACGACAGAACGCGTCCCTCAACCATGATGTCATCGAGAGTATAAAACCCTGGAGATTCCTCCTAAGCCTTGCTTGCGGTGACAGTATTTGCCGTGTCTAGTTGCAGCCCTGCTGCTCCCAGGTGTAGCCTCACTGCCCAAGGAAGTAACGTACATACCTGAGCTTTGGCTAAACAATCTCCATCTCTCTAGATGAGCCGAGATTCTACGTGTTCCACCGAGCACACTAACGGATCCGAAGGAGACTGCTGAGCAATCCGCATCTCGCCCGTTTGCCTGCCGAAGTGAAAAAGATTTCTCTTCCTTCTTAAACCGAGTCGACTTCGCTGATTACTCCGCCAACCCACTGAGAATCAGCCGCCGTACCGCCCGCCGACAGAGCGAGGAAACGGCCTCACGTCATCACATCACATATTACAGAATTATTATATTTCAGAATTATTATTATTATTATTATTCATGGAAATTCTGTCATCAGTCACCATCATGTTGTTCCAAACCCGTATGACTTTCTTTCTTCCATGCAACACAATAAGGAGATTTTAGACAGAATGTTAGCCTTGGTCACCATTTACTTTCAGTGAATGTGTTTTTTTTCTCTCCATATTTTGAAAGTGAATGGTGTCTGAGACTGTCAGTCCCTAACATTCTGTCTAACATCTTTTGTGTTCCACAGAATACAGAAGGTCACACGGGTTTGGAACAACATGAGGATATGAAATGATGACAGAATATTAAATTATGGCTGAGCTATCACTTTAAAGGGGTAGTTCACCCAAAAATGAAAATTCTCTCATCATTTACTCACCCTCATGCCATCCCAGATGTGTATGACTTCCTTTCTTCTGCAGAACACAAATTATGATATTTTGAAGAATATTTCATCTCTTTAGGTCAGTACAATGCAAAATGTACATAAAGGAATCATAAAAGTAATCCATAAGACTCGAGTAGTTAAATCAATATCTACAGAAGTGATATGATAGGTGTGGGTAAGAAACAGGTCAATATTTGTAATTTTTGTGAATCACCAAAAACACAAGAAGAAGAATGTGAAAGTGATCGGTTTCTCATCCACACCTATCACATCACTTCTGAAGATATTGATTTAATCACTGGAGTCTTATTGATTACTTTTATGCTGACTTGTGTGATTTCTTGAAAATGTTGGTATCCATTCACTTGCGTTGTATGGACAAAAAGAGCTTAGAAATTCCTCAGCAGATGAAAGAAAGTCATACACATTTGGCATAAGGGTGAGTAAATAATGAGATAATTTTCATTTTTGGGTGAACTATCCCTTTAAGGGCAGATCTGGATGAATTTATCAATAAGAAGAGAGGTTTGGAAACTTTTCTAGAAATTATTACGGTGAAAACGTGAACAACGTCCCACACAGGGACATTATATAAAATGCTGAACACTCTCACAACACTCTATTCGCCAATAGATCGCCTCGTGCCCACACATCCCTCATGCGCGCACCTCGCTGTCTGTTCGCGTTCCAGTTGTCAATCCCACATTCGGCAGAGCAAAAGGCACTTATACTTAACTTGGATGTTTACATGGATTTATACAGTTAAACAGTTAAATGTAGCTGCCATAGTTTCCAGTATAACCACGAGGACGCAGGGTAAACGCGTAAATACTGCTTATGACATGCAGGACACGGGACAAAGCACACTGATATATTTCTGCACTGATTTAAAAATGTACACTTAAAAACTGATGTCACAAGAGCCCATATTTAGAGAATAACCCTGAAAATGACCATCACCATGTCACAGAAAAACCCGCGTTATCATAAGAGCCACAACTTACCTCAATGTGCTGCCTGAAATTGAAGCTGAGATTTTAATCTTGAAATATCCGCTTGTCTTGGTGTTAAATGAAGGTACTGCATGACAAAACTATTATTTTTTCGCTGTGCAGAGCGAACAAAGTGTTTCACTTTGAAGAGCTTGTTGCTGCTGTGATGGACTCAGCTTGAGTGACAGTCTGTGTCAGTGCGCAGAGCTGTGTGAACTTCCGCTGTCGTAAAAGTCCCATTCAATAATCTCTCAATAAATTACACATTAATTAAAATTCAGCCCAGTAATGTAACGACAGGAATGCCGCCCATTGTAACAAAGTGAAAGTATGTTTTTTTCATAAGAAATGTATTTGAGAGAGAGTAAAAAGTACCCACTTTTAAACCTTTTTTTCCCAAAAAGTTACTCAAGTAAATGTAACGGAGTAAATGTAGCATTACTACCCACCTCTGACTATTCTTTAGTGAACAGTGTAATAAATTTGAATGGAATGTGTTCAATGTGCATTATGTGTAAACCCTGAAATTTTTGACAATTATCATATATTACTAAATTATGACTGTTTTGGTGTCAAAAAAAAAAAAAAAAAACTTTTCTAACATCGAAAGTTAATAAAATTAATAATACAATTATAAAAAATAGTATTTCATGACCCCTTTAAATGTTGATTTGTTTCTCACCCACACCTATCATATAACTTATGAAGAAGAGTCATATGGATTACTTTTATGCTGCCTTTATATGCTTTTGGACCTTCAAAGTTCTTGCCACTATTCACAGAGCTGAGATATATTTCTAAAGATTTTTATTTGTGTTCAGCAGAAGAAAACATCTGGCATGGCATGAAGGTGAGTAAATGATGAGGGAATTTCCATTTTTAGGGGAACTGTCCCTTTAATGTTACTGCAACAGGGCACCTTTTTATGCCTCTTCTGGTAACTGCTGACTGAATGAGTTTTCAATCATATATCAATCCCGTAATTTAATTTTGGTTGTGGTTATGCACTTTCTCTTGGCGAAATGTCATTATGAATATTCTCTAGAGCACCCCTTGAAACATAACATTTCTCAAATTCATTATTTCTGGCAGTCATATTATCATGAATACTTATTGTAAAAAGTGGTAACCTGCAAATGTTACCTTATGGAGCTATTTCTACCTGATCTAAACCTTCAAAAATAGTTTTGTAAGTGTAATGTATTCAGGTTAATTCAGTAAAGTTAATATTTTTGACTTGAATAAAAGCAGTTATATTATTTTATTATTATATTATACAGTATATTATTTCGGTTCCCATTTTATTTGGCTATTACAATACAGTATTTTAATCTATTCTTTACAATGCCTTTCATGAAGTAAGACAATTGGCAACTCAAAATGGATTCATAAGAGCAGCTGAAAAAGAGAAGTCATTTTTTGATCAATTGCTAACCATCATTAAGCAAATGAACAATTATATGTAGAGGAACGCAAGGATAAGTTAGTTGTGAGCTGTATTTTATAAGCATGCAAGTGACATCTTTAGTGAAATGAGATGTTAACTATGCTCTCACCCTTTGCCACAGACACTGCAGATCTATGAGAGAAAGTGAAGCTTGTTGCTAGGATACAGAGCATGGCTCCTTAAAGGGAGTGCTGAAGAATGGAGAGAAATGGGAAGAGGGAAGGAGAGAGAGATTTTTTCAAAGTAATGGCTTTTCAATGAATTTGAATGAATTTTGAAATTGAACTGATCAAAGGAAATAATTACACAACTGTACTGATTTAATTTTTGGTTCAACATAACTCATTCTCTCGACCTACACAGCACCGCAAAGGTATATAACCAACAAAAAGCATTATACATAGGAACTACTGGGTTTTTATTTGCTTTATACACCTAAGCTATATGAACATTTGAGCAACTTGTTAAACTGTCTGTTAACAGAAAAAAGTTTTTGCAGATGGTTGATAGCATTTTGATTTTGCATTTTTACATATAAAATGTAAAAATGATGCTGCATTTAAACATTTTGAAACTATTAAAATGTGGGTATACAATATATGCACTTATTTTGGATTTTTATTATCATTATTATTTAATTTTTTTAGTTTGAAGGTATAACACACAAGCTTGGTTTAAGCAGCTACATTGAGATGGCTTTCTCTCTACCTGTCAACAACAGCTCTGACCCCATAACCCAGTGTCTTAATTACATGTATGATTAAAATGGATTGTCTTCCTTCAGTGATCCTTTGTGCATTTTATTAGACATCCTGAATGCAAGGTCCTTGAGTGGATAATTAAATCAGAATGCCAGTCTGGGTGATGAATGAAAACATTTTGCCACTGAAATTATTCATTCTTGCCTAAACATTTCTAGCACATCATATGGGAGCAGTTAGTGTTTTTTTTTTAAAAAATTACATCTGGAATTAGAAATATGATGGAACATGTCTTGGCAAATCAATCTTCAATATCCCTTTGGACAATCTGAAGGTTCTGCTGGAGTGCAGGTACTCTGGACACCACTATATAATTTTTTCTCCACCTTACTGCCATGGCATTTAGTTTCTCCCCAAATAACAGCAACAGGGCCATTCAGAGATGAGAACTACAGCTGTGCTGAGTTGCACTCTCTTGCTCTGAGAGGTTTGTTTTAAATGTTTGTGTGACAGGAGCGGAGCATCATTAGGGAGTGGAGCTTGCACAGACATGAGCACTGGTTGAGAATGCAAAGATCTGCTTATGCTTACAGAAAACAGGATGGCTTCCATTCTTCCACCCTGATTGGAATGTCTTGGCAGCCAGACAATCGATAGACGTGAGAACTGTAGGGAACCCTTGCATCTTTTGAGACCTGGCTAGGTGCATTTAAAAACAGCTTGTTAGTAAAATCCCAGCCCCGAGAAAGTGCACTTTTGCCTAATGCTATATTCTAGAGGCATATTCAAAGGAGTTTTATCTGATGAGCACACGAAAAACACAGATGTAAAATGCAGTATCCATACTATTTTGTTATGCACCAAAGTGAGATGTTCTTGTAAAATGCAGTCACCCCCTTTTAACCTAAAACAAATGGAATCATCCATGGGCTTCAGGGTTGGGCAAAATTCTGATTTTAAATTGAAATTGGACAAGTTTTGACTAATTAGGCCTATTTGTAACTGATATGTAGAATATATATTTTTTATCTGATTAAACATATTTCTTAACTAACACTGTCTAAACAATTAGCACATATCAGATTACCAAAAATAAATATTGACATCAAACTTTGGGGTAAATTATGGCATTCTGGGAAATTTCAACATAATTTAAAATATTGATTAATTTCATCTCATGTTTCTAGAAATACCACAGTATTTTGTGTGTATAATAACATGCTTATGGGTAATTCGTACTGAAAAATGAAACGTATTATTAAAAACTACAGCAGTTACATTAATTTCTTAGACTTTCATTCCATTTTAATTAAGTAATAATATTTCCTTAAATTCAAATTCGAAATTAAAACTAGCATCCTGTTTAATCTCTCAAATCAATTCAAATTCATGAAACCTTGATTAATATATTTTCATATATATATATATTCATATATCATATATATATATATATATATATATATATATATATATATATATATATATATATATATATATACTGTATATATATACTGTATATATATATACATATATATAGTATTTTATATATATATTAATGTACATGATCTACTGATCTGTTATGTATATAATGTTTGTGAATGACAATGAAAAGTTTTTACGTAATGGAAGTTCATCAAAGTTTTGCAGAAACAAATTGTAATTAGCATATAACTGTAATTGTATGGATATAAGTAAACATGTTTGTGAATATGAGTTGTAAATCTACCTGTATTCCTTATTCCCTTTATGTAAATGGTAGTCATTCTTGGGAATATCACTGGGAAAATCCAATCAAAAGAGTAAAACAGCTTTTAACCTTTTAAAAATAAAAACCTTGATTATTTTTGCACACTGTCTGCTGGCTTCAGGTGACAAAAGGTGGTATAGTTCTCTAAATACTGATGTTGATGTGAAAATGTTTTATTAAAATACATCAGTTTGAGAAATCATTTTTTTATTTTATTTTTTTTTTGACTGAAAAAAGTAATCTGATGAATGTTCACTTGTCGCAAGGCAATATTTGCACATTAAAATGACTGATTGAATGCCCTCTCGAATGCATTTGGTGTAAACTTTCTTTAAAGCCTTTTCTTATGAGTAATGATATGCAAGCTCATAATGTGCCAAGTCTATAATGCCGTGGAATCCTCAAGACAAATATGTTTTGAATAAAAATGCTGAAATATAATGTGTCCCATAATTTAAGCAGGCTAAATAAAGAAAATAACAATGTGGCATTCAGGTTTCTGTTAGATTTTTGTGTAATCACAGTAAGAATGGTCTGGATGGCAAAATTACAGCAGCTCAGCACTAAAACTAGCATTTTAAATGTCATTGATTTTGCTGCACAAACTACGGTAGCTGTCTGATTAGCACTTCTTAAGAGGAAGGCTAAATTGGCAGCTTTCAAAAGGGCCAGTTTGTTGACTTAAGCATCTATAAAAGTCAGGCATGCACAGTACTTCAGAATGTTACATGACTTGACAAGCTAACACAGCAGAGCAATTCAGTTGTGCCAGACAATGAAATAGGAAACAGTAAGTTTATTTTTCTTTAGCTAAAATCGGTCTGTGCTTAACAAAATGTGAAACTCTGCCCCCACTGGCCAAAGAGGTAAGTGTTGTTGGGTGTATGGGCACATGTGAGCTCCATTTTCCGGGTGTAATGTCTATGGAGGAGCGCCAAAAGCATGTTGTTTTCAGCAGTACAGGCTGCAATACAGCGATTCAGCATTATGTAGCCAGTTCTAGGGTACTGGAGCACTCGGAAACAACATGCCAACTTCCCATGTGATCGTGTTGGTTTTGCAGAAAATGACCTGAATTAAGAGACTTGACTGAAACCTATGGCAAACCATGCAGAATACTGACGTGAGACTGGACGGATTTTCTCAAAGGACACAAAAAACAGAATTTGTTTACTTAATGTATTATTCTTCATAAAAAATGCTACCCAACTGCTTAACATATCATTATTAAATATCTGTCCAGACCAATACTTAAAAAATTAAATAAAAAATACAGGTGATATGTCTCCAAAGCCCTAATACTGTACCATTGTTGTAGTAAAAGTTTGTGTATTACACATTCAAAGTGTATTTTTTGTGACTATTCTTTGAAAGTACAAATATTTTTCAATTAGTTAAATGAAGACAAGATTAGAGGCAGATATAAATATTTAATTTAAATGTATCTAAATGTAGATTTTCTTTGATATTAGTTGCATCAATTATCACATTTTCTGCTTGTTGAATTGTTTAGGTTAATTAAATGATAATAAGAAACTAATTATAAATTTGTAAGCAGAGAAACTCAGTAAGAGTGAAGTGCCCATTGTTAGTCATCATATTTCATGCAAAGATAAGGAAAACAAGGGTGAAAGGGGAAATAGTTTGTTTAACTACTTCATGGAAGAAAACAGAAAACTCTGGTTCAATATGTTTTTACAAATGCTTACGGATTAAAAAAAAAAAAAAAAAAAAAAAAAAATACATATTGCCACTTATCTCAACAGGACAGGTGCTCAGGTTCACAGTAAATAAATGCAACCCAAGGCAGTTTGCTGTGAAATTTGCACAAATTTGGCATAGCATTGAAAATATGCCATTAAGGCAATTGATTTGAACCAGGCAGAAGTATCCAAGGCAATCAGATTGTTGTTTAAGATGCCTTTGAGTACAGTTGCCCAGTATGATATAATGTGTAACTGTGTTAACTGAGAAGAGATGACTGATATTTTGGTGGATAGCTTGAGAACTTTTCTTGAATGTCCTTCACATAATAACCAAAGCAGTTCTTCCAGCAACACAGCACATAACACAAAGTATTACTATCTAAATAACCTTGTTGCATCACACATTATAAATTACATGTCTGTTTTACACCTAATACCATCCACCCTGAAACAAATGATACTTGTACAAAATCCAACTGGACATTTTCCCCTGGTGAGATATGATAAGATGATAAAGATTTTTTAAGAAGAATGGGAAGAGCATTATTCTTTCTGCTCATTTTAATTTCTTCAACTGTCTTTTACATTTAATTTGGGACCAGAAATTGACAGGGGCCATTGTGATGAGTTCTGTACGTTTCCAGCCAAAGAGGCCATGATTCACAGTGATTTAATTGGAATAATGTATGAAATGAGTCACGCTTGCAGCCGGAAAGGTTAACTCCCAGCTTCGCCAGTCTCGACAGAGATCAATGCACCTAACCTCAATTCAAGAAAACATCCTTTAATGGATACACTGGGGAACTGTGCCAAGCTTCTACCGTTCACTTATTTATTTATTTTTTAATTTGTGTGACTGTAGTGCATACTTTCTAATTACCCACCAGAGTACAGAGGGGCTTGTGTCAGAATGCAATTTTTAAATCCCATAATGCACAAACAGCACAGTTTGATCATCTTCATTCAACTTGTGGCATGTGCAGGTTTATTGTCTCTTTCATGCATTGATAGTTATGGGGAACATGTTCACACAAGCACTTTAAACTGCCTTATGTTGTGGTAAATAAGCTCTTAAGACTGACAGCACACACATCTCACGTTGATAGAGAGGCTTCTTGAAATTAATGATGTGTTGCAATGATGGCATTAAATAATATAATTTTTTCTACAATAAGTGACATTGTTTTAATCTCTGGGAGTCCAGAGGAATGTGAGGTAGAAAACTGCTAAAACAAGTGTGACCTTTGGAGATGGCCTCTTATTTCTCACCTTTTTTTTTTTCATTTCAGAAGGAAATTAAATACATGCCTTTAGCTCATTTAGACATGACTTTTTTATTTTTTTTTTATTTTGTATGGAGTCTTTCTCAACGGCTGTGAAAGAAAGGATGCAGTGCAGACACGTTGGAGTTCATTCCTGGAGACTGCTTTAAAAATCCTGATAAATGGGAGGGAAAAGGTGTCAGAACCAGGTGCGCAACATATTGTATGCTCACAATCAGAGCTTTTGAATGGGGAGGTCATTTTGCGGGGGTGCTTTCTTCAAAATAATTAGAGATGAGATACTGTGGGAAAGCTTTTTATTGGCTAAAGCACAAAGGGTCTCTCTTCTCGCCTTATATGTGCAATCAAAACCAATGTTAAGCTGAATGCATTATTTCAAATGACCCAATCAGACTGTCTAAATATTCAGAAATGGACTGTATGATAATTCATCACATGTAGTGCACACTCCAAATAGCTAAATAGATTGTTTTGACTGTAAATTCTAACTAGATCAACTGTATTCAAAGCCGTAGTAAGTTGTAGACGGTCTCACGGGAAAATCGGTGATAGGTCGTTGAATGTTTTGTCTGCCGATATTGATCTTTGCTTCTCGAATTTCCAAAGAGCCCTCCACTGGCCAAAGCTGGGACTACAGTTGTGCACATATGAGCACACTTCCGCAACTGTGTTCTTTCACTTACTTCTTAAAATGGATGCAATGTTTAAATAGGCACAGCGCATCCATTTTTTGGAAACATTTGAGTAGTAATTGCATTAATATACTCATAACCCTAATCCTAACCCTGAACCTATCACTAAAAGTACTGAGACCAAATCCAATATCTTGCTATCCAGATGTAGCAGTACAGGCTGTCACCTTTCTGTTTTTAGTGTTTGAGTAATGATGTCATTGATTGACTACCTATTAGTGTCACAGCTGATCTATTTAAGGGCTCTTGTCTGTCAATTGGGCATGTGTCTCCATCAACCCCCGCTTTTCTGCAATCACATGGGTTATCATAGCACTACTTACCATTAGCTGTTTTGCTAAGTCATGGCCTGTTGTTTTGGTCAGTGCAAGTTTACTTGTAGTGAACCCAAGGATGTTTCAAACTGTGAGAACCACAGCATTAGCTGTTCATCACCAGGTATTTAAAATATTTGGTTAACCTTTCATACGTACCATCACATATATGTGATGTTTAATAACTGGGCCCCGCAGAGTAGCGTCACACATATGTTTCTGCAACAGCCAGTTACGTTACAGATTCAAATCGGCTTTCGCACCAACACAGGCTACGCTGGTCTGTTACAGTCTTTTGAAGCACAGGATATGTTTATTTTATACACATACATTCAACTCATCACTAAAGTACCATGATAAAGTTTACAGCTCTTATACGCACAGTCAACCTATCAAACGCGATCTTCCTCCAATGCTTGCTGCTGTTGTTTACATAAGTAGCGGTTGTCATACATCACACAAACAACTACTCATAGAGTCTTTTCAAGCACATAATGTGTTTATTTTATGTAACAAACAGCAAAATTGTTACCAAAGTACCACGATAACAGTTCACTGTTTGTGTATGCACAGCCACCACATCTAAACATGATCTTCCCATGCACACAGCCATGTCTGCTTATTATGTGCAGATGCGGATTTCATTCACAAAAACAGCAACTCAAACAGTCTTTTCAGGCATATAATACGTTTGTTTTCTAAAACAGACAGCCAAGCTACCACAAAAGCACCACGATAACAGTTTAAAACTCGTATACTCACAGTGAACACATGCTGAGCACAATTATCATGCAGTCACATCTGTTTACATTAGCACTTGTCACACACACACACAATGTCTGAGATGTCAAACAGTGCATAGGCAAACCAGACTGCTGATATTATTTGTTCAATAATTTTTTTTATAGCTATATAAACAACAACAACAACAAAAATACAGCACAGCAGGCATAGCCCATTTGTTCACATGTTTACTACAGTATTTTTTTTTTTTAAATGACAAGAAATAAAAAATAAATAAATACTTGTCTACACTCTGTCCCCCTCTACTGGTTGTGCAATGTCACATGCGGAAATAACTCACTCTAGGGGGAATTTAGACCCTACTCATGAAAAGGTTCATGTTGTTCGCTGCTTTGTGGTGTTACAGATTCATGAATTGTTTGCCCTCTCTCTCTCGCTTATGTCGCTGTTGGCTGGATTAGCATGGTCTAATGAGCCACCTTTTCCCAGTATGTATATTTACTAGCCCCTTAAGTTATTGCAGTTTGTTTTTGTACTAGTAATTTTAATTCTTTCTTACATGCTGAAGCGTTCCCTCTGTGGCTAGAGTTGGTGGATTCACCTTCTGTGTCCCTTCTTGGGTAATACTGCTTTATTTATTTATTTTTTTATAATTTGGTTTCTATTCTGTTTGTTTTTGTTCTTTTCTTGTTTGTTTATGGACAGTGTGCTATACCAGCGCGTTGTTCCCTTCCACTGGGATTGTGTCTCCATCTTAGAAGTTCACCCCAAATTAATTGTGGTTCTTCACCCTGGACATAAAATCTGGTATACTTTGGTTCCCTATCTGTCACTCACTCGAAGTTGTGTCGATGTAGTGACACTAGGGGTCACTCTTGGGAGCCCGAGACACCTCTGGTCTTTGATAAAAGGCCAATGAAAATTGGTGAGTGGTATTTGCATGCCACTCCCCCGGACATACGGGTATAAAAGGAGCTGGTATGCAACCACTCATTCAGATTTTCTATTCGGAGCCGAACAGTCATGCTCACTGAGCTGAATACTACTGTTCATTCACCTCTGCTGGATCTGACGGTACATTTCAGCGGCTTCTCCCCCCTCTGCACTGGTGCACTGCAGAGAATGCCCCTGGGCGCTTCGGCAGAAATAAAAGAGTATATTTCTCTTAAAGAGTATATTTCTGTTTAAAGATGCTTTTCCGATTGTGTGTTATTCCTGGTTGCGCTCATTATCTCTCACCTTCTGACGGTCACGATCACTGTCTTTCATGTCTGGGCACTGCTCACGTGGAGACAGCGTTCGTGGATGGTCATGTTCTTATTGCGAGGATATGTCCATGGCAACGTTGTGGTCGCGGCTCGCCTTCGTAAGAAAGCAAGCCACCCCAGAGGCTCCCCGCCTCAGTCTTTTTACCCACGGGTATGAGGCCAGCGCGGCTAGCACTGGGGGCAATTTGGGGACCCCAATGGGACTGCCTCTGCCGGGTATCCCCCCGCGGACCTCCCATTCCCCAGCACGCTCGTCTGACCCGATCGGGCTTCCGGATGAGTCCGCCGGCTCGTCTCATGGCGAGTTCGACCTCTTATTCGGAGCCCGCGAAAGTGATGAGCTCTCGAGCGCAGCATCGGAGAGCGGGCTCGTCCAGTCGGAAGCCTCAGCTGGGCTCCTCCCTTTGGGGTCGATTGCCCAGTCACAGGCTGACATGGAGATGACGACATGCTTTCCCGGGCAGCCACGAACGTCGGCTAGAGTGGAACTCACTGCTCTTCCCTGAACCTTCGCGGCTCGGTGATTGGTTCCTGGGCTCGTGGCGCCACTTAAAGCCACGCCCGGTCCTGATCTTTTTAGCTTCCCCGCATTCACTACCCTCGATGGTGGGGCGGCCAAGGGCTATTCGGCAATCCCCCGGTGGATAAAGGCGCTCGTGGTGCACCTATGCCCGCAGAGCGGCGCCACCTGGCGTGGGCACCCAAAGCCCCCGTCCGAGGCCTGTAGGTTTACGTCGTCTCTGACGGCCAAGGCCTACAGTGCTGCTGGACAAGCCGCCTCCACCCTGCACACCATAGCTCTCCTGCAAGTCCACCAAGGCACTAAAATGGGATTGATGCAGGAACTGCGCTCGGCGACCGACCTTGCTCTCCGTGTGACGGAAGTCACGGCACGGTCTCTCGGGCGGACGATGGCCACACTAGTGGTCCAGGAGTGCCACCTTTGGCTCGACCTGATCGAGATGGGTGAGGCTGACAAGACACGATTCCTTGCTGCCCCCATTTCCCAGGCATGCCTATACGGCGATACTGTCAAGGACTTTGCCCAGCAGTTTTCGATGGTAGAGCAGTAGATGGATGCTAGCCGGCATATCCTGCCCCGGCGCGGCTCAAGATCCCGCATCCCATCTACTCATCGCCAAGGGCGTCCCCCTGCGGTGACTGCACCGGCTCCGCTGCAGCCTGCCCCTTTGGCCCGGCCCCGGCGTGGAGCCCACCGCAGGCAGCAGACGCCACCCGTCTCGCGGCTGCCCAGAACCCGTGAAAGGCTTCAAAGCGCCCTTGAGATGGGCGACCCAGGGACAACGAAACCCGCTGGTCTGGAGCTGGTAAGCAGATCTCCATCTTTTTGTTACCTTTTGCATTTAATTGCGCTGCATGCCCAAGTGGCTGCAGTACTCAAGAGCTCAGCAAGAGCAGTTTCCTTGTTCCCAGGGTCACGTATCCGGTGTGCACGGCCGTCATCATGACCACCATCCACCACTCTATTTGGCAGGTTTGGCTCTCCAGCGGCGGTCTCCTACCCCTGAGCGCCCAGCTGTGGCACAAATCCGCCCCCGATGTGACAGTCTCCACGGGTCACGAGGACAGGCCTCTTCCTCCCCCGTCCCAGGCTGTTCCGGGGGTGGTCACAAGGAGCCAGGTAAGTGCTTCGATGTCCTTAGACTCAGCACGGCCACAACGTGGTGTGGCACCTCGAGCTCCGCCGCGAGGCCCCACCTGCCGGTACGTCCGATGACGTTGTCCCTTTGGTCCCCCTTGTGCGGAACTTGGACGCATGGCTTGCGCTTTCCAATCCGTCGCGAGGGCTGGTCCGGACCGTCTGACTCGGCCGCACGATTCACTTCGCCGGGCGTCCGCCCAGGTTCAGTGGTGTCCACTTCACCTTGGTGAAGGACGAAAACGCTGCTACCTTGTGCAGAGATCGCTACCCTCCTACGGAAGGGCGCGATAGAACCTGTCCCTCCAGCCAAGATGAAGAAGGGTTTTTTCAGCCCCTACTTCATCGTACCAAAAAAAGGCAGTGGGTTGCGGCCAATCTTGGACCTGTGAGTTCTGAACTAGGCTTTACACAGACTCCCGTTCAAGATGCTGACGCAAAAACGCATTCTGGCAAGCGTCTGGCATCAAGATTGGTTCGCAGCGGTTGACCTGAAGGATGCGTACTTCCACGTCTCGATCCTTCCTTGACACAGACCCTTCCTGCGGTTTGCGTCCGAGAGTCAGGTGTATCAGTACAAAGTCCTCCCTTTCGACCTGTCCCTGTCTCCTCACGTATTTACGAAGGTTGCAGAGGCTGCCCTTGCCTTGCACAGGGTCTGTGCAAGCAGGCTTACTGGTGGAATGCATATTTGCGCATGCCAGGGGGCCAGCTGTGTGCCAGCGCCTCTATGCCGAGGGGGGCCTCGGTCAGGGCATACCAGAGCGGGCAGTGGGGAGGATTCTTGGGAGGCGAACAGGTGCACCTGTGCCTGTCGAATTGACTCCAAATCAGCTGGACCACCTGAGGGTGGAGTCTCCACTCTCCCCTGAGGGTAACCTGTCGTGACAGCACATCTGCTGTAGTGTTGAGGTTGCCCGGGATGTGAGTGGCTTGCAGCGACTTGAAGTGCTGCTGACTCCAGAGGAGGAGACGGCGGGTGAGTTGTGACATACAACGAGAGCGTAAACCGCCTTGGCAGTTGACATATGCTACCGTTGTCATGTTGTCTGTCTGAACTAACACGTGCTTGCCCTGGATCAACGGCCGAAACCTCCATAGGGCGAGCAGTTGATGTGCCAATGCAGTCGCGGACCTGTCCAGAGGCCGGCGGCTGCGTGCCCATTGCAAACAGCGCCCCAGCCAATTTTGGAGGCATCTGTCATGACCACGACGTGCCTGGAGACCAGTTCTAGAGGAACACCTGCCCATAGAAACGAGAGGTCGGTTCAAGGGCTGAAAAGACGGTGACAGACCAGCGTGATGACCACGCCTGTGTCCCGTGGTGCCATGCCCATCTCGGGACTCGAGTCTGGAGCCAGTGCTGAAGTGGCCAAATTTGCATCAACCCGAGCGGGGTGGCCACCGCCGAGGATGCCATATGCCCCAGGAGCCTCTGAAAGAGTTTCAGTGGAACCGCTGTTTTCTGTTTGAATGCCTTCAAACAGGCCAGCACCGACTGGGCGCGCTCGTTCATAAGGCGCGCCATCAAGGAGACTGAGTCCAACTCCAAACCGAGAAAAGAGATGCTCTGAACCGGGAGGAGCTTGCTCTTTTCCTAGTTGACCCGAAGCCCTAGTTGGCTGAGGTGTGAGAGCACCAGGTCCCTGTGTGCGCACAACATGTCTCGAGAATGAGCTAGGATTAGCCAGTCGTCGAGATAGTTGAGAACGCGAATGCCCACCTCCCTTAACGGGGTCAGGGAGGACAAGGAGCAGGTCATCCTGGTAGCACCCTACTGGCCCACACAGACGTGGTGCTTGGACCTCACGCTCCTCGCGACAGCTCCCCCCTGGCGAATTCCCCTGAGGAAGGACCTTCTTTCTCAGGGATGAGGCACCATCTTGCACCCGCACCTTCGGTGGTAGACACGATCACTCAGGCTAGGGCCCCCTCTACGAGGCGCCTGTATGCCTTTTAAGTGGCGTTTGTTCGCTAAGTGGTGTTCTTCCCGTCGGGAAGACCCCCAGAGATGCGCAGTGGGATCAGTGCTTTCCTTCATGCAGGAGAGGTTGGAAGGGAGGCTGTCCCCTTCCACCTTGAAGGTGTACGTTGCCGCCATAGCAGCACACCGCGACACAGTCGACGGTAAGTCCTTAGGGAAGCACGACCTGATCATCAGGTTCCTAAGAGGCGCCAGGAGGCTGAATCCCTCCAGACCGCGCCTCGTTCCCTCATCAGACCTCTCTGTAGTTCTTCAGGGTCTACAGAGAGCCCCCTTTGAGCCTTTGCAGTGAGCTTAAGGCACTCTCCTTGAAGACTGCCCTCCTGACTGCGCTCACTTCCATCAAGAGGGTAGGTGACCTGCAAGCATTCCCTGTCAGCGAAACGTGCCTGGAGTTCGGTCCAGGTTACTCTCACGTGATCCTGAGAGCCTGACCGGGCTATGTGCCCAAGGTTCCCACCACCCCTTTAGGGACCAGGTGGTGAACCTGCAAATGCTGCCCCAGGAGGAGCCAGACCCAGCCCTGTCGTTGCTGTGTCCGGTGCGCGCTTTACGCATCTATTTGGATCACACGCAGAGCTTTAGAATCTCTGAGCAGCTCTTTGTCTGCTTTGGTGCACAGCGGAAAGGAAGTGCTGTCTCCAAGCAGAGGATCGCCCACTGGCTCATTGACGCTATAACTATGGCATATGTTGCCTAGGACATGCCGCCCCTGATAGGGCTACAAGCCTATTCTACCAGTCAGATAATCCCCCTTCTTTTTTAGGGAGTGGAAAAAAAGAAGGGGAAAAGAGGCCATGACTGGGTTAAGCCTGTCTCTATCTTTTGGGTAGTCGACTTGTCCCCAAAAATGGTCGTTCGACACTCATAAATTTGTTGGGGGAGGTTACGTGTCGACCTGGTGTGCTGGCTATGAGGCACACAGTAGTCTACCCACCACACTCCGCCAGTTCATGTAACACAGTTCAACCAATTGTGGCGTTTCATATAGGGACCCCTAGTGTCACTACATCGACACAACGTCGAGTGAGTGACAGATAGGGAACATCATGGTTACTTGTGTAACCTCCATTCCCTGATGGAGGGAACGAGACGTTGTGTCCCTCCTGCCACAACGCTGAACTACCCGCTGAAATGGCCGGACCTTATATCGGCTCCTCAGCATAAAACCTGAATGACTGGTTGCATACCAGCTCCTTTTATACCTGTATGTCCGGGGGAGTGGCATGCAAATACCACTCAACAATTTTCATTAGCCTTTTATCAAAGACCAGTGGTGTCTTGGGCTCCCAAGAGTGACCCCTAGTGTCACTACATCGACACAACGTCTCGTTCCCTCCATCAGGGAACGGAGGTCACACAAGTAACCATGACGTTTTCCTTTAAGGGTGTTGAATTAATTGGGTCTGAGTGGTTGATACCTTTCTATGAGTGTGATTCTAAAGCACTATCGCACAGACATTCCTCCTCAGGTAACCGCTGACTGTGCTGTTTACATGTTATGTTTATTTCTTGGTGTGATGTGTAATATTCTGTTTTTTTTGTGTTTTTTTTTTTCTTGTTTGAAGCTGTTTGAGATACCCAGCTTATGATTACGTTTCCTTGTTTGTCTGGCTGACCAAATTTGTTAGTTACTGTGTATATTTTGTTTCTATATTCTGTGTATTGATATATATGTACGCTCTATTTATTTATTTTTTTTTTTGTGCGAGGTAATAAACTGCATTGGTGTGCTAGACTCTTAATTGTGTCTGTCCCTGTTTTGAGGGTTTTTCAGCCGATTGCTGTGCCAAATTGTCATACCAACTATTTGTATCTGAATGTTAACACTGTCTTTTGCATTCTTTGCAGGAGCTGAGTGCTTGAGGCTGAGAGACTTGCTTTCCTTCTATGCCTGGTGGTGGTTTTCTCTTCACTGCATGCTGTGTTCATAACCATATTATTCTTATACACTAAAGCAGAGGAGCTAACCACGGCCCATGGGCCATCTGTAGCCCGCAGACTGCTCTGATGAGGCATGTGTGAGATTTTGGAAATAGAACATTATTTGGCCCGCTACTGAGAAATTAAATGAAAGTCGTATTCTGAACACTGGGTGTCGCTATCACATACATACACATTTCATAGTGCATTTGTCTCTAATAGTGTGCTTCCTTTAGTTGCCACCAGCTTCATCCATTGGAAGAGTTCAACAGAAGTTTGGAATCCTCCAGAATTCCAAGAATGAAGCGCCATGCAAAAAGAATGATGCGTTTGTCATACGACTGGTATCAGGTTAGATACTTTTCATGTACTCGTTCTCCATAAAATACCCGATACCACGCATCATACAACTGAGCAAGCTGCCATTGTGCAGCGTGACCAGCAGCAATGAATTTTAGCACGCACAATATTGCGCGAGCCAACCACACTCTCCTAGAATATTTTCTGCAGTGTTGGGAAGTTTATTTATGGTTGTGAATTGGTTCATTTTGATGTTTCATTGAAACAAGAAAAATGTTTCACGGACTTCTCAGTGCCATTTGAGAGTAAGGACATGTACATGTACATGTACTGTACTGTGCGCGCTTAGCTCGCACTTGCGTATCATCTAAATAAAGGGAGTGCATCATATTAAAATTTTATTTGTAACATAAGTAACAACAGAACAGACACAGTGATTGAATTACTATTAAATAAATAGTAATTCCTTGAATCACGTCATAGTAGGAAAATATTCAGGTTATTGTTATGCGTCACACCCAAAACTGCTTGTGCTTTGCAGTGACACTGAATGGATGTCAAAAAATAAAAACGCAAAATCCAAGGGCATTGAAAGAAACAAGTTCTTACCCAGTATAATATCTGTTTTTGCTGCACTGTCAGAAATGAACTTTTCCATGAAGGGGCCAATAATTGCCCTATGGATATAATTTTAAGTTTATTTTTATGTTTATAAGGGCATTTTTTCTAAACAAATAAAAATGTACTGTCATTTTTTTATTCAAAACATATTTTATGTGATAGTGTGTAATGCTACTCTTAAAGTAGAATTTTAAGAACTATATCAGATGGTGTAAAAAAAAACAAAAAAAAAAAACAGGGCATTGTTTGCTCCACATTTTGAACTTTAGGGCATTTTTTGTCATTTTGGGGGGCATTTTTGCCCTGGGCCCCCCTTAATTTCTGACCCTGCATCACTGTCCTATTACAGTCATTCCTGGTGAGAGAAATACCTTTTAACACAAAATGTGATTAAGACTTGCATAATATTAAGCATACAATATAAAGAAGATGCAATAGTGGCATCTAGCCTTTTTTAAATTATTATTATTACAACGGTGCGGCCCGCGACACCTTTTTGCATCTGGTCCCCGGTAGAAAAAGTTTGGACACCCCTGCACTAAAGTGTGTGTGTGTGTGTGTGTGTGTGTGTGTGTATTTTTGGTTGGTGTGATTTAAATCTTGCCACAGAATTTCTAGTGTTTTACTGTTTTATTGATTTGTTTGTTGTTCTACTGTTCAAATACTTCTGCTGTTTTTACAACATATCAGTGAAACATATCAGACTACATGCCTCGCTTCTCCAAGCAATACTCGCTTCATGTTGGATTATTATTCACCTTGATGTCACGTCACCAGCCGGTCTACATCAGGAAAATACGCTAAGTTCTCGTCTACTCTTCTTTTGGGGAACAATCATCAGTGCAAATAGCTGGTGGTAGATGGGGTTCCAGGCCTTCTGCTTCAAAGGTCTCAATTCGCTGTTCATCATAAGTCTCATAATGCATCAGTACCGCTTCAGCTACAATATTTATTTTACTGGAGCATTCACCTCACCGATAATGTAGGTTATTGTGCATTCCGCAGTATGGTGGCCGCATCACTCGCGCATCCGAGTACGGGTGCATTCCTCAATTTTACCTCAGTGTTTGCATGCCTGAGCGTCCTCCTATTGGGAAGCAGGTTCCTAATTCATGCACATCTTTACACACAAGTACTTCAGTGCATGGGGTCTGATCATATTTGTAAATATCATGCTTGCATTGCGTTTGCGCTAGGGATGAGCAATACCACTTATTTAAATACACTTGTAACAAACGTCACACAAACTCATTATAATAAATTAAGCTGTTTCTTGGATTTTCTATCATTACCTCTGCAAAGCACTGCTCCCTCTTGTTTGAATGAGCGTTGTGATGGCGCAAGCGCTTGTTTGCTTGTATCTTTCAGCATGCACATTAATATGAGTGGAAGAAATAGTTCCCATCCTGCACAAGTATTTGCTAATATAGCCTAATCCTTATTATTTCACTTTGAAGCTTATGATTATTGTTCATTTTCATAGTAAACAAATGACAATATCTCTAGTAAAAAAAATAAATAAAAAAAAAATAGAAAAAGAAATGTTAGAATAAATATTTTGTGTGAGGATCGATATTTTTGATACAACATCAGTATTGGAAGTATCGATACTTTAGGATCGATCCGCACATCCCTAGTTTGCGCTCCTATCGCGTTAATCATGCGTGTTTTCTTTTCTCAAATTCCACATCTGCAGTTCCTTAAAGGGAAGGTATCATTGTTCTGCATGCCCTCTGACACCTAGTGGTTGGCATTGTTCATTTGTAGTGCATAGATGCAGGAACATCTCTAAGAGATATTGAACAATTTCATGCAGAATGACTTAAATCCAGAATCTACACTGGCATTCCTCTGAGCTATAAAGAAATTCGGACTGGTGCCAGCAAGACTGAGTTTGTTGCATCTGGCAAATCTTAACTGCGGGGGAAGCACAGTGAAACTCCTCTGTCTTTTTTCCTCCCCAATTTCACATGCCCAATTCCCAATGCACTCTAGATCCTCGTGGTGGCGTAGTGACTCAGAGGATGAATCTCAGTTGCCTCCGTGTCTGAGACCATCAATCCGCGCATCCGGCTTGTTGAGTGCGTTACTGTGGAGACCTAGTGTGTGTGGAGGCTCACGCTATTCTCCGTGGCATCCACGCACAACACACCACACGGCGCACCGAGAGCGAGAACCACATTATTGCAACCACAAGGAGGTTAACCCAACGTGACTCTTCCCACTCTAGCAACCGGGCCAATTGGTTGCTTAGGAAGCCTAATTGGAGTCACTCAGCATGCCCTGGATTCGAACTTGTGACTCCAGGTGTGGTAGTCAGTGTCTTTACTTGCTGAGTTACCCAGGCCCCCTAACTCCTCAGTCTTTGATGTTAATCAGATAAACCCCCAACTCATCACATGACTGATAAGTTGAGGGACTGTTCTATGACCGCCATGGAAACCTCCACTGTTCTTCAATATAACCAATTCTCTACACTTAAAATTATTATACTAATCATGAGGCATGTTTCAGGCTCACCAGCTCACATGAAGCTTAATTAATGAACACTTGACATGGACTTTGGAGTTGCTTATTTTACTGCTATCACTTTCTAATAAAAAAATGGACAAATGCATCCTATGCAGATGATAACCCCGACAATTATGTTTCTCATAACATGTAATGTATTATCTATGTTTCAAACTAACAAACCAAATATTAGGACGTTTTATCATACATAATAACTGAATTATTACTGTAATTTAATAAGAAAGTGTTTTGTATGTAATTTATTGTCTTTTAAATTCCAGGGTGATGGTGTGAAGTATTTTTGGGTTATTTGCAGTTATAGTTCTTTTATGAAATTCATGATTAAAATGTTCACTTTTTGAGCGGGAAACTCACAATCTTTAAAACAATAAGTTGTAAATTAATTATTTTGAGGGGAGGACAGAATTGACCATTTATTAACCATGTGACTTAGCAAAAGACACTTCTGATTGACTCAAGACACCTTTATGGCACGGCTAACCTCAACTCAACAAAACCTCCCCGCCTAGGACGAACGCTCTCTGTTCTTCATTCTTCTTCTTGCACACACATGACGGGGAGTCACGAGTCTCCTTTGCGGGAGGCCTCGCTTCTGGGGCTCCGTTTGGTCATTTCATCACCCATCCGGCATCCACGATCCAGAAACAGAATATCAAACATTGATGCAACAAAGGCATTCTGCGGACCCAGCCAAAGAACCAAGGCAGTGCAACGCAATGCAGCTTACGCAAGTACAAACCTCCAAACTTTCGCTGAAAGTTATGGTGTTTTATTAGATAACTGGGTAACCCAATCTAAATCGAGCCATACTAAATTAAGTAATGATGGTTCTCAAGGCATGGTCTGTAGACAGTATTTCAATCTATTTGTGATATTATTTTAAATGGCCATGAAAGTAGTGTTACCGATCAGCTCATCGCTGGCCGAAGACTTTGATTGGACATAACCATTCTTTTAATATTCCCCAAATCAATCGTTAATCCACTTATTGAGCTAAATTCCTTGCATTAATGGTTGGAAAATGATGCGGACGTAAGCTTAAAGCCATAAGCTAACCATTATGCAAATTGCCTACATATAATTGGTGATGAATGCTGGCAGTTATACATATACCCTGTCACAAAGTTGCTAATTCACTACGCATTACATTCCTACATTTCTTTAACAGCACAATGCATTTGCTGCCTATACAACAAATAATTAAATCAAAACAAAGTGTACCATTCCTAATTACAGTTATGTTACATGTTTCGTTCATCAGAAGTCATTCTGGACAAGCAAGTATCAAAGCAATCAAGGTATTATTTTCATATCATGTTAAATGTTTCCTTTTATGAATCATCTGGCATCATTACAGTGCAGAGATTCACATTACTATGGGTCTCTGAAACTATTAATTATTTTATTAGTGTGTGGCTATCTTTGCCTTTCTTAAGAAGTGGAAGCAGGAGCCGGTGAACAATCCACGTCTGACATTTAATGGACACTTTAAAATGAGCTTTTCAGCAACACACTATAACACTCACTGCTTTTCAGCCAGCTACGTGTAAACATAAAGACACATAGACAGGCTTCGTGCATCTCTCTCTCTCTCTCTCTCCAACTGCGGCGCCGGCTCCTCTTTATCCCTCTCCTGGCTGATTGCGATCATTCTCCCCCAGCTGTCCCTCCCTCCTCATCGCTCAGCCATGCTGTTGTCCTGTGTCTAATTATTTGGTTTTATATTTTCTTTTGGAGGCATAGGTTATATTATTCCTTTTGGGGAAAGCTCAGCTCCCCTGCTGTCATCGCCTCCAGCAGGATCCGACGGTTCAAGCAAGTATCTGAGCGCTGAACCGTAGGATGGGGCTTACACCAAATATGATAAGTTTCACTACATTCATAATAATTCCAATTATTCCATGTCTTTTCTTATAGAACAAACTATATTTATGATTTTTTTTTCCAGATTATTATGAATATTAGACTGTTTATTGAACATTGGTGTTCACCTAAGAACTCCCCTAACCCATGGTAAAATTACTGTAATGCACAGCCTCTCATGGCTTAATTTTTCATTATACATTTGTTTTCATGCAGATACATTTATCAAGAGTTAAATACAATTAATGGCCTCATATTTTTTCTTTCTTTTGTCTCTCTCACTGTAGCTGCATCCACAATGCAGGCATGGTGTTGAAATCTACGTAGCAAACATCAATTATTCATTCTGGAATATTTCTCTGTCTACATTTTTATTGCAACATTGAATTTACTTTCACATTGATATTATAATGAGTACCTGAATCCAGCAGCCACCCATGCATTCTACATCCTCTCATTTGTATTTACTTTCTCAGCTTAGTGTCACATATTATGAAAGGATTATATATGATTTATGTTTTCCAATTCATGGAACGGAACACCACTACCAGGTATTTTGAAACTGTAGATGAACAATATATATCATTATATATTACAGTACTTTGCCTCTCAACTTGGATGTTAGAATTTTTTATGTTGGCTAAAACAAAATCCAGTGTCTGGGCAAACAATTCAACATAAAACACATTTTTTAAAATGCTTTTTTTTTTTTTTTTATTTTAAACATAAATCTAACACAATTTAGTGAGATTTATGCTTTGCCAATGTGGTAAAAAAATATATATATTTAAGATATATTCTCTGAAAACAAGTCTTATTATCATACACAATTTGTGCTGATCAAGTCAATTTATATTATTTGTACTTGCAAACAAGACAAAGTGTCAATTTGCCATAGTTCTTCATTTTTCACTTTCCCTCATGATGTTCTCCTTCACAAGACCACTACCTGGCCAAACTCCCCACCAGTCAACACTCCACTGACAGGCAACATGATCAAAAGCCAGAGCTGTCACCACCTCACATTCCCTCTTTAATCACACTGAGGGGGAAAGGAGGGTGGGGGATAGACTTTGGAACTGCCACTGTACTCTTTTTCATAGTCTTATACAGCCATTAAAGCACCCCAGACAGAACCAGGCAGATGGAGCAAATATACCAACAGCACACAAGAGAGGCTTCGCAATGTGTTCTAATGACAAGATAGTAAATTCCGTGTCAGTTTCTAAGTTCCTACCTGTCATTTCTTTACTGTTTAGGGTTAACGAAAGCAAGGAGGTGTATATTGTAAAGCGCAGGAGATTATTTGGTTTGATTACTGAGGGAAGAATTTTACTTTAGCTGACCTAACAAAAGAGCTTGTGATTGAAGTTAAACACATGCCTTTATTCTGCTCATAATTTGTATTTCAGACTAGGTACTACACTGGAAAAAAATACCATTCCAAGGTATAAATTGTATTGTCAGATTGCAGGATCAGAGTGATTTGACAGGTCATCTTGTCTAAGAGAGAGTGGAAGAAAGAAACAGGTCTGTCTCTTATTAAAGGAAATCACTCTAAGCAAGTCAGATCATGTGCTATAGACATTCATTATCCTCCTCTCGTGTCAAAATCATTATCATAGGCTTGGAGAATCTGGCACAGTTATTGCAAATTTGAATAAAGGGATTACACAAAGCAGGGGTTTACAAACAATAATCTATATATGCATTTAACAAATCAGTTAAATCGAATCAATAATACTCCTCTTAACCCAGTGTTATTCCATTCCATTAAATGTCATTACGAGTTGTTTGTGTTGATAAACTCAGACTGACTAAAGAACTGAGCATGAATGATGACCGCCGAGCATCTCAGCCGAATTCATTTGAAGCAGTAAAGTTAATGATTCTCACTCACCACTGTTTCCAAGTGCAGACAGATTTCACAGTCACTGGCTTATATACATTAAACACAACCGCAGATACTTCAGTGGAACCTTCACAGTTCAAACGTGGCCAATTTGTGAGCGTCCTCTGAAAGCTTATGTCTTGAGAGTCACTTTAAAACAATCAAAGATCTGGAGAAAAGGTTAATTAGATTCCACCTGATTACAAGCCATGCTTATGTAAAGACGAATGGCATACAAACATGTTTCTGGCTCTCTCCCCCAAGCTGATTGCCTGTCACATGTACTTCAAACCCCAAATTCTAAACCTAACCATCAGCAGAGTAAAACTGTAATGTCAGAAAAAAAAAAGCAACCTCGTCTCTGATTATCAAATGCAATTACATCCTGGTTTCAACGAGGGACATGAACCAGGGTCTCCCGTGCTGCTGATGCAATGCGCTTCTGGTCGTGGCACAAGGGAAGGTTAACATGCTGAAGCCGATGCAAAAATGTCTGATAGAAGATGGTGCTTGGAAGTGAGTCAGCATGATGTGGCCGATCCTAGGGTACTCTCAGAAACAACATTCCAACTTCCCATGTGATCATGTTGGTAGTTTTTTAATGGCTGGTTGATTGAAATATGATAAACATTTGTGCAGCAGTACTGACATTTTTTTATTTTAATTAAAAAGTAACTGCAGAGACAATGGCAAGCCTGACATTTAACTACACTGACAAATTTCAGTATAGCTTTGCTTCTTTTTTTCTTAAACCATTTAGAAAACTTGACCTTATTATACCATTTGAAAGACACAAGAATGAAGGAATTTGGCACAGATCTGACAAAAATTCAGCTTTGATGCACTTCTATTTTAATTAAATTGATTTAAAAAATATGAGGTGATATTATAGCAGATATGGCCTTGATGTTCTTTAGAGCCAGCACGACTAAATACGAATCTGATTGTTATCACGGTGCCATCTTAAAAACGGCAGATATAAAATGCTGCTAGCTCGTAAACAGAGATCAGGGTTCCGATTGGCTGATCAGAAATGCAGCATAGATAGTCTCCTCCTGCAAGAACCTTCTAAATACTCCAAAAATTCTGCATTTGATTTAGTGTTTGAGTAATTAAAAATGCCTCCTAAGAAATATATTTCCATACAGGTGCAAAATGAAACCTGGCACTGAAAAGTAGAGCTAATCAGGTATTAATATATGTAAATGTCAAGTGAAAAAAAGCCCTAGCTTAAAATGTGTAACTTTCCCAATAACAGGAACAGGTTTCATTATATTACCTGTGCAAATGTCAAGTCCTATGATGTCAAGACGACACAGCTGGGGAAAATGTAAGAAAGGACAAGAGTCAGGCGAAAAACTGCAGCGATGAAGGTTTTGCTTGTTTAGTGATGATGTGTTAGCCTCGGGCTTGACTCTCTGTCAATAGTTTTTAGATGGGTAAAGTTTGGAAAGGTGCAGAGCTCTGTCTAGATAATAGTTTTTGTCAAGAGAGGCCAAAACAACAGCACCAACTGCACTTGAAGTATGATCCTGTTTAGCATGTTTATTTGCTCAAGGGGTATTTTTACAGTATACATCTGGAAAGAGCTCATTTGTAGGGGGAGAATGGCTATATTTTGATTAGCTCTGCTTATCCGTCCTGAATATGTGAGGAACTCCATCAGTGAAGATGCACACACACTGCATGCATTTTTATCCTTTCAAGATCTTTGTCTCTGCCATTTAAATCTCATCTAGCAGTCTACTGGATGATATACATGCAACAGTATGGAGGCAGTGTAATAACATCTTATCTGTGCTGAGTAAGCATATGGGCTTTAGTGGTTAGGGTCAAAGAATAAAGTGAATTTTGAGACCATAACATCAGTCAAATAACAACACATATGGGCTTATATGTGATTATTAAAACACAAGGCTTTACCTTAGAGGCTTAAAGGCTGGCTTAGAAAAACAGACTATTTTATGAAGCGCTGAATGTTTGATTCTCAGTGTGATCCCCACCTTGTGCACTGGCTTATGTTTTCTATACTACCTCTATACTTAAGATTAAAAGCCAATCTGCACAGACGTTAGGTACCTTAACTAATGCCTACACAAACTATGTACACACTAATGAAGCTATGTGCAATGGCAATGAATTATTTCTTGTTTGTGCTGGTAGAGATGAAATCCAATTTATTCTCACAAGTATCATTTACAGTCTTGATAAATACAATCTGAATAGTAAGAGTGTTGTTGTTGCAGTCCTGCATGCTCTATGTTGCTCTTAGATAGATATACAGTGGGGTTCAAAAGTCTGAGACCACAATGAAAATCTGGAAAAAAAAATTCCAGGTTAACCTAGAAATAAACAAAGTTTTAGGACTGTGAAAAAACAAAGAACAAAGAAAGTTATGAAAAAATATATTTAAGATTCACTATTTCTAAGGCAGTAATCAAAATGCAAGCAAGTTCGTGACACAAATGATTTCCTTGTTTCCCTTGAATCACACAAGATTCTATTTGAATCATTCTTAAATCATAATGGGATAACATGGACCATCAGTTATGGAGCCCATGCCAGCTTGAGTGCATGTTGTCATTAAAACAAAATGTCCAGAATTTCATTGAAATTGTTATGATGCTTCATTAAATTAACATGTTTAAATACACTCACTGAGCACTTTATTAGGAACATCTGTAAACCTACTTATTATCTAATCAGCCAATCGTGTGGCAGCAGTACAATGCATAAAATCATGCAGATATGGGTCAGGAGCTTCAGTTAATGTTCACATCAACCATCAGAATGGGAAAAAAAAATTGGTCTCAGTGATTTCGACTGTGTCATGATTGTTGGTGCCAGACAGGCTGGTTTGAGTTTTTCTGTAACTGCTGATCTCCTGGGATTTTCAAGCACAACAGTCTCTAGAATTTACTCAGAATCAAAAAATCATCCAGTGAGTGGCAGTTCTGTGGATGGAAACACCTTGTTGATAAGAGAGATCAACGGTGAATGGCCAGACTGGTTTGAGCTGACAGAAAAGCTACGGTAACTCAGATAACTACTCTGTACAATTGTAGTGAGCAGAATAGCATCTCAGAATGCACAACACATCGAAACTTGAGGCGGATGGGATACAATAGCAGAAGACCATGTCGGGCACTTTATTAGGACCATAGTGTTCCTAATAAAGTGCTCAGTGAGTACAAAATAGAACAGAATAGAATGTTGAAATATAGTTTGTTCACGTCATGTCGTAGTTATTGGAATTATAAGATTCCGATTTGTAAAAATCATTCACGTCTTCACAGAACTCGTAATTAGTAGTTGTAAATTTAGAAGTTATTAGTTTTTAAACGTTTTGAAAGAACATATACATGTACAATTAATTAATCTATATAGCGATAAATAGCTATTTTGCTGTTATCAACAAAAAGCCGCTTTGGTGTTATGAATGTTACCAAAGAATCTAATTACTTCCGAGGCTCGAGGATGTGAAGAGCTCCGAGTAGAGTCTCAGAGTTGCCATATCGTAATTTCTTTAATTCCGTCACAACATGAAGGCAGCTTTAGTTACAATACACAAACCTTTTCACCAGTGGTCTGAGACTTATGGACCCCCTGCATATTTTTAAAAGATTGGGTTTAGTCTTCCACAGTGTGGTTTTCCAGAATGTGTCAAACAGAATAGTTAAATAATTGGCTCAGGTTGTACTGTTTCATAATCATATCTAACACATCAAACCCATTACTGTTGAATAAAAATGGACAGGCAACTGATTTGGATATACTTTTTTGATAGTGTGGCTGCATTTATATTTTTTAACAGCAAGTGTCTTCTGAAATGCTGGATGGCAACTGAGGAACGATGAACTTGGGAAATATCCATAGCGATGTGAGGATGCATTTGGATTTGTTTGAAAGTGTTTCAGAAGGCTATCGGCCAATCCAAACTAAGATTAAACAGAGCAAAATAATAACAGTATTGAACTCACCACAAATCAAAATCTGCTATGTGACTGAATGTGCCTTAAACTCTTCTCTGTATGCACTGGTCCCAACACACATTTTTTAATGTGCTGCAGAAAAACACCATTGCGTCATTCATTGTGATGTAATCTCTTGGCGAAGAATGTTAAACTCTTTGTCTCTCATCTGTCACAATGATGGATCTTATTGTTTCACTACTTAAAGCCTTTATCTTTCATTAAAGTGTGACATTTATTTCACTGAGTGTTTTCCTGCATACAGATGCCCTGAGTTAACACTGGGAAAATAAAGCCATTGAAATGGATGACTTTCCAATACACAGAGCCTTTGGTTGCAAGGAGAAAATGAAGTCATTTTCAGATCTCCCTGGAGACATTCCTGCAATAAATTATTTATATATATATATATATATATATATATATATATATATATATATATATATAAAAATAATAATAATAATTTTTATAGCTGTCCCTACAGGCATGATTGGAAAATTCTGTCATTTTAAAAAAATATCATTATAATAATTGTGTCTTGAGACTGAGTGTATTATATCAGGTACATTTATTATGCTGGCTAATTTAAACTCTTTATACCCTAACAATGATCTTTCACATTCCTACCAAATAATAAAATAACACACAATAATTTGATCACTGGCAATGGTTTCTAAATGAAAAGCTTTTTGGGATCAGTGATTTGTTTTTTTTAATGTTTAGGTAGTTGCTCTACGGACTTTCATCCTGCACCACCAAAGCTCTTGTGATATTGTCAGTTTAAAGGATACTGTGAAAGCCTCGTCAAACGTCAGATATTATCATGTATTTTAATGACGGAAAACAGAAGTTCTCCTAAAGACATGAATTGTAATTTTGCAATATATAGGAAATCATGACCACTCACATTAAAATAAAGACTTCAGTCATATCAGTAACCTTATAGAAGCTGTTTTATTCTGCATGGAGAGGGTCCGCACATGGAGGCTGCCATGTTAGAATCACATGACCAGCCGAATACTACTCGCTTAATCTCAGTAACAGTCCTCTTATTTGACACTTTCACTAATTGACTAAATCATGGATGACTGTGAATAGTGAATTTCTACAATGGCATCTGTAACTGGAAAACTATTCAGTTTGAATGATGCTGCATCCATGCCACTAGGTGTCACTGTAAGTCCACGACGACACGACGACAAAAGTTACAGAGTGCACCTTTAAGCTTCTAAACCTTTCCCTTTAATCCAATCCAAAATTAATCCAATAATTACAAAAATACCATTAAAAAAGTCCATAGTCAAGTACTTTATTCCACATGTTTTAAAGCCAGATGATAGCTTTGTTTGAGAAACAGACCTAAATATAAGCAAAGTCTTTCTAGCAAGTCAGTCCACTGGAAGGACCAAAATCTCCAAAACGGTTGGTCAAGATTAAGATCAAAGAACATATTTCAAATCAGCAATAAAATCTGATAACACTGGAATCATAAACTGTGCTTCATTACCTCAGATTACACTGAAAAACGCAATTTGTCCCAGTTTAAATAAAAAAAAAAATATATATTTTTTTTTTAGCATAATCTGAGGTAAGGAAGCACAATTTATGATACCAGTGTTGTCACCTTTCACCTGTTAGATACAGACATCGCCTGTCAATCAATTAAAGAATGCGCATGTGCGTTCTCGAATTGATTGATAGGCGATGTCTGTATCTAAAAGGTGACTGGCTCTTTTACCTGTAAGGTGGGACTTTCTTTCTACATCCTTTGACCGTTGGGCATTCCAATTTCTCCCATTCTTTTTAACAGAAGTGGCCTGTCTCTGCTAAATAGTCTCTGATATGTATAAAAATGGATACCAATGCTTCTTGAGGTGGCAAAATATTATGTTTTTATGAATGAGAACAAACGATATTTATGAGCTACAGCAGAGAGAATAACGACTGAATTTTAGTCTGTTCCTCACACAAAGCTATCGTACGTCTTGGAATGTAGTGCGCCAGCACAATGGATTACTTTTACAGTGATTTTGTCATTTTTGGATGTAGGTTTTTCAGTAAAAGTAAATGATGAAAGAATTTTCATTTTAAACCCTAAAAGTTTAGCCTGGGGTAAACTAATGGAATAAATGAGCTGAATCCAGCACCAGAGTGTCATCTGAATGTCGTTTGAACACAGCACAAGAGTGACATTTTGATTGTGCAAGAAAAAAGTTGGCATAGTGATGTTTCCTCATGAGAGTGTGTTGTTTAGACTTGTTCTTCAGTAACCTACATTTCACATTACTTCTTTTTTAATATAAAAAAATGAAATTCATTTTTGTCTAATCTTGGCATGACCTCATATGGGAGGGATTTTGTTTCTTGCTGAATGATGTTCAAATGCTTAGGTTGCTGGGAAGTTCATCCTATTTAAATATTTCAGTGGCACAAAGGCCGAAACTCTGTAGTCATATTAATAAAGGGAGATTAATGAGTGAAGTCAACATGAATCTAATCGGTTACAAGATTTTCTGAAATAAGAGAAACCTTTAGTTTCCCCCAGAAAGAGGGCAGGATTATGACTAGAGAATCCATATTGTTGACATAAATCAATTTGGTCTGTATTATGAGTGGAATTTGTTTAGAACTGGAAGGCAGCAGATACTGTATCACCACAGACGGAGACTGAAAGACAGAGTGAAAAAGAGATGGAAATAAACAAAGTGTTGGAGGAAAGGCTCAAAACAAGTTGTCAATTTAACATAGTGTAAGAGCAACCAAGCTGTTGTAGCTCTTTAGAGGAAGAAACCTTTTATAGATTATTGATGCCATTGTGACACCACAAATGGAATTCTCCAAACATGTATCTCTGGTAGGGTTGCCACTTTTGAAGTTTTAAAATAAGGGACAACACATCCTCAACAGTTTTAGCAATAAATGCTAAAGAGTTAATATGCGTTATTAATAAAAATTTTATATCTTTTCTTATATGCTAAAATGAGAACTTTCCTGACCCATGACTTATAAAAAAAATACATCATTTATATGTTAAAAATATATTTATTTTAATATTTTTGATTATTTGTCTTCTTTATCTTATGTATACATTTTAGATGGTTTATACACACACACACACACACACACACACACACACACATATATAATTAAAAAAAATCATTTTTATTTATTTTATTTGTTTATTTTTTTCCTTCACCTGTACATGTCCTTATTATTGTATTCATACATTGTTTGATCTATTGAACATTTATATAGAAAAAACTCCACAGATTTAGCACAATATCCAATCTCAGTTCAAAACTTGTATCTCAAACAATGTACATATTCACACAGATTGGGTGACAGTAAATCATTCAACTCACATTTGTAAGGTGCTGTATCCACTGAAGTTTCGCTAGCTGCTACATTCATCATTATTTACAATTGTTTTGTCAGACCAGCAGCGCAGCCAGGTAACTCCGCCCCTTCCGCTATGTACGGCAAGCCGTGTGCGATGAGTGCATGAAGTGTCCAACATTCCACACTTACACTACAAAATGGCGTAGAAGTGCAGAAGTGTGCGGTTTGGGATGCACCTTTAGTCAGGAACATAATAGACAATAAAAGTCAGACAGACCTTAAAGGCATGCATTGAACAGCCTACTGGCTCCGGGGCCACTTTTGCAGTCAGTGTGACAGCTCAGTTAGTGTTAATAACAGTGTGTGATACTCCCAGAAAGAAGTATTCCTGGGAAATAACATCAACAGCTCTTGCTGAAAAAAGCATTTGACTCTGAACAGAGATACTTCATGTTATAGACTTCTAGTAGCTTTCTCTCACTTGTTAACAGCTGTGTATTATTTGTAACATATCATCATCTGTAGTGGGGTAAGATGTCTCAGTTGGCAAGTTTTGCAGCCCCTGAATTTTTTAACTGCACAATTTTTGTCACATGCCCACTTATATATTTATGTCAAACTGATCCAGGTCTAAAAATATATAGGCAATATCATATATGTCGGTAAATTGGCAATGCATAAAACCTCGTAAATTATTTGGTAAAAGTTTAGCCATTACTTATTAAGTAAAGCATATTCCTCAAAATGGTAGCTGTGTGGTAAAATGTGTCAGATGCTTTGGGGTAAGCTGTGCCAGTGGCTTAAATAATAGTGATATTAAGTATGGCCTCCAAATGCAGGAAATTCTAGGCTATTACAAATGCTATTAAGAAATGTTATGCTATTAAAATTAAGAAATGCTATTAATATTGTTTCACTACATTCAGATATTTTGAATTTTAAACCTTTTCCTGGCTGGTTTAAGAAAATTTGAATAATGCGCAGCAAAAATAAGACTTTGCAATTGGGTGGTGTAGTTCCAGCATCTACCAGCAGGGGCTAAAAGGGACCAGCTAACCAGCCAATTCCAGATCCCTTGGTTAGGATGCATGACGCAAATCTTTTAAAGCAAATCTTGCCACCAGAGTGCGTGAGCACTGAATGCTCACAGCCCAATTTTTCTAACCGTGCATCTTTAAACATGCAGAATGCACATGCTCCTAGAGTTATTTGCACTAATAAGTGGGTCCACAAGGTGGCAACACTTACATTTTAAGCCGTTGCTATCACGGAAAAGCACTCGAAGAAGATGTAATCACCGCTAAACATCAGCAGATGAAGGTAAAAACAACAACTGTGCAAGTCAAGAGCGTGTGTGAGGAGGTCTGGAGATACCTGCATTTGTATAATTAGAGTCGGAAGGAATATAAAGATATCTTTATGGGACTAAACTCCTGAAGAGAAAGTCCAGTGTCTCAAAGCAGTTGTAGCATGTATGCGCCAACCACCTGTGTATGCATGCAAAGGTATTTGGAGTATACTTTGACAGGCTTAGAGTATACAAATTATAGGCATAGTTCACCCCAAAATGAAAATTATATTATTAGGATAAGAGACTGTAAATTTTAAATGTGTATATCTGCTAAAAGTGCACTAGCATATAGATGGCCTCAAAGCTAACACACATGGACTAAAAGCCACAAAACTCTCTTCGACTTCATCTGGGCTTTAAAATATTGCATTTCTGTGGCAAACACAGTGACTACACTTGTGGATCTGAGGCATGCCAGGCGCTGACAGATTACAGAACTGTGTTAAACATATTCACTGACTATGTGAGCCGAGCACTTGGTCAGAAGAATTACGAATGCCACTTAGCGTTTGTGAGGCAAAATTTCAATTGTCATTACTATGATTTTATTTGCAGGCAATCCAGGGTTTTACCCACTGATGGTGCTTGACTGAGGTTGAAGTGTGAATTACTTCTAATGTGGAGGGCATCCCTGTTCAATGGCCATACGGTGACTGCATGGGAAGATTCGGCATATATCAAGAGAAGAGATATAATCAAGCTGAAATACAGGCTCGTTTCAGTTGGAGTGTGGTGTGAATGTCTCTAGCTGAACATTCAAACATGTAACCAGGTTTACTTTTCAGACAGTGCAACATGCCTGAATAACTAGCATTTCCCTCTCAGAGGCTTGCATCATGAAGCAGATTTAAGTGGCTTCCTAAGTTTAGTTTAAACCTGGCTCAAATATTTCAAAGACACTTTTATTGTGTTCCATGGTAATTTTCCCACTTTAGCCATAAAACAGTGCTTCTAAAGTATAGCATATTTTTCTAAAAATCTTCGTTTGTGTTCAGCAGAACATAGAAAGTCATTCACTTCTGGGGTGGCATTAGGGCGAGTAAATGATGAGAGATTTTTCAATTTTGGGTGAACTCTCCCTTTAAACCTAATTGTAAGGGTTCAGGTTAAGGGCGAGCTTTTGAATAATCCTATTGTAGAATAGACATAGGAGTGAAGGAGGAAGTTACTTGAAATGTGTCATGTACATGCCCACTGATCAGTGCAATTCTATTAGAATATATAATGTGTCTTCATACTCTTCACCCTAATAATCAAATAAAGCCATGTAATTAATAAACTGCCAATAACAGGTTATGCCTCAAATACTGTGTACTGTCTGCTGGTTACTGACCTCTATGTGGAAATCCATGTGTATGAACACACTGTGTATTTTGTCCTCTTCCCATTTTCCTATATGCCTGCACATATGTGTGTGTGATAATGTAGAAGAGTCACCATTCTGAATAGAAGCATCTAATAATAATGATGATCTAGCTAGTCTACACTTTAATAATGCTAGTGCATTAATTTGGGAGCAATAATATTTTGACAAATATAATATACTAAGCTTTCAATTAAGCGTATACTGTACTTTAATCCTCATTAATGTGGGCCTAAAATAAAGTTCACTTACACAT
The DNA here is from genome assembly GCF_019703515.2 of Myxocyprinus asiaticus. NCBI lineage: Eukaryota > Metazoa > Chordata > Actinopteri > Cypriniformes > Catostomidae > Myxocyprinus > Myxocyprinus asiaticus. The sequence goes on from NC_059352.1 coordinate 19,063,993, forward strand.
TATCCAGCTATTTTCCTCCAACATTCCTCTTGAGCTTTAGCAGCAGTGTTTATTCTCACTGTGCAAAGCATGTTTAAATTCTTCATATTGTCCTTCATATTAAGAAAGTGATTTCTTCAGCAGAGAATTGCACTTGCTTTCTCCAGGCTTGGACTAGCTAAAAGTAGCGACACTATTAACTAAACTAAACTTTTTAGTAAAGTGACAGGAGCACAGCTATATTTTCAGCCTACATTTTCAGACAAGTAGCTGTGTTTTATCGTCACAAAACTCTATATTCTGAATGCAGCAATAGAGCCAAGGGAGTAAACAAAACACTCGTCTAAACCATTCTCTCTCTTTGTCTCTTTCATGTAGCACTGGGGAATTCAAATAATTTAAGTGAATTGGTTCTTTCGGACAGTTCGTGCAAATGAATCGGTTTAAATAAACGATTCACTCATATTTAGCTATGGGAACTCCAGCTCATGTAAATGAACTAGTTTACATAAATGATTCACTTGATGCCTCTGCACAGCCTTAAAGGAACTTTGCCAGAAGTCACTTCTTTTTTTGAAGCAACCTATTTAGTTAATTGCTACTGTTTATCACAATATTCTGCCTCAGTTATATAAAATAGTGTATTTTCTAGTTTGATTCGAGTATATTTAGTATATATTATTTTGCTCAATTTAATTTTGTCATCCTTTTTATTCTCACCCTGATTAAATATATAACTATTAGGTGTAGAACTTCTAATTGCTTCTAAAATATATAATCTGATTTTAAGATATTTAAAAAAAATCATCTTTAAATAGCTGCAATGAGTAGCTAACTACTTTTTTTTTTTTTTTTTTAAAGAGTGGCTTGAGTAGTTTTACTACTTTAAGTTATGAGTAGCTTTACAAGCTATTAGCTTCCCCGGCACTGGCTTTTTCCATGTGTAACGTGATTGGCTACTGGCTACAAACCTCACACTTTCATGTGAATTATGAACACAGGTTGTTGACAAAGAGTTGTCAAAGAAGGTTAGTGTTGTGCTACTGCTTAACTTTAACTGAATTTCCCCTGAAGCCTACCCTGTAACTCTGAGTTTGTTTGACACACTTCATGATACAGGTCACAGGACATGAACATCAGAGTCACATAAGACTCACGCCAGAAAGGGTTAAATGCCATTCATGTTCACGCAACCTTTACATCCTTGACTTGAAACTCTTAAAGAATGTTTGCGTGATTCTAGCCCTAAGAAACCTGTTTCATGGGTACGTTTAAATACGGAGGATGCATGGTGTGCTGGTGGAGCATCCCAGTTTTGTTCCTTTGTAGATTGCATTTTTGTACACAGTCTTGCTTGTGGCAGTTCATTGTTGGAACAAGATAGCGCTCTGTTTTGCAGTGGGGAAGTTGAAATAGGATAAGAGGGATTTGTTGAGGTTTTCTCATGTGGAGTCAATCTAACCCCAACTTTTGCATCCCATTTATTGGTTTAATCTTATAAGTTGCTGCCTCAAGAAAACATGCAAAAGGAAAAACAAACAAACAAGCAAATAGCCTAGAAATAACTAGAAATCTTGATGTTATAATGATATTGGCTCTTATTGCTTTAATACAAAACTCAGGGCTGTTTGCATCCTGGTTTGCTGGAGTGCTCATATTTGCTGCATTAAAATCAATAGGTGCGGGTGGGGTGGGCTTCATAAAGTATGGCATGCTTTAAATAAAGCGAAGAAGACATGAAACAGCCACAGGCTCTTGCCGCAGGAAGTGAGAGGGCATTATCAGCCTTCCTAAACCACTATTTGCATCTCTCTGTTATTCCTTATCGGGGCGCATTCAGTTTGACATGCATTATGACTGATTCTCCACTCTTGTCACTGATTAAACTTCTATTAGCCATGCTTACCAGTTGTTGTGGCTCTGAGAGCTCCTGAAAGATGTTCTCCAAATATGATTGCTGGGAAGAGAGCAGAGGTGGCATTATGACACCGTAACATGATTTCAGGAACGATCTGTGTGACGGCTCACTCCCTCACCATTTCAGTCTTCCCCTCGCACGCCCTTTCTCTTCCTGGCTCTTCTGTGTTGAGTCGGCTCTCATCTCCCATGAGCATGGCAGTAAAGTCAAGCACAGAGAAAGACAGAAGTGTGCGTGTGTGTGTTTAGAGTGTCTAAAATAAAGCAATATTTCATACATATTAACAAATTAATACATTTATTAATTAAATAAAAAATAGGTGCACGCCCTTACCAGTGGCAAAATAGCTATAATGTAAATACCCGAGTGCCTTATTGCTTATATAAAACCAGCATGATCACACAGGATATCGGCATGTTGCTTCCAAGGGTTTATGTATCCTGAAATCCACCCCATTCAGCCAAATTACTGACAAGCGGCATTCCCCATCAGATATGTTTGCATCAATTCAGATGTAAACACATTTCCCTCAAGCGCTACTGACCAGAAAGTAACCGTGTTCACATAAACGATGGTGGGCGTGGTCCGGAGGTTGCATTTTCACTCTAAAATTACATTTTTACTCCAATGACAGTTATGTTCAGGGTTGGGGTTTGGGTTAGGGGGTAGATTTAATAAAATAAATAACATTATTTAGACTAAAAATACAACTCGATTTGTATTGTATTCAACTACGGACATTTCACCTGGAAACTGGAGCTAACCCAAGCCCAAATGTGCAACAATACTTCCAGCTTCAGTCACTGGGGACAGTGATTAGAATTGTGGTAAGCACAGTCCTATTTCAGCAGCAGAACTTTTGACCTACAGTTGCTGAATTAACACTGTGAGAAGTCAGTATAAAATGGCGGCAACAGTAATATGATAAAATACACCAATGTTCAACAAACAGTTAAATGTATTATTAATTAGAATAAAAATTATTTGACCAAGTAACATAGTTCACTATCCTAACTGTAGGCTGTTTGTGGTTGCCAAGCTACATAGCAACTTGGTACATTGATAAAGAATGTGTGGCATACTGTAGGTGTGCCTTTATAGTCATTTTTCAATGGCTTTAAATGCAGTCCATTCAATCAGAATTTAGAATTGGAACTACTTTTTCCAAAAGATCTACTGAAATCATAACGCTCTCACACACACCTGTAAATGGCCATGTTGTACACATTTAAACAATTTATACAAATCACACAAATTCCCCTCTAAATTAAGAGCAACCAGGCATACCTCTGCCCTTATCATTTCAGCATGGACGTAAATCAGGGTAGAGTTACTGTGCTCCCAGCCTGAACGCAAGTTCCAGTAGCTTGCTCATATAAGATGCTTGGTATTTGAATGAGGCTAACGGTTAGTCCTAATGACCAGCAGGATTAATTAGTGTGAGTAGGATGGACAGCTCGGAGAGCAGTCTCTCCCTCATTAATCCGCTTGCAGGTGTTCTGCTGCCACTCTCTCCCCCTCCTCCATCTGCACACAGAGAAGGTCGACGAAAAGCTAGCTCACACCAATTCAATCGTATTATTCCTCTGCAGAAATCACATCCCTGTAAGAACCTCCAGTGGAGGACAGCTGTAGATAAGAGGACCATTAGGCTCTGCAACACAATGAAAGGAGGAAACTGTGCTATCCAGGAGAAGTTTGGTGGAAAAGTGGTAGTTTCTATGCTAAGAAATCATTGAGTTAGTCTCTAAGAGATCAACCCTGTCTCATGACAGGTTGGAATAATTAGTACGAGATGGCAAAATCTTTCAATTTGGCTCATACAAAAAAGAACGACTTTTACTCCAATAGAGAAAAATAAACGAACCAAGGAACAATATTATTATGAATTTTCCTAAACTTAACCCCTAACCCAAACCTAACCATGAAGTGTAACCCCTTACCCAAACCCTTAACCTAACCTTGATTTCAGTAGGAAAATAACTTGTGTACCATGGAAGAAAGAAAACATCCAGGTTAGGAGTCATTTGTATTGCATAAATAAATATGGAATGAGTAACCAAATTTGTTCACTGATGTTTCCTTTCTTAAAATAAAGTGCTGGATAGGAGGCTATGGGTAAAATCTGATGCCTGTATTGTATAGATTTGAAATTCTGTTTGTTGATTGGTTGGTCTCTATGGGAATAAATGTCGAGTTGTCATGGGACTATGTTGGGAGTCTGAGAGACAATTTCCTGTTTTGTTCAGCACATTTTCTTTAAGTGTCATGTCAAATATTGTAAGTCTAATGCAGTGGTTCTGATTTCTTTCTTTTTTTTTCTTTTTTGTCACACCCTACTTTGAAACTAGAAAAACAGTTTTTTAATCCATCAGTTTTGTTGCCAAATGTTGGCACTTAAACAATCATTTATATCACAGATGCTTTTATGTCCAAAGTGACTTAAAAATGAGGAAAAACATATGCAATTTTACATAAAGGAGCCAACAACATTAGAAGTAAAAGTAAGCCTGTGATTCGATTAAAATTTTTAAACTAATCACACCATTTTCTGTGATTAATCGCAATTAATTATGGTACATCGTACATTAAAACAAACGTTCAAATATAATCAGAAATATATTTACCTTATACGTTGTCTCAAAGAACTTGCAAGAAATTGGTTAGTCATCATTTATTTTAATTATTTAAATACATTTTAAAATGTTCCGTTTTTTGAAGATAGTTATGCAAATTTTTACAGCTATAAAACTTTGATACAAGTATATGTATAAATGTCATAAACTCAGTGGACATGCTGTAATTAAAAGTTTGGCAAAATCTTTTGCCGTTTTCCATTGGACTTTTTAATAATAAGGATCAAAAGCTTTATTGGCAAGATAAACCTAAGTTTCCATATCTGTCACTCACTCGACGTTGTGTCAATGTAGTGACACTAGGAGTCACTCGGGAACCCCAAACACCTCTGATCTTTGAGAAAAGGCCAATGGGAACTGGTGAGTGGAATTTGCATGCCACTCCCCCGGATAAAAGGAGCTGGCTCGCAACCACTCATTCAGATTTTTTCTTCAGAGTGGTGTTGAGCTGCGAGTTCCACTGCCGTTCCATTCACCTCATAGGCGAGAAGCGTATGCTGTTGGATATACGGCGCATTTCAGCGGCTTTCTCCCCCTCTGTGCGATTAATGCAGAGTATGCCCCTGGGCGCTTCTACAGCTAGAAGAGTATATATTCTTGCAGAAATTCTTCCTGGAGGTGCACGAGGAACTCACGAAGTCATGGTGGGGACCTTTAGCTGCCCGGACCCGACTTCTGGGTTTCTCAGCTCTCACTACCCTCGACGATGGGGTGGCCAGGGGGTATACGAAGATTCCTCAGGTGGATAAAGGGGTTACAGTGCACTTGTGCCCGCGAAATGCCGCCACCTGGCGGAATCGCCTGAGACTCCCGTCCAGGGCCTGTAAGTCTACGTCATCTCTGGCAGCCAAAGCTGTCAAATCTGCCGCTGCACGTTCAGCCCTTGGACAGATCTTGCATTTCTACAGGCAGGGGTCCCCTTACAGCAACTGTCCAGGCGTGTCGTTATTATGACAGATGCCTCCAAGTTAGGCTGGGGCGGAAGCGAAAATTTGCAGTTAAAAAGTATCTAAGTATTGTTTTGTTTCTCAAAATAATCAATTGTTTGTGTTCAGAAGAACTTTATTTGTCGACTGGAGTTGTGTGGATGATTTTGATACACCCTAAATATGCATTTTGGACCATCAAAAAATGGAGGACATTCACTTGCATTGTTTAAAGGAGGAGGCCTGAAATGAAATCCTGAAAGTCTTAAATTCTGTTTTGATGAAGAAAGAAACTCAGATACATCTAGGATGGTAAATTATCAGCAAATTTTCATTTTTGGGTGGACTATTCCTTTAATAAGACCACAGGGTAAATGCTTATTAAGTGTCACTTACCCTTTACTGCAGCTCGGAGGCCGTTCTCGTGTTTTCTCCGTCCCATTCCAGGCTTTCCAACTAACCGGAGGAAGAGTGACATCACTGGTGGTGCCCAACTGTGCCACCTCTGCTCACAAAAGTGCCCGCATTCTCCACCACTGTGGCAGGGTGAGCAAGTGACAGACACAGTGGGTGTGGCGACAAGCCTCGGAGAGGCATTTATTAGAAACAATAATAAACATAAAATGTCCAAAAGGTGTAATAAAGTGTCCAAGGGGGAATAGTGTTCATAATAAAGGGGGAATCTGGCATCCTCACGGTGAACGGGGTTCCGTGAAAGGACGGGGTAGTGTCCATAGGATAGCCCAGGCACGAGCTGGGTCAGTTGGCCGCTCACGCTCCCCTCCAAAGTCCACGGCGTTAGGGGCGGCGGCGTCACTGGCGGCCTGTCTTCCCAGGCCTGTCGGCGGCAACGAGAGCTGTTCACCCCCGGTGACTCATTAACACGATGATGACGAGCCAGAGGGGCGGATCATTCCGCCACATCAGGCACACAGCTTGCCCCGGGGGCTCGTATGTATGCATTCCCCCCAGTGAGCCTGCTTGCGCAGAACTTCTGCAAGGTCAGGGAGGATGAGGAACAGGTCATCCTCGTGGCACTGTACTGGCCCACCCAGGTTTGGTTCTCGGAACTCACGCTCCTCACGACAGCCCCTCCCTGGCGAGTTCCCCTGAGGGAGGACCTCCACTCTCAGGGACGGGGCACCATCTGGCACCCACGCCCAGACCTCTGGAATCTCCACATCTGGTCCCTGGATGGGATGTGGAAGACTTAAGTGGCCTACCACCAGCGGTGGTAGACACAATCACTCAGGGCAGGGCTCCCTCTACGAGGCAGCTGTATGCCTTGAAGTGCCGTTTGTTCGCAAACTGGTGTTCTTCCCGAGGCGAAGACCCCCAGAGATGCGCAGTGAGGTCGGTGCTTTCCTTCCTGCAGGAGAGGCTCTAGGGGTGGCTGTCCCCCTCCACCTTGAAGGTGTATGTGGCTGCTATAGCGGCGCACCACGACGCGGTGGATGGTAAGTCACTCGGGAAGCATGACCTGTTCATCAGGTTCCTTAGAGGCGCAAGGAGGCTGAATCCTCCTACGCCGCGCCTCATTCCCTCGTGGGATCTCTCTGTGGTCCTGCTGGGCCTGCGGAGAGCCCCGTTTGAGCCCCTAGATTTAGTTGATCTAAAGGCTGTCTCGTTGTGTCCATCTTGCCACAAAGCTGTACTACCCGCTGAAATGGCCGGGACCTTATCTCGGCTCCTCAGCGCAAAACCTGAATGAGTGGTTGCGAGCCAGCTCCTTTTATACCCGTATGTCCAGAGGAGTGGCATGCAAATTCCACTCGCCAATTCCCATTGGCCTTTTTTTAAAGATCAGAGGTGTTTGGGGCTCCCAAGAGCGACCCCTAGTGTCACTACATCGACACAACGTCTCGTTCCCTCCATCAGGGAATGGAGGTTACAACAGTAAAAAAGACAGTACATTTCCAATGCATTATTAGACACTATACATACAGATACAAACCAAATTGAATGCTGAAGTTTATTTGCTGAAGTTTTAAATCTCAAAACTATTATTTTCTCTGGCTGCCATTCAGTCTCTATCACGCACCCACTGGGTCTCTTTCATGTGGTTTTGCTTCTGAAACTGGTTCAGATGACAGTGAGTGACCGTTTTCGGGTGATGCGATGAAATTCAGTAGCTTGCCCGTATCTCTCCCACACCTGCTCACCACTTGCAGATAAAGTCTCCATTATCAGTACAGTAAATCCAGTCCCGTTTTTTTATGCCCGGGACATGTGTTGCACATAATGAACAAGCATCAACTGCTTCACGCAATCAGTTTCTGTAGTAGGATGTGCAGGACTGCATTAACTGTGTTAATTTTAACACGTTAAACAGTCAACTATTAATCGCAGAAATCAATATTTTACATTCTCCCAACCCTAGTTAAAAGTTTTTATTTGAAAAACTGATGTAAAAAGCATGAACCGTCAATGACATTTTTGTAAAACAGTCACTTTTTCTGTTGTATAATGAAAACAGCTTTACTGCAAAAAAAAAAAAAAAAAAACCTGCATGTTATTTCAGTTTTTGCTGTTTTGTTGAATCATGTAAGTTATACTGTATACTAAAATAAACTCTACATTACTTCTACATCTACATTGTTCTGTTATTTTTTGTTGAATTTTTTTTTAACTCTTCAAAATGGCTTTTAAAATAATTAAAAAACAACTGCTTTGCAAGAGCAATATTTAAGATATAGTTCACCTAAAAATGACAGTTCTGTCATCATTTCCTCACTCTCGTGTACCATAGAACACAAAAAGAGATGGAGGAGGGATGAGAGGATGGTGATTGTAACTGTCAAGTTCCAAAAAGCACATAAAGTGTCATAAAAGTGGTCCATACGACTCGTTGGCTATATTCTAAGTCTTCTGTCGTTGGCTATATTCCACATCTTCTGAAGCCATATGATAGCTTTGTGTGAGGAACAGAAAGAAAATTTAAGTCATTATTTACTGAAATTCTTGTCCTTTTACAGCATTTAAATCAGCCACATTAATGATACACACAAAAGCGTTGTACACAAACATTGTTCATTGGTTCTTGTGCCATTTAAAGTGGCATATTTAGCAATGTGTTTTTTATATTATTTACCAGTTTAGCACATTTTAAATTAGTTTGACCCTAGTATGTAATATGCAAATGTAAATTTTGCCAATCATGATTTGATCAAATGCCTCAAAAGAGTAAATGCAAGATCATTCAAACAAAAATGTGCTGAACATGTGTAATGTGTTGAGCATAATTTTATATTCACATAAAAAACTACACCCAGTAATCACATATTAATAAAATACAGCACACGATCACTGATCTTATAACCAGGCTTGGAGCTGTAATCAAAGCAATTCAAATTTTTATTCAGTGCAGCTCTTTCTTGAGGTTGAAGGAACACCATGACGTGGGCCATTAACTAAGGCTTTAAGAGGGCCATTGAAAATGACCTGGTCTGATCTCCAAATGAAAAATAAATATGCTGCAGTGTGGACATCTGTCATGTGGAGGTGGGATGAGGCTGACAGACTGAGTACTAAATCATGCCACAGTAAACACTGGATATGATTCAGCCAGAGGCTGAGCTTACATAGTGATGTGTTTTCACCACGAAATGTGAATGTTTTTTGTATAGTAGCCTACTTTATAAACATGAATAGTATGAAACCAAACATTTACGCACAGACATTTTTGGGAGGAATTGGCTTTTTCGTCTAATTCAGCAGGAGGTCAGCATGTTTTCAGCTGTCACCCATGAAGCATTGCTTGGATACCAGTGTTGCAGGCCATGCACCAGTGACATGGAAATTAAAATAGATGGGGATTAACTCTTTAAGCTTCAACAGGCCCCTGCAGTACATTACGTTCCTGATGAGAAACCAAAGGAGGAATATAAGCATGAAAGACAGAGAGAAAATGCTGTTAGTATGAGGAAGGTTAGTATGTGAAACACTAAAATATCACTATGGCACCTACATGACCAGCATCAAGGTGTAAATGCACTTTAGAGGGGTCTCTATGAGTATGTGAGAAGCCTGTTTATTTTTTAGAAGTGTCTGATGATGACAGTATTGCAGTCTGGTCATCAGTGTTGGGTGTAACGCATTACAAAGTAAAGATACAACTACAGCATATTTGAGATAGAAAGTTAAGTTACATTTTTGGAATTTTTAGGCAAGTTGTTGTCTTTGTCATATTGCTGTATTTTGGTTAATATTTCAGTCAATATTAAAGTGCTAAAAGAGCTATTAGTGTCACATTTGTTTTATTTAGCAGGTTTGATTGGTTTTAGAAAGTAACTTCAAAGTAAAGTAATTAGTAAAGTAATCTAAGTACAATTTTACAAAAGTAATTAGTAATCAGTAGTGGATTACTTTTTTAAAGTAACTAACCCAATACTGCTGGTCATACAGTATATACCTACTGTATACTGTACCTAAATTGTTTTGCAATTTCCTGATAAACCATCCGATTATTACTTCATAAACACTTACTTTTTGCCCTATTGCACACACAGTGCTATCTTATGGCAACTGAACACTTCATATAGTGCATACGTTTTTAACATCTGCATTACATAACCAACTGCATTTACAAGCTTGTTCAAATGTGATCAAATTATGCTATAGTTCAACAGATAGAGCGTTGCACTTATAAACGCGATGCAAAGGACTGGGGTATGAGTCCCGCTAAGCATGTGAGTTATCACGAAAGTCAAACGTCATTAGCACCACAAAATAACATGGTTGCTTCAGCAGTTGTGTTTTTCATCTCGCATTTGCTTTTATGATACTATCAGTTAGGTTTAGGTTTAAGGTTTAGGGGAGGTCGGTTTTGTTGATTTAAAACTCCAGAGAGCATTAACCTTAAAAACCTCATCTGTTCAGTAGAATGTTTCACTCAGTGGACATTTGACCTCAAAACTGCTGCAAAATGTGTCATGAAAAAACTTTATTTAATCTGGCAAAAATATGGTCACAGTCGCGTAATTTTCAGTATTTATTCTTTGAGACTTTTTCAACAGTAAGATCTGACAATGCAATCTGATTAGCTAATTATAGCCCTTTTTTCACTTGTAACTGTTGCATTCCATAACTACTTGAACCTACTTTTTTGGCAGATGAGTCAGTAGATACTAAAACTCACATATGAATTGATGTTTCAGGGTTTCTTTGATTTATGGTTTTCTTTACATTACTTTCACAAGTTTTGTATAAAAGCAATAAAACACTTATGGTCATGAGTTATTGCAAGTTTCTACATGCCTCTGACCCCTTCCTGTGACCAAATCACAGCCATGATGTTATTGAAACAACAAGGTACGAGAGGCCATGCTATATTGTGAATAATAGTCATGGCTGAAGCCCCTTCTAAGTAAAATCATTAAATGGCATCCTTCTGTACGTTTGAGCTCCATTTTCTAGGTGAAATGCCCAAGGAGGAGGGGAGCCAAAAGCGAGTTTTAAAGCCAATTGTTTTCAGGTGAACAGGGTATAATACAGTGAAGAGGAATGCATATTTTATTATCTGAACCCCCCCAACCAAACCCCCAAACCTAAACCTAACCATCAGTGGAGTAAAAATGTAAGGTTAAGGGGGAAAATGCAAACTCTGAATCACGCTAATCACTAATTACATGAATACAGTGCCGGTCCTACCCCATTTGGCACCCTAGGCGAGACCCTCCTGTCAACTCTCCACCCCTTTCCTGATAAAATTATTAAAGAGTTATGCATTAATTTTTACACAAAAAAAGAGTACAGATTAACACATAATTAAATACATAACCAATGTATAAACTCAAACTAGCCAAACATTAATAATAACAAAGTTTTGAAGAAATATGCAAGTGCGTGTTATGGCTTCTTTAGCAGGCATAATAATAGGTATCACCATATATAGAAATAAATTTAATGTAAAGTGCATGTAAAAGCAAAGGTGCACTATCCTAAAGATCTATGCACATTGTATAGTATGTTTCACAGCAGGGGCATTTGTAGGCTTTCATCATTACTGGGGAGTCTGGGGCCCATCAAGTACACAATCTATTGTACCATGATGTTGTAGGGGGGTCTGGGGGCATGTCTCCCCTGGGAGATTTTATATATTAATTAATTTATGATTTTATTTTATTATTTTTTTGGGCAAAAAACAGCACCAAAGCATTAATTTCTGGTGATTTTAGGAGCATCATTTGAACATTTTCTTTAATAGCCTACATATATTGTGTAGCATTAATGAAACTATGGACTAAAAGCATATTGACACCTTTTCACATTACACAGCACAAGATGAAGTTTATCAAAGTTACCTTTCTCAAAAGCCTGCTGTGGCAGTATCATGGTAAAACCTTGGTATTTTCATAATATATCATGGTATTTATATGTTAGACAACTCCAAGAAACATGTCCAATAAACATGGTATTAGCTTGGTAATTTTTGGTACTTTTAAGTGCTTTTATGTAATGGTATTATTTTGATACATTTTTATTTCAACACACTCTCACAGTGAAATCGTAAGGATTCGTACGACTTTTCTAAATCTGGCTAATTCGTATGAATTCATACGACTTTCACTAGCCAATGACGTCGCTGGATATCGTTTACATCTAATACGCGACAATTACTTGCTTCTGTCACACACAACAGCTTCCTATCATGTTTACACACTCTATTGATCAGTTAGGTTTAGATAAGGGGTTTGGGTAAGGGCATAATATTAATGTCCTTAACGCCTCGTGCACGGAACTCGTGCTTACTTCCGCATTAGACAGCCAGGAATTTGCACATTATGAAATCGTTAGAAATCATATGAAATAGCCAACTTGTAAAATATGTAAGAATTTTCATGAGATCGGGTTGTTTATGTAGAAAATGTCTTTAACTGCAGTAGACAATCGCTCACAGGCTGCACACGCACTCGCACATGACCTTCTTCATCACTGGCAAACGATTGAATAGAGTTGCAGGTTTGTTTCAATGAATTGTAACTAAATATCCATTTCATTCAGCGTTGTTTTTGTTCTCTGTCTTCTAAAGCATCCCGTTACTCTTTTACTGCGTGACAAAGCGCTTCAGATGATTCAGCCCGCACGTTAGACAAATTCATTGTGTGACTCATAAGAGTGATTATTTCACGCATTGGGCATTACTTAGATTCACGAGCCCCACACTCGTGAGTCTATGGCCTTGTTCACAATGGCATACTATCCATTCTACTCTCACTGTTTTTGCCAAACACAGATATAATAGAAACAGTAAGAGAGGTATTTTATTAAGGCATTAAGTACACAGCCTATATGTTCCATGGAGGGCACCGCATGTTGTCGGAACGCACAGGGCACATTTAGTTTGAAATAGATTGGAAGCGATGGCACCTTATGCAGTCGCCTATGTCGCATAATGGGTTGACCACCCTGCATGAATGTGATTACATCACATTACTACTTTATATGTAGGATACGAACCTGGTTCTCCCACGCTGATGATGCAAAGCTCTTCCAGTCACGCCACAAGGGAAGGCAAACATGCTTGAGCCGAAGCAAAAATGTCTGATGGGAAATAATGCTTGTCAATAAGTTGGCATAAAGTGGCTGATCCTAGGGTAAAGGAACTTTTGGAAACAACATGCCGACTTCCCGTGTGATCAGGTACAGTATTTTAAAATAATAATAAAAAGGCTTAAATAATCATGCAAACCACATTTCACAGTTCCATCACCAACTTCCAACTTTATTAGTATCAAACCACTGCTACAAAATTACATCAAACATGATGAAAATGAACTTGCATACTGGCTATACACAATGTAAGCTTTAAAGTAATTAAAGTGTATGATTCTTTTTTCTTGACAAATATCAATATATATCAATGCCACTTAAAGCCAAATATGTCATTCCAGTGATCTAGAGCCTAAAATATACAACTATATCCCTGGTGGCTAAAGTATCTCCATACACATGTAAATGAAGATGACCAAATTTCTCAACACAAAAATTTCAGCTTCATGAATCTTGGAAAGAAAGAAAAAGAGAAATAAAAATACACTCATCCCAATATGGTTACTAAGTCCATTCTACTTTGTCACCAAATTGAAAGGTACCAAAAAAAAAACAAAAAAAAAACATATATATATATATATATATATATATATATATATATATATATATATATATATATATATATATATAAAAGTAACCAAAGCTGGCCCTCTTTACACCTAAATGTTTTTAAAAACCATTAGAGATCTGAATCTTTCGGGCGGGTGTGCTCTGTGCTCAATTATTCGATAGCAGATTGGTGGTGTCACTGGTTCACTTATTTTACTTTACAAAATAACTGCTTAAGATATGAAAAATGCCAACACAAAAAGCCCATGCTATTCAAAACAGCTAACAACAAATTACCAGGCCAACAGTCATCTAATGAGACATAACAGTGAATAACAGTGAATGGTGTTGTTGGGGCCGATCCCACTGTTTTCTCAAAAACCTGGACTATCTTCCTAAATTGATCCCTTGCTTTTCAAACAAATGCTTCTCCTGATGAGAGACAATCAGCAGTTTCACACAGAGCTCAGCAAAAGAAGACTCAGTTAAAACCTAAGCATTACCAAAACCACTGCATCAGTGCTTGGCTAACTTATTTTCCAGCTCAGTGAAAATAATGAGCGAGGAGGTTGACAAACACATGATGGAGAAAAGCTTTAGAATTCACTCATTCTCATTTTGGCATCTACTTCATTATCCAGACAAATATTTAGCCAATGAATGTTTCTACAGGATAAGTACATTCACGGCAACCGGTGCATTTGTCATCGGTTTTGAATCATTTGAAGTTTTAACACAATAGCCGTAAAGCAAATGGGCTTTGGGAAGGATTAAAGGTTTTTGTTTTTACAAAGCTCTATGGAGTCAATTAGAATACTGCAAAACTGCAGTTACTGGCAAGCATTTGGAGAAGAACAGAGGTTTATGTAGATTACCGTCAGGCCTGCCAGAGTGCTGCTGAGAGAGTGAGCGTTCACCGCTGGTTAATGCAGCACCCTCATGCACTCCACAAAATCATCCTCCAGAAACTGACAAAGGCATAGGAAGAATTTTATTAACTGCCAGGTCAGAAGAATCAGCTCCCCTGACCGCACACACAGCACTCTCAAACAACTTTCAAAAGAGCCTGGCCAAGTCAGAGATGGGATGGAGCTGACAGGTTTTTAATCATTGCAATGCCGCCTACCACCCTCATTCTGTCTTGCCAGCAGCTCTAATTGTGAGAGAAATATTTGTTTTTTTGGGACTTTTCCTAGGGAAGCTGATTGTATACATCCAGAAACTGCAATTAAAGACTTAAGTGATAGACCTATATACTGGGCAGGTCGATTAATCAGAAGATATTTGGCCATTTTGAGCTTATCAGCCCCATTAACAGAAGTAGTCATTCTGTGTCTGTCCCAAAGACTACTGACAACCTTGTCAATGGTTAATGCACTTTTTCTGTTTTTGAAAAACTGTTAGTGATTTTGAGTAATTACAGCAATTTCCTGTATGTCTTATTTGCAATAATTTAATTGTATTATATCAGCATTATTCCAACCATTGGCCCCCCTGTTTTCTAGATAAATGTATCACCATCGACAATTAAAGGGATAGTTCACACAAAAATGAAAATTCTGTCATTATTTAATCACCCTCATGTCGTTCTGAACCAATACGACTTTCTTCTGCAGAACACAAAAGAAAATAATTTAATAAATGTCCCATTGGCTGAATTCAGTACAATAAGTTATCACTGTCTCGTGACCAAACGTCATGACATCTTATCGTAACCTCGTTGGTTCTTACGCAAGAACAAATAAGGTTTGATGTTTTCGATGTAGCCGCCATATTGGATTTCAGCGCTATTTATGGATTTTATTAATGATTTGATAGTGAAAAATGACTTCAATTAGGGTCTGTTTATCAGAAAAACGGACTGTATACCCCTTCAGAAGACATGATACATGATGCACAGACTACTTTTACTGTATGACACGTCTGATGCTTTTATAAAATTATAAGCGTCACATTTCTGCCTTTAAACTTTTTTAAAAAATGGCCCCCTTCACTTCTATTTTAAGTGCCTCACTGTAACCTCAATTTTTGCTTTTTTAAAGAAAAGGAGGGACGAGAAGAAATAAATGGTTGTGGTAATCAACATTATGCCACAAATGCTGTTGATTGAGCTTGACTTGTATACACTCATGTGTTACAGTCACTATGTACTGCCATTATTTTGAATCCATCCAACAGGACATTCATTAAATTATTTCCTTTTGTGTTATGCCATACGGGTTTGAAATTACATAAGGGTGAGTAAATTATGACAACATTTTCATTTTTGGGTGATCTATTCCTTTAAAAACCCATATTGGTCAAACAGTAATTTTTTATCTATATATATTCTTAGGATTTGTAAAAAACAACAAAAATGCTAACTTCCACCTTCTTCGTCAGAGCTGAATCATAGCAATGTTTAGACGGCGAGGACTTTGGGGAAGGTGTTACGAAAGAACCCAAAGGGGTCTCCTCAGGCCAGAACATGCGGTGCTGTTTCTAGTGATTTGAACTCATTCCAAAATAGCATCAGCTCATTATGTTGTCCTGACCACCAGCAGGTGAGGTCACACCGTGCAAGATCAATGTGAATTTCAGTTACATGTGCAGCACAAGAGCTAAGCTAACGTAAGCCTTTTTTTAAAAAAGCGTCATTGAACATTAATGCATGTCTAGGAATGTAATTATCCAGCACATTTGCCTGTTATTTACAGACTCTTTAAATGCTGTAACTTTTCTGAGAATTACGCATGCATGAATGCCTTCATGTTTTTTCACCCTTTGTATCTTGATATCCATTTATGCAGTTTTAATAATGGTTTAATGAACTCTTCATTGATGTTTTATTCACAGTATTTATTAAGAGAACATGTGCTAGTTTTAAATTGGCAGATGTTAAAATGCCCCTTTTATCAGCTATTAGTTTGGGATGCACGAATAATAGAGGAAGTAAAAATTACTGCAAACACTGATATTTATCTAGTATACATGAATGACAAATGCATGATGCTTAGACATGGCATTTGACATGGAATCAATTAAATACTTTTAAAGGCACATTTTATACAGTACTTGCTTCTAGAGTGGACTCAAATGTTATTTCACGTTGATATGAAATGCAGCGTATTTTCCATTCAAAGCTATTGGTGTTAATCGCGATTATGGTGGTTTGTGGTAAAGATAAGCAAGTGTAATTGTACTTTTTACATTACAATGAGAGCCAGGCCTTAGTATGATCATAAATTTATATTTTAACATCTCTTTGTTTGTTGTTTGAGGCTTTGCAATAAGCACAGGGACACAAACGTTTAGGTAAAAGCTATATGATACTGTGCTTTTAAGCGATAAAAAAATTACAAGATGCTCTCACTTCAATTTACTGGTCACTGTAAAATTCTTGCCTTAACTCATAATACAGTCACATTTAAAATCTAAATTCAGAGTATAACTTTTGTAAGTGTACATGATTTAAAGTGCAATACAATGAATATGTATTGTGATGACTCGTTTTTTCCTGTCATTCATTATGTATTTTGCCCTGGTATTGACAGTTATGTAAAAAGTGCAAGGAATAATATACAAAAAAGAATGTAAACTTATGATGGATAAACAAAATTTACCAATTTTTGCACAAATATATGCTTGAGCATGGAGGAGTATACCCAATATTGCACACTGAGCAGAAAAGATTCTGTGGCGATTTTCACATAAAAAGAACATTTCATCATAGCTCACAAATCTTGTGATGTTCAGTAGTGTGGAACACATTTCATAAAGTCAAAGCAGCCTGGTTTTGTTCTCAAATTATTGATTTATGGTAAATGGCCACCTTAACATACATATTAATTTGACATGCAGCACATTTATAATTTCTGCACATCGTAGTATACAATAAGTGTGTGGGAACTAGGGTAGAGGTTAAACTAAACCTAGACACTGGCTCTACCAAGAAGTTAAAATGAATCCTACTTTCTTCAAATATACACACATGACTCATTTTCTATTATACCATATGACTGGTTCACACCCTCTGAGTTAAAAGTAGATTATTTGATTACAAACGGTTCACTTTTCCAACTTCTACTTGTTTGACAAGAATCAACAACAGTTGTGGCATCTAAAATGAAAGACAACATTGTAAACTATGCCATACTGCATACTTATTTTGAAAGAATATTCATTCACATGTTTGGATCCACACTTGTAAATTTCATATTGTCCCTACGAGGGAAGTGCATATTCTTTTTTTCTGCTTCCCTTATCGAAACTATTTCACACTGACAAAAGCAAAGCAGGTAATATGTAAATACATTATAAAAATCCTGTTCAAATCATTACAACCATAAAACAAAGTATAATCTATCAAATCAACAAAAATTTGAGACAAATATATTTACTGGTTTAAAAAATGCCAATAATAATCAGATAAATTCCATTAGTGACTGTTCATAATTTCTTAATTCTATCAAAGTGCACGTCAATTATGACCCACTTTCAGCTGCTTTTCCTCCACTTTGGATTGGCCCAGTATATTATTTTGCATGCTGCCAACTGCAGAATGTCTCTTATGTGCTATTGTTATTTGATATCTTGTTTAATATAACATCAAATGCAATACTATATTCATTAAATATTTCTCCATTCTTTTTTACATATAGAACTCTCATCGGGACAGAGCTCTGTGACACGGCTTTGTTGTTTTATAACCTTTTAGAATGACGCTGATTTTGACTAATGCATGTGTCTAATTTTTATTTTATGATTAGCCATAAAAAAATGAAAATTCTCTCATCTTTTACTCACCCTCATGCCATCCCAGATGTGCATGACTTTCTTTAATCTGCTGAACACAAACGAAGATCTTTAGAAGAATATCTCAGCTCTGTAGGTCCTTACAATGTAAGTGAATGGTGCTCAGGCCTTTGAAGCTCCAAAAAGCATATCAGAATCAGAATCAGAATGAGCTTTATTGCCAAGTATGCTTACACATACAAGGAATTTGTCTAGGTGACAGGAGCTTCCAGTGTACAACAATACAAAAACAGCAGCAAGACATAGATAATAATAAAAAATAAAAAATAAAAACTAATTATACACATACATACAGACACACACATACATACATAAACACATACATACATATAACTCAGCATAAACATAATCTATATAACTCCAGTTGTTTTATCAATGTCTTCTGAAGCGATCCAGTTGGTTTTGGGTGAGAACAGACCAAAATATAACTACTTTCTCACTGTACATCTTGACATTGCAGTCTCTAGGTGATCATGATTTCAAGCTCAATTACACTTCCTATAGCGCCATCTAGCACTCTACGCATGCGTCAAGCACTAGGAAGTGTAATCAAGCTTGAAATCATGATCACCTAGAGACTGCAATGTCAAGATGTACAGTGAGAAAGTAGTTATATTTTGGTCTGTTCTCACCCAAAACCAACTGGATCACTTCAGAAGACATGGATTAAACCACTGGAGTAATATGGATTACTTTATGCTGCCTTTGTGTGCTTCAAAGGCCTGATCACCATTCACTTGCATTGTATGGACCTACAGAGCTGAGATATTCTTCTAAAAATCTTCATCTGTGCTCAGCAGTAGAAATAAATTCATACACATCTGGGATAGCATGAGGGTGAGTAAATGATGAGAGAACTATCCCTTTAAATAGCCCAATATTATTTAAAAGATTTATCACATACTCTTATACTCATTTATATTTTAATCTGGAATGCAATCAAGGATTTCTCCCCAATAAAGAAAACTTTTGAGAAGAGGCAATCATAACTAAAACATGTATTTCTAGAATAACTAGTATAGGTTATGAACTTACTTTGTATATTGCCGTCAAATGAAAAAGGCTATATAGCACAAAGGTCTAAACCATTGAGGTATGGCTGTAATTTTGGTCCACAAAATGATTAATCATATTTCATTGGGATATTATACTAAAACTACTCTTAAATTTGTTCTTTTGCCATCAACTATATACCGTTATTTGTTTATATAATCCATTTTTGAAATGTAAGACAATGTTTTTTGACTCATGGGTTTTAAATGAGCTCACCAAAACCTTTGATGATCTAAATACTTTCCCCGTTTCATGGGTATGTAAATGCTGTACCAGCACAGAGAGCAAGGTGGCACACTAGGGCGCCTTTCCATTTTCAATAACAAAGACACTAATGTCAAACACCCTCAATTTTCCAAAGCATGATTTCAGCTAATTTTGGAGTCTTCAAAGGGGGACAATGTGCTCTGATTCACAAAAAAAAAAAAAAAAAAAAAAAAAAAAACCTAAAACCGCATGTATTTACAAACACCAAAGAAAAACAATTACCATCCCAACACAAGTAATGCTGATTCAAATCCCTTGTTACTTTCCAAACAAACTGTACCAGATTGGATCCAGCCATCAGCGATGTGAAAGATTCTGTAAATTCTCAAAAGGGTTCTTTACAGTCATTGTGTATGGCCATCCCCAGGGCTAGTAAACGCTGACGAGAGAAGAGAGAGCCAGGATCAGGTACTGGCAGGCCAGCAGGACGTCAGCGCCTCCTGTACTTCCATACGGAGCGGTGTTGGGTGCTGTAAACAACAGAGCAGAGACACACGCTGATTACCAGATTCTCTTTCTCTCCTGGCAGCAAGTCATACTCTTACTCAAGCAGTACTGTACCTCCTCCCTTTCCATATGAGCATTGCCAGCTTTCACACTATCAAATCAAGATAAGGGATGGACTCTTTCAATCTGACGCCTTGTACTTTTTATAAACGACACTGGGTACTTATAAATAGTGTTGGGGTAACGCGATAAATGTAACGAGCGTTAAGTAATCAGATGACTTGTTTTCGAGTCATGAGTAAAGTAACACAATATTTTTTATTTTAGACCATAATATCGGAGTTACTTTTTAAATAAAGTAACGCGTTGCTTTTGTACACCTCTACTGTCCCTGTACTGTGAGAAATC
Source organism: Myxocyprinus asiaticus (assembly GCF_019703515.2). Taxonomy (NCBI): domain Eukaryota; kingdom Metazoa; phylum Chordata; class Actinopteri; order Cypriniformes; family Catostomidae; genus Myxocyprinus; species Myxocyprinus asiaticus. Next base: position 19,084,521 of record NC_059352.1, read on the forward strand.
AGGAATAAAAGTGTGCAAACTTCGGGGAGGAGACATAGTGCATAATTGGCATTGTTGGTCTATAGAGTGTGAGGCCAGAGACTATTTAGCAAAAGAGATGAGTCACTTTTATTTAAATGAATGGGAGAAATTGGAACGCCCAACCAAGAAGCTCTAGCACCCAACAGTCAATGGATGTAGAGAGGAAGTCCCGCCTTGCAGGTAAAAGAGCCAATTTCCTTTTAGATACAGACATCGCCTGTCAATCATCTCGCTAATGCGCATGCGCATTTCGTGTTTTAGCATGACATGAGGTCAGCAACATTCGGTTGAGTGAAACACGACTGATTCATTTGTTAATACACACTGCATTAAAAAAAAATCAGTAAACACATTTAGGCAGAGGGATTATAAGACTAGTCTTCCACTGGCCACGACACGATACACAGGGTGAAATACTGGCTCAATTCACGGATTTATGCAGCCGAACTGCTCTGTGTTACAGCTCCCTGTAACTGGGAGAATGGGATGAGAAAAGCTGAGTCTGGATCAGTGACTCCAAGCAACGTTCTACATCGATTGTGTACGCAGAGAAAATGTCTTTGTTTCTAAACATATTCGATATTTTTGTTTTATAATAAACAAGTAGTTTGATTCATGACACAAACCGTTTTTATGACATTTTGGTAGCATTATAAACAATTCCATTCAAGTTGTATCAACATGCCCCTCTGAAGTTGTGGCGTCTATATGCACGGTGGATCAACTCAAAACAAGTTTGCACTGAGATGACAAGTGAAAAATATATAATTATTCATCAGACTTATTCCTTGAACATGTTAGGCTGGCATTCCCCATTTAATTTTATTCTGAATTTTGAAAAACATCTTAAGTTGACTCTGGCTGTCACGGTCCTGTCACTCTGTCAGTCTGGGTTTTGGTCTGACAGGACCGTGGCATTGTGTTTCATATTCTGTCTTTGTGTGAGCGCGTGGTTTCAGTTGTATTCCCTGCCGTGTGCTGTCTTGTTTCATGTCGGGAGCACGGTCTCTGGATCCTGACTTCCTGTCTGTTTTGGTTTCGGTCTGTGTCGGGATCCGGACACTCGTGCTCCATGTCTGTCTGTTATTGACGTGAGTGCGTTGCACTTATGTCATCTTGGCAGCATGCACTCACGTCAATAGTTTATGTCTGTTTCTCGCGAACGTGGGTGCGCCTCGCGTTGCACTCACGTTGCGCGCCCGGGTCGCGAGCTGTCTTCACATTGTGCTGAGGTTCGGTCACTTCGGTCTGAGATTTCGCGTTTGTGTGTGGCCGAACTCTCGCACAGGTGTCCTGTCTCGTTTTTGTCGCCTGTTGCGCGCATCGCGTGGCGTTTGCCTTGCGTTGTATACTCAGGTTTTTTTTAGTGTGAGAATGTGTGGCATTGTATGCATTCTCTCATCTTGTTTGTCAGTTGGCATGGGCATATATTGCCTTATTGTCTTGGCGATATGCGCTCATGCCATTCGGGTGTTTTTGTTGACTTGTGAGAGCACATGGCTTTATTTTGTTTCTGTATCGCCATGTGTCTCTCTGTCTTACATCATACCCCGCCTCCTTGTTTCCAATTCTTAGTTTATTAGTCATACCTGCCCTGTCTTGTTAACCTGTTGATTTCTCTCCTTATTTTAGTCTCCTCGTTTTTGCCAGTTCGTCTTGTTTCCAGTCTTGTGTGCTAGTGTTTCCAGTCAGTCTTGCTTGTGTGTTCAGTCTTCCCTGACGTTCGTGTTTCCACCACCTGGTTCCTGTTTCGGTCCGGTCGGTCCACGGAGGCCGTTCCCCTGTCACTGTCAGTGCCCATGGCCACAGAGGTTGTTCCCCTGTCACTGTCAGTGCCCATGGCCACAGAGGTTGTTCCCCTACCGCTGCCAGTGCCCACGGCCACGAAGGTTGTTCCTGGCTGCTGCCAGTGGCTATGCCTGCCACGGCCAACGAGCCAGTGCCCACGCCTGCCACTGCCAACGAGCCAGCGCTCACGCCTTCCATGATCAACGAGCCAGTTCCTGAAGCCTCGTCTGTCTCAGAGCCAGTGCCTGAAGCCTCGACCGTCCCAGTGTCCTCAGTCATGACGGCCACTCCCACAGCAGTGCTCCTGGCCGCCCGGAAGAGGAGGAGAAGGGCTCCTGTTCGCCAGTCACTGCCAGCGCTCCCGGCCACTGAGGCCATTCCCCAGTTGCTGCCAGTGCTCCCAGCCATGGAGGCCGTTCCCCAGTCATTGTCAGCGCTCCCAGCCATGGAGGCCGTTCCCCTGTCACTGCCAGTGCTCACGACCACAGAGGTTGTTCCCCTGTCACTGCCAGTACCCACGACCATGGAGGTCGTTCCCCTGCCACTGCCTGTGCTCACAGCCATGAAGGCTGTTCCCCTATCACCGCCAGTGCCCCTGGCCACGGAGGCCATAACCCTGTCACTGCCTGTGCTCACAACCACAGACGTCGTTCCCCTGTCCCTGCCAGTGCTCACAGCCACTGAGACTGTTCCCCTGTCTCTGCCAGTGCTTATGACCAAGGAAGTCATTCCCCTGTCCCTGCCAGTGCTCACGACCAAGGAGGTCGTTCCCCTGTCACTGCCACTGCCCACGACCACGGAGGTCATTCCCTTGTCCCTGCCAGTGTGTTTACGGCCACGGAAGCCATTGTGGGATTGTGGGTTTGTGTGTGGCCAAACTCTCGCACAGGTGTCCTGTCTTGTTTTTGTCACCTGTTGCGTATACGCTCAGGTTTCTTTTAGTGTGAGAATGTGTGGCATTGCTTTTTTTGGTGTTGCTATGCATTCTCTCATCTTGTTTGTCGGTTGGCATGGGTGTATATTGCCTTATTGTCTTGGTGATGTGCACTCATGCCATTCAGGTGTTTTTATTGTCTTGTGAGAGCACGTGGCTTTGTTTTGTTTCTGTATCACCGCATGTCTCTCTGTCTTACGTCATACCCCACCTACTTGTTTGCCCATTATTAGTTTATTAGTCACACCTGCCATGTATCAAGTGTTGGGCTTTGCTGTTTTAGACAAGACAGTGGTTATTCTTCATTATTCATATTGGCTGCTATGTTGATGTAAAAACAAATCATGCGTATTCATGTTATTGATTCTTTATTATAAATATGACGCAATGACCTACTTTCTAAATATCTGTTTGTTTACTATGTTGTTTTGACATGAGTGTTGTACAGTAGCTAGCATGACCTGTAATATATCTTATATGCAATGCATGGCTTATTTGTATGGAATGCATAGCATAGCAGAAGAGAAAGTGGCTTTAAGGAAAAAGTAATGCAAAAGTAACGCAAAAGTAAAGCAACGCTTTACTTTTCATAAAAAATAACTTTTTAATTAAGTTACTATTTTAAGGAGTAACACAATATTCTAACGAGTTACTTTTAAAAGTAACATTACACAACACTGCTAATAAATGAGAGGACATACTGTAACAGTGCAATTCCATCATATGATTACATTACTTTCTGCCATTTATTTATATGAACTAAATTGTGACATTTTCTGAATAATAATAATAATAAAATTCTATGCAGTTGCTAAGGTGTTCAGAGTGTTTTTTAGTGCACACAAAAAATTTTCCCAAAGTAAATTTCTCCATCTTTTATCTGTTATCTAACATTTTATACAATATATCATATTTTATATATTATGTCATTTTCTATTTTATTTTAGGCCTATCTAGTTATGGGTTTTATATGAGTTTAGTGCCACTGTAGACATCATAGTAACATGCAGCTGTCAGATTATTTATATATATATATATATATATATATATATATATATATATATATATATATATATATATATATATATATATATATATATATATTAAATGTAGTTTATTAAAAATGTATTAATGTAAATTTATTCACTGTGCATTTGTTACAGTTACTTTTGCATTTGATGTTAATTAGATTTTACAATTAAAAGTCATAATTGTTTAATAGATGAATAATTGATTTCAATTAACTGACTCAGCTGAAGTATTTGACATAAATGGTCACACTGTGTTTTTATACGGTAAGAACAAAATATGCATTCAGAACAGTAAAACATGCCCCAATTCCAGGGTGCAAATATTACCCAACCCTACAAAAGTCAGTTTTTGACACTGCTCTTGTCCCATCTTCATTGTAAAATTACAGGATTTTTTCACCTGTTTTATCTTCCAGGTAAATATTGTTGAGGGCACAAATGTAACAAATGGCCCTAAATGTAATAAATGTATAACCTTTGGTCCAAAATGTAATAAAGGCCTAAAAAGTAATAACTTGGGGTCTTAAAGGAGCAATATGTAACATTGACATCAAGCGTTTAAAATGGGTTCTGCAGTCCAAATTCAAAATATTGGAGAGAGTTGATCAGCTAATGTATATGTTTGCAGTGTTTTTATTGTTTGCAAATTATAAACCAGCTCATGTGGATTTTTTATAACTCTGTCAATGTTAGCTAGATGTATTGCTGGCTTCCATGGCTGCAGCGTGCTGTGTTTGCCCACTAACTTGTTTCAAATTTGGCAACCTGGGGTGTCAAAATACTATTGGGAAATGGGCAGTGGGTGGGATCACACAGTCCAGAACAAATTCCAGCCCGGAACGGACATTTCAAAGTAAAATATACTGACTGTAGCATTGTTTTCGGAGAAGCCAGTATTTCAACTTAGCATGTTTCCTAAATCTCTGGTAACATATTATGATAATTTTATGCTTTAGTACAGTAAATATATTACATATTGCACCTTTAAGTGTAATAACATCCCTAGTGAGATGATCAGTGTAGTGATTAATAATCAGTTTACTTAGTAAATGTAAACAATTTATCATAAGTTTAAAACAGGGACTAAAATCGGTTCAAGGAATGAAAAACAAAAACAAACCCAATTTTATGCAGAATGTAACCAAAAACAAAGTCATTTTCAATTGTTCATTAAACTACAGGGTGTATCACAATAAACTTTTGGAATAACACCACATTTTGTTAAACTAAAGGAGATCAGCAGTTACAGAAATACTCAAACCAGCCAATCTGGCACCAACAATCATGCCATGGTCCAAATCACTGAGATTACATTTCCCCCCCATTCTGATGGTTGATGTGAACATTAACTGAAGCTCCTGACCCATATCTGCATGATTTTATGCACTGCACTGCTGCCACATGATTGGCTGATTAGATAATCGGATGGATGATTGTTGATGCCAGATGGGCTGGTTTGAATATTTCTGTAACTGCTGATCTCCTACGATTTTCACGCACAACAGTCTCTAGAATTTACTCAGAATGGTGCCAAAAAACAAAACAAAAACAAAACATCCAGTGAGCAGCAGTTCTGCAGATGGAAATGCCTTGTTGATGAGAGAGGTCAACTGAGAATGGCCAGACTAGTTCGAACTGACAAAGTCTATGGTAACTCAGATAACTGCTCTGTACAATTGTGGTGAGAAGAATAGCATCTCAGAACGCTATTCTGAGATGCGGGTTTGCGCTGTTTTGGCGGCACGAGGGGGACATATACAATATTAGGCAGGTGGTTTTAATGTTGTGGCTGATCGGTGTATACTAATGTATGGAAAAACAAACTTAAACTACCTTAAAACATAAAATATACCAAACACTCTTATGGCACATTTACATACATTAATGACCAGAAGTTATTGCACTTAGGGTTTTTATTACATTTAGGACCACTTTAATGCGATAAATGAATTCATATTTATTACCCTCAACAATATCCTTAAGTATGATTGCTTAAAACAGTAAATACAACCCTCTACTCAACAAGCTGCACAATTTGAGGTATCATTCACGTCCAAAGCACAAACGATGCAGGACGATGCACCAAAGTTTAAATAAAAGTTGTTGAAATCCATAACCCTTAGTATACACAATAGTGCCTTAACAAACACCACTGATAAGCCTGTGCTGACATTAGATATGTTTATATTTTCTTAGCAAACACAGATCTCAGTGGCAGAATACCTCAGGTCTCGCCCCGAAGCACAACAACTTGAGTGTAGTACTCAGGAGAGGTGCTTGGGAACAGGTGTGAGAGTGTACAGGCATTCATCTTCATGAGAGTTTGTGTTTCACAGCTCTGTTAATGACAGACAATGGCCTACCTAAGGAGGTTAGTACATCATAAACACACACACACACACACACACACACACACACACACACACACACACGTTATGAGGACTCTCCATAGACATAATGATTTTTATACTGTATGAACAATAGATTCTGTCCCCTAAACCTAACCCTCACAAAAAACTTTCTTTTTCTTTTTACATTGTCAAAAAAACATAGTTTTGTATGTTTTTTAAGTGATTTGAATTATGGGGACACTAGAAATGTCCTCATAAACCACATTTATAGCATAATATCCTTGTAATTACCAGTTTGTAACCTAAAAATGTCCTCGTAAACCACCCAAACCTGCCCCCACCACACACACACACACATACACATCAAACACACACACACACACGCACACACATGTTGTGTTTTCATGTTTTATGAGGACTCCATAGACATAATGGTTTTTATACTGTACAAACTTTATATTCTATCCCCTAACCCTAACCCTACCCCTAAACCTAACCCTTACAGAAAACTTTCTGCATTTTTACATTTTCAAAAAACATAACTTAGTATGATTTATAAGCTGTTTTCCTCATGGGAACCGACAGATTGTCCCCATAAAGTCAAAAATTTCAGGTTTTACTATCATTGTGGGGACATTTGGTCCCCACAACGTAGGGAATACACGCTCACACATACACACACACACACACACACACACACACATTGGTGCAGCTATCCTTATGAGGACTCTCCATAGACATAATGATTTTTATACTGTATGAACTATAGATTCTGTCCCCTAATCCTACCCCTAAACCTAACCCTCACAAAAAACATTCTTTTTCTTTTTACATTTTCAAAAAAACATAATTTAGTATGTTTTTTAAGCAATTTGAATTATGGGGACACTAGAAATGTCCTCATAAACCACATTTATAGCATAATACCCTTGCAATTACCAGTTTGTAACCTAAAAAAAATGTCCTCGTAAATCACTTAAACACGCAAACACACACACACACACACACACACACACACACACACACACACACAGGAGTTTATGTGTCCTGGCTGGTACTACTGACTTTGTTTCATATCTAGTGAATTTTTTGACATGTTCACACTGCAAAGTGTTTTTCTTAATCAGTATTTTTGTCTTGCTTTCCAGTAAAAATCTCTAAACATCCTTAAAACAAGATACATAAGACATAACATAAGACATTAAGTCTTGTTTTCAGAGGAATTGCATTTTTTTGTGTGATGTTTATGCTTAAAACAAGAAAAACTATTTGCCGATGGGTTAAGAAAAAAAAACTTAAATCAAAGGGAAAACAACTTTATTTTTCTTACCTCATTGGCAAATAGTTTTTTCGTATGATATTTTGTGAATATGTGTGATGATTACAGTCTCTAATGGACTCATTATGGTATGGATTCATTTAGTTTTCCAACACTCAGAGATACAATAAGACTGAATAACACCATCAAATAGCAAGCCTTACAGTAATAAGCATGTTTTTGTATGAAAGGTTAATCAAATAATTGCTCTATGACAAATACTCTCCTGAATTACAGTAGTGGCCAAAAATATTGGCACCCATGGTAAATATGAGCAAAGAAGGCTGTGGAAAAAAAATCTGCATTGTTTATCCTTTTGATCTTTCATTCAAAACATTTACAAAAATATAGCCTTTAATTGAAGTAAAACAATTGAAACGGGGGAAATATCTCATTATTAAATAAATATTTTTCTCCAAAATGCATTGGCCATAATTATTGACACCCTTTTTATTCAATACTTTTTGCAGCCTCCCTTTGCCAAGATAACAGCTCTGAGTCTTCTCTTATAATGCCTAATGCGGTTGGAGAACACCTGGCAAGGGATCTGAGACCATTCCTCCATACAGAATCTCTACAGATCCTTCAAATTCAGAGGTCCATGTTAGTGGACTCTCCTCTTCAGTTCACCCCACAAATTTTCTATGGGGTTCAGGTCAGGGGACTGGGATGGCCATGGAAGAACCTTGATTTTGTGTGTGTGTTTTGTTTGGACAAAAATTGGACCTCAAAGCCACGCATCCATTTTCACCTCCATTTCAGCTTTTTGAGGCTCTAAATTACCAGTGTTGCTTAAAACATTTTTTATACCAAAAAATTGCAGGCGTGACCACACCACCTGCAATTGGAAGCCTGGAAGATCAGAAATGATTATGAGATATAAAATGATGCAAATTGTGATGATGCATGGTCAGGCTGGCGAAGAAAATCAAGGAGAGCAAACTGCCCTGTACACTGCAGCTTCATTCTGCCTCCATCCAAAGCACCGGATAATGACACAGTTTTTGCTAGGCAGAGAGAGTGGAGCTAGTAACCATGGAAACAGCTCACATCCTGCGTTGGCCCCTTTGCCAGAGCCACAGAGTGTGCACAGTGCTACCGATGGAACAGAATCATTTGGGCTATAAGCACCTGCTGCAGTATCTAACTATAACAACCCTTTGTCAAAAAAATACATAAACAACACCATATGGTCGGTGAAAGGTAAAAGGACAAAACGCTTTATCCCCGTAGCAGTTTTGCTATTGTACATTTATTTCTAGCATCCCATTGGACTAACAGCTACTGTAACGTCATTGATGATTCAGGGATTTGCCAGAAACATCCTATCATCTTGCAATAGAAGCAATTAGGGAAAGCACAAATATTACCTGCCTGGCTGCATTGTGCAACTTAGGGACCTGTTTAATATCCCACTGCGTCTAAATCAGCCTGTTTTTGTGACAGTGCAGGTTGTTACTGCACTTTCCATTTTAATTAACTCAACCCCTCCCTACCAAAGACAGTGGCTTCCTTGTGATTACTCTTCTTTCAGCTTAAAGAGCATAAATACAGTCAGAGAAGAGGGTATTGCAGTGGATTTTGCAACACCACGGCAGTCCCTTAGACTAGGGGTTTTCAGTCTGCACTGACACAGGGAGTCTTCCAACATGGGTGTCAATTGATTAATTTTTTTTTTTATCGAACTAATTACATGATATGCAGATTAATTAATTGAATAAATCACAATTAATCACACATCAGTATGTTCTGATAAAGACCCTAAATAAAGATAATTCATTACATAATAATCAAAATAATCATAAATATAAGATATACTAAATATAATAATATTCATTTACACTCACTTATTACTTTATTAGGAACACCTGTACACCTACTTATTCATGCGATTATCTAATCAGCCAATCGTGTGAGAGCAGTGCATTGCATAAAATCATGCAGATATGGGTCAGGAGCTTCAGTTAATGTTCACAACAACCATCAGAATGGGGAAACAATGTGATCTCAGTTATTTCAACCGTGGCATGATTGTTAGTGCCAGACGTGTTTACATTTATATTTACATTTATTCATTTGGCAGATGCTTTTATCCAAAGCGACTTACAAAAGAGGAAGACATAAGCGAATCATCTTAAGGAGACAGTGGTACAAAAAGTGCCATATTACAAAGTTTCACTAGCATCAGAATAGTATTCAAAACAGATTAAAGTGCAACAAGAATTTTTTTTTTTTTTTTTTTTTTTTTGTGACTGATTAAGTGCTCATGGTGCTCACATGTTGGTTTGAGTATTTGTGTAACTGCTAATCTCCTGGGATTTTCACGCACAACAGTCTCTAGAGTTTAATCAGAATGGTGCCAAAAACTAAAAACATCCAGTGAGTGGCAGTTCTGCAGATGGAAATGCCTTGTTGATGAGAGAGGTCAACGGTGAATGGCCAGACTGTTTCGCGCTGACAGAAAGGCTACAGTAACTCAGATAACCTCTCTGTACAATTGTAGTAAGCAGAATAGCATCTCAGAATGCACAACACATCGAACCTTGAGGCGGATGGGCTACAACAGCAGAAGACCATGCCGGGCACTTTATTAGGACCATAGTGTTCCTAATAAAGTGCTTAGTGAGTGTATAATAACATTATAATATCAGATTATTCAAAGACATTACGTGTTTGATTGTATATGTGAAAGGGTAAGTGACTGACAGCCTCACATCTCCTTTCGTGTTCCATGGAAAAAAGTAAGTTATATGGGTTTAAAAGAACATGAGGATGAGTAAATGATGACAGAATTTTCATTTTTGGGTGAACTATCCCTTTAACCCTTTCATAATAATAATAATAATAATAAATAATAACTGGGCCCTGCAGAGTAGCGACACACATATGTGTTTCTGCAGCAGCCTGTTAAGTTACAAGCTGCCAGATTCAAATCGGCTTTTGCGTCAACACAGGCTGCGCTGGTCAAGCGTCTGTAATTTATATTCGCTCAAACAGTTACTCATACAGTCTTTTAAACCACAAAATAAGTTCATTTTATATACATACATACAACTCGTCACCAAAGTACCATGATAACAGTTCACAGCTTGTATATGCACAGCCATCATATCTAAACGTGATCTTCCTATGCACGCGGCCACATCTGATTAGGTGCAGATGCGGTTTTCATTCACACAAACAGCAACTCAAACAGTCTTTTCAGGCATATAATACGTTTGCTTTCTGAAACAGAGAGCCAAACTATCACAGAAGTACCACGATAACAGTTCACAGCTTGTATCTGCACAGCCATCACATCTAAACGCAATCTTCCCATGCACGCAGCCACGTCTGCTTAGATGCAGATGTGGTTTTCATTCACACAAACAGCAACTCAAACAGTCTTTTCAGGCATATAATACATTTGTTTACTGAAACTATCACAAAAGCACCATGATAACAGTTTAAAACTTGCATAGTCACAGTGAACACATGCTGAGCGTGATTATCGGATGCACGCAGTCATGTCTGTTTACATTAGCACGTCACACACACGCACGCACGCACGCACACACGTACACACACACACACACACACACACACACACACACACACAGTGTCTGAGATGTCAAACAGTGCATAGGCAAACCGGACTGCTGATATTATTTGTTCATTAGTTTTTTATAGCTATCTATAAACAAAATAAATAAAACCAAAACAAAACACATTTGTTCACATGTTTACTATATTATATACAGTATTTTATTTTTTAATGACAAGAAATAAAAAATAAAAATAAAAATAAAAAATCTACAGTCTGTCCCCTCTACTGGCTGTGCAGTGTCACGTGCAAAAATAAGTCACTCCAGGGAGCACTGCAAGGGAATTTAGACCCTACTCATGATAAGGATAAGAAAATTCAGTTTTATATAACTTCTTCACAGACCCCTGGCCTTAGACATATGAGTGAAGTGGTACAGCTATTAAGTACGCAATGACATTTTACACTGAAAAACAAACTGTTGGATTAACGCTCTTAAGACTGCATATCTTGAGATGCAAGAGCATCAATTTCCTCATTATGTTTGGATCAGGGAGTAATCAGTCATGTGCATCTGAATCATGGTTATGCACTCACCTATCTAAAGCAGGCAAATGCCTTCCCTTCATATGATTATGAAAAGAACACGTATAATAATTGTGCATAATAATCACTGCGGAATAGCTTAAGGCCATGGACAGACGTCTGTGCGTAGCTTATATACAAGACCTTGCTAGACTCCAATTCAAGCAAATTCAAGCTCTCCCTCTGTCCTCCACTCTGTATTAGTTTTGGTTGATTTACTTAACAGCTTAAGTCTTTTTAGGCATAATGTTGTTGTTGAGAAACAGCAATTTTTAAAAAGATAAAACTATTAATAAAACTATTATTATGAAACTACTAGGTTACAATTATGATAAGTCAGTTTCCATTCTTATTGGAATATTATTGCTGTAGCATTATAAAATAAATGTTTCATCATATACTCACCCTCACCCTCTGTCGATCCAAACCCATATGACTTTGTTTCTTCCATGGGGAAAAAATTAGAAGTTTAACAGAATGTTCACACTGCTCTTTTCCATTCAATGAAAGTTAATGGTGACCAGAGGCTGTCAAGATCCAAAATATTACAAAAAACTCCATAAAAGCACCTTAAAAGTATTCTATACTTTTAGACTTGTGTGCTAAATTCCAAGTCTTCTGAAGTTGTTATTCACTGATAATCATCTCCTCCAGCGCAGCTCTCAAATCTCAAACACATTTCTGCATATTTAAATATACTGTGTCAAAATGTGTCATACCAGGACTGACATCTATGAAGCCAAATATCATTGTTATATTTCTCGTATCCGGTCGCAATGCGGTAAATATTAAAATGTGCATATACCAATTAAACAAATGAGATTTAAGTGCTACAGTGGAGGGGAAGATTTTCAGTGAATAATGACTTGAATTTTGGTCTGTTTTCACACAAAGCTATCGTATGGCTTCAGAAAACTTGGAATATCGCACGCAAGTTATATGGACTACTTTTATGGTGCTTTTTTTTAGACTGGTCAGTCACTGGTCACCTTTCACTATATGCAAAAGAGCAGCATGAATGGTCTGCAAAACATCTCTGTTTGAATTACAGGAAGAACGAAAGGCTTATAGGTTTGTAACGAAATGAGGGTGCGTGTATTCTCACATTTGGGTAAACTATCCCTTCAATATGGTTGGAAACAAATCATAATTTACTGTACATATGTGAAGTCAAACCAAAATAAACTTGTTTGATTAGTTCTGTTGTGTAACTTCTGTTGTAAATGTGACATGTGAGATTCTGCAGAATCATTTTGCAGTTAAATTCCATGAAACACAAATAAGCAGTAATGGTTTAAATAAATAAATTAAAGCAATTATCTCAATGGCAGTTATGTGAGGGTGGCTGGATCTGCAGGTAATCTGCACAGATGATGGTTGGCTGCTGCCCTTCTCCCTGGAGGCTAGTCGTCTCTGGCTTCGAGAGAAGGGTTCAATATCCTTGACCATCAATCAGTGGCCTATTGTTCCCTCTTCTGCCTCCAGAGAAAGCCTCGCCAAGCAGGCCTAAGCATTTGCAGAGTCCTTGGCAAACTGGCATAAATACTGCATCTCCAATCTTGGATTTGACAAACATTCCCTTTATGTCCTCATTCAGTATTGCTGCTCTCCATATGATAAACTACCTAATTCCCTGCCTGGAACAAACATGAAAAACGTCCCCACTGTGTGGGTTGGCACCATTATTGTGCTTAGTGCACTTTGTGGTTTGAAAACTTTGTTTTGTGTTCTGTCCTTACACAGAACGGATGCACAGCTGGATGGAGCGCAATTTCGAATGCAGAGATCTCGAGACTGTTTTTATCTGTTTCAAACTATTTTTATCTTGACACAGTGATCTAAAAATGTGATGCAACCAAAGTGAGACTCTCCACAAGCGCCCGTCTTATGCATGTGCATAATGGCACATCCTTAGAAAAGCCCTTGTAATAAATCTATCTTGGACAGATTTATGAATTAAATTTGAAAAATGGATTGCTGTGGACCGTAGGCCAATTATCGGCGTATGTTCAATAATATTGAAATAAAGAGTATATTGCCTTCCAAGCCCACATTTTGCATTGTCTTTGCAATGCTTTACTCGTCTGCCACAATAATGTAATGCATTTTAATTTTCTGAATTATTATATTTAAAATATATAATATATTTATAATTATTTACATATAACTATTTATCATTATTTATCATTATACAGCATTTGAGCGCCTTTCTCAGCTAATATTTATATATGTGATTAATTTGATTAAATAATTGCCATATCATGTAATTAACTGAATTTAACATTTTTAAATGAAATTTTACATTTAAAAGCCATAGTGGCATCAATGAGAGTCAATGGTTTACAACATTTAATAGCTCACAATTGTTCAGTAATTGTTTAGTTTACTTTACTAAGTAGCATTAAGTAGCAATGTAGAGAGTAAATTGTTTAGTACATATAATAGTACACCATTGCGATCCCAGTGTGAACAGCAATTGACAAAACAAACACATCATGAATAGGCAGCCAATGCAAGTCAAAACTGAATAGCACTTGGAGAAAGTTAAGTGCTTTTGTAAATGTTTGATACATTTAGACTTAACCACCTAGCAACAACTTGGGGTTCTATGAGGGTTATTTTTCATACAAATGTTTATCATGTTTCTGCTGTGATAATGTTAATGGGTTTGAAATCCCAGGAATACATTATCATAAACAGGGCCTAACACCATGTGTGATGGTCTGATGAGATCAAAATGAGCTAATTTCGGAGTCAGTGCTTATTTCAATATTGCACACAGGAGGAGTTTATCTGACATGCTGGTAGTGAATAAAGCTTGACTATGTCTCTGCCTGGCCGTGAATTTCACCTGAACACCAACACAGTATGAACTCTTTTTGATACAAGACTGCGGCACATAGAGAGGATATATATAAAAAATAAAATATATTTTATTTCAGTTCATTTCTGATGCACTTTTCAGCACCGACATTGCTTACATATTCCATCCGAAATTTCTAAACACCAGTTAAGTTATTCATTTACAGAATGGAATTGACTCCTACCATCTATCTACTTCAAGTTTCATAAAACATTTTTTCCCTTCATAGCATGTTTCCTCCACACACTTATTCGTTCAGAGCAGTGAAATATGAAGTTATTGTCTGTAATTGACTCAATTTTATCGATCGATCGTTACATGTAGCGTTTTAAACGGCACCATTTCCAGCACATAATTATGCTACTGGGTTTTGATTTAACTGCAAAGTGCTACAGACATCAATATACTCATTGAGAATTCACAGCAAAAACATGAGGAAACACATCTGCTATGGTAAACGCAGTGAGTAAACATGTGTGATTCATTGTATTTGCCTCCATCAACAAGCATCCCATGGGTGGAGTAAATAATGAGTACCATGAATTGGAGCAGTAACATAAGGATTCATTGCTGAGTCAGTCAGTGCCAGTATAATCTGGCTATTTGTCTATTCCTCCCCCTCCTCATCATGTAACTGGAGAAGACTAATGAAAAAATCTGCACTGACATGCAAATGTTTTTATCACACTAAAATTAAATTAACCTGAACAATATTGAGGTCTTGTGGCTATACTTTTGAAACACTGTGTATTTTAATGTTTATGTACTAGCCCCATTCACTTCCATTGTAAGTGCCTTACTATAAGCTTATTATTTTTTTTAATTATTATTATTATTTAAATAAACGAGGGACAAGTCAAAATAATCTTTTGTGATAATAAATATTATGCCACAAATTTTGTCAATTGAGCTTAACTTGTATGAAATCTGGAATATTCCTTTAAGTGATTTATCACTTTTAAAGGGACAGTTCACCCAAAAATTTAAATTCTCTCATAATTTACTCACCCAAATGCCATGCCAGATTTAAGTCCTTTTTCTGTTAACCTCCACCTTTGACCAGTAGGTGGCGATATGCACAACGAATTCGAATTGCCATAAAACAAAACAAGGAGTATATGAAAGTGAAAGTGGAGATTTATGGTAAAAATGTACTTAAATATTGATCTGTTCCACACCTATCACATCGCTTCTGAAGACATGGATTAAAACACTGGAGTCATATGTATTACTTTTATTCTGACTTATATGATTTTTGGAGATTTAAAGTTCTGGCCACCATTCACTTGCACTGTATGGACCTACAGAGCTGAGATATTATTCTAAAAAGCTTCGTTTGTATTCTGCAGAAGAAAGAAAGTCACACATC
The DNA here is from genome assembly GCF_019703515.2 of Myxocyprinus asiaticus. Classification (NCBI taxonomy): domain Eukaryota; kingdom Metazoa; phylum Chordata; class Actinopteri; order Cypriniformes; family Catostomidae; genus Myxocyprinus; species Myxocyprinus asiaticus. The sequence goes on from NC_059352.1 coordinate 19,100,304, forward strand.
TGGGATGGCATGAGGGTGAGTAAATTAGAGAATTTTAATTTTTGGGTGAACTATCCCTTTAAGCGCTTTTTTGCCTTCACTAGTTCATAATAAATGGTCCTGTGATGTGACAAGTACATTTTTAAAAGTACATACTGTATATTTCATGTAGTCTCTCAATTAAAATGAGATTATAAAACTACATGCATGATCATTTTAAAATAATAAGCAAAATAGTATTTTATGCATGTAACACCACAGGACATTTCAACCTTCCAAAAGTATTTAATGTCAACTACCCATTTCCACTACTCAATCATGCTGTGAGATTTGTATAGATATGCTTTTAAATTTAGTTCACAAATAACATGTCCATGCATATATATATATATATATATATATATATATATATATATATATATATATATATATATATATATATATATATATATATATATATATATATATTATTGTTATTTTTTTTAAATACTCTTCTAGCCTTTTTGAAGTCATAGTCCTACAAGAGTGACACGATTTTTCAAAGTATAAATATTCCATGTAGTCTTTCATTTAATAAAATCCCCTGAATAAAAACCTTCTGAATAAAAACCCTATTTAATTATTGTACAAGAATTTGAAAATGCTTTTCTTGCATTTTAGATGAAGTATAATATGTCACACTGTAGGAACCTCCTGTCACTGCTTGACAAATGTCAACTTACCATTTCATATCAATTTAATTAACTTTATATAAAAAAATAAAAGCATAGCAATTAACGCAGCAAGTAATATCGAAAATAATACCACCAATGGTGTATCATTCATTATGTCATATAAAATTACACAGGATGTTCATGCACTAAGCACAGCTAATAATAAAGTTATGTTCAATGAAGACTGAAGTCATGGGATATCAATGAGTTAACATATGCAGTGCTGGAAGGGGCCTCACTAATTAGCATATTATGCTATAAATTGTACGACAATTGTTTCAAAAGACTCTCTTCAAGATTTTTCTGTGATCATTGCTTTCTTAGAGGTCATCACCGTATGACCCTGGATCATCTCAGGTTTTGTGTAGCCTTGTTGTGCACAGCCCAGGGGAAATGCAAATGAAAGCCACAGTGTCCATGAGAGAGCCATATTCATTCAGTGCACTGGTTATGTTATGCTCTTCTCCAGGCACGAAGTTCATCTGCAGAATACTAAAAATCTATTGAATATACAGTATGCATGATTGCTTTATATTCTTCAGCTCTGCTCAGGATCTCTTTTTGCAAACAATTCTCACTGCTGCATGGCTGAATAGGGGAATAGGTGCTTTTAAACAGTGGCAACGTAATGCAACCATCCATTACAGCGAGAAAACACACTGTATGTTCGATAAGATAAGCTACAAGTTACATTATTTGCTGTTTATTTGCCTAGTGGTTTTCTTGCATTTTTATCAAGTGTAGTACTAGAATATTAAAAGTGTTTGAACTTAGTACTTGAAAGCTTCAGGGTCAGGTGATGTATCTCATAAAAGATGAAATGAAGTAGCTCAGTGTTATCTGTTTCTGTTGCTCTTTGTTTTAATTCAAAATTCATGTAGCTGAACCTGTAGGCCATACTGATTGACAGGGCTGCTACTAGCAGACAATGTCTACAACAACTACAAAGGCTTGCACAAACAAATTCCTTCAAATGTTATCACCATCAAATCCACTCTATTCTTTCTTACATTGCTCTATCCTTTCAGGCACTCTGACACTATCTGTGGGACTTACAGCACTGCATAAATACCAAACTCCCCACAGTGACACATGCACTTTAGCTTGATATGGATGCTGTCAAACTCCAATCGCTTCAGGTCAGGAAGTGCTTTATACCTTTGTGTTTGAGCCTTTCTGGAAGGGGTCAAAAAATATTGATCAGCTTTACTTGATGATACCTGACAAATTAGGCTGGGATATTGACCCATTCTACGACCCCCTCTGGCAGCCGTGGTGCAAATTATATTGCAGCTCTGTCAGAAATACATACACACTGGGAAAAATCAAGACCAAGGTAGAGAAACAATGCAGAGGCCCTTTACGCTAGGCAATTTTGAGGGTTAAAGTAACATTTAAACTCACAAACTGTACATTAAAGGATAGTCCAAATCCATATGACCTTTATTTTTCCATGGAAGACAAAAGGATATGTTAGAATGATCACTTTAAATCACGGGTTTTAAAAGACACCCCCCCCCCCCCCCATCTTTCTGAGATATCTTTATTATATATTTAGTATTTATGTTCTCTGAATGTGCATGATTTATTTAAGTTCCTTTATGTAAAGCACTTTGGTCAACATGTGTTGTTTTTAAATGTGCTATAGAAATACATGTTAATGATTGATTGATCTTTATTAAAATTCATCATATTTAAGGCATTGAAGCAATTCACCAATGATGATCAATAACCTTAAAGGGATAGTTTACCCAAAATTAAAATTCTCTCATCATTTACTCACCCTCATGCCATCCCAGATGTCTATGACTTCTTTTTTCAGCTGAACACAAAAGAAGATTTTTTGAAAAATATCTCAGCTCTGTAGTTCCATAAAATGCAAGTGAATGGTGACCAGAATTTTGAATGTCCAAAAAGCATATAAAGGCAGCATAAAAGTAATCCATATGACTCCAGTGGTTAAATCTATATCTTCAGAAGATATATGACAGGTGTGAGTGAGAAACAGATGGTAAAAAGGGATTAAATATTTATCTATCTCCACATTCAATTTCACATTCTTCTTCTTTTGTTTTTGGTGATTCACATTCTTTGTGCATATCGACACCTTCTGGGCATGGACTTAAATATTGATCTGTTTCTCACCTACACCTATCATATTGCTTCTAACATTTTTCATTTCTTTTAGGACTTGTGTGAATACTCATTTTTATTAGCTGTGCAAAAGTTATCGAACAATCGACTAGTCAGCAGGTCAGTGTTTTCTTTATTATTATAAATGGTATGTGAACAGTTTAAATTAACGCAGACATCTCAGATGTCTGCAGTGACAGTTTCACTTTATTTTCACTTTTGCATAATTCCACATTATATATTTGCACACAAATACACTTGAAGGACATTTGTGGACAGAGGAATTTTCCTCCTACTGTCACTATATAGAACAAGCACAACTAATGTCATGTGATCCACGCCTAGTCGACACAGACATATAACATTGACGAGTGGCAGAACTAATTTCCTAGTCAGTGCAACCTACTTCTCATGAATACTTTAGAGAAAACTCCTATGCATGCTTCAGAAGGCTTTATCATAAGTTGCTGCATAGCATGTAAAATAACCATTTGCACTCCTTGTGCATGACAGCAGAGTCTCCAGTGTGTAAAGTCATGAAGTTCAGGGTTTTCCAATATTCATCTGCTTGTCCCACTTTTCTCAACCCACTGTCCTAACCTCACATTATGGACCTGACAAAGACCTTCGAATAAGTTATGCTCATGAATAAGATTTGCGGTGTTTGAGGTATTGTTAATCTCATGGGAGCAGCCAAATTGCCTTCTGCCAAGAAGCTAATGATAAAATGTTCACAAGCATTTTGGAAAGTGCCAGTTTTCCCATCATAATGAAAATCCAATTTTGTGGTGGTTCACTGTCAATTAATATGCTCTTTCAAAAACAGAGGGAGGTAAACCCTTCCAGGTACTCTACCTTTTCTCTTGCATTGCCTGTCGAACTAGTGTATATATTTAAATGGCTCCATTTTAAGAACAGTCATCCTGCCAGCAAAAAAAAAAATAAATAAAAAATCTGCTCATTTTCATGTAAGTAATTATCTATAAAAGTGCTTCAAAATTGCCTTTCTCAAGCATTTTTTGTATTTGACCTGAGGTGTATACTATTGGTGCCAAAAGCACAAATAATTAGAAATTTAAACAATTATTTCAGTCAAAACACTATGTGCTTCATACAATATTTAAAAATAATGAAATCTAAAAGTGTGGTCATAGTCAAAAAGTAACAAATATTCTTACAAGGATTCCAGACAACAACAGAACATATCTTATTCAACCCTTTATTCAGTTATTAAAAATAAAAAGAGAAACGATAAGAAATGATCACAGAAATGATAAGCTAATGTGTTTTTACTGACAGAATGTTCCTCATTAGACAGTAGTTTCAAATATTTATGAGTCTATGGGCTCTGTTTTCATGAGTTCGCAAAGTGTAGTGCGACACACTACGACCGCGCACAACGTCTTATCCAATTTTCGTGAGAGCAGAAAGCGCAAGTGGGAGTGGGTGGGAGTGTTTGTGCTACTGTGGGTGTATGCACACAAACTGTGGGTGTACTGTATGTTAATGAAGTGGTGCAAAGTGCAATTCGTTTTTTTTATCCTGAGAAATAGGTCATTGCGCAAAGATGTTTCAAAAGGACGTAGGTTTTCAGCGCAAAGTCTAAACTCAGTTCTTGCATTTGCAGTTTGGAGAATTCACTAGCAGGAGGTAATAAATTCCATGTCCAAGCTCTGAAAATAAAGTGGAAAACGAAAGTATATACATAACGATCACTGTTGTAGCCATTTTATGAAACAAATATTTAAGAGATTTGCATTAAACTATCTTTAGTTCATGGTTTATTTTTCAATTATTATTATTATGTTTATATTTACAATTGTTTTTGTGGTTTAATTTGTATTGGTATTTTTCCATCTGTTGTCACTGCAAAAGGGGCCAGTGGAAGAAGATAGAGAGTAAAATGTTGGGATTTGGTATGATTTTTTTACCACTTCATTATTTTGATTATATTTTCATTTCGTTTAAAGTTTAATTTGAATTTAGAAATATTTTTGGTACAAAATTTTCGTGTTCCAATAAATTAATTGAATATTTCAACATCAAAATCGACCAAATCGACAAAATAGTTGTTTGTCAGTAGATGAAAATGATTAATTATACTTACATTCTCTATAATTTAATGGACTGTAAATACGAATCCTGACGAGAGCCACATTTTCCATGCGTATAAAAAGAGACTGTCATAGAAATATGCCTGACATTCAACAGGGAAGCAGTTAATACACTACAGACTTCTTATACTCTCTGTCTTTGTTAATGTCGCTGGTGCTTGATAGGGACTTGACTTTATAATAGGACTGAGACGGTGCTGGAGAAGAACCTCAGCATTAAATTGCACTTGACCCAAACCACTAGCGCTTTGCTCGTGCAATTTCACCAAACCCACTTGCGCCTAGACTTATCGCATGCTTGAACGAAAACAATGGGCCATGCCCATTGACTTTGCATGTATGACTTTTGGCATAGTGCAGTGCTTAGTGCTACAGCTCCTAAAATAGGGCCCTATGTGTTTTTATTTTCTCCAAAGGTTTCTGCATGAAAACTGCTTTCACAGAAAAAAATTGATAGACAATTTTCCTTTAGCATTACTTTACTCTTTCTTGACATGGAAATGATACCATCCATCCTTAAATAATAGCAGTAATAACAGTAGTTCCAAATGATATAGTTTGTTTTATTGAAATCAGAAAACGTGTAATTACTAAAGTACTAGTGCATTTCATATTAAAATAATATATGTAGTTCAAGTCAGCCAGTATGTTTAAACCCTTAAATCCTGAAAACCTCTCTCCTATTTTATTCAGTTCCCCCACATTTGAAGAGAAATTTTAAGCATTTTGAAATTTGTTCTTGTTCGCTGTTGAGGGAGTGAAGGAACATAGCACCAAAACAAACCCACTATAACACCCACAGGCTCCTTCACTAATAACACCAAAAGAAACCAATACAAAGAGACAAAAACGAATCAAGCTCTTCTCTCGGGTTGATCACGAACATCCCAGTATTATTTAAATAACAGTAATTAAGGTTAACCCTTGGAGGAGCCAAAAGGAGCCAAATCTGTGTGTAATTGAGATCACATACTCTACCTACACGGATTACCTTACCAGCAGTCAAAATGCCATGCTCTTTGTATCAATAGATTGTAAGTTTACACTGGCACCAAACTGTTTCTATATGCCTATAAAATAAAGTGTTTTAACGGAAACTGTTTCTTTCTTCTTTCCCCAGATAGTGAGCAACACCTCTGCCTTAGCACTCCAAAAGACCTGCTATTCATCTACAAAATAAACCCACTTCAATAATCCAAATGTCAACAAAGAAAAGAAAGGACACAATATCAAAAAGTAATCTCATGGAAAACATGTACAGCCATTAGAAATAAACAACCAAGGGTAGTAAACATATCTCTGGGAAAAAAGAAAGAAAAAGAGACCACGGCAAGAACCACAAACACACAAGGGTGAAGGAAGTCAAGGTTTTAATGTTTCGCCGTTTCTCTTTGAGGATGACACACGAGAGAGTGAAGCACCGAAGTAACGCTCAAAATGTTCCGTGACAGTAAAATACACCATAAAAATGAAAGCAAAGCAAACTCACTAATCCTCTTTTCGCAAAGCAGCTCAGACAAAAGTGTCTGCCAATCCCTCGCATACAAATTAGTGTTGTCAGTGCGGACAGGATGTAAGATGAGACTTATTAATGTAGATTGTTTGAGTACACTCGTTCTGGCAGGATCAACTCAAACGAGTGTTTGGAACAGTGTTAACGAAAACTGAATGAAAACATTTTGTTAAATGAATATTCCGGGTTCAATACATTAACAAAAATTTAAGCCCAATCAACAGCATTTGTGGCATAATGTTGATTACCACAAAAAATTATTTAGACTCGTCCCTCAAGCAAAAACAGTAAGGCACTTACAATGGAAGTGAATGGGGCCAATTTTTGGACAGTTTTAAGACAGAAATGTGAAGTGTATACATTTATAAAAGCACTTAAATGAACTGTTCTGTTAATATTGTTTATGTCTTGTGGCTATACTTTTGAAACAGTGAGTATTTTAATGTTTACAGATTGGCCCCATTCACTTCAATTGTAAGTGCCTCCCTATAACCCAGAGTTTTGCCTTTTTTAAAAGAAAAGGAGAGGACAAGTCGAAATTATTTTTTTGGCAATCAACATTATGCCTCAAATGCTGTAAATTGAGCTTAACTTATATTGTACCCAGAATATGCCTTTAACTGAAATAAAAATTACATAAAAACAATCTCTAAGAAATAAAAACTACATTTTCAAGACTGTAAAACTAACTAAAATAATGATAAAAAAAGACCACAAATTAATGTTAGTTTTAGTTTGTGATACACAGTATATTATAAAATGTAAAACTTTTACAATCTTATTTCATCAAACATGAAAATTACACTTGATAGGATGACACTATATAGCCCTGAGAAATGTAATGATGTAAATATATTTAACAGTTAATGCATACATATAAAATATTTTACAAATAAAATAAAAACTAAATCTGCTGAAGAAACTAAAATAAGAGTAATAGAGTGAAAACTGATGGAAACTGATGAAAACTAAACTGAAAGAACAAATTGAAATAAAAACTACATTAAAAATTCAAAACTTAAATAACCTTGATTTGGAACTTCATTGGCAACAATGTTCTTGGGTTTTATGACTTAAGATTTCTTGTCAAAAAAGATCACACAGCTTACTGACCTAAATCTTTCTCACATGCACAGAAAGAGAAAATGAAACATCCCAAGGAGATATTTGCATGCATGTGTGCCATCTTGATGCTATCTGAGGTGTTCAGAAAATGAAAATGTTGAGCCCTTGGAAGTGTCAAAGCCTTAAGGCATATTTCTTAATTTGAAGTTAAAAAAAAATATGTTAGAGCTTATGATGATAGAGAGGATGATATCTGTGACTAAAAGAGATCTAATTAAAGAAGCACCCATGCCATCTGAGGGAGGAAAAGGAAGAGAGAAAAACAGAGTGTGAGAGACAGAGAAAAGGAGGTGACTGGTTCGATGTAAGGAATTAGATCAATAAATCTAGTGATATCGTACGATACAGACACATTACTGTATAGTTTTTGTAATACTGTCTGCCTGATCATTATTTGAATCCTTAAAGGAACAGTTCTCAGTTAACATTATTTACTTATTGTTCCAAACCTGTATGCAGTTATTTTTTATATTTGTTTAGAGTGACTACAGTGACAGTGATCTATCAAGCTCAACAAAGGACAAAAAACACACCATAAAAGCACCATAAACATAGTCTTTTTGACTCTTTCGCTATATTCCAAGTCTTTTGAAGCCGTACCATAATTTTGTGATGAATAGTCTGAAATAGAAGTCATTATTCACTGAAAATCTCCCCCTCTGCTGTAGTGCTAAATTCAAATATTGAGCCTATGGAGCATGTTGGACGTCAATGACATCAAATGTCATTGGTTCTCGCATATCTTGTGACCAAGCTGTATAAAGTTTCTTCAAAAACATTCCTTTGTGTTCCACAGAGAAAAAAATAACAGCACACATGTTTGGAATGACAAAATAATGACTATAATGACTAAAATGACTAATGAGCTATTATTTGAAATGTAACAAAATAGACACACCTTTACCTTTCATAATCATGTAGAAAAAGTTTTGTGCACACAGGGACACAGGTTCAAATCTGGCCTGCATCATGTACAAAATCCATTTTCCCCCATATCTCTCCTTCCATAACCTTGTTTCTTTTCAATGTTAAAGGCACTGTAAGTCATGTTTTGTAAATAATACATATAAGATGTCCCTACTACCTGACAGATATCACTGAATTAGGTGTCCTAAGAAATCACTCATGTCTATGTGACAGCCCAAGGCACTGTAAGCAGCAAAAAACATATCAGGGGAGCAGCTTGTTTTTGATTAGAAATAATCAATCCTTGTCAATCATTGTGCCCCTTTGGATTCACTGACATCGGGTTGGCACACATGTCTATAGAGGCTGGGATTTTGGAGTTAGGGTGCATGGTGGAAGGGATTTGGGTGGTCTAATTCAATGGATAATTCTATTGGAAGTTTGCAAAATGGCTGAAATTTCTTGAAGCACCTTTAAAAGATATTTAGACATTTGTAAATGTCTCAGCATTTTATGTTTAAACATGTATCTGAATTAAATTAAGATATTAAATATGGAATATTTAATAAACACAATGACCTGACCACAATCTTAACAAAATCCAACCCAGCCCATCTTGACTGTAAAAGTATGTTTTAATGAGGCTTGTTTATGTTTCAGGCAAGTGAACCGGATTTCAGTTCTGCAATGGTGAATGAGCAGGAGATTCTGTGGATTGGTGAGTCAGCTGGGAGATAGATGAAAAGAGAGAGAGAGAGAGAGAGAGAGAGAGAGAGAGAGAGAGAGAGATAGGAAAAGGTGAATAAGAGTGATAGAGGTTACAGCATGTTCAGGAGAGACCACAACCTGTCTCACTAGGCTTCAGGGATAATTGGGTGGCAGAATAAAGAAAAACCTAGCCATGCACTTTACATGAGATTATTCGACAAGAGAATGATTTTCTTATTTACAGTACTATAACGAAAAGACAGAAGTTTAACATTCAAAGTTTTTGAATGAGACTTTAAACGTCTATGACGTCTTAGGTCTGGGACTTCAAATTTAATTCATGTCATCGACAAATCAGTTAATTGTTCTGTAATTAAGGGGCAGTCACACTACTCTTCATGCTCCATTCACTCCCATTCAAAAGCATTCAAACGCGGGAGACCGGAAACGCAACCTCATGCAAAGAAATTTAGTGCTACCCTGCGAATCGAAAGTTTGGTGAACTCTGACTCGGACACGTGACCAATAGAAGATCGAAACATCACACGCTGACCTCTTGGCTTAATTCAAAGAATAAATATTGTTTATAAAGCTTGTTTTATTGTTGCAGAAATGTGTGCAGACAATAAATTTGAACATTTTGAATATAATGTTATTTGTGATGATTTATTTACATACACCAGAAGTCCTCCCGCATGACATCATATCCTGATCCGTTACATTGTCCATAAAAAATTTGCGTGCTTAAAGCCTAGTGTGACTGCCCTTTAAGCTGGTTTCTGTCTTTTTAATTTTTAAGGGGTCGTAGACATAGAGTAAAGCCAGCGCAACACTAGCAGACTCTGAATAACTCAATTTGGGTGGGAGGTGTCACACTTAGCGACTGTTGTTACCAGTGGCGGGCCGTGCATTTTAAGTCTAGGCCTTCTGTGTGATTCATGCCATTAAGAAAACACAGTTTCACAATGAATAAAACACCCTATGCCTTTGGGCATCATACATTATGTCGCAGCTAACTAGTAATACCAATTGACATTTTAAAAACACGTCCACGCACGAAAGCCAGAACTTGAAACGGCACTTAATGCTCAAGCAAGCCTAATTTTAACTGCAGCATGACTGTTTTGTCTCCCTAATAGACATTCAAAAATCATAAATTTTCATATGAATCTACCAAGGAGGTTTATAATACCTAGGAAAATCTATCTAATTATATTTGCGATTTAAATGTTGCTTGCAATAAATTTCATTTCGTCAGGGTACATGGTTATGCTGCGTTCCATTCAAGTTGGATGAGGGATATTCCTACTTGATATCGCTGACCATAAATGCATTCCATTCCCCAATATTCGGAACTGCAATGCTCCTGTTAGCTTAGCAGGGGTTTGACTCTCATTAGAGATGTCTCCTAGCAACCCAACTGATAAACAATGCTGCAGCGCTAGCATTTGTGCTACAGGTGTACGATTATCAAAAGAGGTCAGCAAGATCTCACGCTCTTTGCTTTCAAATTACGTCACTTAAAGCGTGATTGCCTCACTCAAGGCCAGCTAGAAGGCCTCGACCCAGACATATCCTAAAGATCACACCCACCAAGAACAAATAAATCAATCTGATTGGCTGATGAATCTGACAATCTGACTTTAGTTGCTCATTCATTTGCACTGTTGAGGGATTCTGTGGAAATTCTGAAGGCCTGACGGGGTGGAGCTCAAACTCACGCGCTGCTTCGGGCGTGCAATTTGTGAAACAGTTATCACACTTTGCTTGTAAGCATCAAGGAATAAATTCTGAAAGGATAAACTTTTTGTTTTTCTCTATTTGTTTGTAGATTAATTAAGAGTGGAAAGCAATTAAATTTACATACGCAAAAGGTGATTGAGAATGAAAGGATGAAAAATATGTATTTATTTGGCATGTTAGGCCAGCAGAGAAGGCTTTGCTGGTCCTGAGAAATCACCACTGGTTGTTACTGATCTTGCCCTCCTCAGTCGGTGGGCCTGTCACACTCACGATTAAGAATGGAATATTGGTGTCATACTAACCCACCGCCTTAGACTTTTCTCAATGCTTCACTATCACGCCCCATTTTCGCAGCCATTCAACCTGAAGCTCGCCAAGAGCAAGGAAACTGCGCGAACATAAACAATAGCTATGAATAACAATCAGTGTTTCAAGGCAGCGTTTGCGCACGGAAAGAAGCAGAAGAAGAAGCACCGAAAGGTTTGGACATGACCCCATTTGTGGGGTTGCAGACAATATGGCTTGGCAATTCTCCAGCGGGAATTGAAGGTAACAATGCACACATAACACACATAACAGTTGCTTATTATACGTGTGAAAGTTTATAAATCGATATTAATAGACAGTTAAGTCACCATATATATATATATATTTTTTTTTTTTTTTTTTTTTTTTTTTGCAAGAATGACCGACTAACTAAACTTATTACACAACTACATATGAAATATATAAATATTTCATACGCGGTTGTCCGCATTGCTGATCACTCCGCACACAGTAAACGTGATGCAAATTTCATCATCAACACAGTCCACGGACTGTCCGCGTGGATTTTCTCCACACATGGAGAGTACTCATCTGTGCACATCATCGGCGCATGCGCCTACCATTGACTTTACTAAAAGAGTATCACAAAGCATTTGTAGTGTGCATGTGTCAAATGCGTTCGTATTCGCTCTTGGTCAAAAGAGTATTCTTTGAAATGCAATGCGGTCGACCGGGCGCAAACCGATCCGGAATGCAAAAAAAGCGAAGTTTACCCAGGCCTTCACTTTTCGTCCTGCTCCTCAAACAATGCTATCTTATGACTAGTGTTGTCAAAAGTACCGGTACTTCGGTACCAAGTCGATACTAAAATAAAAAAGATGTAACCATACCAGTGTTTCCGCAGTACTGGTAGTACCGAGCACCGATTATCCGATACCAGCGCCCAGTATGACTGAAACACAACATGTGCTCTGTTACTCCTTACACTAAAATGTTACATTTATCAAATTAAAATTGTGACATGTCGTATTGTGATTTATTAAACCGCTAAAGGCTGCAATCTTAGTGTGGAAGAGATGCGTACTTTGAATGAATGTTTAAATCCGACCGTTCTTACACTGGAAACTCCACAGACATTGAGAATCATTCACGACATGGTGTATCAGATGACAGAGCAGAGCACTTATCCACTGTGAACCACGCAGCACATGTAAAAAAAATATTTTTTTATAATTAAATCATAGTATTTGCGCTTTAATTTCTCAACTCAACTTTATTTATATCGCATTTAAAACAACTTGAGTTGACCAAAGTGCTTCACAGTAATAATATTTAAAACATTAAAAAATGTCCACATACACAAACACCAGTAATCTAAAATACAAACACTCCAAAACTGTGTCCTATATTTCATTTGTCAGACTCAAAGGCCAGTGTAAAGATATGAGATTTCAGACGTGACTTATAAGTCACTGTGTTGAAAACTTTCACAAATGGAAAGTGAAGCTACAGGCAAAAAATACACGTCATAACAAAAGCATGTTTCAAAATATGCTAGAGCCTTGAAATTGAAGAAATTGTGAAATATATTGTATAGTAACTGTATAGTAAAATTTAATATTCACTGTAATGATAATAATAATAATTAAGCAATATATCACAAGAAAGTCTGCTGTTGAATAAATGTTTGGCAAAAAAATTAATACAAATAAAATAAATATGCAATGACATGTTAAAAGTCACTTTTAAGGATTGTTTTAAGAATAAATTGATTAGACACCATTTTTATGATGAAATTAAAGTTCTGGAAAATAATAATAATAACAAAAAGGATTTGGTAAAGAATAAAACAGATTTCAGTAGGGCGCTATTTAAAAACACTTGCAATTCTTTTAATTTATTATTTACATTGCAATTTAACTTTTTTAATAGGCTAAACGGGTGTGTTCAATAGCACATTGTCATATTAGCATATTTATGCTGTGGTACCGAAATTGGTATCGAGAACCATGAAATTTCACTGGTATCGGTGCCAACTACTGAAATTTTGGTACCGTGACAACACTAGTGCATGACATTTGAACGTTTGCATTACAAAGCAAACTACATTTTCAATCTTATTCAATTACAGATAAGTTGCACAGTAGACCAATTGATAAAGTGTTGCACATGTAATGTGAAGAACCAGGGTACGAGTCCAGCAAAGCATGCAAGTCAAAACATAAGGTGAAAGTGTCATGAAAGAACCACAAAATGACATGGTTGCGATTGCACTTTCACCTCACATTTACTTTTATGACACAATCGGCTAGGTTTCGGTTGAAGGTTTAGGGTAGGAATGCCAGTTTGCTTTCTTTAAATCTCAATGAACCATTAACCTACAAAACCTCATATGTTTGGGAGAACATTTACCTTGCCTTTAGCGCCACATAGTGGACATTTCACCTTGGAAGTGCCGCGATACCTGTAATGAACCATCTAATTTAATTTAGCAAAAATGTTGCAACAGTCACGTAACTTTCATTGGATCAGGCTGAATGGAACACAGGGGTCTCGAGACCCCTTTTTAAAAGTTAAGACTTTTTGGCCTTAAAAATACAACCCTCAAAAAACAGTGAGAAATGCCATGCAATGTCTAAAGTCCAAAGCACATCTGAATGTGTAGTAGATTTTTTTAAAGGCGATGAAATTAAAGATGCAACTTTTTCAAGGTTTAATGTGCAGACGGTATAACAGCATGCTTACAGCAAGTTAATCAAAGCATCATCGCCAACAGCGACGATTTCTCAGGGCCAGCAAGACCTTCTCTGCTGGCGTAACATGCCTAATAAATAAATATATTTTCATCCTTTCATTCTCATTGACCTTTTTGCCTATGTATTTTCAATCACTTTCCACTCTACAATTCTTCTATTTTACAACCGAATAGCAAAAAACAAAATAATTGAAATCAGAATTTATTCCTCGATGCTTACAAGCAATGTGTGACAACTGTTTCACAATTTGCATGCCCGAAGCCATGCTCCTTAGCCGAAGCAGCGCGTGAGTCTGAGCTCCACCCCGTCAAGCCTTAAGAATTTCCACAGAATCCCTCAACACTGCAGTGAATAGGCATCTAAAGTCAGATTGTCAGATTCATCAGCCAATCAGATTGATTTATTTGTTCTTGGGGGTGTGGTGTTTAGGATATGTCCCAGTCCAGGCTTTTAGCTGGCCTTGATTGATGCAATCACGCTTCAAGTGATGTATGTAATTTGAAAGCAAAAAGCGCGAGATCTTGCTGACGAGTCGGCTGTCGTCACTGCTGGTATTGCCATTGAGAAAGAGATCCTTATGGATTTAAAAACCTGAGATGTTCTGCATGATCATGCGATTGATTAATTAAACAGGAAAGGAGGACTGATTTTCACTTCAAGTAAATTGGTAAGTGCTTTTTGCATTGTTGTAGCAACATCAGAAGTGTAAATTAGGCTGCTTGAGCATTCAGTGTCGGATCAAGTTTTGAAAAGTAACCGTGTACCCTAACGAAACAGAATTTATTGCAAGCAAAATTTAAATCGCAAATATTAGAGAGCTTTTTCTTCGTATTCCTCCTTGGTTCTGGCTTTCATGCGTGGACGTGTTTTTAAAATTTCAATTGGTATTATAAGTTGACTGCCACATAATGTATAATAGGCATACGGTGTCTTATTCATTGTGAAACTGTGTTTTCTTAATGGCATGAATCGCACTGAAGGCCTAGACTTAAAATGCATGGGACACGGCTTGATCGCCAACCATATCAAAACAAAAAAAGAAGAAATCTAGATAAACTAATCAACCTCATTAATCCACTAGCCAGCTCTTAAATGACAAGTTGACCATATATGCCCATCCCTACTAGGATAGTACACCCCTACTAGTGCATATTATCATTTCTTCATGGGCAGCTGTGGCTCAGGTGGTAGAGCGGGTTGTCCACTAATCACAGGGTTAGCAGACAGATTCCCGGCCCACATGACTCTACATGCTGAAGTGTCCTTGGGCAAGACACTGAACCCCAAGTTGCTCCCAATGGCAGGCTAGCAGCACCTTGCATGGCAGCTCTGCTGTCATTGGTGTGAGTGTGTGTGTGTGAATGGGTGAATGAGACACAGTGTAAAGTGCTTTGTAGAACCGCTAAGGTTAAAAGGCACTATATAAGTGCAGACCATTTACCATTTTGTGATAAATAAATTTTGTTTGACAAAAACGGATCATTACTAACATTAGAAAGAAACTAATGTCATAGTTTGCTTATTTTCCTTTAATGTCAACTACTTCTACTTTTGTTTTTCTTTGCTCATTTTCAAAATTGGCTTCTGCAGTGCCACTTTCTTTTTTTCGGTATCCAAAACAGCTTTCCAGTGGC
Source organism: Myxocyprinus asiaticus (assembly GCF_019703515.2). Classification (NCBI taxonomy): domain Eukaryota; kingdom Metazoa; phylum Chordata; class Actinopteri; order Cypriniformes; family Catostomidae; genus Myxocyprinus; species Myxocyprinus asiaticus. Next base: position 19,115,895 of record NC_059352.1, read on the forward strand.
TTCTGGAATCCTACTGTGTATTTCCTAAAAAGCCGCTTCTTCATGCCATTTCACCGAGGTCAGTTTAGATTTCTCTTTCAATCAAGCATTCTTCAACGCTTTAGCTGCCATTTTCCATGCACCGGAACGGTCCTTTAATGAGGCCCTGTGAGGAGCAGACAGTTATTGTAGCGAAGAGGACAATAGCTTTATGATGCAACTTTCCCAATTCATCATTCTGATCCCCACAATCCCCCAAACGTGTAAATAAGGCAGGGAATATATTCTTATAAGTAAAACCCTGAGGTTCAGAGGCCATTTGAGACACAGCAAGATAAAAAGAGCACTATTGATGTGACAACATGAAAGTCTGAATTAATCTCTTGAATACAAGTTGTCTCCGCAATCACAAACATGAGGATTGTGGGTTCTCCATCCACAAAACCTTTTAATGGCTATACAAGCATTTCTGTCTGAGAATGGTTTGTCATACGTGGCTAAAGAAATAATCTTCAATACTTAAAAAAAAACAAAGCTTTTTTGTCATTAGCTATAGCTTAAAAGCTGCTCAGATCAGTAAACCTGGACTGCGTTTTTATGGCTGAATGAAAACCGCTTTCTGGCAAGAGTGACAGGAGTGATTATGCATCTTCACAACGTAACTACTGTATCATCAGCAAAGCGCCATCCACTGACACTATCATTGTCGTGTCATAAAAACAATTCCACTCATATTCTAAACTGTGTCAGTGAGAAACAGATTGAGAGTCACTGACTCATCGGGAGGGTTTTGCGCTATGAAAAAACTGTAAAATATGTAGAAGGCTCTCGAAGAGAAAACCATCAGTTTGCTGCTTGAAATCATGCTGAAAGAACATAATTTCCCCCTTCAGCCACATGAAAGAGCATTGAAAAACAACTTTCTAATGACATTCCCTGAGACATTATAATTTAAAGAAAATCTCACATGCATCTTAAATTAGTAGGCTATTGTAAACATGCATTTGAATAATACTTATATGTCAAGAAGGAAGGATCACCAAACAGCACACCTTGGTTTTTTGCTGTAGTCTAGTACTACAATGTATAGGAACACATAAGCACTCTAACACATATAGCGGTACATATGTAGCACACCTATACTTGTCTGTGCTGGTTAAGGATGACTTTATTTTTATATACTATAATATATATATACACTATCGGTCAAAGGTTTTGAAACACTTATTCTTCATAATAATTTTTTTTCTTCACATTTTAGAATAATAGTAAAGTTATCAAAACTATGGAATAACATAAATGGAACTATGGGAATTATTTTGTGACTAAACAAAATCCAAAACAAATCAAAACTGTGTTATATTTTAGCATCTTCAAAGTAGTCACCCTTTGCCTAGAATTTGCAGACATGTACTCTTGACATTTTCTTGACCAACTTCATGAGGTATCACCCTGGGATGCTTTTTAAACAGTATTGAAGGAATTCCCATCTATGTTGGGCACTTATTGGCTGCTTTTCTTTATTATTTGGTCCAAGTCATCAATTTCAAAAACTTTTTTTTTTTAATTAAATTTTAGTTTTATAATGAAATAAATTAATATGGTGGCACAATTATATTTTTGTCTACAAAACTAATTTCAAACATTTAAGCATACGCCTTCAGATCAAAAGATTTTTAAGATCATGAGAAACGTTTCAGTCAAGTGTTTCAAAACTTTTGACCAGTAGTGTATACGGTACGTACATTTCTGTGCAAAAGTCTTAGGCACATAAGATGTTTCACAAAAGCATTTGTCTTAAGATGGCTATTTATATCTTCAGCTTTAGTGTGTCAATAGGAAGTATAAATGTTAGACTCCCAAACATTACTTTTGCAAACAGAAAAGATTAGAATAGAAGAACAGGGAGCCCTGCAACAGATGTCATGGCCCCCACAGAGCCCCCCACTGAACATCGTGTCAGTCTGAGTTTACATAAAGAGACAGAAGCAATTGAGAGCCTAAACAGATAGAAGAACTGTGGCAAATTGGAACATCCTATCTGCCAACAACCAAGAAAAACCAGGTGTACCTAGGTGAACTGGTGCTGTTTTAAAGGCAAAGGTGATCACACCAAATATTTATTTAGTTTTTTTATGTTTACTGGACTTTGTATGACATTAAGTGATAAATGAAAATTATTTATGTCATTATTTTTGAAGACATCCTCACTATGCAAAATTTTTCACAAGTGCCTAAAACTTTTGCACAGTACTGTATATAAATATAAATACTGTATATATAAACTGTATATTTAATAAAAGACTAGTCAACAAAAATGTCTTATAGAAGCCCTGAATAATTAGTCTGGGTTTAGGTTCACCTGACCCTAATTAAACAAGTTTTTTTAGGAGGCGTTCACATACAGCATGTTCTTGTTTTCAAAAACTCCTGGACGGGCTGCAACACAATAGAAGGCAGGGGTCTCAAGACACACTTTTAAATGTTGAACTATTTTTTACTTCACATGCCATCTTAAAATGCAACACTCAAAAAACAGTTGTGAAAACAAACACGTCAGCCTGAATGTGCATGGCTACAACAACGGTGCTTTAAAGATTCACTCTGTAATTTGTTGTTTATGTTTTACTGGCTGTTAGGATAATCTTCTTGAACTTTTACTGACACATAGTGGCACTGATGCAGCATCCCACAAAAGCAAGTTTTCAGTTCCCAATGTCAAAATGCACTATTTGCAGTCAGCCATGATTAATTTATTGGGCGAGCAGAAGTGATAATAGAGTGATTATTTAGAGCTTGCCATCTGATCTCAGCATGCCAGCACCCATTAGGTGACCCACTCCATGCAGAATAAACATATTAGGGGCCTTTGTTTAGATATCACTCTTGAGCATGTACATAATTTTAAGCATATTTTTCAAAAGTGCAAATCATTTCTTTAAATGCAAAACTTGTTTAATGAAGAAAACTTACTGAGTGCAACTTTTAAAGGGAATTAAATTAAAGACACAATTTCTCTGAGCAGGTATTACTGTTCAAACTTTCCAACAGCTATTACAGCATACTGTCAGAAGACTAATCAACTGGCTCTAAAAATTAAAATAAAATAAGCAAAAAAATAAATAATAATAATAATAATAATAATAATCTAAAACTAGTTTAGTCCTCACAAATCAACTTGTCAACCAATGGGACTCATCCAGAATGTGTGTGTATATTTTATTATATATACAGACAAAGAGGAAGATAAGTAATATTAAAGATGGGGCTGAAATGGGACTGACAAGATAAAGCTTTTCTGAGATCGAGAGCAGAGAGGGAAAGGAGGGAGGGGAATTAACAGATAAGAGAGAGAAGAGATGGGACCCTGTCAAAACAAAGAAAGTTCCATGTAGCTTCCTGTCAGCCCTTAGAAAGTGCACACAACGGAAGTGAACTCATATACATTGTCCTATGAGGACCTAACATCTTCCTACTACACTGTAAAAAAGAACATATTTTGCAGCTGTACTGGGATCTGTTGTCCAGGGGTTACACGCTAAACACATGCTTGTGTTCTTTCACATAAAATGTACCCCTTTACTTACTTTTTCGCAAAGCCTTTGCAGAGTGGGTGAGATAATCAGGCCGAGAGTGCATGTAGGAGAAGCACAGATAATTGAACGTAGGAGAGAGAGAGAAAGAGAGAGATGGGCTGGTGGTGGTGGAGGGGGGCAATTCAGCATAGGAGAACGGCCTGGATGCGAGTGATCCTTTGCCATTGCCCATTTGTGGCTGAACACAACATCTCAGAGAGGGTACAGAGCTCAAGGCTAGAGATTAATCTTCACAAGAGGATGAGTGCATTATAGCCCCTGGTAGGAGATTTTAGCCCATGAAAAATGCATATGTTTCCGTTTGTGTAGGTAGGAAAAATACACTGGCACTGACTCACACAACTCTGAATACTTTGGCGAGGGCAGTGGTTCGATTTATGTGTGCTTGTATGCCATTTTATGTTTGTGGAAAACAGTGGTGAAGGGAGGTTCATTGCTGGTTCATGAGTGCATGAGAAATGTGAGAATTTGCATTGTTTCAACCGAGCCACTGTAAATAAATTTTGCTCACAGTGATCATACTGTAAGAGCACAACTGATGTCAAGATTTTCAATGAAAAATTACTTACATTTTTTCATCATTTGCATTCAAAAGACTGGTGATATAACACATGAATCGCATGGACTACTTATGATACTCTTGGGTCCTTTTTGAAGCTTAAAGGGGAATCATATCCAATGCCATTGTAAAAAAAAAAAAAAAAAAAAAAAAAAAAAAGACAGACCAGGATATTTTGTGTTCTCCATAAGAAATAAAGTTGGGTTTGGAACTAATTAGTAAATTATGACAGATTTTTATCAGAATGATCACATTGCATGATCATCCACTACTCCTAAAACAACCTGTCCTAAATAATTCAGATAGATCAACATATATACACTACCGGTCAAAAGTTTTGAAACACTTGACTGAAACGTTTCTCATGATCTTAAAAATCTTTTGATCTGAAGGCGTATGCTTAAATATTTGAAATGAGTTTTGTAGACAAAAATATAATTGTGCCACCATATTAATTTATTTCATTATAAAACTAAAATGTAATTAAAAAAAAAAAAAACGTTTTTGAAATTGATGACTTGGACCAAATAATAAAGAAAAGCAGCCAATAAGTGCCCAACATAGATGGGAACTCCTTCAATACTGTTTAAAAAGCATCCCAGGGTGATACCTCAAGAAGTTGGTTGAGAAAATGTCAAGAGTACATGTCTGCAAATTCTAGGCAAAGGGTGACTACATAGAAGATGCTAAAATATAACACAGTTTTGATTTATTTTGGATTTTGTTTAGTCACAACATAATTCCCATAGTTCCATTTATGTTATTCCATAGTTTTGATGACTTTACTATTATTCTAAAATGTGAAAAAAAAAAATTATAATAAAGAATAAGTAAGTGTTTCAAAACTTTTGACCAGTAGTGTATATATATATATATACACACACACACACACCAATCAGCCACAACATTAACACCATCTGCCTAATATTGTGTAGGTCCCCCTCTTGCCACCAAAACAGCGACAACCTGCATCTTAGAATGGCATTCTGAGATGATATTCTTCTCACCACAATTGTACAGAGTGGTTATCTGAGTTACCATAGACTTTGTCAGTTTGAACCATTCTGGCCATTCTCTGTTGACCTCTCCCATCAACAATGTGTTTCCCTTCGCAGATCTGCCTCTCACTGGATGTTTTTTTGTTTTTGGCATCATTCTGAGCAAATTCTAGAGACTGTTGTGCGTGAAAATCCCAGGAGATCAGCAGTTACAGAAATATTCAAACAAGCCCGTCTGGCACCAACAATCATCCATGCGATTATCTAATCAGCCAATCATTTAGCAGCAGTGCAGTGCATAAAATCATGCGGATACGGGTCAGGAGCTTCAGTTAATGTTCACATCAACCATCAGAATGGGGAAAAATGTAGTGATTTGGACCATGGCTTGATTGTTGGTGCCAGATCACCTGTGCAATGTGCACATATGCAATGTGCAAAATGTGGTTATTATGTCAGCATTTTCTGATTTTCTGTCTGACTGTAATGACAATTCAATAGATGGAGCTGAAAATCAGTTTGAATTATCTCAGTTCATTCATTAATTTAAGTGAAGGCTAGATTTGTCAGTATTTATTAGAGGTGTGCAGTGAAGCCATTATCTGTATCTGTATCTGTATTTGTTACTATGACTAGATAATTTGTATTTGTTTCTGTATTCAGATAGAGCCGGATGTGGGCGTGGCTTAAACTGGACGTCCCTCAAAACTGATTTTAAAATGAAACTCTCTTACGTTTCTGTATATAAAATATGACTCGGATAGCCCTATTTATATATTATTATTATTATTATTATTATTAATAATAATTATTATTATTATAGCCTAATAATAATTATTACTATTTAATTATGTTATTGATATATTCTTACATTTTTCTCACCAGATGAAGCTGGATATGTAGGCTACATTAACCGTGGAATGTGTTTTTAACTTTGGTTTCTCCTGGTATTTCTGACATTAATATCTGCTGAAACAGAATTTTATTTTAGCCTGGTCTGTGCAGTGTGCAAGTATAACAATGTTATTCTGGAGACACGAGGTGTCAAGCAATCGTGAAATGTCAAGCACAAGTTTTTCAGAAAATATTTAACAGCCTACAAATACAAACATTAAAAGTAAAAATAATTAAGCCTATAAACAGGTGAAAGCACCATAAATCTATATCAGAAAGTTTTATGGTAGGCTACACTCGAGGCTTATTTTGTGTGCACATATTTTAACAATGTGGAGGACATAATTTTAGTTAAATTACAGAATGTGCAGAATTATCAAAATGCAGTGGAATAAATAGCAAGAGTGAGCCTCTATATTTCTAGAGGAGAAAAGCGGGAAAAAAGCACATGTTTTGGTTTCTCTGCAACACTGAGTAGATTTACAAGTATTTAAACCTCTTTGGGGCATTTAAACTGTTTGGGGATAAAGGCTAAACCATGCAATTACCTTCATGGGCAATATGGATGTAAATGTGGTCAGCTTTAAGAGACGGGCAAATGAGCTCCGCTATAAAATCATAATTTCTCTGGTCAGGAATTCAACATCGCGCTCAGGTTGTTTTATGAATCCTTGTGAATAAGATGAATTGTGTGAATTGTGTAAAACATTTGGTGTTTATGTATTAACAGGCATTTTAAAAGGTGGAAAATGTGCATAATATAGTATCTTAGTTAACATTACTCATGACAAGATTAGATTTCTGAGACGTGCACAATTAACGGAGACTGAGTCGCATCTGATAAACTTGAAATCATACTGTGCGCATTTTCATTCATAAGGTTTACACTGTAGTAATACTGGCTTCACAGACTCATCATTGTTTTGTAATTTTCTATATGTTTATATAAAATATCGCTTAATACCTGTGCTCGTTGGATGATCAGTCTTCCAAATATTTTTGTTTATAATTTTTGGATGAATTTGTTATTTGTTTTGAAGTCATTATTTTTGCCTTTCCTAATACGGTATTTGGCTTTGGGCACATTCATAATATTTATAATACAGTATTTTAAAAATTATTTTTGTATCTGAGACTCGTGGCCCATTTTAAGTGATAGGCAAGGGAAAATATGGAAAATGGAAGAAACAGGAGATTCCACCCAAACGTAGGTGAATACCTCTGAACATGTTTAACAGATTAATCCAAAAATAATTTCTTCAAAACATAAACTACAATTTTTTTCAGTTTTGCAGCCTGCTTTGTCTCAAGAGTACTCAAAAATCAGTGCTACTGTAGGTGAAACATGCACATGCATATATACATTTAAACTAAAATATGTTTAAGGCTGAGAGAAATCAATTTCCACAAAAGTTTCCACAGAGTATTGCAGCACACAAATTCAGATCAGGGTCCAGTCCATTATCCATTGGTGCATAAGCAGTAAAAGAAGAGCAATATAGTGCAACACAGCAGAGGCCTTTCCTGTGATGTACAATTAAACTGATACACTGTATGCCCCTGAATGCCAGATCAAAGCAGAGTGCATCTGTATGCAGAACAGGGAGCTTTATTGATTTTTTTGCTATTCCAAGGGCTCATGTAAACAAAACACAGGATCATTTAGACTGGGGATGTCTCCCACAAAAGCACACATGAGATTCCAGTTGAACCATATTGAATGCCAGCATAGCTGCTTTAGCCATGGCTGTTTAAAATCTAGAGGTCAAGTATGATTTATGACATGCCATGTGCTTATCATCCACAACCAGAAATCGTTGCGTTTTTTTTTTTTTTTTTACATGAGGCAAAATGAAGGTCAGGTAGCACCACATCACTGCCTTTACAAGGGGTCTCCTGTCCGTTGATCTTGCCCTTACTGATACAGCATAAATCTGATAATAGCACCTGAAAGAATGGCTAAACAGGATTATTTCCTGATAGGCTGCTTTGACCTGTATTAATGATGATTTTCAATTTTGGATGAACTACTTATTTAATATCACTTTACATTTTACAATTTACAATATTTAAAGTTTGGTTTAATGTAGGGAAGTACATTTTCAGACATTTTCATAATCGATTGTCGTGGAAATTAAAGATCAATGAATCGATTAATCATTAACGTTAATACCCCAAATACTTCTACTTTCTCTTAAATATCTATTGCAAGCATACCACAGTTTACACACCACGGTTGGTATCTACCATATAATGATTGCAGTAAAGTTACAAGTGCCAGTAACTTCTATCTAATCAGAAGCATTGCTCCGCACACTTTAGCAGTGGCCTCTTACAACCCCTCAAATCATATTTGTTATAAATCATAAGGGCTAAAACTGACACTTGACAAAATTCTAATAGTCATTCACAACAGAAATCATCCTGGTTACTTTCATAACCTCCGTTCCCTGATGGAGGGAACGAGACGTTGTGTCGATGTAGTGACACTAAGGGTCATTCATGGGAGCCCCAAACACCTCTGCTTTTTTGAAAAAAGGACAATGAGAATTGGCTAGTGGAATTTTCATGCCACTCCCCCGGATATATATGGGTATAAAAGGAGCTGGTATGCAACCACTCATTCAGGTTTTGTGCTGAGGAGCCGAGACCAGGTCCCGGCCATTTCAGCGGGTAGTTCAGCGTTGTGGCAAGAGGGACACAACGTCTCGTTCCCTCCATCAGGGAATGGAGGTTACGAAAGTCACTCGATGTTGTGTCGATGTAGTGACACTAGGGGTCCCTATAAAAAAACGCCACAACTAGCTGAACTGTGTTGCGTGAACTGGCGGTGTGTGATGGACAGACTGCTGTGTGCCTCGTAGCCAGCACACCAGGCCGTCACATAAACTCCCCCAACATTCTTATGAGCGTCGAACGGTCCATCAGGAACAAGTCGACTGCCCAACTATAGGGACAGGCTAGCCCAGCCGAGGCCTCTTTTCCCTCTCTTTTCTCCCCAAAAAGAGTGGAATTTGTTAACTGACTGGGAGTCATAAGTGTCTGCGTCGGGGGTGTCTCCCTCCCAAGGGGAAGACACTGCGGAGACCACACCCCACCCAAAAAGAGGGGGGGGAGATATTTTGAGTGGAATATGTCACATGGTCTTACCGAGTCTTGTCGGAAGTATGTTATGTGGAGAGGTCCCATGGTAGGTCCTACCCAAAGGGGGAGAAGTTACTTCAGAGCATGGCGACCGGGGGCAGAGGGGCCTCTGCCCAAGGAAGACGCAGTTTGCTGTCAGGGAAACAATTTTTGTGGAAGATATCACATGGGGTCGCCTTCGGGGAACCAGCACACGTGGAGCACCTACCTCAGTACAGGGGCTCATTAGCACATGTACTGGGCCGGTCAGCGAGTTTCTCCACAAACTCAGCTGCCAGAGGGCTAAGGAGGAATGTCATCCAGGGATCACAGTCTGTGAACACGACTGGGAGTCAAGAGTGCACGTCTTCACCTCAAGGGAGGGGAAAGGTGCTATGCGCAAGCGGTACACCCGGCCAGTTGTCCCGGAACTTACCTGCTCGTGCCTGCCAATACACGGGACAAGACCAGCTCAACCCAGAGATTGTAGAACCTCGCAAAGGTGTTGGGTGTTGCCCAGCCTGCTGCTCTGCAGATGTCTGCCAAAGAGGCACCATTGGCCAGGGCGCAGGAGGCTGCCACACTCCTGGTGGAGTGGGCTCGTAATCCCGCAGGGGGTGGCACGTCCTGAGCCTCTAAGAGCTTCTAAGGCTCTGCGTGCAATCCAAATAGATGTGTAAAGCTCGCATTAGACACAGCAACGCCAAGGCTGAGTCTGCCTCCTCCTGGGGCAGCGTTTGCAGGTTCACCACCTGATCCCTAAAAGGAGTCGTGGGAACCTTTGGCACATAGCCCGGTCGGGGACATCGAAGCACTTACCTGGCTCCTGCTGCCCACCATAAGATTGGCCGAGGAGGGGGGAGGAGGAGTCTCGTCCCCATAGTCCACTGGACCCAATCCCATGTGGGCGTGTTTGTGCCACAGCTGGGTGCACAGGAGCAGGGGGACCGCCGCTGGGGCACCATACCTGCAAAGATGGGATGATGGACGGTGGTCATGATGACGGCTGTGTGCACTGAACATGTGACCCAAGGAACAAGAAAACCACTCTTTTGTTGAATTTTTGGGACCGCAGCCTCTTGGACATGCAGCGAAATTAAATGAAAATGAAACAAGTGGTCTGCTCACCAGCTATGGAGAAGCGGGTCTCCTTGCCCCTGGGTCACCCATCTCAGGGGCGCTTCGAAGCCTTCCTCAGGTTCTTGGCGACCGGCTGTGAGACGGGTGGCGTCTGCTTCCTGTGCTGGGCTCCACGGCGGGCCACGGGGGCGGGCTGTGGTGGAGCCGGTGTTGTAGTTGCAGGGGGATGCCCTTGGCGATGAGCAGATGGGGTACGGGGTCTTGAGCCACGCCGGGGCAGGATATGCTTTATGGCCTCCGTCTGCTGCTTCACCACTGAGAACTGCTGGGAAAAGTCCTCAACGGTGTCGCCGAATAGGCCAACCTGGGAGATGGGGGCGTCAAGGAACCGTTCCTTTGTCAGTCTCGCGCATCTCAACCAAGTTGAGCCAAAAGTGGCGCTCCTGGACCACCAGGGTGGACATCGCCTGCCTGAGAGACCACGCTGTGACCTTCGTTGCCTGGAGAGCGAGGTCAGTCTCCAAACGCAGTTCCTGCATCAATCCCGGGTCAGAACTACCCTCGTGCAGTTCTTTTAGCGCCTTGGCCTGGTGTACTTGCAGGAGAGCCATGGCGTGCAGGGCAGAGGTGGCTTGTCCAGTGGCACTGTAGGCTCTAGCCTTCAGGGACGACGTAAACCTACAGGCCCTGAACAGGAGTTTCAAGCGCCCACGCCAGGTGGCGGCGCTCTGCGGACATAAGTGCACCGCAAGTGCCTTATCCACCTGGGGGATCACCGAATACCCCCTGACCGCTCCGCCATCGAGGGTAGCGAGAGCGGGGGAGCTGAAAGACCAGGATCGGGCAGTAAAAGGTGCCTCCCACGATCTTGTCAGCCCCTCATGCACTTCCGGGAAGAAAGGAATGGGGGCGGGGCGTGGCCATGGGTGGCACCCCGAGCCCAGGAACCAATCATCGAGCCGCGAGGGTTCAGGGGAGAGCGGAGAGTTACACTCTAGCCCGATGCTCGTTGCCGCCCAGGAAAGCATGTCCATCATTTCCACGTCGGCCTGGAACTGGGCGACCACTCCCGAAGAAGGAAGCCCAGTCGAAGCCTCTGCGTCGCTCGATAACTCGTCTTCTTCCCGGGCTCCGAACGAGATGTCGAACTCGGCCCGAGACGAGCAAGAGCCGACCGGAGCAAGCGAGCGTGCCGGGGAATGGGAGGTCCGTGGGGGATACCCAGCGGAGGTGGTCCCATTGAGGTCCCCAAATCGCCCCCAGTGCTAACTGGCACGGCCTCATACCCGTAGGCAGAAGGACTGAGGCGGGGAGCCAATGGGGTGGCTTGCTTTCTTACGAATGCAAGCCGCGACCGCAACATTGCCATGGTCATGTTCTCGCAGTGAGGACAAGACCCATCCACGAACGATGTCTCCGCGTGGGCAGCACCCAGACACGTAAGACAGCGATCGTGGCCGTCAGAAGCGGAGAGATATCGACCGCAACCAGGAATAACACACAGACGGAAAGGCATCTTTAAAAAGAAGTTCCGTGTGTGCTGCTCTTTTAGAAAGAAAATATACTCTTGTTTCTGCCGAAGCACCCAGGGGCGTTCTCTGCACTCCACGGGTGCAGAGGGGGAGAAGCCACTGAAATGCGCCGTAGAATCCAGCAGATGAGGTGAATGAACTTCGCGGATGAATTCAGCTTCAATGAATAGAACCGCTCGGCTCCGAAGAGAAAATCTGAATGAGTGGTTGCATACCAGCTCCTTTTATACCCGTATGTCCGGGGGAGTGGCATGCAAATTCCACTCGCCAATTCTCATTGGCCTTTTTTAAAAAAAGCAGAGGTGTTTGGGGCTCCCAAAAGAGTGACCCTAGTGTCACTACATCAACACAATGTCGAATGAGTGACAGATAGGGAAACAACATTTTCATAGTTTGCCAAACCTTATACTTGCAATAAAGAAGATCTAAATCTACTACACTGAAATGACTGTCTCAAATCTGATTTTGAAAAACCTGAGTCGACAATAAATTTGTACACTCCGTATTACAATCAAGGCTGAGGACAAGATTCTCATTAAAAGATAATATGAGAGTGACAATGATAATTATCCACTTTTTCATGTACTTTTTAAGTTAAGACAGAGCCTTTAGAAAGTTTAAGTCTTAAAGTACAACAAATAAAAAAAGTAGATTATCTGAGCTTAAAAGGCCTAGCTATATGAAATGGTATACCATATTTTACTTCTTTTTAGATTGTCTCCATTGGATGCACTGGGCCCCTGTCTTTATACATTAACTCACATAGGCTTTTTTTTGTATGAAAACAGTTCAATAAATTTGTCCTAAAAATAGTTGAGATCTACTTTATTGAGTGATGAATATGTGTAGGAGTATGTAATAGACTGCATCTAACAACCGATTGCATTTTAATGCAATAACAGAAATAGGAACTATAAAAATGGCACAATTCATTTGTTTTGAAAGCCTTGACCTGACATGGAGGCACAGCCATGGAAAAAAATTACACGTAAATAGGATTAGAAATTATCATTTCATTGCAGAACATATATGAGGCAAACAACCTAATTATAACTACATTTCAATTCTAAGCAAGCACATGTCCATGGGTGATAACTCTCTCTCACGCTACTGCTCATTTTGGTCAAAAAGGCCCTGTGTTTGCAATAATAATCAGTATTCATGCACCATGCATGCTTGGCATATGCTCTCCCATATGTTTGGAATCTACTGCAAGGATTTGCTAGGCAGAGTTGTAACAGTTCACAAGAAAAAAACTGACAACACTATTCCATCCTGATTTGCCAGTTTAGTTCACATTAGAGATAAAAAGCAAAAGTTTATTTCAATTACAATGCCGAAAGAACAAAAAAAAGCAGGTATCGTGCTCTTCTGACAGTGGTAATTGCTTTGTTTTGGAAGACAGCAGAAAACGAGGCATGTGAGGCTCAGAGAAAGAAAGCAATGTCAAACTAATGACATCCAACTAATAACCTTGTTTGTTGATATGGTGAATGAGACACAGTTGGGCAGGATATCAAAGCTATAGTTATGCTCTTAAACATGATTAAGCCCTGTAACTAAGCTCATTTGGAGGTATGAAGAATGGGATCATGGGAACACAACAAAATGTGGACAAAGTGTCATATTGAGATACTCAAAAAGCTCTTCGATATTCCACTTTCTTTGATATTTCCTTTTTAGTTAAAGTCACACGACAAAACACATTTGGAGGGAATTCACTAAGAACGAATTGCGCCCAAGGATAGTGTGGTTTACTTTACTTGGACTGTACAGCATCACTCCACCACTGCAGGCGCCTAAATGAGTGCTTTGAAATGCGGAAAGCGTGCTTGACTATGCCATACGTACTCTCTTCTCAATCATTTGATCGTGATTTGATGAATTACTGCTGCCATAATCAATAGAAATTTACTCAAACATCACTTTTTAAGAAAATTCAATTTATCGCCTGGTTAAACTGGATTGCAGGTGGTGAATAACAGTGCCTGCAGCTGTACGGCGTACCATGAGCGCTCCGACTGACCTGAGAAACATTTTCACAGAGAATATTTTAGCAATCATAAAGTGTGTCCCATGTTTTGTTGACTGTAAGAACTAGCAATGCATGGTTCGTGAATGAGGCATTCTTTAGAGTCGGTTCTTTTCAGTGAATTGGCCAAACAGGCTTGTGAAACAGTCTGAATCGATTCGTAGAGTACAATTTGTTCGGACCGCTCTCTCTCACTGAATCGTTTGGAGTGGTTTCTTACACAGTAAATCGGCATATTTACGAACACAGAACAAACAGCACTGGATAAAGTGGATATTTACCTAAAATCAACTGAAACAAAATGCTGCCTTTTTGAGAGGTAACTTTGAGAAACTTACGCTAGTGGTGTGTCATGAGAATAAGGGGATGTTCACACCGAACGTGTTTTTACGTCTGCTCATGCTATTTTTCAATTGTTTTCCAAAAACATTCGCTAGATGGATGTTTTTGACCACTATGTCACTTTTACTATGTTTTTAGCATCTCTCACAAGAGCGCTGCATATTTAGACGGCGTGTCAAGTTAAATAGAACTTTAACTGTTAAAAACGTGCCTCTAGACAGCTGCATTCTGCTTTTGACATTGCTCTGCATCTTGCTTTTGTAGTGCGAGAACACGTTTTGAAAGGTTACTGTCTTTTAAGCTTTAGCCAGTGCTCCACATACTCAAACATTTGTATAAATACTTTTCTCAAAGTCACCAGAATTGAACGCTTTGGTGTTGTTTTTTGCAAAAAAATGACAAATAAAAAAATGTCCTGGAGGAGCATGCCCCTGGACCCCCCCCTACAAATAAGGGTAGCTATACTTTAGTCAGATTTCTGGTACCCTTAGATAAAATCCTGCAGGCACCTCTGGTGAATAAGATGCTGAGACGAAGTTTTTGCATTGCAATAGCCTACTATATGCAAATGTTAGAGAATTCGCCCCATGGACGGTCACACTGGCTTTTCTTTAACAATAAAGGAATGATTTCTGAAATGGAAACTGATTACTGATGGGAAATACATAACATTTGTGAGCTTTAAATCTACGAACCAGTGGAATCCGTATGGCTGTTCAAATACATATTGTATAGTGTTTAAAGTATAGAAAATGAAAAGTCTCACTCAAGTTTGTAATAACTCATAAAAAAACTTCAGCCCAATCTTTGTGACAAAACATCAAGGGAAACATAAATCATAACTTCAGTGTTATGGTCTGAGCTCTCAATATTTTTTAAAATGAAACATACTCCATTTCAACAAATAAATCTTGCATGAATCCCAATAGCACAAATGCTTCACATATCCAACTTTGTGTAGAAGCTGTCTGAACTATTTGTCAGAAGGTCTACTGATAAAAGACAGGTTAGCTTTCAGTGAAATCAAAAGCATGTCTGAATGTAGCTGTTATTTCAGCCAACATGCAGAGAAATACAAGTCTATTGGCAGTGTGTTTGGAGATAAGAGCATACTGTGTGTGAAGTAGGGATTGATTTTCACAGCCATTACAGTGTGCAGTTGTAAATGTGTCAAGAAAGGCCCAAAATCTTTCAAACCCATGTGAAACAGCCACAAACAGACCTAACATTGCCTATCTGTTTCCAATCTAGCAGGTATTAAATATTTCAGACACAGAAAGAATGGATTTAATTGCTATAGTGTGATATCTTTATACCTATCTTCATAATACATACTAGAGGTCGACTGATAGTGAATTCTGCCGATACTGATAATAAAGGTGGTGGAAAAGACCGCTAACCGATATCGGCCGATAGTTAAAAAAATAATAATAATTTGATTTATAGAATGATCAAAGAGTTCTTATCCTTTCCTTACTATGATGGGCACATACATTGATGCTACAAGAGTCCAAAATAAACAAAATACCAAAAGTTTATTGTGCAACCAATATTATAATAATAACCAGAAAATTAAGATTTGGTGCATAACGTGGGACTTGTAACTCTAAACAAGCCTGAAACAGACTGTGACTTTTATTTTAAAAATGACAGAGACTTGCCTCTGGTACAATATGTAAGTATTTACCAAATTAAGCTTTTTATAGCCTATGTATTCACAAGATGAAGAGTTATATATATATATATATATATATATATATATATATATAAATTCACCAGATGAGGTTTATTTATAAGGAATAAAAAATAAATAAATAAAATAAAAAATAGGAATAAATAACTATCAGCATAGATTTTTGCCATTAATCGATAGTTCCAAAAAGCAACTATCAGCACAGTTTAATTGGTAAAACAGATATATCGGTCTACTTCTAATACATACCGTAAATACTCCTATACATATTCTGTATACATATTTTTATTAAGGCTGTCAATTTAACATGTTCATTTTATACAACTAATTATAAAAATATGCATTCAATCATGCCCTCTGATCCATATGCAAATTTCCTAATAAGGAACTTTCCTACCATCAGAGCATTGTAAGCTTGATAAGATTGAGCTTAATTTTCTGCCACAATAATATCTTTGAATTATCTTGATTTGAAAGCTTTTGTTAGCAAATGTGATAATTTGGGATTAATTTGATTAATGTACCAGCATTTTTTTTAAATAGATTAACAGCCCTAATTTCTATATATCATTGCATTTGCATACCGTTTGTATTGCTTCTTTCTGAATACCCATAATCCAACACTCCTGCAAAGAGATGTCAGAAGATAATTAGCATTTGTTAATTCATTTATATACTTTGTCAAATAAGTAGTGGACCTGTTGCAAGGAATGCAAACTATCCCCTCTCTGCCAAGTCGCTCAGCTAGTACACCACAAGATTAACTATGAATACAATTTGGAACTTGGAACAAAACAAGAACAGTGGGATGTCAAGACAGTTTATCTCAGCGATTGATACTGCCGCTACTGCACTGGACCATGAAATTGTCATTTGTTCTGCAAGCGTCGCATCAAATGAAAGTGAAGGGTTGCACACTGGCAAAGGTCTAAACTCTGCTGGCAGTGAGAGGACCCCATGGCTAATTATATCCATTCCATACAAAATGGTACACCTACTAATACAGTGACATATCTGTAAAATGTATAAAAATGCATACACATCTGTCATGCGGTACAACATTACATCACACACATTGGTAGTGTGTGCATTATATCCGTGTATGTCAGACTTCATGTGCTAAAGAGAAAGCATTAAAGGAATTAATGTATCCCATTTGAGAGATTACATTTTCACACAGGCTTTCAGAAAGCACTTAAAGGAATAGTTCACTGAAAATCTTGAGATCCATCCTAACTCTCTTTGGTGTGTTCATTAAAGGGGTCATGACATGAGGAATACAATTTTCCTTGATCTTTTGACATATAAGAGGTCACTGTACAATAAAAACATACTGTAAATTTCAGAACTCAAAACTTCCTCCTCACTGCAAAAAGAGCACCTGTGGAAACCAAGCTGCCAAAACGACTCATTCTCTACATTCTCTACATTGTGATGTCACATAGGGATGGGCAATACATCGAATACCCACAATATAATCGCGATGATTTTGCTGACGATATAAAATTTAACAATATTGTGAATATTGCGATGATTTTAATGAGCCTTTTATTTGGCCATTAAGTTTCATAGAGAGTATCAGTAGACTAATTTCACGATCCTTCAGGGCTGAATAATTAATTAAAATAACATCAAAATAGAGATATGATCATATGTGATTATTTAACTGCCAAAGGCTGTGATTA
This sequence comes from Myxocyprinus asiaticus, assembly GCF_019703515.2. Taxonomy (NCBI): domain Eukaryota; kingdom Metazoa; phylum Chordata; class Actinopteri; order Cypriniformes; family Catostomidae; genus Myxocyprinus; species Myxocyprinus asiaticus. The sequence continues at coordinate 19,133,408 of NC_059352.1, forward strand.
AAGACAGATAAACATGGTCTGTGTGCGCTTCAGAATTAACCGGTGACGCACTCATCTGTGTGCATGTGTGGGGGCGGTGGGGGCTCGTGTTTTTAGCGCAGTTCACCTGCATTGTGAAGTACTGCAGGTTCAAGCATTTGCACAATTCCAAAACATTAGTAACCGCAATTAAGTTATTATACAAACCTACAAACGCGGAACAGTAAAGGAGAGTTTGACAGCGGTTCACAAGATCATAGCTCATACTGTAATATATAAAGTATAAACGTGCAAATCAATTCTCTTCCTTGTGTTCATTTAGTGAAAAACTGTGTGAAACATGCCTTCATCATTTTTAAATAGATTTTTATTTAATGCCTTTGAAATATTAATTCTACATGGTTACAATGGCTATTTAGATGAAATGATGGTTCCTCTGATTAAAACACCCCACACTTTTATGCTATTTCAGAGCAAAAACATGGGGCAAATACCAATTGAAAGTGATCATCCCTATGCCCTACTCCCTTTGAAGGACAGATCTCTTGATGTGGGCACTCTAAGGGGCGTATGAAAGAACTGTATGAATGTACCCTTCACTTATAGTCTTGTAAAAGGGCTCTTTGTGAAAAGAAAAATAAAATAAGTTTTCTTACTTTTGTTTGGAACAAACTTTCGAGTGGCGTCCCCTTCCTGCAGTGCCCTTCAAGGGCACAAAACTGCCATTTGGAAACACCCACAATTATCGAGATATACAGTATATCGAATATCATCAATTTACAAAAACTTATCGAGATAAAATTTCTGAAGCCATATCGCCCAGTCCTAATGTCATACTGTGGTAGACATTTGCATCTGACCACCTCCACAACAATCAACATCAACGACTACTTTATCTTATCACTTCTTTAGCCCGCCCAGTAGCAGTGAGATGGCAAGGGGAGAGCAGGTCATTTTAAGAGCAGAGAGCCAATCATAACAGTGGGCGTGTACTGTTAATTCTTAAAGGAGATGCAGAACCAAAACTGATAATTTCTGATAGAGGGTCAGAATGAGGGTGGAAAATGATCATGTTTTACAAATATATGTCTTCTTGTGCAAAAAAAAAACTTTACTAATATTATACATGAACCACAAGGGACATCTAAAAATAATAATAATAATAATAAAAGGCATGTCATGACCCCTATAAAGTTTATGTGAGCAGTGGCGATGTCCATTTTGTGAATGACTCGCTTTTTTAAGTTGGATATTTTCAATGAATTGATTTAGTTCACAAAACTGGTCTAAAAGATTAGTTGATGAATCTACTATAACTGATCTGGGCTGCATTTCCCAAAAGCATTGTAAGCCTAAGTAGATTGTAGAAACCATTGGCACCAATGGTCTCTAAGATCAACTTAAGCTTGAGATGCTTTTGAGAAACGCAGCTCTGGTTCTCGAATTCAAAGATTATCAGTGAATAACAACTTAAATTTTGGTCTGTTCCTCACACAATCGCTATTATATGTATTCCAAAGACTTGTAATATAGTGCAGGAGTCATGCAGATCACTTTTATGATATTCTAATGGTACTTTTATTGTCATTTTGGAACTTGAATGCCCCAGTCCTCATTTACTTTCATTATCTGCAAAAGAGTGGCAGGGATATTCTTCAAAATGTCACCTTTTGTGTTAAACAGAATTTTCATTTTAAGGTGAACTATTCCTTTTAATACACACAGACTCACGCCCCACACACTCAAACATACATACACACTCCCCCCTCACCGCAAAAAAGAATACCATGGTCTGTGATTTCAGTAAGGCGCACAACAGTGAAAACACAGCAACGGAAAAGATAGTGAGAGACGTTCAGAGACGGCGGAATCAGTCGCTGCTCAGGAGGAGAGAAAATAGCAGACAACAAATAAAAGGGAGAAGTCGAGGAGGCATGTTATTTAATATCCCGCCCTTCATGCAGCCCGCACTAAAGCAGAGAATGAGGAAGCCAGAGAGAAGCAGTCAGCGTTTAGGAAAGCCACTCACCCCAGCGCTACACATAACAGTGCCCACCATAACACCACAGTGCTCGCTCAGAGGGGTGTCAGTGCTCAAATTTGCATTGCCACAAGTTAAAGAAACCAAACACCAATAAAACAAACAAATAAATAAAGTAGGGCTGTCAATCCCTGTTCAAATTGTAATCAAATTAATTACATGATATGCTGATTAATTAATAGAACTAATGGCATAACTCAATATTTGCTGAGAAAAGCCCCCAAATGAAGATAACTTAAAGACATTACATTACTCTGACAGATGAATAATTGGGAATTGAGCATTAAGTAGACCGAACTTAAATTGGCTTTAGTCAAAAGCCTATATTGTTTGTTTTCTTTCCATACCATTGAATTTAAGCCTATCATTGGCCAATACTATACAGTACACCTGAATAATAACATATCCGAGTTAAAAGTAGATACTTTAAAATAATTCTATTGGCCGCTTAAGCACTGCAGTTTGTTACCTCTGCAATAACGCAAAATGCATGTTAAATATGTTCAACTAGACCAATGCATTGGCCAAGTGCTTGTGTCTGCATTTGTGTACTTGCGTAAAGTATGTTTTTGGCCTTAGATCATTCACGGTGGATGCATTCATGCATTCCTTGTGTTTTTGTTTAATTGTTTGTTTAAGTATACGTTATCGATGGGTGTCTTTGGTTGTTGGGTCATGTCATGCTGCATCTCACACCATGAGGGTCGCATTTTCAGGGGGTCAGGAATTAGTTGGTAAAGCGTGTCGCTGTTAGCCCCTGCTGGACCTACACTACACTGCTGTTTATCCATTGACAGTCATTCAGAAATTGTTGTGTTATATGACGAAATATTCCATTAAACATTCCACATGAAATTATTTCTTTACATTATAGTACATCTTTATCCAGTGACAGATTATTTTTGAAGGGCTTTTAAAAGCATGGACTTATATGTTTCCCTATCTGTTCCCATTGATGAGGGTTAGGGTCACGAGATGCCCGATCCCAGAACTGAGTACCCATGAGCAAAGATGTCAGCCTTTATTTACAGACTTATCTCAAAGTGAAATCAGAAATTTCTGATTGTTTTTTTTTTAATCGGTTTGTGCTTACCGAAATTAAAAACACTGCCCCCAGTGGCCAAAGCGGTAAGTGCTGTTGGGCATATGGGTCCATGTAAGCTCCATTTTCTGGGTGTAATGTCCACAGAGGGGTGCCAAAAGCGAGTTGTGAAGTGAGTTGTTTTCAGCTGTACAGGATGTAATACAGTGAAGAGGAATGCATATTTTATAAACTGTATCCCCCAGACCCCAAACCTAAACCTAGACCTAACCATCAGTGGTATAAAAATGTAAGACGGGAAAATGCAACCTCCGAATTGTGTTTGTCACTGATTATGCAAACACAATTACTTCCTGGTTTCAACACAGTATCTGAACCCAGGTCTCCCACGCTGCTGACGCAACGTGCTTCCAGTCATGCCACAAGGGAAGGTAAATATGCTGGAGCCCATGTAAAGATGTCTGATAGGAGATGGCGCTTGTCAGTGAGTCGGCAGTAAGTCGACATCCCGTATGATCATTTTGCCATTTCACGTACTTTCGGGGAAACTTACACTAGCTTAGCACTTCCATAGTGATGAATGGGGATGCTAACGCCTAGCTCTCTCCAGGTATTTTAGAGAAAAATAAAAAAATATGCTTTGCATTTAGGTGGCACTTCAAGCATGAATTGCTCCAATGGTAGGCAAATGTCTTGTTAGGGGTCAGGGGGCATGAATCGTTTATTTGTGTAAATTTTGATTATTTTTTAAATCTCTTTTTTTTTAATTGTGGCAAATTAACATGTTAAATTGACAGCCCTTAAAATAAATTAAAATAAGTGACAACACATAAAGCTGTATGCCAGCAGGCATCCTGGCCAATCGAGAGAAGTAGAAATTGCAATGAGGAAGAGGTAATTTTTGGTTAGTGTAGCATTTCGGATCCCTTACTGAGCTGCGTACAGCGTGTGACACATACTGACCTGGACTTGAGACAGCACTAGTTGTTGTGGATTCAATAATAGCTACAGGAAAAGAAGGGAAGAAGGAAAAAAGGACATTTATATATTATTAACATAACGAAGACAAAAAAGAACGAAAAGAGAACAAAAACATGCAAAGACTGGAGAAAGGGGTGTAAAACTTCCGACGTTCCTCTGCTTCTGCGGTCATGAGCAATAAAAGGGCCCTTTAAACCTCAAAATAAAATTAATCCCTGTTGAGATTTGATCCTTTTGATCAAAATGTAATGTTCAATCAGGTTTTGTTAGGTTTTTATGTTCAGAGGGGTTCTGACTGAGTCAATTTCAAATCATATTATAATCGCTGATCTTTGATACTCCAAATTAGAAGCTTCTGAGCATCACTCAATTCAACGGACCAAAATGAAACTCAGCTCAATTAACACATGAAATCAAATTTGCACCTAGCAGAAAGTCGTTTAATCATGATGATGTAATAAAGTTTTCATATTATTAATATATATCATACTCTCTCAGTTGCCCTAGCTCCCTTTTTTGGAAATGTTAAAAGTAGGACTTTAATGTCAATTCATTTTTTAATCTCATAGGCTCGATATTTTCCAGTGAGTTACTTAAATGATGGTAATTAAAACTTTACTTGTGGGGATACGTCTAGATCTGGGTGAGATATACAAAGACACCTCTGTCTTTACATTTAAAAGCATTCCATCTGCTGATACGGAGGAGACCGGGCCTAGTTTTCACACAGGGAAGTTGTCGCAAAGGCTACATCTCAGAAATTGTATTCAAAAGTCCAATTACACAGAGGCAGTGTTTTTGAATGTTAGGTTTAGAACATACTAAACTAACGTAAATCCGATTATTTTTTGTGAATTCCATACTCAAAACCATAATTCCAATTCCAATCATATTTTTGTAATAGCACTTGGGTAAATAATTGAACACAATATTCTGATATTTCTGCATGTTATGCATTATAATTTTTTGCTGATTCATGAATTGTTTAGTGAGTCATTGTTGTTTTACTGTTTATATTTGCTTAAAAGCCAATAAGAGGGAATTTAATGGCAGGTTCCCATTGTGAAAACTTACCCCATAAGTCATAATGTATCTGTTTTTTTTTTTTTTTTTTGTTTTTTTTGTTTGTTTGTTTTTTTTTTGCAATAATGGTGAATATGTTCAAAGAACTTTAGGGTTTTGCCTATTCATGAATACACTTTTTGAACCCTGAGAAACAGAAATAATCACTTGATTAAAAAATGTGACAACTTGCCCCGGTCTCATCTATTTCCTTTTTAGTAAAGCTCTTCATACACATTAGCCGTAATGAGTCAACTGATCAATTGAGAAAAAAGCATCTATATTTCTTCTGCTTAGCTTTAAGAAAACAACAGTGGTTGTGAGACAAACGTTGGTTTTTCATTTAATAAAAGATTTAAAAATGACTCATACCACAATCAAACCATCTGGACATTTGTCAAAAAAAAAAAAAAATTATCCCTCCATGCCAGCATCCTTTGTGACAGCACAGCACAGCACAACTGAACAAAGAAAAATAAGCCAGGGTGTTTTTTCTCTTTTATTGTTCAGATCAAAATTACAGTGACTCTGTACAGTAACAGAGCCTTTGTGATTAGGGGAAGTAATGACCTCAGCAGAAGCTTCTCTCTGGCAAGCTCTTTGCTAAATTGAGAGCCCTAGACTTGAAATCACAGCATCTAGAGACATTTCAGATCATTACTGCTCACAGGTTCAAGGGCAGGGTTGAGAGTTTATATGTGTGTGTGTGGAAGAAAAAAAAAAAAAAAAAAAAACACAGGTGTGTGTGTTACCGCTTTCAGCTGATGTTCATGTTAAGCATACAGACATGCAACCTGTGGTAATCATCACCACTGACTGTGCTGCATGCTTTGGGAATAAACTGAGATTTCACTGTGAATCAGAATTTATAAGAGAGGGTATAAAATAAGATTAAGGTAAGGAGGCAAAAGCACTCTGCGGAAAGTTGTATTGTGAGATTATGAACAAACACGGTTTTGTAGAGATTTAATAAAAAATCCCTTGAAAGGCAAGTACAATTTTATTTTTGCACAAATGTTTTTGATTCATACATATACATATGACACATTGCATATATTTTGGGTTTGTATATCTATGTACTAGGGCTGGGCCATATTTTTCAGCCTTTTGATGAAATTCTATATAGATCTCGATATATAGGTATTTGTTCTTAAAAAAAAAAAAAAAAAAAAAAAAGGCTTAAAAAGGAACCAGATGGTACAAAATGGTTAAAGCAAGAAATACAATCTTGTAAAATGTTGGTAAAAAAAAAAAAAAAAGGTATGTTAAAAAGGGCAAAGTATAATAATTATATTTTTTCATTTTTATTTATGCACCCCATTTTAACAATGCATAGTAATAAACAGTAATCTTTACCTATATACAGTATACGTGTATATATTGTTTAATGAATAAGGGTTTATAATCTGTATTCAGTGGCATATCCAGACTTTTTTGACTGGGATGACCCATGTGGGCACAGACTCATTCAAGGGTAGCATTAATCATAACTCAACATCCCTGATAATAATAATAATTTTAATAACACTAATAACAACAATAATAATAATAGTAAGATATGTTCATTTTCAGGAATTTCAATAGTCAAATGTTATTTAGTGAAATAATTAATAAAATGTTATTAAATATTAATACTGCAAAACACAGAAGACTCCAAATAGCATATATTTTAATTAGTGATTAATTTTTAAATTAGTGATCAATCGATTTTTTTTTAAAAAATTGCGATTAATTGCATCATTTTTTGTAGTTAATAGTGATTAATCGCAGATTTTGAAAGTGCTGAAATTTGCCACTATATACACTGCTTTTTTGGTCAAAATGCATTTTTTCCATCTTAGGAAAGAAAAACAAAACAATATGTTACAATATAATGCTTTATTAACATATTCCAAACAAAGCCTTTCACAGTATAAAGATTAATCTGCCAGTAGACTGTGGCTATTCGCTTTGTTACAGCAATCATGAAGCTGCCTTCATGATTAGTGTCAGAGTGTCCGCTTTGAACTCACCATGAAAAGCGCTTACAGACAAAAACTTCTTATTCTGGGTTTTGGTGATAGTTAAGATTTGGTGTGCTGTTATGGTAATTAAAATGCGCCTCAGACTGAACAATAATGATTTCTATCACAAGTTCCATCTGGGCTTGTTTTTTACATCAAATAGCACTAAGAGCTCCATTCTCCATCATTTTATCACTGACAGGGACACGCTGTCAGAGATTATTTTATTTACTGAGATTTACGGAGAGAGCGTAACAGTCAACTAGCATTACGACAGTACCGCACATATGCTATCTGGGCCGGTTGATTGACAGGTAGAACTTTCACCCTTGAACCCTTTACCACACTTGCTTGTGGAGTCAAAAATATATTATATACTTTACCCACTGTCATGTACAGTATATACCATAATAATGGACACTACGCCCCTGAATGTAGCCCTAGTCCTTATGAAATTAAAAAAAAGTATGATGGATAAAAATAGACCATGGTGGAATTTGTACAACTAGAAATTTTTTCTAGAGCAACCTCTGCTCACATAGAGTGGGCACGAAACTAGGTTAATGCCACTGTCTTTAGGAAACTTAATGGCCAAATAAAAAACATCAAAATCACATCCACAAATTGGTTACTTTTATATCACCAACAAAATAGTATTGAATATATTATAGATATTGGATAAATCACCCAGGCCTACTATGTACCAGCAAGAAAGTTCAAGCCATTACTTGTTTTCCCTTTACAATACAGACCAATTTGTTGATCTTAAGTAATCGGACATAAACATGTGGCTCCATCAGTTTTATAACAAATATACTGCTCATTCTTAGTAAATTTGGCCCACATTACAGTTCCAGCCCATCAAGAATTCCAACTCTTGCCAAACTACAGTGTTTCTGAAACTGAGATCATGTTGCACATTATATCATAAGATACTCTTTGTTCTTCATGCAGCCCTGAAAAGACTTCTCTTTCCTCTTTTTGATAAAGGATGAACACTAATATTACAGTATTGCATGGCATGTAATATTCAGGTACTGTAAAGTGCAAAATGGAGTACCCAACATAGCATTCACATAAAAGCCGATTGATGAGTTTGCTGGACAACCTCTATTCTCACTTGCAAGAAAAACATATTATGTTGAGTGGAATTGCATTTAATTCTACAATAATATCTTGTTTTTCCTTTGCAAGGCACAACCAGAGAAAATGTCTAGCTCCTATACAATTCACAGAAACATACATTAGATTGCAAAGATATGAGAGGAGTGCTACAGTATCTGCTGTGCATTGTCAGATCACTTTAAGAATGTTGCATTATAACGAGACATCGATCCTCTTAACGATGGATTTCAAAACTTGAAAGGTCAAAATTAATGATTTGAATAGGCTAATTTTCTCTAATCTTTAGAAGTACAATTGCAGATATACTGATTGAGAGAAACCTTTGGCTGCATCCTTGAATGGCTGCACCTTCTATCTTTCATGCATGGTCAGACTCATCGCAAGGATTGCCTATTTCTCCAGGCGGTTCTAACCATCTTCTTGGTTAATGATTGGACAGGAAGTGTTTTATAGATGAAACAGTCTCCCTGCATCACAAAGACCCTATTTTTCAAGGACCTTCTACACACTGTATATTCAGGGAATGTAAAAACAGCGAGGCAGCACCCTTTAAGACCTTACTGTGCCAAAATGATGACTGTTGTAATACAAGATAAAAGTAAATGAGAAAGACAAATGTCAGTCCATCTGTTCAGCTGTCTTTTCACAGCACTGGACTGAATTTTATTAGGGTTTCAAAACCACCGCAAATGAAGACAACAAAATGCAACCCAAACAAAAAAGCATGATATAAATCTCTCTACTGTTTTATTATTTTTTTTTTATTGTATTTTTTTTTATCAGTCCACCCGGAAACAAAGAACTTGGCTAATACAATGAAGGCTTGTGAGGAAGAACTTATCACTGGATTTGACAAATTTTGCAAGCAACAAATCCTAAGATATTCAAGAGTTTTGTTTGAGGCACCTTAGCAAATTAACTCTATATCACTGAGCAGAACTGTATACTCTACTTTGTTTTCTGAACAATGCCTGTAAAATAGTCAGTACCCACTACTTTTGGACAAGCAGAAATTCTGAACGCATGGTCTACATACATTTTCGGCTATTTTGTGAGTGTTTTCTGTACAATCGTTTGCAGAGATAAGTCATTATATAAATATAAATACATTTTCCCCTGCTGGTCTATAATATATTTCAGATAAACCTGTCCCTATACGACACATGAAAACAAAACAAACTGGTAACACTTTAGAATAAGGTTCCATTTGTTAACATTAGTTAATGCATTGGGAATCATGAACTAACAATCAACAATATAATTTTTACAGCATTAATTAATCTTTGCTAACATTAGTTGATAAATCTACAATTGTTCATTGTTAGCTCATGTTAATTCATAGTGCTTTAACTAATGTTAACATATACCTTTGATTTTAAAAATATACAGTATTACTATATGTTGACAATAACATTAACCAAGATTAAGAAATGCTGTAAAATTAAGGCAATTCTTGGCCAGAGCATGCTGCAATGTGGACCAGATGTTATGCAGTATCGAAAATTCTGGCTACTTGAGACTTCATTATTTGTGTCTATTTGTGTCTATTTGTGCCAGTTTGTTTTGTTTTAAAGAACAGGAATTTTACGATGCATATACTAGCTAATCAGATTCTTAAACCATGTGCACTTAACGCAGCATTTTAATGTATCAGCATAAAATTGTGCACAATCTGTATCGGGCAGTTCTTTACAGTGCATTTGGAGATGCTCAAGGGGAAAGCAACCTGATATATGATTGATGGGGAAATAAGAATTGGATCAGGAGGGTTGGCTGAACGGTAAGATTAATGCAAGAGCTTCCTAGCCTGGAGAAAAACGATATTCATGAGAATAAATTGACATCATATCTTCTGTTCCAGTTCACCTTCCATTTCATCCCTTCTTTTATGTCTCCACCCAATGACTCAGACAGGGTCACGGTATGGTAACCACAACAACAACATCCCACACAACTCGGCAAGAGCACTAAGAGAAGGGAAACCAGGATGACAAGAAAAGACGATATATGAAAAGATGACACCGAGGTTGTGATTGATAGGCATGGCAAATGAACAAGGCTTCCATTAGCTGGTGCCTGCCAAAGATGTGGAGGCTTTATCAGGGAGGATGAGAGTTTCTTTGGGGCTATTCTGGAGTGTTCCCACTCTATTCTGTGCTCACTGCAATAACAGGTTGGTGGAGATTATTCAGCAAAGCCTGCACTGTGCTATAAGCAAAAATGAGTGGGGAAAGATAGCTTGGAATACAGAGCAGAGGAAATCAGCCAATTAGGGACAACAAAATCTTTGCTCCTCAAGCAATGTCTTATAGTTGGGACAGCAAAATGCAAAAGGGAGGTTTTAAGTTGCAGAAAAGCTCAGACAAGCAAACGTACCAAGTTCGCAATGTACCTTGCTTGAGACAATGTGCGAGACGTGCATTTCCCTCACACATACAAACTTGCAACTATGCTTGTCCTAACAGGAAAAAGCTAGGCCATGTTAAAGGAATAGTTCACCCAAAAATGAAAATTCTCTCATCATTTACTCACCCTCATGCCATCCCAGATGTGTATGGCTTTCTTTCTTCAACTGAACATAAACAAAGATTTTTAGAAGAATATTTCAGCTCTGCAGGTCCTCAAAATGCAAGTGAATGGGCACCAAAATTTTGAAGGTCCAAAAAGCACATAAAGGCAGCATAAAAGTAATCCATACAACTCCAGTGGTTAAATCCATGTCTTCAGAAGCGCTATGATAGATGTGAGTGAGAAACAGATCAATATTTAATTCCTTTTTTACAATAAATTCTCCTCCCTGTCCAGTAGGTGGAGATATGCATGAAGAATGTGAATCACCAAAACAAAAGAAGAAGAATGTTAAAGTGAAAGTGGATATTGATAGTAAAACAATAACTTAAATATTGATCTGTTTCTCACCCACACCTATCATATCACTTCTGGAGATATGGATTTAACCACTGGTGTCATATGGATTACTTTTATGCTGCATTTATGTCCTTTAGGAGCTTCACATTTTTGGTACTCATTCACTTGCATTGTGAGGACCTACAAAGCAGAAATATTCTTCTAAAAATTTCTGAAAGAAAGAAAGTCATACACACCTGTGATGACATGAGGGTAAGTAAATTAGAGAATTTTCATTTTTGGGTGAAGTATTCCTTTAACACATTTACATTCTCCTGTTACATTCTCCACACAGATAGCTTATTACACAGATAGCAAGTTAACCGCCTAGTTCTCCACCCACATTAACAAAAAAATTTAAAAACCTCAGATCCATAGTAAAGGACACAAAGTCCAATCAAATGAGATGACAGTGAGTAATGAAGAAATATTAAAGAAAAGGAGTCACGTAAATGTCAAGTTACTCTAAAAGAGCATTATTACCACATGTGCAATGCATCACCCATTTAAAAGTCACTAAAATAACATCTAGTTGCATCAAATGGTGTCTAACACAGATCACCTTTTGACCACTGTCTGCAAGTGCTGTTTTCTAAAGGAACGTTGCCTGTTCAGTGTAACTCATGCTCACTTGTTGGTGTATGGTGAGAAAGCAGACAATGTTAAGGAAGGTTTAAAAAAATTAAACAAAAGAGTGAAAGAGACGCAATGACTGCTTGACAATTATTACCTCAAACTGCAAGTTCCATTGTTGCATTTTCTCAGAAAATGTGTGCACATTGAAGGCAAAATACTACAAAAAAACTACAAGAATTTGCCACGAAAAAGTATTAAGGGGGTGACCAATGGTTGATGTTCGGTCCAAAAAAACAAAACAAAAAAAGGGAAAAGAAAAATAGCTTAAAGGAAAATTCACCTACAAATTCAAATTCTCTCATTATTTATTATTTACCAGATAAGTATGACTTTCTTTCTTCTGCTAAACACAAACAAAGATTTTTTTGAAGAATATCTCAGCTCTGTAGGTCCATTCAATTCAAGTGAATGGTGGCCAGAAATTTGAAGGTCCAAAAAGTACTTAAAGGCAACATAAAAGTAATCCACATGATTCCAGTGGTTAAATCTATATCTATATCTACTGTATATAAAGTAGACATTTATAGTAAAAAAGGACTTAAATAGTGATCTGTTTCTCTCCCACACCTATCATATCACAATTTAACCACTGGAGTCATGTGGATTACTTTTATGCTGCTTTTATGTGCTTTTTGGTCCTTTATAGTTCTGGGGTGGCATGAGGGTGAGTAAATGATAAGAGAATTTTCATTTTTGGGTGTACTGTCCCTTTAAACCAGCCTGAGCTGGTTGGTTAGCTAGCTTAAGATAGTCTAGCTGGTCTCCAAGCCTGGCCAAGCTGGTCTCCTAAAGCTGGACTACCAGCATGACCAAATGAAAAGTATCCAAAACCCCTCTAAAACCAGCAAGAAGACCAGCCTGTCCAGACCTAAGAGACCAGCTAAGACCAGCTAACCAGCTTAGACTGGTTTAAGCAGTTTTTCAGCAGTCTATATACATATTCAATCTTTCGTCCCAGCTGTATGCACTAAAAAGTAACATTCTTTGAGAGTATTTTCTGTTATCCTAAATTGCTAATATGTTAACATCCTTGAAAGTTAATATCTTACGCACTAATGGACTCCCACTGAAAGCTCTTTGCCTGGGCAAAACAAAGACTGACTGAGTGCATTGCTTTGACATGCATTTTCTACAGAAGAGAATCTGTCTCTGACTATCCAAGCCAAGGCCATTAGCTATATTGGGGTCATTTGGTAATTGGTAAGGCTTAAATAATGCAGTTTTAAACATGTGGTTCGATCTCTGTGTGTATCTAACTGTAACATCATTAGCAGAGAGCATGCCAACGCCAACGTTTCATGAAAGTGCACTTTTTTCTTAATCAAAATTTAATCTCTTAAGTATAATATCAGTTAACGTACTAATTCTGCCCTTAAGAATTACATTCAAACAAGCAATTTATGAAAAGCATAAAATAATGAGGAATTAAACATTCAGTCCAATAAAAGTTGAGTTGTTGTGACAAGTATGCTAGCTACCTCAGTTTTAGTGGCAATGTTGGGCCAGTGTAGATAGTGTTGCTAAAAATGCCTCTTTTGAAGGTTCAGTTAACAAATGCTTACCTGTCTTACCTGTAAGTCATTCACAATCAATTCCTTTTTTTTGTCCAAAAACAATGAATCCTGACAAACCAAGTTCCATCTAAACTTCCAAATGAAATGACATAATGGCCTTTACACCACTTCACTTTCACCTTGTCACAGAGGACGTAGAATGGCAGCACACCATGATAAGAGGATTTCACTATGCTAAATATTCTTTGCAGATGCCAAAGTACTCAATCACCTTGATGTTGGCCAACATTAGGGAAAGGAATTTAAAGGAAAAGTTCACCCAAAAATGAACATTCTGTCATTACTTATTCATCCTTGTGTCTTTAGAAACCCATATGACTTTATTTCTTTTATGGAAACAAAAGGAGTTATTTGTAAAAGAATGTTCAGGCAGCTCTTTTGTACACAATGAAAGTGAATAAACCTATCATATGTCTTCAGAAGACTTGGAATATAGTGCACAAATAATAAATACTACTATAAAAGATGCTTTCTTTTTGGAGCTTGACAGCTTCTGGTCATCATTCACTTTCACTGTATAGAAGAATGCAGCTCAGACATTCTGCATGAGGGTGAGTAGATTTTCATTTTGGGGAGAACAACCCCTTTAAATTTGTGACTAAATTGGTTGGCTATGGAAGTGTCTGGCATGCAGAAACAAACACATTTTTGGGAATAATCTAGACCAGTGGTTCCCAACCCTGTTCCTGGAGGCCCCCCAACACTGCACATTTTGCATATCTCCCTTATCTGACACAGCCAATTCAGGTCATGAAGTCTCTAACGAGCTATTGAGCTGAATCAGGTGTGTTTGATTAGGGAGATATCCAAAATGTGCAGTGCTGGGGGGCCTCCAGGAACAGGGTTGGGAACCACTGATCTAGACAGTATCACTAAGAAAAACATTCAATAAATACAAGGTATAAAATCATACACTGGGCTAAAAACAGAGCAAATTGATGGGTTTCTTCATGCTGAGGGTAAAAAAATAAAACTGCACTTTTTGATTAGTATGCCAAACCTTGTCTCTGAGGTTGAGGTTCTTCATTAAATATGAATGCGTCCCTGAGTTCACCTTTACTTCATCAATACTTATTGACCGATATTATAAAAACAATTTAGTCACTGCACTGGCAATGATGACCTGCTCTTGTATTTGCAATCTGTACAGATGTGGTTTGTGTGTGTTTTGCAGGAAGTGCTTGCCATTTCTCATTAGGAGGACAGTAGGGTTGGTTTTCTTTTCATTAGTGATCAAGAAAATGAGAAGTACAAAGTAGCTCTGGAGACAGAAGTAGATGCAGCTTGGTGGGGTTTATTCTGGGTTTTCTTGCATCGCAGAATGTCAGTCTTCAGTAGAATGTGAAAAGATACCAGAATTTTCATCTCAACTGAGCCTTTGATGTGCTTCATTTCAAAGCAGGAGACTCAACTTTTCCATCTGCCACTTTAAGACTATAAAAAATTTTCTCATTTGTTTATCTTGTTAGCCCACACAGTTTTATTATCATTGACTCTAGGACTGCAGAATAAAAAAAACACTAAGCATTTCCAGTGCTCGAGTTGAGGGGAGATGCGAGGGGATGCCATCCCGTTTGTTGCAAGAAATACCAAAAAGCATCCCCCTTGTAAAACCACCATCCCCCCTTACCATTCCCTTTAGATCAAGGGTGTCAAGTATTACTCAGAACTAATCATGCAAGTAAAATATAATTTTTTTTACGTTTGATAAATAAGAGACTTTAAATAAGGGCGATTAACTGGTCAGAATTAGATTTCGACATGTGTTAGGTTGCAGGATTTCTATTAGTGAAATCCCCCAATTAGATCTTGACACTTGTACAGTTATAAATTCTGCCAGGGAGACACTTTAGTCATGCAATCTGTCAACCTTGAGCGCGCGAGCTCTCTCTCCATTGTGAAAAGACACCGTTTTTCTGAAAAGACTGGCAAACAGGTATGTTGGAGTTTAGCAACTTGTCCTTCCTAGTGTTCACATAAAACTTACGCCACTGAAGGTAATGCAAGTTTGCAAACATTTCGTGCACTTTCAAAAATGGCAAAGAGAACAGTTACAGGAAATATTTAGTCTTTCTTTAAAAAGAAGACAGAAGATATTGCTATGACGAATGTACATTTACACTACATAATTTTTATTCAAACAATTTTCAGGGTTTCACCCATAAAACGCTTTTGTGTGTAGAACAACTTTTTTACACCACTGTTAAACCATCCTTCATAGAAACAGCCAAACTTCCTTTACTAGTTCAGTTATTGGAGTAGAAAAAAAATCTGAGACAGTGGGTGAGAGATCTAGAAAAAAAACAACTTTTCATGATCATAACATTTCATGATTCTTTTCACAAGATTCATCATAAAATAAAATTACAGAGGGTAATGGGTGCATATTATGGCCATGTGTCCTAAGGGTCAGTGATGTGACACTCATTTTTGTCCAGATCTATTAAATTAAAAATGCTTAAAAAAATAGGTAGCCACTTTGTTATGTTGACCATAAAAACCATAAAACAAAGCGAACACCTTTAGACCCTCAAGACTGAGCGTGAAGTTTTAAAAAAATATCTGATATTTATTTTGACATTTTTATGAAAAGACACATTTTGTTCAAGTCATGTGGTGTAACCCTGAGAAAACTTCTTGATATTTTTGACTCAATAATTCATAATATTTATATAAAAAAAATATTTTACAAATCGACCACTGATCATATCAAATAGGCTGCTCATCTCATTTTAAGTAGGATATTTCTTTGAAATAATTCACCGGAAACTTCAGTCTCCAAAACAATTACATATTTGAACACCATCTTTTCTCTCTTTTACCAGAACATATGCATTAAATGCTGTATTTTCTCAGGAGGAGTTTCGTGCAAACTGTAACAGCACATGTGAAAAAGCAACTCCCATCACAACAAGAGTAAGTCAGGGGAGAGTAATTCTTGTTACTTACGAATCAGAGGCACACTGGCATTGGCTGTTCCCAACCTGTTGACAGCCACACAGGTGTAGTTACCATAGCGATCCTGTGTTATGTTTTTCACTGTGAGAATTGATCTGGAGCTGAGATTCTTGATGTCTATACCTTGACCCATGTTAATCCTGAAAATAAAAACATTATTTTAATATACTGTAGGTAGTTGACAAGACATGTCAAGCAGTACAAGAATTGTCCTGCAGTGTTTCATGCCTCTCTATTTAAAAACTTTTTAAATTTAAGTATTTAAAGGAATATTCAATTGACAGCATTTGTGGCACAATGTTGATTACCACAAAAATGTATTTTGACTCATTCCTTATTTTCTTAAAAAAAAAAAAAAAAAGTTACTAAGGGTTACAGTGAGGCACTTACAATGGAAGTAAATGGGGTCAGTCTGTAAACATTAAAATACACACTGTTGTAAAAGTGTAGCCACAAGATGTAAACAATATGCGTTAACATGATTTTAGTGTGATAAAATCACTTGATAATCTTTTCTGTTTTAAGTTATATCCAATTTTACAACTTTGTTGCCATGATGATGTAACGCCATAAACACTTAAACCCTAAAACGACAATATGATGATTTAAACAAATTTACAGCTCAAATAACACATGAGTTTTAACAGGAGTATTAATGTACAGTAAGTGCTTTTATAAAATTATACATTTGTGCTCAAAAGTTTGCATACCCTTGGAGAATTGGTAATATATGTACCATTTTTAAAGAAAACATGAGTGAGCAGGCAAAACACATTTCTTTTATTTCTTATGGGATACATATTCAACTGTAGGTTATAACAGAATGGCACAATCATAAAACAAAACATGGCAACAAAGAAAAAAATGAAATTACCCCTGTTCAAAAGTCTGCATACCCTTAGTTCTTAATACTGTGTATTGCCCCCTTTAGCATCAATGACAGTGTGCAGTCTTTTGTAATAGTTGTCTATGAGGCCCCAAATTCTTGCAGGTGGTATAGTTGCCCATACGTCTTGGTAAAATGCCTCCAGGTCATGCAAAGTCTTTGGTCGTCTTGCATGAACCACACGTTTGAGATCTCCCCAGAGTGGCTCGATGATATTAAGGTCAGGAGACTGTGATGGCCACTCCAGAACCTTCACCTTTTTCTGCTGTAAATACTGGAGGGTCAACTTGGCCTTGTGCTTCAAGAGCATCCCATGCACAGCTTTCGTGCAGAAGAATGCTAATTGTCTTCCAGTATTTTCTGATAACATGCTGCATTCATCTTGCCATCAATTTTCACAAGTTTCCCTGTGCCTTTAGAGCTCACACCCCCCCAAAACATCAGTGAGCCACCACCATGCTTCACAGTGGGGATGGTATTCTTTTCACTATAGTCCTTGTTGACCCCTCTCCAAACATAGCACTTATGGTTGTGACCATAAAGCTCTATTTTGGTCTCGTCACTCCAAATTACAGTATTCCAGAAGCTGTGAGGTGTGTCAAGGTGCTGTTGGGCATATTGTAACGGCATTTTTGTGGCACTGCTGCAGTAAAGGCTTCTTTCTCGCAACTCGACCATGCAGCTCATTTTTGTTCAAGTATCGTCGTATTGTGCTCCTTGAAACAACCACACCGTCTTTTTCCAGAACAGCCTATATTTCTCCTGAGGTTACCTGTAGGTTTTTCTTTGTATCCCGAACAATTCTTCTGGCAGTTGTGGCTGAAATTTTTCTTGGTCCACCTGACCTTGGCTTGGCATCAAGAGATCCCCGAATTTTCCACTTCTTAATAAGTGCTTGAACAGTACTGACTGGCATTTTCAAGGCTTTGGATATCTTTTTATACCCTTTTCCATCTTTATGAATTTCCATTACCTTGTTACACAGGTCTTTTGACAATTCTTTTCTGCTCCCCATGGCTCAGTATCTAGCCTGCTCAGTGCATCCACGTGAGAGCTAACAAACTCATTGACTATTTATACACAGACACTTATTGCAATTTAAAAAGCCACAGCTGTGGGAATTTAACCTTTAATTGCCATTTAAACCTGTGTGTGTCACCTTGTGTGTCTGTAACAAGACCAAACATTCAAGGGTATGTAAACTTTTGATCAGGGCCATCTGGGTGATTTCTGTTATCATTATGATTTAAAAAGGAGCCAAACAACTATGTGATAATAAATGGCTTCTTATGATCACTATCCTTAAATAAAAGACAGTTTTTTCATATTTAAAAAAATCAATGGCAAAATTTCAAAATTTCTGCCAGGGTATGCAAACTTTTAAACACAACTATAAGCTTCACATTTCTGTGTTTAAACCCTCCAAAAATTGGCCCAATTCACTTCCATTGTTAATGCCTCACTGTAACCTCAATTTTTAAAGAAAAGGAGAAACGAGTCAAAATAAATTTTTGTGGTAATTAACATTATGCCACAAATGCTGTCGACTGAGCTTAACTTGTATTGAACCCCGAATATTCCTTTAAGTATTTGTTACTCTTCAAGACTATTGACGTGAACTCCAAAAGAGATAAAAGGTCATTCCAATTTTGACCAAAACAATGGTGACCAGTCAAGAAAGCCAGTAAAAACACACTTTAAAGTACACCATTTCACAAAAAGAAGTTTTAAACACTAAATCAAAATGAAGACAAAAACTATTCAGACACTTTCTGGTTGTCAAAATTTGTTGAACTTTTCCATAGTTAATGTGATGAACTACAACTATGGTTACTCTGCTTCGACACCTGTGGGATTTCATACATCTGCTACAAATCACTTTTACCAGTTACTTACATTACATTTATTTGTTTGGCAGACACTTTTATCCAAAGTGATTTACAGTGCATGCAAGGTATATATTTATTTGAATATGCATTTATGCTCTATACTAGACCTGGGAACTTACGGCCCGCGGGACGGATCTGCGGCTCATTTATCCTAAAAGTTTTTTTTCATTGGATATTTCAGTTATCTTGCATTGGGATGTAACACACCTCCACAAGCGTTTAACATGCTCAGAGTTGCCAGATAAGAGATGCAACACCCCCAATTTGAGAGTTATACTTGCGCAAATTGGAAATATTCCACCTAATGTTATACTATTTTGTGCAATCTGGTAACCATGCATGTGAGTGCGCTCTTTCTAGCTCTTGCTTTCCCCTTTGAACAAACTTAGCGATCTGTAGTGCAATATTCTGCTCAATGAAAAGTGTTATACGGCAACTCTGTGTCCATTCTTGAGGCTGCTTGTGATGTTTGGTGCTACTAAGTTTGCAGGTAAGCCTTCTGAGTGAAATTAAATATAAAAGTAGATCTCAGCATCATTGACATGCGAAGGGGTAGTCATTGACAAGCGAGCAAAAGCAAGCGAGAGACGAATATGTATATATATTTTTTATTTGTGCAATTTAGAAATGTTGAAGTCCCCTCGCACCTGTATGTTAATCTAACTCTTGCAGTAATCATTTATCATAGTCATGCAGCCTGTTTTATTCAGTTGTGTGCTGAATGGAAAGTCAAACCATTGACAAGACCCAAAACGGGTAATGTTTTGAGAATAAAATAAGTAAACTCACCCGCTTTGCGACAAACATTTAAAGTACTATAATTTTCGATTTTTTAAAATTAAAACAGACTCCTGATGTAGAGTATTAAACTGAATAATAAATTAACAGGGAAGTAGAGATGATAAAATAAATAATTTATAATAAGCTCAGCCTTTATTCAGTTTGTTAATGCCTGATAGAAAAGTATCTAACTTTGTAGAGCAATACAATACTTTAGGCAATTGCCGAATAGTCCCATTAGTCACATATACACTTCAGAAAATTGAGTACACAACTATTTCTGGGCTTAAAAGATACAAAAACCAAATCAATGCAGAGCATTTTATCTCAAAAGGAATACAATGTGGCCTCCTATGCACTACTTAAAACCCGATGCGGCCTCTTTACCAAAATAGTTGCCCACCCCTGCTCTATACTGAGTCTAAACTGTCGCATGGTGTGGGATTCAACACCCTTGTTTCATAAGCATTCAGGTCAAAGTGTGCTTAAACATTGCAATCTACATTATGTATGCGCACAATGCTATTTCCTAAGGGAAAATGAAAAGTAGAAAAATCTGCACATAGGTTGTATCTTTGTCAAGGTCTAAGGTTCAGCTGCAGTTGTTCTGGGTCATCCATGTTGCTCTCTCAGGTAGAGATGTGCTGACCTTTATTCCCCTAACTCTCTCAGTAGATGTTTGCCCTCTTGATGACACTTACTTAAGTAAAAACTTAATCAAAAACTTTTCTTTAAACAAAAGGATATTAATACCACAGTGTATTGAGGTGTTACAGACCATTATATTGAACAAAATAACCACTATAAAATCTATTCAGAGCTGTCATGTTGATAAATCATTCTGTTTGTCCTATGTTGTTACAAAAAAACAAATAGATACTCCAACTGGTAAATACCAAAGTGTTTTAGGGATCTGTATTTCGTGTGTGCTCTATATCACAAAAAGTACCTAATTTTGAGACCCAGCAACAAGAAAAACAATGAATATAATATCATTTTTTATGATTATCTTATCATGAAGCACCAAAGCACACTGCATGTTTCCTCTTGGATTCTCAGTTTATTATAATTATGATTATTCTCTTTTATTACTTGCTTCCTGCACCTCCCTGCCATTAGTTCTACAATGAAACAGAAAAATATAGTAGACACAGTTTATCAACAATATTATTTTTCAGTGTAAAACCTTAGATTAAGCAGACTACAGAACCAATGGAAATAAACCTCCTTTGCAATTTGAATAATTTGGGTTGGGAAGTCTATAATTACAATTAGCACAGTGTGAACTGCTGATTCAGATCGTACTCAGCAAGAGTGGGTAAATGGCGGGTAATGGGGTAATTTGGTATTTAAATTCAAGAACCACTACTTGAGTCAACACTGATTGGTGCGGAGACTTGGAATGCTCTTTACTAGTGATGAGGTTATGCAAACATACAATTAAAATTCAGGGTTAA
Source organism: Myxocyprinus asiaticus (assembly GCF_019703515.2). NCBI lineage: Eukaryota > Metazoa > Chordata > Actinopteri > Cypriniformes > Catostomidae > Myxocyprinus > Myxocyprinus asiaticus. The sequence continues at coordinate 19,154,728 of NC_059352.1, forward strand.
GATGGTAAGATAGACTTTCTTAACAGCTGTTTTTACCTGTTTATATTTTAAGGTGACTGTATAAAATAAGCATATTTTCTGAAGTGGACATGTATCACATGAAGTAATATTATCACCGGTGATCATTTTAGTAATCCTTTTTTTTTTTTTATTTATTTTATTTTTTTTTAGCATAATATTTTTCATTAATTTAGCTACTCAAACTATTTTTAAAGAGGAACTAAACTTCATTTAGGCTTTTAGTTTTTTTTAATATGTAGTTTAATCCAGTATTCATTACAGTACTTGCAAATGAACTGCTACATATTTAGATCTCATTCAAACTTTGTTTTGTAGATAGTTTCAGCAACAGGTGTGCAATCTATCTTTGTTTTTTACTTAAATTTGAAAATTTCCATATGACTTGGATTGTGAGAATGATCGCTGTTCAAAATCTAACCAACACTCATTACGTTATTTTAATATTTGCATTCTGAATTGAAATTTGTCTTCTACTTGCATTTATTTGCAAAATGAATGATTGCATATTGGACCTATAACTTTATCAATATCCCTTCACTGCCTTGTTGCAAACACTGGTATTTCTTTCTGAAAATGCAAATAATTACAATTGTTTTGGTTCTCATTTTTCAGATCCTCCCTCTCAGTCATCCTCAAACATCATCATTTTAGTACTCAAAGTTTCTAAAATACAGCCACTAAAATTACTATTAACTCCTAATCTAGGTTAGATACCTAAAGAACATTTAACAGTGACTAATAAATGTTTCAAGTTTCAACAAATTATAAAATAATACATAATGATCAACTAAGATATCATTTCATATTGCTTGAATGATTCAAATATTACAGTTTGCTATAGAGCTAGCAAGTTGACTTAATTTGACTTCAATTAAAAGTTCAAAATGATGGTTACGTTGCGAAAGCGATTTTCATGAGCTTATGCCATGCGAAGAGTCACTATCTGTTGAAATTAAGATGCTTTAAAAAGGCACTCTGTAATATTTGATAAGCTTAAGATCTATAGCTTATAATAACACCAAAGACTGTAATGCAGTTAAAGATCAGCATTTAGCGATTAAACCTTATGATCAACTTTCAGCAATTAAAGGGATAGTTCGCCCAAAAATGATAAATTCTCTCATCATTTACTCAGCCTCATGTCATCCCAGATAAGTATGACTTTCTTTCTTCTACTGAACATAAACAAAGATTTTTAGAAAAATATCTGAGCTTTGTAGATCCATACAATGCAAGTGAACAGTGGACAGAAATTTGAAGGTTCATAAAGCATTTAAAGGCAGCATAGAAGTAATCCACATGACTCCAGTGGTTAAATCCATTTATTCAGAAGCGAAATAAGTGTCGGTGAGAAACAGATACATATTTAAGTCCTTTTTTACAATAAATGTCCACTATCACTTTCATATTCTTCTTCTTTTTTTGTTTTGTTTTTAGGCTATTCACATTCTTCATACATATCGCCACCAACTGGGCAGGGAGGAGATTTTATAGTAAAAAAGGACATAAATATTGATCTGTTTCTTACCCACACCTATCATATCGCTTCTGAAGATATAGATTTAATCACTGGAATTGTATTAATTACTTTTATGCTGCATTCATTTGCTTTTTGGACCTTCAAAGTTCTGGCCACCATTCACTTGCATTGTATGGACCTACAGAGCTGAGATATTCTTTTAAAAATCTTTTTTTTGTGTGTTCAGCAGAATAAAGAGAGTCATACATATCTGGGATGGCATGTGGATGAGTAAATGATGTGAGAATTTTAATTTCTGGGTGAACTATCCCTTTAAGCCTTAAAAGCTGATGTGTAATTTTTCGATGGTAAAATTATTTTTCGTATCCCAGCTTAATATAAAGGTTTAAATATATGTATGCCATTTGTAGGTTGATATTACTTAAAAGTGTAACACCGTGGCACTAACACAACATGTCCTGGCTTGTGTGAGTTTAGAGTGGGACTATCTGTTTCTACAACCAAACGAAGATGTGGTGAGTTTTCTGGAATCTGTATGAAAAAAGATTATTTTTGCAATTCCGTTTGTTGGCAGAAATTACACACTTCTGTTTACACACTCAAACTGGTTCCCATTTTCATTGTATTGTTATTATTATGTGGATTAAAGGTGCTGTAGCTAGGCTATTTTACAGTTTTGCCAAATTTTGCCAAAACCTCACCCTCCGATAAAATCGGCAATGTTAAAAACCCAATATTAGCAAACCCAAATGTGAAAAATGATTCACAGGCTGAGAGTGCTTCTGATTGGTATGGTTTCTTATTGGCTAAAAAAAGCATTGGTTGCTCCCCTGACTCTTTTTTGCTTTGCTATTTACATAAACTAGGACTGTCACAGAGGTAGTAGGGACATTTTATGCATGGTATTCCAAGAACTTTGCATACAGCTCCTTTAAAGAAACCTAGAGACTAAAAAAATATTCATCAAAATATTTCACAAGAATCTTAAAAGGCACCACCATCTTATTACACAGGCACACTTGCCACAAAAAGGGGACTCCACTGACATTAATCTTTACAGCAGTAAGCATTCTGAACCACGAATAAACTCACTTAACATGCATAATGTATGACAAATAATCACTTCAAAGCTAAACAAATGAAATGAGGGCTTTTATCATCTGTTATTCTTGGTTTTACCTTTTCTCTCCCTTGTACCACTCAAAGACAGGAGAGGGGACAGCTGCTGCCTCACATCTCAGCAGGGCCATCTGACCGGGTCGAACCCGGTGACTTTTCATCTCATGGATTGCTGGAGGATCTGCAAAAATAAAATAAAAACTGATATGATTGAGGGGAAGAGTGAACATGGATAACAGTTCAACCCAAACAAACTATCCCTCTGAGGTGGAGTGAAAAAAGTCTTCCAAAATATGCTGTTTTCATTTACCAATTGTGTGAAACAGGCAGAAATGAATTAGCAAGAAGGTTCAGAGTGGTCAACACGTGTAAATCTTATGGGTGAAATGCTGAGGAATACCATTCATCCCAAGGGTTCGAGAAATGAAATGAACTTCTCGTGATAAATTGTTTAAAGGCTGTTCAAAGGCTGGGGAGCTTCTCTGAATATGTGCATGTAAAATGAGGGTTCTTTCATGTTCACAAATGCAGTGTAAATCTCTTTGCTGGCGTCAGTGAACAAGCTTTAACTACAGGCCATTTTTATTTTTCCAGCCAGCTAAAAAGCAACAACATACTCGATAGGAAAAACAAAAACATAATCATACATAAACTATCATTGTATATTATGTCTGACGACACGAGTATAAAAAAAAAAAAATACTTTTCTGTTATCCGCAGAATTGCGTATCTTCAAATACAAAATGACATATAGAAAAGGGCTATTAAAGAAATCACACCAAACTTAATATACAAATAAATAAAGCAAATGTGTATAGAATACTAAGTTGAACAAGGTATGAAAAAAAAAAATAAAAACAGAAAATAACTCCCTTCAAGGAGGTGATCCACTTATGTCTTTCTATCTAGCGTTAAATTACTTTCAATGTCTGAATTTGAGTGGGGGACATTTATATTCCAGGCAACTTGGTCTTTGAAAATCACCTGCGAGTTATTGAGGTCTGTGTTCAGACTATTTTTTCCTGATTGAATTTCTGACATTCTCTTCCATAACCCCACAGTTGAAGGTATAGAGTTCTCCAGGCCTTTGCTGTAATACGTTTCATGTTATCTGAAGGCTGAAAAGAAATTTCCACTATTGTGGTGAGAACAGTAACATTTCCTGATTTTTAAGAATTATGTTCCCAGACATTGAGCTCCGTAGCTAAACCAAATATTTATGACACATAATAAAAAATATCTGATAGCATAAGCTTCCCAACATCACACACGGAAGCACATAATCAATTATGTCTTCTGTTTTTCAGCAAATATTATTGTGAGATATTTATATTTTTCACATATCATGGAAACTCACTCATTTACAGCATTTAAAGAGCCTATAAAATTAAATCAAAGCTTTGTGGCACTTTATTTATTTATGCTATGCTCGCAAAGGTGTTGGGTGTTGCCCAGCCCGCTGCTCTGCAGATGTCTGCCAAAGAGGCCGCTACACTCCTAGTAGAGTGGGCTCGTAACCCCACGGGGTGCGGCACGTCCTGAGCGTGATATGCCATCACGATGGCATCAACGACCCAGTGGGCGATCCTCTGTTTGGAGACAGCGCTTCCTTTCCGCTGTCCACCAAAGCAGACAAAGAGCTGCTCGGGGCTTCTAAAGCTCTGCGTGCAATCCAAATAGATGCGTAAAGCATGCACCAGACACAGCAATGCCAAAGCTGGGTCTGCCTCCTCCTGAGGCAGTGCTTGCAGGTTCACCACCTGATCCCTAAAAGGGGTCGTGGGAACCTTGGGCACATAGCCCGGTCGGGGTCTCAGGATCACGTGAGAGTAACCCGGACCGAAATCCAGGCACAATTCGCAGACAGAGAACACCTGCAATTCCCCTATCCTCTTGATGGAGTGAGCGCAGTCAGGAGGGCAGTCTTCAAAGAGAGTGCCTTAAGCTCAACTGACTCCAGGGGCTCAAAGGGAGCTCCCCATAGACCGTACAGAGAGGTCCCACGAGGGGATGAGGCACGGTCTGGAGGGATTCAACTTCCTAGCGCCTCTCAGGAACCTGATGATCAAGTCGTGCTTCCCCAAATACTTACCATCCACTGCATCGTGATGTGCCAAAATGGCGGCTACATACACCTTCAAGGTGGAGGGGGACAGCCTCCCCTCCAGCCTCTCATGCAGGAAGGAAAGCACAGATCCGACTGCACATCTCTGGTGGTCTTCACGTCGGGAAGAACACCACTTAGCAAACAGACGCCACTTCAAGGCATACAGGCACCTCGTAGAGGGAGCCCTAGCCTGAGTGATAGTGTCTACCACCGTGGGTGGAGGGCCACTAAGGTCTTCCGCATCCCATCCAAGGGTCAGACGTGGAGATTGCAGAGGTCTGGTCGCGGGTGCCAGATGGTGCCCCACAGGGTCTGTGCAAGGGTCTGTGCAAGTCTGTGCAAGTAGGCTCACTGGGAGAAACGCGTATTTGCGTAATCCCGGGGGCCAGCTGTGTGCCAGAGTATCTATACCGAGGGGTGCTGTCAGAAGCGGAGCGATAACGACCACAACCAGGAATAACACACAAACGGAAAGGCATCTTTAAAAAGATGTTCCGTGTGTGCCGCTCTTTTATGAAAATATACTCTTTTAGAATATACTCTTTGTTTTGCTCTGCCGAAGCACCCAGGGGCGTTCTCTGCACTCCATGGGTGCAGAGGGGGAGAAGCCACTGAAATGTGCCGTAAATCCAGCAGTTTGAGGTGAACGGAAGGGTGAATTGAATTCAGTGCACTGAATGCAACCGCTCGGTTCCAAAGAGAAAATCTGAATGAGTGGTTGCATACCAGCTCCTTTTATGCCTGTATGTCCGGGCACGTGGCATGCAAATCCACTCGCCAACTCCCATTGGCCTTTTTTAAAAAGCAGAGGTGTTTGGGGCTTCCAAGAGTGACCCTAGTGTCACTACATCGACACAACGTCGAGTGAGTGACAGATAGGGAACCTAAATATCTTATGCAGTGTTGTTTCTAAAACAAGATCAATCAAATTGATCTTGTTTTAAGGATTTTTAGATATTTTTACAGGAAAACAATACAAAAATTGTTATCAAGAATATGATTTTTACCCTAATATCAAAGGTCTTACTAGAAAAAAAGAAATTATGATCCAACGTGAATTTTCTTGATAAAAAAATATGATCGTGCCTGGTAACATGTGCATGTAAAATGGCTAGAAATAGCATTTTAGCTTAGCATAAAGCTGACAATTTACACAAGGTTTATTTCTATTTCTTGTGCTCTAAACTTACTTCAAGTCTGCTCGTATGAATGTAACACTCATAAGAAAGTGTTTCACCGCTGTTCAAATGCACTTTGGATCGTATAATTTATGTGTATTCATTTTTCCATCTGAAAGGACTAAATATTAAATGAAACAAATGACAATAAAATGCAAAGTAATCTCTTCAGTAATCAAAATACTTTTTGAATGTAACTGTATTCTTAATACCAATGATTTAAATTGTAGCTGCAGTGGAATACAGTTACTTATGTTTTGTATTTTAAATATGTATTCCCTTTACTTGTATTTCGTTATTCCCCAGCCCTGAATTTGGTAGTATGCTATTCCGAACATAGCTACACTCACTGAGCACTTTATTAGGAACAACATGGTCCTAATAAAAGTACCCGACATGATCTTCTGCTGTTGTAGCCCATCCGCCTCAAGGTTCGACATGTTGTGCATTCTGAGATGCTATTCTGCTTACTACAATTGTACAGAGAGGTTATCTGAGTTACCGTAGCCTTTCTGTCAGCTCGAACCAGTCTGGCCATTCTTTGACCTCTCTCATCAACAAGGCGTTTCCGTCCGCAGAACTGCCCCTCACTGGATGTTTTGTTGTTTTAGCACCATTCTGAGTAAACTCTAGAGACTGTTGTGCTTGAAAATCCCAGGAAATCAGCAGTTACAGAAATACCCAAAGCAGCCCGTCACGCACCAACAATCATGGCACGGTCGAAATCACTGAGATCACATTTTCCCCCCATTCTGATGGTTAATGTGAACATTAACTGAAGCTCCTGACCCATATCTGCGTGATTTTTTGCATTGAACTGCTGCCACATGACTTAGATAATCGTATGAATAAGTAGGTATACAGGTGTTCCTAATAAAGTGCTCAGTGATTGTATATTCATGGCTGTGACATAATCTAAAGGCTAAAGTGCAACAGTGCCTGCCCACTTTTTCAGCCGTCTTGGTTCCGGAAGTATTTTTCCCCTTGATTTTTTCCCAAAGAGATTTCATAAACTTCTTCATAAAAAATTTGCATTAGCCATTAACCAAATCAACCAACTCCAAGGTGAATCACAACATTACAAACTTTGATTTGAAGCAAAACATGTATTTAAAAATCAGACAAAAAGACAAAGGTACAAGACTGTGTACTTAATGCCTTTAATGAGGGAATAAACTACAATCCCCTGAAGCATTGTGAATGACATAATTGAATTTAAAACAATGGAAAAATATAAAACTATTGATTTAAAGTTGTTGATTATATTGCAAAATATTCTGATATTTGCAAATATATGAGTAGTGTAGGAAAACAACTTGATTGCGTAATTCACAACGCGTCAAGGAAGTGGCTGGTCGCTGCATAGCTTTTTTGCCGCAATTAGTTTTTCCGCAATTCTCTAATTGGTTGAGCTTTTCTCTTCAGGATCATGGGTAGTGAAGTTCTTCACCAGAAATTTCACCATTTAACATGATTTTCACCTATGGAGAAAATTAATGAGATTTTTACCACTGGAACCTGACCATTGCGCACTGCTGGCTATTTAAAAAACAAGACCTTCGATATATCCTGCCCCAAATTACTGTTTCAATAGGAAGTACGTCAATACAAGACAGAAAACTGTGCTCATCAAGCCAATTCATAGACTTTGAAAAAAATATCATAGCATATAACAGTAAATGCTAGAAAATAAATCTCATCATGCTTCTTATACAAATCGAAATACAACAATGCGAGGCAGAAACATTAGATTTTGAAGATTAAAAAATAAATCAATTCCAGATGGAAAAAATGCAAGCATTATAAAGTATATGAATATCCATCACTGTATTACTAAGTTGTTCATCATTTCTTCACTCCAAAATCTCCAGGGATGGTTTAAAAATAGTAGTTTGACACATCAACACAACTTGAATGCAGAGTTTTGGCATATGTTGGGAAAGTATCTGCTTTTGTTCAAAGGAAGTCTGTCTGTTCCAAATAAGAGGCAACTGATGACTTATGTGCTTTGGCTGGATCAGGCACTTACAGTACACACATCAGGCCTGAAAATGCCTAGGGAGCATTACATAACTTCACAGCTTCACAGATGCATATAGCATAAGATTCAAGGATAACTTAAAATAACAAATTAAAGGGACACACTGCCGATAATAAAGGTGAGGGCAAACAAAATCTGAGTCCATAATATATATGTGCAGAGAGAAGGCTAAGAGACCAGAGAATTTAAAGGACATGTGAAATGTTATGTATACCACAACATATATATGAGGAAAGTGATATATGATAATGTAATTCAATTAAACATTAATGAAGGATTCCTTTGCAGGATGATTTACATTAAAACAGTTAGTTCAATATGTTCTCCATCTACAATAATACTCAATACTTTGACTTCAGGTGTCAAAAGCAATTTACAATACATGGAAATGCAGATTTAGAACTGTCAGTCTGTGCAAGGCAAAGATTCAAATCAGGTGTCAGGTGCTATGAATGTGTCAAGATTTGTGACAGCAAAAGCCCTATTGCTAAAGTTCAGAATTGAATAGAAAACTGAATCTCCAACCCTGCTCGCTTCAAACATTTGACACACTTATGACATTTTGGTTGTGAGGGATTCAAAATATTTAATATCTTATCTGGCCTGTTAATCAGTTAGCTTACTTAAAATTGATTTGGATGTTATAATACGTACGCCATTCCGAGGCAGAATCAGAAAATTCTCTGCACACAGTGTAGAGCCAGTGTGGATAAATCCAAGAGTGCATTTCCTAGAGACCATCTGTAGGTGTATGTACATGCTTACAAGCTGGAAAACACCTACATACTGAACACTACACAAATGGATTTTAAGTTAATTAATCTAAGATGTTTTGCACATAAAAACAGAAATTTGACAGGGGCTAGAATGTGCTGAGGATGAGATATGGTATGTATCTCTGTCTCATTCATCACAGAGATCTGAGCTGTATTGTAAGCTATTGGAAGGCCTTGGCTGGCTGCCTAATAACACAAGAGAAGCTGGCTCTGATGTATATCCACACAGCTAACTTCTAGTATCTAACAAACCACTGCATCTATCCTCACTGAGGAATGATCCAGTTCATTATAAAGTTGCATTAGCTAGAACTACCCAGGGAGGAAAACAAAGCATTAGCCCCCACTGCAACCACAACTCTTCACATTAATTAAAATCTTTGAGTACATATACTACAGTGATAACGGGTCCGGTGGGATACAATCAGGCAAGACATCTAATTTCCAACAACATAATATTTCAAAGCAGAAGAGAAGTGAATGTATCAGCTAGTCTTTGGATATATTTGAATCTAGACTCCTGTATTGTTTGTGTGGGCTTTCACATCACAAAACACTTTAAAAAGTGTCTATTTGGTAAAATAAAAATACTGTTCCACTAGTATAGCAAAAAGGTAAAAAATAATGACTGTTTCCAAACAGGTTTCCCGAACACTCTCTCGTCTTCCATTGGTTGAATTTACAAATATTCATGCCCCAAACTCACTCCATTGGTTGAGCCAATGTTGTTGAATCTGGTTGTTTGGGAAGCTCAAACAAACAGAACAATGTTTTGAAAGCACCACATCACAATGTTTACACTTTTAAAAGGGTTTCAGAAGTAAAAATCCCATTCATTTTTTCAATAAGCGAATTCATTTTTAATGATAACTTTTAAACCTTCAAAGACAGACCTACCATGAGCTCCGAAGTTGTTAATCAATTGTATATACTTCTTTTGAAGCTATCAATCCATGTTATTTCAATGTATTTTTTTAGAATCATGTTTAAAAGTGGAATTTCTGGAAAAGGACTACACTGAAAAGAAACGCTCCACCAATCAGAGAATCGCAGCCAAACAAGCGCTGCAGTGATGGTGCATTCGCACGACAAACGCTGATTGAAAAATCAAGTCTTTCTACACTCTCAAACTAATTATACACTGTATTTGTAAATATCTGAATACTTTGCAATAAATATAAAATACATTTTTTCTTTACTTTTAATCAACTACCTTAAATCAATAGTTTTATATTTTTATATTTAATTAAATTACTTCATTTGCAATGCTTCATGGGATTGTAGTTTCCCTAATGAAAGACGGTAAGTACAGTCTTGTACCTTTGTATTTTTGTCCTATTTTTTATTTTTTTATAAGTTTTCTTTCCATCAAAGTTTGTAATGTTATGATTCACACTCCTTTAGGAAGGAATTCATGAAATACCTATGGAAGAAATTAATAATAATAATAATAAAAACTTCTGGAACTGAGACATCTGGAAAAAGTTGGAGGGCACTGTTGCACTCTATAGCTCATAGTTGTCACTGCCTATCAAATTGGTATAGAAGAAAGTATTTTAACATTGAAAAATGACACACTTCACCTTTAATAATGATGATTATACATTGTCAAACAAGGATTAAAAATTTGTGTTAAATTTAGTACTCCGTAAAAAAAAAAAAGTCCTAATAAGATATCTTGACAATGAATGGAGAGGAAATTCACTATTAAACCCACATTCATAGCTTCAATTATTTTGGTCATATTGGCTAATGCAAAATAGCAGTGTAAAAATCATGAAAGCCCTAAAATCCATGTAATTTACAGGCTCTATAACAGAAGAGTGCAACTGTAAATCATTGGTGAGTTTCTACGCTCCTACCAGATGGGAGGGTCTCAAAATAGCAGTTGGCATGACAAATGGATGCTACGAGGCTTACTGTTTGACAAATTTGCCAGTTGCAGCTTGATCACAAATGCAAATTAAAATGACAAGGCAGAGATTATATTTGAGAATACCTGTGAAAACAGTACCTCACAAATTGGTGAATACATCAATATGTGCCAACAGGGTTCCCTTGGGTTCAGCATCTTTGTGATCCTTCTTTTATGCTCAAATTTGACATGTACAAAAAAGCAGGTTGACTAATTCAAAATAGACTGCTATTGAATGAAACATTCTTATTGTTGGGATACAACTAGTCTTTGTGTAAATTGTCTCAAATTTCTGAATATCAGCACTAGTTCAAAGTAAAGGAATATTCCGGCTTCAATACAAGTTAAGCTCAATCAGCAGCGTTTGTGGCATAATGTTGATTACCACAAAAATAAATTTGACTCCTTTTTGAATCCCTCCTTTTCTTAAAAAAAAAAAAAAAAATAATAAAATAAAAGCAAAAATCAAGGTTACAGTGAGGCACCACAATGGAAGTGAATGTGGGACAAATACACACTGTTTCAAAAGAGATTTTTGAGTGAGGGCTGATTTATGAAGCCTTGTACCTTTATCCTCCCAACAAGTATCATCTTATTTTAATTAAAAGATCAATTAATAACCCACCTCTTCAGCCAGTGCCTAAAGTGAGATTTCTTCACAATTAAGAAATTGACTCATCAGTCCATGACTTATCAGCTTACAAACAGAGACCGCTCCAATTGCTGTCTCTACCTCATTGTTCTATTCTGTCCACCAGCACTGGGTTTAGCAGCCAAGATTTATTAATTCATTAAGTTTTCCATTTAAAATTTAAGAATAACATCATGTTCTTTCTCAAACACATTAAATCCTTATAAATAAAAATAATGCTAAGGGAACATAGGCTTTGTGTTCCCCATAGAGAATTCTCCTCAATAGTATTCACTTGAATAATATCATTAACCATAGTGTCACAAATCAATGTAGATAGACAAATGAGCTTTTAACATATGCTGAAGAAATGAGGCCATATTATACTGTGCCGTGAAGGCGGGATATCAAGGCAATCAGTTACTTGTCCATGAGGCTTTATAATGTCAGTGGGGTATACTGTAATTCACTGAGTCATTTATGAAAAATGTATAGCAATCTTTTATTAGTAAATGCGTCAGAGATAGTACACAGTTTTAAGGGCAAGTGGTGCAATCAGTTGAAGCCTTTCATTACTTTAAATTCTGGTTTCCAAACATACATTTACATTTATATAATGACAAATGATGAAGGACAAAGCAATATGTATGTCCAGTGCATGCCAGAACTGCATTAAAGAGGGAACATAACTCTGAAGACTATTACTTGCCACATATAATATCTTTAATTGATTTCAAAAGCCAATTGTAAAAGTGCCACCACAGACAACTGTTAAGATTGACTTCTTGCATAGTTTTTCTTGCAAGGTTTCTACTGAAGTTCAATTACACTCAATGCCATCCAAAGGCCTCCCCAATATCCTTCTTATCCAATCTTGTGGACATACTGTAAAGACTATTTCATTGCATAACAATGTTGAGAATTTTTCTCAAATCTACCTTGCTGTTCCCTGACTGGGAAAGCTGCCACGATTTTAGTCACACTTCAAATCATACAGAAATTATGGGTCACTGTTGGACTGTGCCCATTAACAGTGCACATTTTCTCTGATATATCTCAATGTTCCATAAATTCGGGCCTTGCGTTTCAAAACCCAATGAAAATAGCTGAACTAGTTGATTTTATTCTTCAGTGGTACAAATATGTCAAATTATAATTTGTCCATGCCTGGAAAATGTCAAGCCAGTAATGGAATAAAGTCGTTAAATGCATTTACAAATACCACAAATAAGGACAGTCCTGTTGAGCAATACCAAGTTTTAAATTTGCACTGTTCAGGCACTAATGACTGTGAAATAAAATAGAATGTAATGTGAATGGTAACTCGAGTGTTATAAGCGAATTGTTCTTTTGATTCATCAAATGCATATTGAAGTGACATGTTGCATACTTTATGTGAAGCAATCTAAAAGGTGAAGTGTGTAAAAAAATGTTTTATGTAAAAATGCTTTCTCATATCCTAGCTTAATATGCAGTGACAAATATTACTAAGCCATTTGTAGGTTGATTTCCCCGAAAAGTGTAAATACTGTGGCTCTTTGCTTTGTTTGTTTGAACATCCTGACCAGCCCCGACACAGCAGCTCAAATAATGGCGTGAGTTTGGGGCGAGAATATCTGTTTGCCCAACAAATGGCAGATTGAGGGATTGATTAGAAAACAATTATTTTTGCAATTCTGTTTTGTGATACTAGTGGCACAGAAATTACACAAGTCACCTTTGAAATAAACATGATGATGCTTACAGTGGACATGGACATATAGGCACTGTGGAAAAATACATCCTTGATGGTAGACAGAGAGAGAGAAATCTTGATTATAAATATACATATATAAAATCCATAAAATACCAAAAAGTAATGGTAAAACATTTTAAAATAGTAGAAAACTGACTATTTTACCCAAAATTTGTGTGTAATATATATTTATTAGAGGCCAACCGATAGTGGATTTTTCCAATATCGATAACCAAGGTGGTGGAAAAGGCCGATGACTGATTAATCGGACGATAGACAGGCACAGACATTGAGGCTACAAGAGTCCAAAATTAATAAAATCCCATAAGCAGTTTATTATGCAACTAAAATCCCAATAATAACCAGAACAATTATGATATGGTGCATAATGTGGGACCTGAAACACACCAGCGACTTGGCTCCGTTACAGTGCTCTAAATACAGTTTACGTATTTACCAAATGAAGCTTTTTATAGCCTATATATTCACCAGATGAAGAGTTTTGCATATACAGTGCTGTGCCTCCATCCTGATTTCTTCTGTTTTTGTGTGTATCTCATACTAAATTGTTTCAAAAATTCAAACAAAATCTAGCATAAAACAAAGGCAATCCGAGTAAACACAAAATACAGTTTTTAAATGATAATGTTATTTACTGAAGCAAAAAAGTTATCCAATACCAACTGGGCCTGTGTGAACTAAGTTACTAAATCCCCATATCTATGAACCTGCATTCATAATGGGGTTCAGCTGGACTAGACACACCCAGGCCTGATTACTGCTAGCCCTGTTCAATCATATCAACACCTAAATAGAAATTTTTCAGCAGCATAAAGTTGGCTAAAAGGTCTCACCCGGTAGCACGCAATGCCAAGGTCTAAAGAAATTCCAGAAATTCTGTGAAAAAAGGTGAATTAAATACATCAGTCTGGGAAGGGTTACAAAGCTATTTCAAAGGCTCTGGAGCTCCAAAGAACCACAGTGAGAGCCATTATCTCCAAATGGAGAAAACTTGGCACAGTAGTGAACCTTCCCCGACCTTCCAAAATTCCTCCAAGAGCATAGTGACGAATCAGCCAGGAAGTCACAAAAAACCAAGGACAACATCCAAGGAACTGCAGGCCTCTTTCGCATCAATAAAGGTCACTGTTCATGACTCCACTATCAGAAAGTCACTGGTCAAAAATGGCATCCATGGAAGAGCGGTGAGGTAAAAACCACTGCTAACCCAGAAGAACATTAAAACTCATCTGATTTTTGCCAAAACACACCTTGATGATCCTCAAACCTTTTGGGAGAATGTTCTGCGGACTGATGAGCCGAAAGTGGAACTGTTAGGAAGACAGGGGTCCCGTTACATCTGACATAAATCAGAATTCCACAAAAAGAACATAATTTACAGTCAAGCATGGTGGTGGCAGTGTGATGGTGTGGGGATATTTTGTTGCTTCAGGGCCAGGGTGACTTATAATTGAGGGAAACAAGAATTCTGCTCTGTACCATAAAATTCTAAAGGAGAATGTCCGGTCATCAGTCCGGGAGTTGAAGCTCAAGCGCATCTGTATTATGCAGCAAGACAATGATCCAAATCAAAGGAGTAAGTCCACCTCTGAATGGCTCAAAAGAAGCTAAATTAATGTTTTGGAGTGGCCTAGTCAAAGTCCTGACTTGAACCCGATTGAGATGCTGTGGCAGGACCTTAAACATGCAGTTCATGCTTGAAAACCCTCCAATCTGGCTGAACTAAAGCAGTTCTGCAAAGAAGAGAGGGCCAAAATTCTATCACAGCGTTGTGAAAGACTGATCTCCAGTTATCAGATCATTGTTTTATGTTATATCTTATTTGAAAATCTAATTTAGTATGAAAAATACACAAACATAGAAGAAATCAGGAAGGGGGAAAATATTTTTTCACAGCACTGTATATATATATATATATATATATATATATAGACTAATAACAATTTGACGAGTAAAAATAACAAGGTATTGTGAAACGTGTCATAGTATATAAGGAGCCTCCAAAAACAGCTTGTCAATTTGCCAACAGATGCTTCAGCAAATAATCCAGCACTTTGAGAACAATGTTCCCCAAAGACAAACTGGAAGGATTTTGGGCATTTCACCCTCTACAGTGCACAATATAGTTAACAGATTCAAGGAATATGGTCAAATCTCAGTGCATAAATGGCAAGACGAAAACCATTTCTGAATGCGCGTGATCACTAATCCTCAGACATCACTGTCTTAGAAAACATCAGTCATCTGTAATGGATGTCATGAACATGGGCTTGGGATTACTTTAGTAAACCTTTGTTTGTCAACACCATTCGCCACTGCATCCACAGATGCAAGTTAAGACTTTCCTATGCAAAGCAGAAGCCCTACATCAACACTGTCCAGAAGCGCTGCCGACTTCTCTGGGCTCTGTCTCATCTTAGATGGAAAGTAGAACAGTGGAACCATGTTTTTTGGTCTGATGAGTCCAAATTTCAAATAGTTTTTGAAAAACACAGCCGTCGTTTTCTCCGGGCCAAAGAGAAAAAGGACCATCCAAGCTGTTATCAGCGTCAGGTCCAAAAGCCAGTGTCTGTATGGGCCAGGGGTTTGTCAGTGCCCATGGCATGGGCAACTCGCACATCTGTGAGGGTACCATTAATGCAGACAGATATGTACAAATTTTGGAGCAGCATATACTGCCATCCAGCACCATCTTTTCCAAGGACGTCCAGAATTCTTAGCAGGACAACTTCAAACCACATACTGGCCGAATAAGCAGAGAGTGTGGGTGCTAGATTGGCCTGCCTGCAGTCCTGACAATCTCCAATTGAGAATATGTGGTGAATTATGAAGCGTACAATACGGCAATGAATAGCACGTACAATTGTGCAGCTGAAGACCTGCATAATGGATGAATGGGGGACAATTCCTCTTTTTAAACTTAACAAAATTGTGTCTTCAGTGCCTAAATGCTTAATAAGTGTTATTAGAAGAAATGGTGATGTTTCACAGTGGCAAACACTGTCCCAAATTTTTTGGAGCGTGTTGCAATCATCTGATTTGAAATTATTATACATTTAAAAAAAAAAAAAAAAAAAAAACAAATTAGGTAAACAAGGTAAAACATCATATAATGTTTAGTTGTATTGCTTTCAATATAGCAAAGGTGAATATAATTTACAAATCACTCCTTTTTGTTTTTATTAGCATTTTTCATACTGTCCCAACTTTTTCAGAATTGGGGTTGTAC
The DNA here is from genome assembly GCF_019703515.2 of Myxocyprinus asiaticus. Classification (NCBI taxonomy): domain Eukaryota; kingdom Metazoa; phylum Chordata; class Actinopteri; order Cypriniformes; family Catostomidae; genus Myxocyprinus; species Myxocyprinus asiaticus. The sequence continues at coordinate 19,170,981 of NC_059352.1, forward strand.
CTCTAATATTTAGGCTCATTAGAGTATCGTGTCATTCCTCTCACATTGCCTGTATTGAAATCAGTTGCGAGTTGAGACTGTTGTGCGTTGTGCATGAGGAGCACTCTTTAAATGACGCGTCGAGTTGACGCCTATTAAGAACGTAGGTCCCAAATTATTTTAGCTGTCTTTAATGACTATGTACTAACATTAAAATACATACAATGTATTTATTGTGTAACTACATGTTGTTCTGCAAAATTCTCACAAGATTTCCACCTGCTATTGAGGTAGAGGCACAGGTAGGTTATGAAGAAGGGTTAGGGTTAAGAGTTAGGGTTTAGGGTGAGGATTGGGGTAGGGTTAGGGGTAAGGTTAACAGTGTAACTACAAATGTAATTAAATGCAGGTACTTTAAACGTAAGAAAAATGCAACAATATATATGTATATAATAAGTACATTGTATCAGATGCTTAAGTACATAGTTATTAAAGACACCTAACATAAAGTGGGTCCAGAACGTCTTTTATGAGGCTCCATTTCAGCAAGGATACTGCCATAGAAGGCAGCTGCCTATATAGGCAGCAAACAGCGAGGCAGCTCACTAGGTTTTAGAACAGACCCATAGCATAGTTTTGACACTGCAGCACATTCCATTTGTAAATTAAACAATGATTATATGACTGAAGATCAAACTACCAGCTTTAATTTAAAGGTATTTATGTCCATGAACCCTAAATGTTTTAGGAATTACAGCCCTTAAAATACCCAGTCTGTCCATTTAAGGTACCAAAAGTAACAGAACAAATCAATAAACCTAAGTGAACTCACCTTATTGCATACTTCACTAGCAAATCCCCTGCATTTAATCAGTGACTGAAATCTGTAGCCCTAAGGATCTGGGTAATGACTCATTACTCATTCCAAATTCTCAGTTCCTTTTATTTGTTATGATCAGGAGAATATAATATTCATTTATTTTAGAGACTGAAAAGCATGCTTGGAATGACTTGCTCAGTACGATTCAGGTTGGGTGACTGAATTGGTCAGTCTAGAACATTGCTTAGCTTGGCCCTGAAAAAGTCCTTGATTGCATTAGCAGCATTCATCTTCATTACAGCTCACATTACATTAATAATAACTCACATCACTGAAGTCAAGGGAGACAGTTACAGAATTAGCTATACATGCCTAGGGCGTAACACACAGCAACTGTATGTTTCACACATAGGGTGTTATGCTTTGGATCACAAGCAGTTCTTGTCTTTTCCAAACAGCTGATTTGGACATTTTATTCTGATGCTCAGCTTAATGACAACATGATTTATAGGAACTGACAATTCTTTAGTCCTCATGTTGAGAAACTCCAGCAACAAACTCAAAATGCAAATGTGTACAATGAACTCAAGGCTTTCTGATAGTGTTCTTGTGCATGTGAAATCAACAACACATTTTTGGTATTCTAAAATGGAGGGAAGGCATGAAAAAGGCTGTAATTGCAACACAGTTCCGAGATTGTGCAAATAGCCTCAAATTAAAGATGAGGTTCAAGATGCAAGTTACAAGGACTGTAAAAGAGGCTCCCATTAAGATAATATAATGAATAAGGTCTTGCCATGAAATAGCATTTTTTGAGATTCCAGTTTAAGTCGCAGTACCAAAGCCATTTGTAAGGCAAACAAATGCTTAATGACACATTCTCTCTTTGACTTTAGTTATTGAGATATGCTTTTTAAGCATGCAAATGAAAATATGACTAATATGGACTAGTTCTATAACTGTGCTCTATTACTTAAGAGACAGCACTAATATATATATATATATATATATATATATATATATATATATATATATATGATGTATAAACAAATAGATGGATAAAAATGCATTATAAACATCCATAAAAATTAACATTACTAATCATTCATGCAACTACACAGCTTAAATCAACCTCTTAAAAAATCTTAATGTAAACTGTGTGTCTCTTAATTTGCTGAGCAAAGTGGTTGTTCTAGGACACATTATTTCAAAATGTGTCTTGACAAAATGACTTATGAAGTACAGGCATTAAATTGCCGCTGCAAAGCTCTACCAAGTGCGTTTTGCATAAACATTCTCTAGCATCTGTGGAGCTATGTGACATCACCTAATCCATCATATTTATTTATTTATTTGCCTTGATGTTTTTAGAGGCATTTGAATACTGCCTGTGTAAAGATGGAACTTAAAACTAAACATCTGGTGCAAATCACAACAGGAAAATATATTAAAGCTTTGGCATAGTCATCACAAAAGACAAAAAGAGCTCCATGACATCTTGTTTCAAATCAGAACAGTCGCAATTTGAAATGCAAACATTGTTGTAAAGCAAACAATAACAACAAGTCATGGCAAGAAGGACATTTGCATACAAAGTGCATGTTTTAGTTTGATGTGGTTGGAATCGAACACTGGGATTGGGTAATGTTTGTGAGAGGCTGAATTAAAAATGAAGTGAGTATATTCTGGGCCACTAGCATTACTAAATGGAACTGCAAAAATAATTTTTGTATTCAAAAAAGATTTCCAAAATGCTCCCCTCTTCTATCATTGGTTACAAACAAATATTCCCACCCCAAACTTACACAATTGATTGGACCAATGTTGTGTCAGGCTGGTCAGGACACTCAAACAAACAGAGCAATGTTTTGATAGTTCCACAGAGCCACAATATTTACACTTTTTGGGGAAATCAGCCAACAAATGGCATAAGACTCTGTATATTTTGCTGGGATAGGAGAAAGTATTTTATTGAAGAAAAAAAAAATCACACATCAGCTTTAAACCTTTTATAATATAAAATACCTTTTTCACACTCTGGGTCTTGGAACGCGGAAGTAAACGTTTGCAGGGTAAACTTTGAGAGCAGTGAATGGGAGTGAATGGGAGATTACAGCAAATATTATTTTCACTTACCCATTTGCTCCAAGACTAAAAGAAAAAAAAAATCCACTATTACGTTTAAATGACTTTCCAGAAGAGGAAAAAAAAATAAAAAATAGAGAGCAGTGGATTAAGACAGTAAAATTGGAGAAGATGCCAAATTTACTGTCACTCTCTCAGCAGCTGTAATAGAAACCCCCGCGCAGCTGTGGTAATTTGTTTTTTAAAACTAATTTCAAGGTTATATAATACAAAGCATAATGTTATATATTTACACTCAATATTTAAAAAATGTATAATAAAAAATAAAAATAAAATAAAAATTGCGAGAACCCAAGTGCAGTTTATTTACAAACGTGATAACCAGTAACCCTAACTACAAACGTGAAACATAAAGCATAAACATGAACTTGACTATAACATGACTTGACTATAAACATACACATTCAGTACTTGAACACTAGACAATGCAAACATGAGGGCTTAAATACGAGACATGGGAGAACATAAACCAATGAACAAACAGAACTCATAACAAGCTAATTAAACAATAAACCAATGAAAACATGACACATGAACATGGAGGGAAAACAGAAATCACATGACAAGGGAAACAGGAACTAAACATTTCAAAATAAAAGACATGCATCAACAAAATACACATGACATTTACACTGATAAATAAGGTGGAAACGCGTCATCACAGTCTGCGAAAAAGGTCTGTTAGGGTCAGCAATAGACCAATCCCATTGTTTTAAAATAATTCTGCGTGTGCGCAGTAAGTGGTGGCAGAAAGCTGGTAGACTGCTGTGTTGCTGCTGCTAGATTTAACAGATAAAACGAAAGTATGACACAAAACCATCATTGTAACACAGACTCTGGAGAACAGAGGTTAAGATCCATATGCGGTTTAATAGTAAATGTGCAACTCATAAACAGACAGGCAGGGTAAATCATCAATAATGGAACAGCGTAGGCAGATGAGAGATGTAGTAATAAACAGGCAATGGTCAGGGCAGGCAGCAAACGATCACAGTAAGAGTCCGGGTAAACAAGGCAGGCAGCAGAGTATCAAATGGTGGGAAACAAGCAGAAGTCGAACACAGGCAGGCAGCATAAACAGAGGTAAATGCCCAGAAATGTTAGCAGGAGCAAAACAAGACTTTGCAATAATTACTGTTTGAAAAGCGCTTAAATAGTCTATGAAATAGGGAACAGGTGTGAGTGTAATCAGTCCATGTTGGCATGCTGGGAAATGTAGTTCGATGTGCCCTCAGAACTCAGGTGAGAGGGACCTCTGGTGGTGAGCAAGAGGAGTCCTTGAGTTCGTGACAATACATTCTGAGAAAGCGCATGATATCCTGGTTTAAGCGCTCGGTCTGGCCATTTGATTGAGGATGGTAACCTGAAGTGAGACTGATGTTGTTGGAAAGAACGCCTTCCAGACCCGGGATGAAAACTGTGGACCCCTGTCGAAGACGATATCTTCCGGTAGTCCGTAGAAGTGAAACACCTGATGCATGAGATGTTCTGCAGTCTCAAAGGCTGTGGGGAGCTTGGGCAGAGGGTTTAATCGACATCACTTGGAGAATCGATCAATGATAGTAAGAATGACGGTGTTACCTTGAGAGTCAGAGGAGTCCTGCAGGAAGTTGCCTGGAGGATTTGTTTGCTGCACAGATGGGACAGTTGTTGACATAAGAAATGGTTTCGAAGCAGTTGTAGTGTGGCTGCGATACCTGGGTGTCCGGAACTGGTGGAAGTATGGACCCATTGCAGTGTTTTTCCTGAAGGATTCGTGGAACATAGGATTTCTCAGGAGGGCAGTCAGGAGAAGTCAGGTCCTGAATCTGAGCTTGGGTGATCTCGTCATAATATCCCATTTAAAAGGAGCCAAGATTAGAGATGTGGGGATGATGGGTTCAGATGTTTGGTTCTGAGTGTCAGACTCTAACGGATGAGAGAGAGCATCGGCTTTGGAATTTTTGGAACCTGGACGATAGGTAATGGTGAAACTGAATCGAGTAAAGAACAACGCCCACCTAGCCTGCCTAGGATTCAGTCTTTTAGCAGAGCATAAATATTCTAGGTTTCGATGGTCTGTTAACACGAGGAAAGGATGTCTCGCCCCCTCCAGCCAATGTTGCCATTCCTCTAGCGCCGCTTTCATAGCCAGCAATTCTCAGTTGCCCACATTGTAGTTTTGCTCAGCAGAAGATAGCTTACGGGAAAAGTATGCGCAAGGGTAGAGTTTCAGGCAGGATGTTGTGAGAGAATGGCTCCGATTCCCGTGATTGAGGCGTCCACTTCAACCATGAAAGGAGTGTTGGGGTCAGGATGGTGCAGGATGGGAGTGGAGGTGAAGCGAGACTTCAGGTTCTTGAAGGCTTGGAGGGTCGTTTCAGACCAACACAGTTTGGAGCCCCCTCCCCTTATCATGGACGTCAGCGGAGCAGCGACTGAACTGAAATTTCGGATAAATCGCCTGTAGAAATTGGCAAACCCCAGGAAGCATTGCAACTCTTTCACGTAAGTAGGTTGAGGCCAGTTTAGTACTGCACGTACCTTGCTGTCATCCATGTGACCCCCTCTGGGCTGATGACGTAGCCAAGGAAAGACACAGAGGTCTGATGCAACTAACACTTCTTGGCTTTGGCGTAGAGTTGGTGGTGGATTAGAAGCTGAAGGACTGCTTGAACATGGGTGATGTGTTCCTTCAGAGAGTTTGAATAAATGAGGATATCATCGATGTAGACAATAACCCACCAGTTAAGCATGTCTCTAAAGACATCATTAATGAATGACTGGAAGACCGAAGGACTGTTGGCCAGTCCAAAAGGCATGACCAGATATTCGTAGTAGCCACTGCTGGTGGAGAATGCTGTCTTCCATTCGTCCCCCTCCAGGATGCGTATGAGATTGTATTCACTGCGAAGGTCGAGCTTGGTGAAGTATCCTGCGGTGCGTAACTGTTGAAATGCTGCTGGGACCAGAGGTAAAGTATAACGGAACTTTACTGTAATGTCATTGAGAGCGCGGTAATCAATGCAAGGATGAAGCCCGCCATTCTTCTTGACAACGAAGAAGAACCCGGCTGCCACGGGTGAGGTGGATGGTCAGATGAAGCCCTTTGTCCGTTCTTCCTCAATGCAGTTCTTCATATCCTCAGACTCGGGTTCAGACAAAGGAAAGATCCTACCTCAGGGTAATGTAGTGCTGGGCAACAGTTCAATAGCACAATCACTGGAGCAGTGAGGAAGTTGAGAGGCTTTGGCCTTACTAAAGGCTTCAACGTGATCGTCATACTCAGAGGGTAGTTTGAGCACTGAAGAGGGAACCTCCGTGACAGTAGTGGATCTGATGAAAACAGGTGAAATGGGCTTTAGGCAGCTGGAGAAGCAAGTTGAGTCCCACCAGGAAATCTGTCCTTCACGGAAAGAGATTTGAGGATTGTGATGTTGAAGCCATGGTAATCCAAGTATTACAGGGTTGTGAGGAGAATGAATGATATAGAGGCATGTTCTTTCAGTGTGAATAGTGCCAGCTTGGAGGGTGATGTCCGTAGTGGTGAAGTGAACATGGCCGGATCCCAGGGGGCATCCATCTAACGCTACCACTGCCAAAGGAGATTCACAGGGGATTAGTGGTATCTCGAACCTCTTGGCTAAGCCCTCATCAATTATTGCCTGCGGCACCAGAATCGATCATGGCTTGGGTGGTGATTATGTTCTGACAACCAGTTATAGTGACGGGTACTTTAATCCAGGAAGAAGTGAAAAGAGGAGTCAAGACGTCACTCACCGCCGGTTTAGATGATTGGACTGGCGGCATTCTCTCTCCTCTGACGTCAGATGAGCGTGCCCAATCTGCATGGGTTCAGTTCCACCAGTGCTGGATGTGGTCTGTGAAGTGACAGCAGAAATGTGGACTGGTCTTCGAGATTAAAAAGGCGAATTGCTAGGTCAATAAACTGGCCCAGGGTTCTCCCTTCATCACGGCATGCCAGCTCGGATTGCAGTTCCAGATTGAGTCCCCTTTGGAAAAGCAACTTGAGTGTGTCCTCTACCCATACAGTCTGAGTGGTGAGAGTACGGAAGGTAAGCACATACTCGGCAGCGGTGTCCTTCCCCTGTTGGAGTGAAAGTTAAAGCTCACCAGCATTCTTTCCTCCCTCGGGATGTTTGAATACTTCTCGGAATCGCAGGAGAAAATCATTAAAGGTGGTGAACCTCGAACCCTCACAAGACAATATGGTGGTAGCCCAGTCCAGAGTCCTTCCGGTTAATAAGGAGCAGACAAAAGAAATGCAGCTGTCATCAGTGGGATATAGCGTGGATTGCTGCTTCACAAACATCGAACACTGCATCAAAAACCCCTTGCACTTAGCTGATGTGTCATCAAACTTCTCCGGAAAAGCAAGACATGGGTTGGCAGTGAATGTGTTCGGAGAAGGAGGGTTATTCACCAGAATGGGTTGAGATACGTGTGGCGGTTGGTCCGATGCATGAATGCGGAGGTTTTGTAAGATCATTACTAATTCCTCCGTAGAAGCGGTCAGCCAGGTGAGTTGCTGTTGGTTGGCAGCCAACACATTAGCTTGAGCGAAAACTTCAGTAGACAATTGCTGGAGCACCGCTGGATCTTTAGTTGGCGAAGTCTTCTGTAACACAGACTCCGGAGAACAGAGGTTAAGATTCATATGCGGTTTAATAGTAAATGTGCAACTCATAAACAGACAGGCAGGGTAAATCACCAGTAATGGAACAGAGTAGGCAGATGAGAGACGTAGTAATAAACAGGCAATGGTTAGGGCAGGCAGCAAACAATCACAGTAACAGTCCAGGAAAACAATGGGTAAACAAGGCAGGCAGCAGAGTATCAAACGGTGGAAAACAAGCAGAAGAAGTCAAACGCAGGCGCAGGTGCAAGTGCAGGCAGGCAGGCAGGCAGTATAAACAGAGGTAAACGCTCAGAAATGTTAGCAGGACCAAAACAAGACTTCGCAATGATTACTGTTTGAACAGCACTTAAATAGTCTATGAAATAGGGAACAGGTGTGAGTGTAATCAGTCCAGGTTGGCTGGGAAATGTAGTTCGAGGTGCCCTCAGAACTCGGGCGAGAGGGACCTCTGGTGGTGAGCAGGAGGAGTCCTTGAGTTCGTGACAATCATAAATACATTTTCTTAGCTATATAATTATTATAATGATATGAGTTAATAAGATACCTGAAATAATGTTCGCTATAAATGTTTGCTGCTATCAGCTCTGTTGATGGCTTGAAGCCTGAGCCGTCTACGAGAACCCTCGAAATAATTTTTCAACAACGGAATCCGACAAAAGTTTATTGTTCGCGCACGGTTCTGGCCACCACTTCCGCGTGTGACATAAGTGGTGACGTTGACATAGGGTTGGTCTATACAATCAAACTGTCTGAGCAATTGTTTTAACTGTATTGGCACTATTTTTTTTCCCCCAAACCACTGCACACTAACAGGACAAATGTTTTTGCATTAAAAGGTTACATATGAAGGGCACAGTGTAAATAGGAGATTTTAAAGTGTTAATACTATTGCAGTTAGCTGAGTGATCTACATGACTTTCACAGAATGCTGACAGTAAACTATCTGAGGACTCACAAGGGAATGAGCATCAACAATATAAGTAATTGATTCAAGGTGTTGGTTACACACAGGTCCATTAGGCTTTTGTTATTAATATATACCAGAAAAAAATGCATATTCTGGCATTGACCTGTAGGTTTTCATCTAGATCTTCACGATCTAAGTGCTTGAAAAGCAAAAAAATTTCCTATTCATGATTTATACACTAACTTTGTATTTCTGAGCTGAATGCAGCAGCGAAAAGGACTGCTGTAACATTGAGCCGAAGCAAGGCAAGTCCTTGTGGCTTTAATAAAGTTATGACTAACAAATACATGCATTAAATGCATTAAAATACACATACACAGAATTAGTGTTCATCAAATAAATTAGCTTATTTCAATTAGTGGTCATAATCTGCAATTAACCTGAAGGTCAGTTCCTCACTTACCTAAAAGCTGTAATTATTTTCAAACCGGATTATTTTAGCGTGTATTTAATTATACTGATTACCCTTGAAATGTCACAGTCGAGTCACATCTGCAGTCGTGTTAGGTTAATAAAACTTCAAATACAAAGAAAGGTGTCTCCATTGTCACATTATAAACACTTCTGTCCACACAAACATGGTTTTCATAATTTTGTGTAAATCTTGTTTACAACTAACCTACTTGAAAGTAATTGGCAAACTACACAATGGAAACAAATAAGATGCAAAACAGGGTCTGAAACTTTTTTTTTTAAAATCTTTCTTTATTTCAGCATATACTGTAGTCAGTGAGAGGAGCTGGTTAACCTTGTGAAACTCCTGATCATTAACTTCAGGAACTGTTTTATTTTATAATTATTTTACAGTATATATGGTTTGCAATTCTGCAACCCTGTTACCAAAATATGAGATGTGCCAAATACATTTTAAAACCCTAATTTGTAATTTTCTAGCAATAAACATTAAATAAACATCAAGATTTAATCAACATAATTTATAAATTGAATAATACATTGATAAATACACTCTCAGAAAAAAGTACCGTTAAAGGTACAAAGCTGTCTCTGGGATGGTACCCTTTTTTTTGGGTACATATTTGTACCCTCAAAAAGGAATTATTTCTTTATTTGTTCACAGAGGTAAAACAAAAAAACAAAAAATGTAAATGTACACTGAAAAAAAATAAATAAAACAGCAGTAAGATTAATTTAAGATGAACTTGTGCAACTTTTTGCACATAGTTTTTTAAGTAAATTTTTATGGTATAAAATTAAGTAAAATCTGCTTAATGACATAATATTGATTAAATTGAGTGAGTAACTTTAACTTAACATTTCATTAATACAATAACTTTTACTTACAAATCTGATGTACATTTGGTAAAATTTAAATTAACATTTTATTAGAAATGTGGTTTATGGGGTTATAAATACAATTATTATTTAATTACTTATTTTTACACACAATTCACAATCGTATTTTATCAGACTACACAATGATGACTCTAAGACATTATAGATATTACAGTTTCATTTTCTGTTTATGCATGATCTTCTGTAAAGCTGCTTTGAAATGATGTGTGTTGTGAAAGGTGCTATACAAATAAAAATGACTTGACTTGACAAGAACATTTCACATTTTGAACTTTCCTTACAAACATGTGTTTAATCATTTACCACATGACACAGGGAAGCATAACACATGCTTTATAGTCTTTTAGACAACATCACCTTGCATTACTTGCATTATCAATAAAAACAAGATACAGGGCTGTGAACACAGACCTCAACACTTGGTACGCAAAACACGACTGTAACAATGAAAAGGTAATTTATTTGATCAGGAACAGGTAAGTTGAGTAGAAAATAAACTTCTGCCTTACAAATGTAACAGCAAAATCAACAATAAAACAGTGTAAATAAAAATGAAAGAAAACAGTGAAGCCATGCAGGCTCATTAATTATTCAAGCCTGGTGCATGCTGGGAACATCAGTAAAATCTACTTATTTTGTTTACCTGTGAAATTTACTCAAATTAGCAAATAAATTAGACATGCTCTTCTACATTTAGATTGACACATGTGATGCATTGTAAAGATAAACTATTAAGAATAATATTTATTTATAAACTACAGCATACATTTTTTACCTGTTTGAATTTAAGTCAAATGTAGAATTTACTTAATATTTTCAAGTTCACACTAAACTAACTTATTTAATGTAGAAAGGACTTAATCTTTTCTGCTATATTTACTTCACCACAAAATATATATATTTTTTAATGTATGTCTAAATGTGCACAATAGGTTTTTAGGGTACAATTATGTACCCAAAACGAGTTATACATTTAAACTAGAGGTAAAAAAGGTGCCCTTGAGAGTACCACCACAGTGACAGGCCAAATACACCAGACTGGGTAACAGGGTTGCAAATGTAGACTTAATTAAGCAATCACAGAGTAGGGGCTAGTTTGAGACAAAAAATTGGTTTGTAGTTGTTAAACTTCCCCATAAATTTAAGAAAATATTTGTTTTGATATTTATTTCTTATTGGGGACTTGGGTTGCATGGTTGAGCTGGACCATATTATAGAAAAGGTCCAAATGATGTTTCTTCTAGGGTGTCACAATTTTAAGGAATGTTAAAATTATAACATGCGATAACAGGGTTGCAAGCAAAATGTTTCTGGTAATTAAATTCAGTTAAATAAAATAATGAATTGAATACAAATTCAACAGATTATGTCATAATTATTACATAGCTGTTTTATTTTAACTGTTGGACACCGTCAAGAAGGTCTAGAACTCTGAGGTAGGACAGGCCAAAACAGGTGATAGGGTACAGACATTTGATGTGTTTAAAACTACTTTTGATGTTACATACAGGTTAATTTTTTCACAATTGTTTTAAAAATGTGTCCTCTAATGCTTACAAATGAACAAATAATAATAAATAAATAAATAAATAAATAAATCATCGGACACCAAACTGTATCATATACTGTATCTGGAAAGTGCCAACAATATCATGAAATCATGAAATACAGTATGGCACATAACTATGCTATGATTCAGACACTGTCAAGACAGCATCACAGAGAAATCTGAGTACTGTAAAGTGGTTAAATAAAATCCTATTAGCTCTGCACATTTCACAACAAGGATTTCTTCTAGAAAGGAAATATGCACTGGCAGAGTAGTCCTTCTGCATCCTTCTCACATTTATTTTGGGCCATATTGGTGAGATAACACTTCTCCTCTAATTTCAGCATTGGCACCTCCATTCCAGCTAATTTTTCAGAGCTCAAGGCATCCAGCTTTAGTGGGTGAAAGTGCTTTGATTAATGCACTGGGATTATAGCAAGGTCTGTGCCATTTCTGCTTTAAAACAGAGTGTTTCAGAGAGAACAAGGGCTGCTGTTACTGCTTCCATTAACTGTCATTGTAAAACATGCATAATCACATGCAGAAGTTTTATGCCTACTTGATTTTTGAGCCAAGTGGATTTTGAATGCCCAGCCTAATTATTATTATTATTTTTTTAATCTTTGAAAATGTCTGCAAGTTACATAATTATTATAGTTAAAAAGCATGTCTAAAATGTTGTTGCAAATATCATGCATTCACGTTTCTAAATTTGGTCATCAAGGTTGATACATATACATATATATATATACCTGTATATATATTACAATATATATGTATATAGTGCATGAGGATATATAGTATAGTGTAAGTGCATGACGTACCCCCAACAAACACCTGCACATACTGTATATAGAGTAGTATAAAAATAGTGCCTATGAAATTAATTAATAGCCCATTGAAAGCAATCAATCAGCTGCAGTATTGAGGAACAGCTGACACAGCAATGATCTGTTCCTCTATCTTCTCAGCTTCACTCCTCATTAGAGAGTGTCAATACAATCGACAGGGTGGAGATGTGATATGACTTATGACTTCATCTTTGTCATCCAGCCATTCCAGATGAAATCTTGACATTTCCAAGTGGTTATCTGCCCATTAGTCTGTGTTTGTGTGATAGCAAAGGGAGCCGGCATTTGATTGCCTGAACGCCACATTTATTCGGGTGTTAGAGTCAGGATATCTGATTTATGTGCCCTCACTGTGGTGTGATTCAGCATATGGTATATACGGAGACTAAGGATTAATGATCCCGGTGACTGCAGATGAGACAAAACGACTTAAAAGAGAAAAGAAGGGGAAGAGAAATTGTTAAGTGTCCATTCCCTGCATTCAGAGGGGGGCAAATCTTCACTATGAGCATGATGGGTAAAGTCAGTATAATTCATTAATGCTTGGAGTGCTCATTACTGTCTTTTCACACTTTGAGAGACTCATTACCTGCATAATAGAAGACTCCTTATAACAGTGAGACCGTTCCTCACAGAAAGTTAATCATCCCATCTTAGACAAAAAGGGAATTCTCTCATTAAATATTAAGAAACTCCAGTACCATGAATTCTATTGTAGTTTCCACCCCAGTCCGCCTTGGAGATAAAGAAGACTGTAGCTATGCTTCAAAATCTAGCGAGCTGCCTACAGAGGCATTTTAAGGCACACTCCCAACAAGAACAACTTTCCAAAAGGTAGACAACTTAATTATGCTGCCTCTAAGATACCTTGTTTTGGCCAAATTCTAAGCCTGAATCCAGGCATAGTTAGTGCAGAAGGCAATTTAATAATGCATTTTGCAGAACGCAGTATGACAGCCTCAATCACCATTCACTTTAATTGTACTGTATGTCATGTAAAAAAGATGCAATGAATGCCCATGGTGACTAAGACTAACATACCGCCTTACTACTTTTGTGTTTCACAAAAAAAAATAATAATAATAATAATAATAATAAGTTAGACTGGTCTGGAACAACATGAGGGTGAGTACATAATGACAGAATTTTCATTTTTGTGTGAAGTGTGAAGACTGCGGCTGTTTTCACCAGTTGTGCGTAAGTTACAAGTTAGCCTAGCTGTGGTGTAAATGGTCACTTATTTACAACTTATATTCAATTAAATATTTGAGTGTTGCACTATTACACTTAGTTGAAATGTTACGGAGCCCCTTTGAGGACAGGGCTGGAATTTGTTTTCTGAAATAGTTTTGCGTGCCCTTGCAATAAGCTGTGCATGCCCTCGCAAAGGTTTGCGTTCCCTCGCAATAAACTCACATTGTTCCCTATCTGTCACTCACTTGAAGTTGTGTCGATGTAGTGACACTAGGAGTCACTCTTAGGAGCCCGAGACACCTCAGGTCTTTGGTAAAAGGCCAATGAAAATTGGCGAGTGGTATTTGCATGCCACTCCCCCGGATATACGGGTATAAAAGGAGCTGGTATGCAACCACTCATTCAGATTTTCTCTTCGGAGCCGAACGGTCATGCTCATTGAGCTGAATTCCTACTGTTCATTCACCTCTGCTGGATCTGATGGCGCATTTCAGCGGCTGTTATTCCTGGTTGCGGTCATTACCTCTCAACTTCAGACAGTCATGATCGCTGTCTTTCGTGTCTGGGTGTGACCCACATGGAGGCAGCATACATGGATGGTTCATGTTCTCACAATCTTGAAACTGCGAGTACTGAACTGGGCTTTACACAGACTCCCGTTCAAGATGCTGACGCAAAAACGCATTCTGGCGAGCATCCGGAATCAAGATTGGTTCGCGGCGGTAGACCTGAAGGACGCGTACTTCCATGTCCCGATTCTACCTCGACACAGACCCTTCCTGCGATTTGCATTTGAGGGTCAGGCGTATCAGTACAAGGTCCTCCCTTTTGGCCTGTCCTTGTCTCCTCGTGTCTTCACGAAGGTCACAGAGGCAGCCCTTGCCCCGTTAAGGGAAGTGGGCATTTGCATTCTCAACTATCTCAATGACTGGCTAATCCTAGCTCACTCTCGGGACAGGTGCACACAGGGAGTTGGTGCTCTCACACCTCAGCCGACTAGGGCTTCGTGTCAACTTGGAAAAGAGCAAGCTCCTCCCGGTTCAGAGCATCTCTTTCCTCAGTTTGGAGTTGGACTCAGTCTCTTTGACAGCATGCCTCTCGAACGAGAGCGCCCAGTCGGTGCTGGCCTGTTTGAAAGCGTTCAAACAGAAAACAGTGGTTCCACTGAAACTCTTTCAGAGGCTCCAGGGCATATGGCATCCTCAGCGGTGGCCACCCCGCTCGGGTTGATGTATATGAGACCTCTTCAGCACTGGCTTCAGACTCGAGTTCCGAGATGGGCATGGTGCCGCGGGACACATCGCGTGGTCATCACGCCTGTCTGTCACCATCTTTTCAGCCCTTGGACCGACCTCTCGTTTTTACGGGCAGGTGTTCCCCTAGAACAGGTCTCCAGCAGTGTCGTGGTCATGACAGACGCCTCCAAAACGGGATGGGGCGCTGTTTGCAACGGGCACGCAGCCGCCGGCTTGTGGACGGGCCCACGACTGCATTGGCACATCAACTGCCTCAAGTTGTTGGCAATTCTGCACGCACTGCAGAGGTTCTGGCCGTTGATCCAGGGCAAGCACGTGTTAGTTCGGACAGACAACACGGCAACGGTAGCATATGTCAACCGCCAAGGCGGTCTGCGCTCTCATTGTATGTCACAACTCGCCCGCCGTCTCCTCCTCTGGAGCCAGCAGCACTTCAAGTCACTGCGAGCCACTCACATCCCGGGCAACCTCAATACTACAGCGGACGTGCTGTCACGGCAGGTTACCCTCAGGGGAGAGTGGAGACTCCACCCTCAGGTGGTCCAGCTGATTTGGAGTCGATTCGGACAGGCACAGGTGGACCTGTTCACCTCCCAAGAATCCTCCCACTGCCCGCTCTGATATGCCCAGAATGAGGCCCCCCTCAGCATAGATGCGCTGGCACACAGCTGGCCCCCTGGCCTGCACAAATATGTGTTTCCCCCAGTGAGCCTACTTGCACAGACTCTGTGCAAGGTCAGGGAGGACGAGGAGCAGGTCATCTTGGTAGCACCCCACTGGCCCACCCAGACATGGTTCTTGGACCTCATGCTCCTCGCAACAGCCCCCCCCCCTTGGCTTTACACATCTATTTGGATCGTATGCAGAGCTTTAGGATCTCTGAGCAGCTCTTTGTCTGCTTTGGTGCACAGCGGAAAGGAAGCACTGTCTCCAAGCAGAGGATCGCCCACTGGCTTATTGACACCATAGCTATGGCTTATCATGCCCAGGACGTGCTGCCCCGGTAAGGCTACGAGTCCATTCTACCAGAGGTGTAGCGGCCTCCTGGGCCCTGGCCAGGGGCTGAGCAACACCCAACACCTTTGCAAGGTTCTACAACCTCCGGGTGGAACCGGTTTCATCCCAGGTAGTGGGACGCAATACAAGCGGATAAGCCCGGGATAGCCGGCCGGGTGTATCGCTTGCACATAGCACCTTTCACCTCTTCTGAGCTGAAGACGCCATTAATGCGCCATTAATTCCCAATAGTGTTCACAAACTATGTTGCTTGGTTGACTTCCTCCAAGTCCTGTGGCAGTCGAGTTTTCGGAGAGACTCGCTTCCGGCCCAGTACATGTGCTAACTAAGGGCCCTGTTCTGGGGTAGGTGCTCCGCATGTGGTGGTTTCCTGTAAGGTTACCCCATGCGATATATATCTTCCGCTAATTCATTTCCCTGTTGGCAAACTGCGTCTTCCTTGGGCAGAGCCCCTCTGCCACAGTCTCCATGTTTGTAGTAACTCCTCCCCCAATGGGTAGGATCTACCTTGAGACTCTCCACATGGTCGGCAAGACCACATGACGTATTTTTCCACTTAAATATCCCCCCCTCTCTTTGGGCGAGGTGTGGTCTCCGCGGTGTCCTCCCCTTGGGAGGGACACCCCCAACTAGACCTGGCGGCCCAGTCTGATAATCCACCTTCTTTTTTGAGAGTGGAAAAAAAGAAGGGGAAAAGAGGCCACGACTGATCTTTTGGGTAGTCGACTTGTCCCCAAAGGGCCGTTCGACACTCATAACTACGTTGGGGGAGATTACGTGTCAGCCTGGTGTGTTGGCTACGACGCACACAGTGATCTGCCCGTCACACACCGCCAGTTCACGTAACACAGTTCAGCCAGTTGTGGCGTTTCGTATAGGGACCCCTAGTGTCACTACATCGACACAACGTAGAGTGAGTGACAGATAGGGAACATCCTGGTTACTTGCGTAAAAAATTTTTTCTATAGTAATATTGTAGTAATTTTGACTG
The DNA here is from genome assembly GCF_019703515.2 of Myxocyprinus asiaticus. Taxonomy (NCBI): domain Eukaryota; kingdom Metazoa; phylum Chordata; class Actinopteri; order Cypriniformes; family Catostomidae; genus Myxocyprinus; species Myxocyprinus asiaticus. The sequence goes on from NC_059352.1 coordinate 19,187,703, forward strand.
TTGTAGGCTAACCATGTTTTGTTTTTGTTATTATTTTTGTTTTTAGTTTTACCATAGTAATATTGTAGTAACAATGAAAATAAATTTAAGCAACCGTTTTTTTTTTTTTTTTTTTTCGGAAACCATGGCTTTAATACAGTATACTGTATCCAGATAGTTTTACTATAGTATTTCAATGGAAATTTAATTTATCACTGTTAACAGTTATATATTGGGCAAAATAAGTTTGAAACATCAACCATAACAAGATAACACAGAAATTAATTGCTTTTCAACAATTTTGTTTACAAATTCGAAGCCTGCTTATTGGATCAATACAAATAAGCGTCATATTATGCGATAATGCGACTACCCATTACTTTACAGAGAGATAACAAACTACTAGCCTCAACGGCCAAAGACCAAGTCTTGCCTAAAGGACAAATAGTGCAACCAAATTAAGAACAGCGTTAGTTACATGTTAACTTGTACTGTAGTTAGTAAGCCCCTAGTGTGAACTTTACTTCCCAATTTAAGGAAGACCTTACAAACAGTTAGTGCAACCCTACCATGGTGGGGAAACAAGAACACCAGCATCCCTTGTTTGGGACCATCATCCAAAATACAACAATACTTGTCACCAGCTATGCTGGGCTTTTCATAAAGGTGTGTAGGCAGTAGACAGCAAGGCAGTTCACTAGGTTTTGGAATTGAGCTGGTATCTTTAGTAAGAGAGAGAAAAAAACCTAGTTGTCATTGTGAATTTAATTCCATGCTATCTGACTGTAAACAAAAAGAAACAGAGGTAAAGGTATATGATACTCACAGTTGACTGTGACTCTCACAGTCTTGGTGTCGGGTGAAGCAATGTCGTTTTCTGCACCACATTCATAGTCCCCTGCTTGATCCCGAGTGATGCCTGTGATATTTAAATACTCTCCGCTTTCATACTTCCTGGCTGTGAACACAACAAGAAAACAAATATGTACAATCATTTAGGAGAGTTTTTCCTCAACCATTCAACTAATTAATGGCTAAATGTTTAAAGGTACAAACACTATTGTGTCTCAACAGCCAGTAAAAGACATGATAATAAACCTGCGGCAAAAACAGAAAAAAAGCTTTATTAGGGCACATAAATGCTTTGTTGTCTAGACTTCCAGTGGGAAGCATCTCCCCTGAGAGCTGTATTCACATAGGGAGGAATAATATTAGCGTGAGGATATCAGAGCTGTGCCAATATGACAAATATGACTTGGGGTCCTTAAGTAATGAGAGGCAATATGGCAGAGCATGAGGCTGCCACACTTCTATTGGACTAAAAACCTCCCTGGGTTCCCCAGAACAGGATACAACCTAACTGTAATATTCCTCAGTGAAATCTATTTATATCCTACTTTACAGTGAGGTGAATCTGTCTCATGGCACAGAAAGGTAAATCCTGCACTGACATACAGAAGAGGAGCCTCTGACTAAGCAAAAACCCCTGAGAAAGAAAAATGAGATGAGAGCAAGGGAAAAGAGGATGGTGCAGCTCTGGGAGTGTTTCAGTGTCAAACCTAAAGTTAAAGGCTTATAACTCGACAAAAAAAGGAGGGTCAAATGTTTGGTATCATTGCAAAGAAAATGTTTAATTTTTTTTAATGACATCGATTATGATAAATTCTGAGACTCTCAGCCTAAGAAACTGCTAAAAATCACAAACAAATTTGAGCCAAAAATTTACTTTTATCTTATTTTTTCTGATTTTACATTATATACTGTATCTCTGTATATAAATACGGTGGCTCCGAAAAAGCAATCAAAAGTTATAGCGTTACAAAAAATTATTTATCCTAGTGTCCAAAAACATCTATATGTGTCCAAAAGCTTCTCCAAACAAATAAAACATAAAAATTGTACATAATAACTAATTACACATACAAACACAACAATAACTAAAGGTTTGCATGCATGGAGACATGATTTCATGAGTGTAACAGGGTTTAAAATGGGCAAGGAGGAGGCGGGAACCGATTGAACAGACAAAGTAATATTTAATGAAACAAAAAGACACAAACACACACACACGGCAGCTGCGTGTGGCTCTCTCTCTCCCGAACTACCGCATCCGGCTCGGCTTTATCCCTCTCCTCAGCTGATTAGCCCCGCCCTCCTCCTCGTCACAATGACTTTCATTCTGTGCCATTTGAGTCATCATCAAGTCAGCGTAATGTGCTTGGCCCCATCTCCTGGTGTCATTAATTAGTAATTAGAGTGATTGATCACCTGACTTTCTGCCCAAATATGGAGGACTATCGCCACCGGTTTGAGCAATTTGAACCAAATACAATTGGTTTAGCTTTCCATAACCCTAGAGCATTTCCGATGACGTCATCTGATCCAGGAAAGCTAACGTGTTTGTAGCCAGATAGCAAGATGCCAGACACTGTGTGCACATTGTGCTTCATGTGGGTTATCTAATGATCTATACATCCGATTACTTTGTGTCTTGTTTTAAATATAATCGACTCCTCAATTAATGGTATGTGAAATTTTATGTTCTGTTTATTTTTCGTGAAGTTATAAGCGAAAACACGGCATATGAGCAACACCTGTTCACATGAAACATGTATGTCAAAAACATACTTAGCTATTACTCGCTGTAAGTAAAACAAATAGGCTGGTTGTATTCTACTCTTTGAGAGCTTTCCAACAACATATGACATGGCTATTAGATGAGTTTTTTATGTTAGATTGATGTTTTTACAGATTACAATATGTACAGTGCAACATTTTTAATAAATTGTCAAAATAGATCACTTCTGATTTGTCTGCAAATTTCAAAGCACTTGTTCAGTTAAAGAAGAGCTTCTAAGCTTTAAAACAATACCTATTTTGTGTTGGTTAAGACTGTAGTTTTAGTTATTTTAGCTATTAGTTATTTTTATTTTTTTCGCAGGCCTAAGGACTAGTTCACCTGAAAATGAAAATTATTTCATCATTTACTCAACCTTATGCCATCCCAGATGTGTATGACTTCCTTTCTTATGCTGAACACAAACAATGATTTTTAGAAGAATATCTTAGCTCTGTAGGTCCATACAATGCAAGTGAATGGTGACCATTCGTTTGTGTTCTGCAGAGGAAAGAAAGTCATACACATCTTGGATGGCATGAGGGTGCGTAAATGATGAGATAATTTTGCAGTGAGTAGAAGTTGTGCCTTATTGTTTGAAAGGTATATTATTAAGTATACACCTCATCAGATGTGTACAATAATTGGACAGACAATTATGAAGAATTTTATTTAAACTCTTTTAAACTAGCCCCAAGAATAGCCACCACAGGGTCTATATTTATCACCACCCACAAAACTGCTACATTAAACACCTCTTCACAAAAGTCACTCAGTTTAGGAAAGGTCTACAATATAAGTGTGATTAGTCATCCCCTCCCCACAATCTCTCCAGCAGTGAGCAACTGTATAATACAATTTGACAACAGCAAATAAGATACAGTACTGTGCAAACGTCTTAGGCACATAAGATGTTTCACAAAAACATTTATCTTAAGATAGTTATGTATATCTTTAGTGTGTCAATAGGAAATATACATTTTAGACTCTCAAACATTACTTTTGTAAATACAATAGATTAGAATAGAAGAACAGGAAGCCCTACAACAGATAGCATGGCCCCCACAGACCCCTACTGAACATCGAGTCAGTCTGGGATTAAATGAAGAGATATAAGCAATTGAGACAGCCAAAACAGATAGAAGAACTGTGGAAAATTCTCCAAGAAGCTTGGAACATCCTATCTGCCAACAACCAAGAAAAACTGTGTCCATGAGTACCTAGGAGAATTGGTGCTGTTTTGAAAGCAAAGGTGGTCACATCAAATATTGATTTAGCTTTTTTTATGTTTACTGGACTTTGCATGACATTAATTGATAAATTAAAACTATTTATGACATTATTTTTGAAGAGATCCTTACAATGCAACATGTTTCACCAGTGCCTAAGACTTTTGCAGAGTACTGTACATCAAATTTCTGCATTTACAGTAAATGAACACTTGTTTTACACTTGTTTAATTTCGAGTTTAACTCAAAATTCACTAAAAGACATTTGAAAACAGAAATTGTGCAAGGTACTGTATATTTTGGGATTAATTTTAGACGGAATTAATAATTCTGTTAATAAGAAAACTGGGCACAATAATTGGCCAATGCTGATCATTTCAAAATTATATATTGGTCAGTATATTAGATTAAACAAACATATTACTGACTGAACATGAGTCATTAATATTTGCAGTCAGTGTACCCGGAATAGAAAGACTGTAAATCATAAATGCGTATATGTGCTAAAAGTAAATTTTGTCAACTTTAAGGTTTAGAATAGCATGCGGATCGCACCAAAGCTAATAGACATGGACTAAAATCAACAAAACTCAAAAACAATTTGGATTTCATGGGGTCTTAAAGGCAAAATCACTGATCTGAAGACAACCCTAAGAGTGTCCAAAAGTATACTTATATTGAGTGGCACTAACATTGAATTATAAAAGTATAAAAAAAAATAAAAAATAAAATAAAAATGTGTGTTACTTCTGAGTTGCTGGAACACTGATAGAAAAACAAGAGCTCCAAGTCCAAATTATTCCATCCCTTTGTCATTTGCATACATATTTGTGTGTTGCATAAAAACAATTACATCTTTATAGTAGGAAACAAGCTCAACAATTTAGCTTGCTTTGGGGTTATCAAGGAACTGACTTAGATGCGTATCTGAGCTGACAAGGTGCTATTTTGCTTCCAATGCTCTGTAAATGAATAGAGGCAAAGACTGTACAGTGGGATAAATTGTGTAAAATATATTAATGCAAAACAGCCCATATTTGGCCGTACAAAGATGAAAAGTAGGACATTGGAGCACAAAAAGCAAACATCATAATATGAGACAGTAAACCCTTAACCTAAAGAAATGGGCACATGTTCCTTTCACCTTTAAAACAAGGTGTTTAGCATAACATCTAAAAGCTTTTGCTAATGCATAAAGGGAATATTATTTAAGTCAAAAAGTGTGACTTGAATAAGAAAAATACATCTAGTCCCATATCATTTCAGAACCACATGTCACAATGTTTTTAAGGTCCAGGAAAGCATGCTTTTCTTGGAAAGCATTTGGAATGTAAAATAAAAAGGATAGTTCATCCAAAAATAAAAATTCTCATCATTTACTAACTTTCATGTCATCCCAGATGTGTATGACTTTTTTTCTTCTGCTGAACACAAAGATTTTTAGAAGAATATATCAGCTCTGTAGGTCCATACAATGCAAGTGGAAAGTGATCAGCACTTTAAAGCTCCAAAAAGCACAGACAGTCGCAGTAGAAGTAATCCATATGACTCCATTGGTTAAATTAATGTCTTTTAAGGTGATACAATTGCTTTGGCAGAGAAACAGATCCATATTTAAGTCCTTTTCACTATAATTGTTTACCTCCGGTCATTCTCCAAAGCGCATCCATGAGTAAGTTTGCTGGCATGTTCAAATGAAAGCAAACCCAATTAAGCATGTGAACAGCACTTTCTTGTAAACAAATCAAGCTGCGTTTCCAGTTGTATCGCATCAGTTCTCGCGTGAACATGCCAATGCACTACGTCATGCGAGGGGCAGCATGTACGGAGTCTCCTCATGGATGCGCATCGGAGAGCGGCCAAAAGTAAACAATTATAGTAATAATTACTTAAATATTGATCTGTTTCTCATTTAAAGTGATCGTTTCGCTTTAGAAGACATTGATTTAACCACTGGAGTCGTATGGATTACTTTTACTACAATTGTCTGTGCTTTTTGGAGCTTTAAAGTGCTGATCACTATCCACTTGCATTGTATGGATGGACCAGCAGAGCTGAGATATTCTTCTAAAAATCTTTGTTTGTGTTCTGCTGAAGAAAGAGTGTTGTACACATCTGGGATGGCATGAGGTTGAGTAAATGATGAGAGAATTTTCATTTTTGGGTGAACTAACGCTTGAAGTTAACAAGATTAAATGAAAATTCATAACGGGGAATTGATATACAATGGCCCCAAAATAATTTGTACAGTAGTTACAGTAGGTCAAACCAAAAAATATCAAGTGGCAGTTATTTTAAAGACAGATTGCATGAGCATACTTTCCAAGCACAGCATAAAAAATAAAAAAATAAAATTGGTTTTAAAAAGAGTTTAAAATAAGCGTTATAGGCCTACTGCTCAAAATTAAGACAAAAAGTATCTGGACACTTTCTGGTTGTCAAACTTAGTGGAACATGTCTATACAACAACTTACTCTGCCAGGACACCTATGTAAACTTAAGTGGAACAGAATTCATACATCCACTAAAAATCACTTTGGAACCAATAGATGAAATGGCAAAAATGGCTCAGAAAAATTGAATTTGTTCTGAGAAAAGATCAGATGCCACTTGGTTTGCTCTTTTGATATCCACCACAATGAAATTTCTACATTTTTATTTGTGGCATAAGTGTCCAATACATTTTGAAGCCACTGAATATGTTGTATCACATAAATGACAATCATCACATTAATGAAATGGTAATACTTTACAATAAGGTTCCATTTGTTAACATTAGTTAACAACATTAGTTAACATGAATTAACAATGAACAATACTTATTAAACATTTATTAATCATAGTTCATGTTAATTTCATCATGTAGTAATACATTTTTAAAATCAAATGTTGTATTTGTTAACATTAGTTAATGCAGTATGAACTAACATAAAATAACAATGAATAATGATATTTTTATTAACTAACATTTACAAAGATTAATTATATTTAAAAATACATTGTTAATTGTTTGTACATGATACCTAATGCATTAACTAATTTTAAAGGATTGAGCCTTATTGTAAAGGGTTACCAATGAAACAACTGTTTTTAGGCCAAAGGCAAAGGTGTTTGTTTAATTTTTTTTATTAACAAACATTGACTAGAACCTACCATATTTCTTCCTCCAACTAGCAACTGGTGGGATCTTTATCAGTGATTAACTCACTCCTTAATTACCTTAGCTCAGTGATGTATTTTCTTTTTTCCTAACAGAGACTTCACAGTGAACCGTCACTTATCTTACAGATTGCACCAAAAGAGGAAATGACCAGGTTTCAGTGACATATTTAATAAAGAATGGAACTCTTTGTGAATTCTCAGGAAAGCAACTAACATCAAACTATTTCAACAAAAACACATGGACTCTAATCAACCTGCTATTTATCATCAGTGATCTTAACTGCCTCCTGAATTGTATAGAAGCATGCTTGTTTAGGGTTATTTGAAGAGCTCAAGAGATACTCGTCTGAGCCTCTGGGAGATGTCACTCTAACCAAATTAGTCACATCATTGCAAGGTTAATCTAGGATTCCATAATGCTCTGTGTTAAAAGCAGTCACAGTAAGCACTTTCCCACATAGTGTGGAGAGCACAAAGTACATTTCCTTGAGGTCTGCCTGGTGCTGATATGATATGAGTGCTGGTGGAGAATACATTATGGGGTGAGGTGGCAGTTCTGTGCACATTTCTGCCAGTAACCCATGAGAGAATATTGCAGCAGCCCAAATGTTGCATTACGTATTATAGGTTTCCCCCAGGCATTCATTGATTTGTCAGCAGTGAACCATCAACCATCATTCAGCCACACACACACAAACATACAAAACTCATACACACCTGAGCCACCTATTCACTTCCATTTCCCATATCTCACCTTAACCACTGGTTCTGCGCCCCCCTATTTACACTCACTACTTCAAGTCTATGTGCCCTCCAGAAGCTAGCAATATGCGGGTGAACTTCACAATCTCACATAGGCACAAAATCACTTTCACTTCTACCATTCCTTGCTCGTCGAATGACCTTTTGAACTCCACCCGAGCAGCTGATTCTGTAACTATTTTCAGGAAACAATTAAAGACATTTCTTTCGTCTTCTTTCTTAATTAAACAAATTCTCACTCCATTCTTTCACCACTGTCTCTCACCTTTCTCCCTACTTGTAATTCTCTGAGCAATTTGAATATTTGTATTGTAGCACTTCACACGTTATAGACTATTTATGACGAATCGCTTTTACTGTATTTCTCATTTGTAAGTCGCTTTGGATAAAGGTGTCTGCTGAATGAATAAATGTAAATGTAAATAATTGTTAACCCAGATAGCCTCCTCATTGTCCCATAAGTACTAAAAAACAATTACTGAATATCTGTCTTAGCAATTTTTAAGAGCAGGTCTCTCAATTAAAACCATTTGAAGGTGTTAAGACATAACGTCAGTGCTGAGTATTGAGCTATTATTCAGGAAACAATAAAAAAAGATTAACTACAATTTTCAAGAGGTAGAGGCACAGACAAAAGAATTCACAAAGGACAATTGAATGCTTCGGTATAGCCTTATCATATGAGAAAAAAAATAAAATGTGAAGCGTTCTAGTCAGCTATTTGAAAGGTCAGTGTTCTATATATCCTGAGGCCTTAAATCACAATGGAAAAAGCTTATGAAAGCATGTTTGGGATCAAGCATGCTGGGCCAGGCTGTACAGAGAGTTTGAGGCTACCCCATTCCCCTAATATACGTACACTACCGGTCAAATGTTTTGAAACACTTGACTGAAATTTTTCTCATGATCTTAAAAATCTTTTGATCTGAAGGCATTGGCTTAAATGTTTGAAATTAGTTTTGTAGACAAAAATATAATTGTGCCACCATATTAATTTATTTCATTATAAAACAAAAATATATATAATAATAATAATAATAATAATAAAAAAAACAAAAGTTTTTTAAATTGATGACTTGGACCAAATAATAAAGAAAAGCAGCCAATAAGTGCCCAACATAGATGGGAACTCCTTCAATACTGTTTAAAAAGCATCCCAGAGTGATACCTCAAGAAGTTGGTTGAGAAAATGTCAAGAGTACATGTCTGCAAATTCTAGACAAAGGGTGACTACTTTGAAGATGCTAAAATATAACACAGTTTTGATTTATTTTGGATTTTGTTTAGTCACAATATAATTCCCATAGTTCCATGTGTTATTCCATAGTTTTGATGACTTTACTATTATTCTAAAATGTGAAAAAAAAAAAAAAAAAAAAGAAAAAAAAATATATATATATATATATATATATATATATATATATATATATATATATATATATATATATATATAATAAAGAATGAGTAAGTGTTTCAAAACTTTTGACCGGTAGTGTATATCCCTATGGCCACTTAGGATCTTCATCTATAGTATTTCAAATAATGTCTACAAAGCAACTTGAAATGCCCCAAGCGTGAAAAGTAGTGAAATACAGACTGAAATTTAAAGGTAGGACAAGGTACAGTGTAAAATAAAGTTCTTTAGCACAGTATGCAGATAGTATTTAGTAATACATCAGCATTAAAGCTACAGTGTATAATTTTTCTAAATATGTTCTCCTATCTCAGCTTAATATGCAGAGACAACTACAGTATAAGTAAGCCATTTTTAGGCTGATTACCCCAGAAAGTGTAACCAATATAGCTCTGTGGCACATCAAATCAATGCTCTGTTTGTTTGAGCATCATGATACAGCACATTGGCTCATCAAATCGCGGTATGTTTGGGGCGGCGCTATCTGATTTGACTGACCAATGAATGATGGGGGAAGTGTTTAAACAGGGAAACTTGTTTGAAAAGAATCATTGGCTGTATTCGAAAACGTAGGCAGCTGACTTCGTGCCTTGCTGCCTAATCAGTTAAAAGGAATAGTCCACCTAAAAATGAAAATTCAGAAACAGATCAATATTTAAGTCATTTTTACTGGAGTCGTATCGATTACTTTTATGCTGCCTTTATGTGCTTTTTGGAGCTTCAAAATTTTGGTCACCATTCAATTGCATTGTATGAGCCTACGGAGCTGAGGTATTCTTCTAAAAATCTTTGTTTGTGTTCTGCAAAAGAAAGAAAGCCATACACATCTGGGATAGCATGAGGGGTGAGTAAATGATGAGAGAATTTTCATTTTTGGATGAACTATCCCTTTAATGGCTTAACCGAAAGCGATTTTGAATGAAAGGAACTCTTAAAGAAACTGGTCTCAGCAACCTTATTTTCATCCTGCCTCCATATACAGCCTCTAAAGGCAGCATTTTCCAGTTTTCGCAATGCTGTGTGGTGATGCAAGTGGCGCAGAAATGACAAAGGTCACCTTTATAGTCTTACATTTATAGATCAAAGGAATTTTAAAAAGTCTTTTAAGGAAAATAAGGCAGACAACATAAGAAATTTGAACATAATATAAAGAAAACGTAATATAAAGAAAAGTAAAGAAAACTGATGGAGGGAACGAGACGTTGTGTCGATGTAGTGACACTAGGGGTAACTTTTGGGAGCCCCAAACACCACTGCTTTTTGAAAAAAGGCCAATGGGAATTGGCGAGTGGAATTTGCATGCCACTCCCCTGGACATACGGGTATAAAAGGAGCTGGTATGCAACCACTCATTCAGGTTTTGTGCTGAGGAGCCGAGATAAGGTCCTGGCCATTTCAGCGGGTAGTCAGTGTTGTGGCAAGACGGACACAACGTCTCGTTCCCTCCATCAGGGAACGGAGGTTACGAAAGTAACCAGGACGTTCCCTATCTGTCACTCACTCGACGTTGTGTCGATGAAGTGACACTAGGGTCCCTATACAAAATGCCACAACTAACTGAACTGTGTTACGTGGACTGGCGGTGCGAGATGTGCAGACCGCTGTGTGCCTCATAGCCAGCGCACCAGGCCATCACGTAACCCCCCTCCCTTATGAGCGTCGAACGGTCCTTCGGGAACAAGTCGACTGCCCAACAAATAGGGACAGGCTAGCCCAGCCGTGGTCTCTTTTCCTCTTTTATTCTCCCCAAAAAGAGTGGAATTTGTAACCGACTGGGGGCCATAAATGTCTACATCAGGGGGATGTCACTCCCAAGGGAAAGACACCGCGGAGACCACACCCCACACAGAGAACTGGGGGGGGGGGGGGGTATTTTGAGTGGAAATACATCACATGGTCTTACCGAGTCTTGTTGGAAGTATGTCATGTGGAGAAGTCGCATGGTAGGTCCTACCCGAGGAGGGACATCAGCCATTTCTACAAACATGGTGACCGGGGGTAGAGGAGCCACTGCCCAAGGAAGACGCAGTTTACCAACAGGTAAACGATTTAGCGGAAGACATCACATGGGGTCACCTACAGGGAACCAGCACATGTGGAGCATCTACCCCAGTACAGGGCCTAATTAGCACACATACTCAGACAGCAGCGAGTTTCTCCGCAAACTCGTCTGCCACACAGGGCTAAGGAGAAAAGTCATCCAGGGATCACAGCTTGTGAACACAACTGGGAGTCAAAAGCACACGTCTTCACCCCAAGGGAGGGGAAAGGCACTATGCGCAAGCGGTACACCCAGCCAGCTGTCCCAGAACTTACCTGCTCGTACCTGACAATACACAGGACAAAACCCGGCTCAACCCAGAGATTGTTGAACCTCGTAAAGGTGTTGGGTGTTGCCCAACCTGCGCTCTGCAGATGTCTGCCAAAGAGGCGCCACTGGTCAGGGCCCAGGAGGCCCCTACACTCCTAATAGTGTGGGCTCGTAACCCCATGGGAGGCGGCACATCCTGAGCGTGATATGCCATCACAATGTCGTCAACGACCCAGTGGGCGATCCTCTGTTTGGAGACAGTGCTTCCTTTCCGCTGTCCACCAAAGCAGACAAAGAGCTGCTCGAAGCTTCTAAAGCTCTGCGTGCGATCCAAATAGATGCGAAAAGCATGCACCGGACACAGCAACGCCAAGGCTGGGTCTGCCTCCTCCTGGGGCAGCGCTTGCAGGTTCACCACCTGATCCCTAAAAGGGGTCATGGGAACCTTAGCCACATAGCCCGGTCGGGGTCTCAGGATCACATGAGAGTAACCCGGACCGAACTCCAGGCAGATCCCCTACCCTCTTGATGGAAGTGAGCGCAGTCAGGAGGGCAGTCTTCAAAGAGAGTGCCTTTAGCTCAACTGACTCCAGGGGCTCAAAGGGAGTTCCCCGTAGACCCCAAAGGACTACAGAGAGGTCCCACGAGGGGATGAGGCACGGTCTGGAGGGATTCAACCTCCTAGCGCGTCTCAGCAACCTGATGATCAAGTCGTGCTTCCCCAAATACTTACCATCCACTGCATCGTGATGTGCCAAAATGGCGGCCATATACACCTTCAAGGTGAAGGGGGACAGCCGCCCCTCCAGCCTCTCCTGCAGGAAGGAAAGCACCGATACGACTGCGCATCTCTGGGGGTCTTCGCATCAGGAAGAACACCACTTAGTGAACAGATGCCACCTCAAGGCAGGGCGAGTTGTGAAATGCAACGGGAGCATAGACCGCCTTAATGGTTGATGTACGCTACCATCGCCATGTTGTCTGTCCGTACCAACACACGCTTGCCCTGGATCAACAGTAGGAACCTCCGCAGGGTGAGCAGTACTGCCAACAACTCAAGGCAGTTGATGTGCAAACGCAGCTGCGGGCCAGTCCAGGAGCTGGCGGCTGTATGCCCGTTGTATATGGCACCCCAGCCCGTCTTGGAGGTGTCTGTCATAACCATGACGCGCCTGGAGACCTGCTCAAGCGGAACCCCTGCCCGTAGAAATGCAAGGTCGGTCCAAGAGCTGAAGAGGCGGTGACAGATCGGCGTGACGACCACGCGATGTGTCCCATGGTGCCATGCCCATCTCGGGACTCGAGTCTGAAGCCAGTGCTGAAATGGTCTCATATGCATCAACCCCGAGCGGTGTGGCCACCGCTGAGGATGCCATATGCCCCAGGATCCTCTGAAAAAGTTTCAGTGGAACTGCTGTCTTCTATCTGAAAACCTTCAGACAGTTCAGCACTGACTGTGCACGCTCGTTCGTGAGGTGCGCTGTCATCGAGACTGAGTCCAACTCCAAGCCGAGAAAAGAGATGCTCTGAACCGGTGAGAGCTTGCTCTTTTCCCATTTGACCCGGAGCCCCAGTCGGCTGAGGTGCATGAGCACCAGGTCCCTGTGCGCACACAACACATCCCGAAAGTGAGCTAGGATTAGCCAGTCATTGAAATAATTGAGGATGCGGATGCCCACTTCCCTTAGCGGGGCAAGGGCTGCCTCTGCGACCTTCATGAAGATGTGAGGGGACAAGGACAGGCCGAAAGGGAGGACCTTGTACTGGTACGCCCGGCCTTCAAAAGCAAACCGCAGGAAGGGCCTGTGTCGAGGTAAGACCGAGACGTGGAAGTACGCATTCTTCAGGTCTACTGCCGCGAATCAATCTTGATGCCGGACACTCACTAAAATGCGTTTTTGCGTCAGCATCTTGAATGGGAGTCAGTGCAAGGCCCGGTTCAGTACTCGCAGGTCCAAGATTGGCCGCAACCCACTGCCTTTCTTCAGTACAATGAAGTAGGGGCTGTAAAAACCCTTCTTCATCTCGGCCAGAGGGACAGGCTCTATCTCACCCTTCTGTAGAAGGGAAGCGATCTCCGCACGCAAGGTAGCGATGTTCTCACCCTTCACCGAGGTGAAGTGGATGCCGCTGAACCTGGGCGGGCGCCTGGCGAACTGAATTGCGTAGCCGAGTCGGATGGTCCGGGTCAGCCATCGCGACGGGTTGGAAAGCGCGAGACAAGCATCCAAACTCCAGGCGAGGGGGACCAAGGGGACAATCATGTTGGATGTACCGGCGGGTGGGGCCTCGCGGCGGGGCAGAGCCTCAGGCGCCATGTCGAGGGGGCTCGAACCCCATGGCCATGCTGAGTCCAGAGACATCAAAGCACTTACCTGGCTCCTGACGCCCACCATAACATTGGTCGAGGAGGGGGGAGGAGGAATATCGTCCCTGCAGTCCGTCGGAACCAACCCGGTGTGGGCATGTTTGTTCCACAGCTGGGCGCACAGGGGCGGGGGGTCCACCGCTGGAGCGCCAAACCTGCCAAAATGGGACGGTGGATGGTGGTCGTGACGACGGACGTGTGCACCTGACATGTGACCCAGGGAACATGAAAACCTCTCTTTTTTGAAGTCCTGGACCACCAGGGTGGACATCGCCTGCCCGAGAAACCACGCCGTGACCTTCGTCACCCAGAGAGCGAGGTTCTCTTAGCGCCTTGGCTTGGTGCACTTGCAGGAGAGCCATGGCATGCAGGGCGGAGGCGGCCTGTCCAGCGGCACCGCAGGTCTCAGTCATTAAAGACGACATAATCCTACAGGCGCTGGACAGGGGTCTCAGGCAGCCCCGCCAGGTGGCGGCGCTTTGCAGGCACAGGTGGACCGCAATCACCTTATCCACCTGGGGAATCGCTGAGTACCTCCTGGCAGCCCCACCATCGAGGGTAGTGAGAGCGGAGGAGCTCAGAGACTGGGTCCAGGTAGTGAAAGGTGACCGCCATGACCTCGTGAGCTCCTCATGCACCTCCGGGAAGAAAGGGACCGGGGCGGGGCGCGGCCGTGAGCGGCACTCTGGGCCCAGGAATCAATCATCAGGTTGCGAGGGTTCAGGGGAGGTGGAGGGTTCCACTCCACCCTTTTCCACTCTTTTAAGAAGGGAAAATATTCTCTTTTAGTAGGAAGAATATACTCTTTTAGCTGCTGAAGCACCCAGGGGCATTCTCTGCACTTCACAAATGCACAAGGCCAATTGCATTTAGTGTATTTCACCCATGTTGGGGGGTTGCTCGCCAATTAAATCTCTAATGTGGCTCTAGGTTGCACATTTAGCCCCAAGCAGAGTGATTGAAGAACTACTGGAAATCACAGTTCAGTGGCAACTGTGATCACAGTTCTAAACTATTACCAGGGTGCTGCCATATGTGCACCAAATACTTTTTTAGGAGCCTGCCATGTTTGATATTTTATAATGGTATATTTAGTCTGAAAATATGGTTAAAAAACAATGAAGAACAGTGGGTCTCATTCACTAATCATGCATATACACATATTTGTGTATAAAAGTGCAAACATATTCAAGCAGAAATCATGATTCCAGTGACCCGTACAATAAGTATTGTAAGAGTAGCAAAAATGAAGTGTGCAATAGCTTGATCTGGGATAGGTCTTGCAAAAAATATGCCAGAAATCTGTAGTATAACAGTATGTAGGCTTATAGTATATAAAAGGTGTTTATTGTGTGATGGCACAGTTGGCTTTACTCGAAGATCTTGCTGCATATAAGTCTTATATCCAGTTGGCTCAACCATCTACCAGACTGTTAAGCCAAATTGTTTCATTTCATATAAACCACCCTTTGAGATTCATGCATATTTTGTTTTGGTCTATAACTGCTGTTTTGGCATTACTCTCTGTCAGCAAGTATCTTTGTGGTACAATAGCAATATCAATAGTGACAATAGCAGCGGGACAGAAGTAGCAGTTGTAAATTCTCACCTTTAAATGTTAAAATGAAAAGTTTCTTGTTTCACTGGCTCTCTTTCACTGTCATCTACTGTGCCCAGACAGACATTAATTAGCCTGAAGAAGATTAGTTCAGACTAATGGGTCATATCTGGGCCAAACTGAAACTGTGGACCAAAAGAAAGTGAAAGAATGTGATGCTTTCGGTAATTATCGAAGCAATTTTCCTCAAATTTCATGTGTTTAATTTAAAGTAACCTGCATTTAGTACAGCATTTATGTCTAAACAAAGATTTTTGATCATAATCTTAAAAAAGTATTTCAAAAGCAGAAATAAACCAGTGAATGAAATGGCAGCACAAAGATAAGTGCAGATGTCCTCAATAAAAATTCACAAGCACTCAAGTTATTGCTGTGCACTGAACTTTCAATTTGAAAATGTGCCAAACATTTAGCTTTAAACAGTTGAGTATAAACCGAAAGGTAAATATGAAGTAAATTATTTTTACGCTCTGCAGCAAAATAATAATGAATACAAATAAGAAGTTTTTTTTGAGAACAACAGCAAATTAAATAGATAAGTGATTAAAAGCCTTTCCTAAAAAGAAACCTCTATGTCTCATCACCATAATCTTCAGAGCCACTCAACTCAACAGCAAACATACATTCATCCTGTGTTTTAATAAATGATGAAGCAAACAATTTCTGGAGTATGTCAACTCAGCTTGAACCATCAGCTAAGATAGTATGAATCTAGTATGGATGTGCATGAACAGTAATATTAGTACAATAAAAGTACAATCCATGTCTTTATTAGTTACATAGGTGGCATATACCTCACATTCCACCAAAATGAAAATATAATGAACGAAATCATGATGGATATTCTTGACATTTTTGGAACAGGTTTTTCACGAGTACGCGTGTTCATATAATCTTGAGATAGAGGTAAATGGTTCAACTGTTTTGGCTTGCTGTCCGCAATGTAGGGTCTTGAGCGTGAGACTTGACTTGCACTCCAATTCTTGCCCCCGGACTACGTAAGGATATGTAATAAACGTTAATGGAGGAGATGGGGTGAAGGAGGGATACCTGAAGGACTGTCACCTAGAGAGAGGCAAGTGAGCCTTTATATACTCTAGCGGTGATTGCGAGATTAGGTGAGCGTATTCCTCCCTGAAAATTCCTTTGGAACTCCATAAACATATCCAAGGAAAAAACAACAAAATATTTCTGTTGTCATAAGGACATTCCCATTACTCTCTTTAACCCTTCTGCACATATTTACAACTGATATGAACTCACCTGATGGAGAGATGTGTTTCCAAGAGATTTTTGGCTCTGGTTTTCCGCTGGCTGTGCAGATGAGTGAAACATTGCTGCCTTCGTTTACCGTAATGTCAGATGAAATGTCATAGATTTTGGGAGGAACTGTGAAACAAAACAAAGAGTCAGATACAAAAAGCAGCAAATCTAATATAATTTTTGTTGCCACATACATGCCAAAAGCTATTTCTGGATCTAGACAGTTTAGTATGTGAACAACAACAAGAGCAAAACATTTAGAAAAAAAAAAATACATGGGCATTAACAAAAAAACGTTAAAATAAAAAAAATTTTGGAGAATATTTTGACACTCACTGAGCACTTCATTAGGAAACTATGGTCCTACTAAAGTGCCCGTTTTGGTCATCTGCTGTTGTAGCCCATCCGCCTCAAGGTTCGATGTGTTGTGCATTCTGAGATGCTATTCTGTTCACTACAATTGTACAGAGTGGTTATCTGAGTTACCGTAGCCTTTCTGTCAGCTCAAACCAATCTGGCCATTCTCCATTGACCTCTCTCATCAACAAGGTGTTTCCGTCGCAGAACTGCTGCTCACTGGATGTTTTTATTAATTTTTTTTTGGCACCATTCTGAGTAAACTCTAGAGACTGTTATGCTTGAAAATCTCAGGAGATCAGCAGTTACAGAAATACTCAAACCTGGCACCAACAATCATGCCACAGTCGAAATCACATATTTTCCCCATTTTGATGGTTGATGTGAAAATTAATTGAAGCTCCTGACTCATAAATTATTTCCCTGATTAAAAAAAAAAAAAATCACACTTTAAAGCCATTTAAAAGCAGATACATACAGTATACAGGTATATCGAAATGTATTGAATATTGGAAAAAGAAATATTGTGATTTTTTTCTTTTCTTTTTTTTTCTTTTGCCATATCACACAGCCTAAGTGCTAAAATTGCCCAAACTATGGTGATGCTTCTCTGGCAGACCGTATAGTGGGTAAGCAGCCACAGTTGCATGACATTATGTGTCATGATGCAATTTACCCTCTCTGTCACTACAAACTATAAAAATCTAGCGGCAAATCTGTCTTTACTCCACCTTATACAACACAGGGCCTCCGCTCTCTTAAAACCTCAATGTCAGTTAAATAGAGGTTTAATAATTGAAAGTCTCACCTCCTAAAAATTGTAAGAAGAATGCAAAATCAGCCATTCCCTTTTTTCATTTTTTAGGGTCCAGCTCTGATTCTATGCCAAGTTCTTTGAAGTACATTTCCTTTCTCTAAACAAGCTCTGATTTTTTAACTACCTTTTCCCAATACAATATTCTAAACACCATGCATTTGTTGTTTGAATGCATGTGTAATGACCAAACTTTCTTAAAAACAGTTTGTAATTATATTTTCTTTTGTTGTAAATTCCAATTAATAGTTATCCTGAAATGCAGACTCCCTGCTGCACACATGCATAACCAGCCGGAATATGTAATCATAAATGACGGTTCTTATAGAATAAGCAACACTCCTCTGGGAAAAGAAGTCAATTAGAGAAAAAAGACACTGACAAAACTATAAAATCTTATTAAAGTATTATATGTAAGTTACTAAAATAACCCTTAGGTGGAGAGGACATTCAAGTTTTTTAAGAGCCAGAGCTATAGTTTATTATAGTATATAACATTATTCTTTTCACATTCAAGCATTTGGCACCTTGCAGGGAAACATCAATATCATACTCTCCTACTCAGTTTGATATCAAGTTCAGGCCTTGCTTATCATGGTTTTGGAAATCTGCTGGTACTAAACGTTTCATTTGAAATTAAAATGAACCCTTTCTGTTCAGCCGTGGACCTTGTTTGAAAGTACTGCTCTGCTCTGTCTCCACAGCAGGTTTACTTGAACTTGCTCCCACTGTTGACAAATCTCCACAATCAGGTACTGGTTTCTAAAAACGTGAGGTGGGGCCTCTGAATATGTTCTAAAAAGACAGATGTCTTGGAAACATATTATCATTTTGGTTTATACTGTATTCTACAGAGGTGGGGGAGGGATCAATATTTCAAAGTATTACATTACTATGTTATACTGTATTGGTATTATAATGCAGTGATTTTTATTGTTGTTGTTACACTTTTCACATCAATATTTTTGGTAAAAAAAAAAAAAGAGAGAGATTGAGCACCACTCAGAGCAAGTGTGTGAAAAGATAAAACGTACTGTGGCATTGAGTCAACCAGGGGCATAGATTCTGGGGGGTATGGGGGGGAGGTAACCCACCTCCCCAATAATCAAAACAAGCAAGTACATATGGTTAAATGCTTCACACTGCAACCCCCCCCCCCCAAATCTATGCCCTTCATGTCAACAAATATTATTTGTTCTATTCAAACAAAATGTAAACTCAGAAAGAGCTAAGAATACACCTGTTTCATTGGTAAGGATGTTTGTATGGATCCTTCATACAGCTAGAGTGCAAGAGTTTTCATGTAATGATGTTCTATGCTACTTCTATGGTTCTACTATGAAGTAAAGCAGGAAGTTCAATACTCAATGTGCAAAGCACCAAAGTACAATGACAACCCCATTCTTACTCATAAAGCTTCAAATACTGACACTTGTGCAAGAGCCCTGCATGTCAATATGTAGGTGTATGTATATGTATCTTCCGACGTGGCCAGCAAGTGCATTGCTATCAATGAGAAACCTTTTACCTAGTCTCATCGAATGAATGTTACAAAAATGACATTTTTGCAAATTGACTTTTAAGTGCCACGTTCTATGTTTTGCCACAGTTTCCTGGTGAATTTAACACTACAGGAGCTACAACAACTGTATGTTTTGCTCACTTTCACACAAATCACGACAACAAGGGCCAATTATGACTTTATAAACACACTTTTTTCACACTATTACTCACACACTGCTATGTTATGATAACGAAACACTTTTACTATAACGGATCATTTGAAAAACAATACATTTTAACGCTGGTCTTACAGACCTACCTACATTTTGTTGTGGTTTCTGCCACCTCTGTGAAACATCACTCTTGAAGTCTTGGGGTTTTGATGCCAGAAGATAGACTTTATTATCAGAGATAAAAAAGCAGAGTTGCTCTGCAGTTGCAACAACTACAGCAAAATGGTTTCACCCGCTTAAATACATATCATCTACCAAGGAGTGGCCAATACCTTCCATACATGACATGTCACCATCATCCATCACCCTATACTTTGACTCCAGTCTGTTTATTTTACGAAGTGGACAGGAGACACCTGTGGAGGAAACTCAACATATATTGTCTCAGCAGTCATGAGAACAGTTTACTATATGTGAGCACATTCCTTTCCTACACAGGCTTCTCCACACACACACTAAGATTCATCAGAAATAATTGTATAATAAAATGGCTATATTAACATTGATTATACTTGATTAATTTATACTCAACTTGATAAAAATATTCTACAATTTACACACATATTACAATGTAATTAGCTTTAGCGGTAGCTCACCTGATAGAGTGTTGGACTTTGGACTTGGAGGACTGAGGCTCGAGCCCAGCCAGGCACGCAAGCTGACACGTGAGCTAAAAGTGTCACTGAAGCGACAAAAAATGATGTGGTTGCTTCAGAAAATGTGCTTTTCATGTTGCATTTGCTTTTTCCACACTATCGGTTAGGTTTAGGTATTGGTTTAGGATAAGGATGTCTGTTTTGTTCACCTCTTATTTGCATTTACAACACTATTGATTAGATAGGTTAGAAAGGTACGTTTTACTCATTAAAACTTCCATCTAATATTCACCTTAAAAACCTCATCTGATTACGACAAAATTTCACTTTCTTTTAGTGGACATTTCTCTAGCAAACTGCAGCAAAATGTGTACTGAAGCATGTAATTTCATTTTGCATAAATGCTGCCATGGTCATGTAATGTTCATGAGATCAGGCTGGAAACATTTGCAGCCTATAGACCGACTCTGCATCTGAATTTTATCAATGTAAAATTATATGTTGGGGTACAATTTTGTCATTATGACATGATATTTTGGGGTGATTTTCTTTCATTTGAACATTCTGTCTGAAGTGACCTGTTTTGTTCAGGGTGCATTGCAAGTCTTCCAATTGCTTTGTATGAAGCACAGACCCAAATTTAAGTCTTTATTCAACGCTCATGGTCACTCGGCATATCACATAACAAATTACACACTTCTTAAAAAATTGCCGCCTTTTGAAGCATCACGACACAGGTTTGACATCAACAATGTCAAATGCTACTGGCTCTTGTGTGTCTCATGATCGACTGCAACAAGCTCAAGCCTTCACCTTCAGTTTCACTCTGTTCCTTACACAAAGCTATCGTATAGTATGGAATACTTTTATAGTGTTTTTTTGTTTTGTTTTTTGTCATTTTTTGGAAAAAGCATTGTGAATGTACATTTATAAGCTTGTTAGATCTTTTATATTGTTGAAAATTGCACAATTATTGGCACCCTTTTATTCAATACTTTGTGCAACCTCCCTTTGCCAAGGAACTGGGCTCTGAGTCTTCTCCTATAATGCCTAATGAGGTTGGAGAACACCTGGCAAGGGATCTGAGACCATTCCTCCATATAGAATCTCTCCAGATCCTTCAAATTCCGAGGTAGACACTGGTGGACCCTGCTCTTCAGTTCACCCCACGGGTTTTCTATGTGGTTCAGGTCAGGGGATTTTCATGTGTGTTTTGGATCATTGTCCTGCTGGAAGATCCAACCATGGCCAATTTAAGCTTTCTGGCAGAGGCAGTCAGGTTTTGATTTTTTTATCTGTTGGTATTTGATAGAGTCCATGATTACATGTATCCGAACAAGATGTCCAGGACCTCTGGCATAAAAACAGCCCCACAACATTAAAGATCCGCCACCATATTTAACCGTGGGCATGAGGAACTTTTCCATATGGCTAACCAAACCCAAACCCTCTGGCGTTTGCTGCCAAAAAGCTCTATTTTGTTTCACCTGACCAAAGAAACCGGTCCCATTTAAAGTTACAGTAGTGTCTGGCAAACTGAAGACACTGGAGTTTGTTGTTGGATAAGAGCAGAGGCTTTTTTCTTGAAACCCTCCCAAACAACTTGTTGTAATGTTGGTGGCGTCTGATTGCAGTTTTTGGGACTTTCTGACCCCAATACCCAACTAATTTCTGCAATTTTCCAGCTGTGATCCTTGGAGAATTTTTGGCCACTCGAACCATCTTCATTACCATGTGTGGAGACAATATAGACACACGTCCTGTTCCAGGCCGATTCTTAACATCTCCAATTGATTAGAATTTCTTAATTATTGCCCTGATGGTGGAAAGGGTATTTTCAATGCTATAGCTATTTTCTTATAGCCACTTCATTTTGTAATAACTCAATAACCTTTTGCCACACATCATAACTTTATTCTTTGGCCTTACCCATTGTGATGGATGACTAAGGGAATTTGGCTTGTGTGTTACCTCATATTTATACCCCTGTAAAACAGGAAGTCATGACTGAACAATTTCATGTTCCTAGTCACCCAGGTATACTAAAAAATGTAAAATATGAATGGGAATATACTTCAGATATATTTTACTCATAAGAATTTCTAAGGGTGCCAATAATTGTGGCAACTGTGTTTTGGAGAAAAACATTTAATTATGATATTTTTCCCCTTTTTCAATTAGTTTACTGCCACAGATCCATCAGGCTCTTGCTCTCTCTCTCCCTCACTGCCGACACACTCTGCTCACTCTCCCCTGAGTGTTGATTACATGCACATGCACATCATTTGTGGCTAATCAAGGACTGCATATATACCTTGCTTTCACTCAGAGACTCCAGACCTCTCATCAATGTTCTCCCTGTGTCTACAGACTCCCTAGTTGCTTATACTTACCTGGTTATACATACTGTGTTCATGTTCTCCTCATCTGATGTTGGTGTCGTTTATCCCCACGCTCATTCCCCAGCGTTTGGACTCTCCTGTATTGTTTACATTCCCGGCTAAGATCAAAGGACTGTTGTGAGGTCTCCTTTCATCTGTACATCGATAATATACCCCGCCTGGATAATACTCACCTTCTGTTTACATCTCAGTTTGTTTCTGGATTGTCTCACCTGTTGTTTACATCGCTGCTTCATATCATCTGTTCAATAAAACCCTGCAACTGAGTTCATATCTCTGCCTCCGTGAGTCTCTCCGTGACAGAAGAATAGACCGTAACTTTGAACTCAACGGGTTTACCTATTAGGAGCATGGAGCGGACGGAAGAGACGGCAGAGATGATCTTCCACTTCCAGAATATTCTATAAAGTTCTGTCAACTCACTGCTACAGTCACAATATCGCACTCCTCCCTCAAATCCATCTATAGCATGGGTTTGAACCGATGTACAGCCCTTCTGGAGGTGGAGAAACGTTCTTTTCCATTACCCCTCACCAGTTTCATCACGCTGGACAGAGGAGGTCACTCCCATCACCACGAACCCCAAGGTACCTCCTCTCCCAAAATTCCCCCTAAATACATATGGGGGGGGGGGGGGGGGGGCTAACACTCTCCAAGCTCCGGTGGTCAATTCCCCGCCGCAGTCAGCGGTAACGACCATGGAAGTAACATTCTCCCCTTACACTGTGGGTTATGGCGGGAACCCCGTTCCGCCACCGCTGCCTGCTCTGATGGCCACGGAGCTTACCTTATTGTTTTCAGCACTTCCAAAAGTGGATGATCCCCCACTGATGTTGGTGCATTTGGCCATGAAGGCCATTCCTCATGGGTTATTAATGCCCATGCCTGCCATAGGAAACGATCCTTCGCCCATGCCTGCCACGGTAAATGAGCCAGCGCCCATGCCTACCATGGTTAACGAGCCAGCATCCATGCCTGCCACGGTTAACGAGCCAGAGCCAACACCTCTAGCCTCGACCGTCCCAGAGCCAATGCCTGTAGCCTCGACCGTCCCAGAGCCAACACCTATAGCCTCGACCATCCCAGAGCCAATGCCTGTAGCCTCGACTGTTCCCACAACAGTGCTCCCAGCTGTCCGGAAGAGGAGGAGAAGGAAAAGGACTCTGACTCCCAAGTTGATGCTAGCACTTACATCCATGGAGGTCAGTTCCCAGTCACTACCAGCTCTCTCCAAGCCTTCCATGGCTCCTTGCTCCAAGCCTTCCACGACCAATGAGTCAACGCCTGCTACGGCCAATGAGCCAACGCCTGCCACAGCCAACAAGCCAACGCCTGCCACGGCCAACGAGCCAATGCCTGCCATGACCACAGAGGTTGTTCCCCAGTCACTGCCAGTGCTCACGACCACAGAGGTCATTTCCTTCCTCCCCCCTCATGGCTCCACCTTCCCTGGCTCTACCTGCCTTCGTCGAGCCTTCCACGGCTCCACCCTCAACCCCAGAAACTCCACCTCCTACGGTTCAGTCTGCTCCACCACGATCTCCAGCTACTAAACCTCCAACCTCTACTCCTGTTGCTCCACTTCCAGATCCGCCTATGGATTCACCCCCTAAGTCTCCACCTCCTATGACCAAATCACCTCCCAAGCCTCCTGACCCTGTCCCTGCTCCATGGCCACCTCCTAGCCCTCCTGGCCCAGTCCCTGCCCTGTGGTCAACTCCCAGGCCTCCTGGCCCAATCCTGGCACTGCGGCCATCTCCCTGGCCTCCTGATAAGCCACAGACTTCTCCCTGGCCACCGGATTGTCCGCCTTGGCCTCATAATCACCTCCTGGACTCTTTCCTGTCATCTGTTTCTTCCTGCCCTCCTCTACCATCTTTGGGCACCAGGAGTCGCCCTTTGGGTGGGGGGGGGGGGTCTGTCACGGATCCACCAGCCTCTTGCCGTCTCTCTCCCTCACTGCCGACACACTCTGCTCACTCTCCCCTGAGTGTTGACTACACGCACCTGCACATCATTAGTGGCTAATCAAGGACTGCATATATACCTTGCTTTTGAGTTCATATCTCCGTGAGTCTCTCCGTGACATTTACTTCAATTCAAGGTTAGATTTTTGTGAATATTTTGAATGAAAGATCAAAAGGAAAAACAAAAGATATATTTTTCACAGCCTTCTTTGCTCATATTTACCAAAGGTGCCAATATTTTTGGCCACAACTGTAAATATATTTGTAAGTATAATAAAACATATTGTGGCTAAACGTGATAATATCCAAAGATTGACCTTGACGCCTCCCTTTGACACTGCCTGGGCTTACCTGCCACATCAGGAAACAGACACCAAAGGCTGCTTTTTTTGTCTATATATTGACGCACTTGGCTCTTGCACAATTTACAGTATTTGACAGCTTGAGATGAGAATGGATTGTTAATAAAGATGAATAACAAACAAATGAGTAAAAGATTGCAATTTATCACAATTTTGAATCACAATACACTAAACAACACAATATTATTGCATCAAGACCCAGATATCAATATAATATCAAAACGCCAAGTTCCTGCAGATTTCCTTTCTCAGTGAATATGCACCTTTTTTTAAGCATGTGATTGGATGTCTTTTATTATTATTTTTTCAGACACACATTTAGTTTTACAATGCAACAATGACAAATTGAGTTTTTTGAGCTTAAAAGTTGGTAGAAAAAGGACAGAGGATTTAGTGCATTGAAGAAATAATTTTCATTAAACTCTGAGAGTGAGTTAACATTCATTACTGATCTTCTGTGTGCCACCTGCGAATACTGATAATATTATCAGCTGGATTGATATGCACTATTTTCAAGTAGTTAGATGAAAAACTGGTATGCTTCAGCACTCAACTGAACACGCCACCATAAACAGACACAAAGGTCAGCAATGTAGCCTGGCATACTCTAACTATCACTGAGCACATAACGAAAAAATATATATTTAAACCGCAAACTCAAGACCTAACCATGATTTGACTTCTATGAATTCCCGCCGAGCATAAACTTCAGAGCTTTTGGCCATAGATATTTTTAACCTGTTTATTTCCACTCAGACCATTCAATTGGTAAGGTAATGACAACAGCCGAAATACAAGATAACACTAAAGCCTTAACCTAAGGCCCTATTGAAGACAACTTGATGCTTTGTTTTCCCTTTAATTCATTAACAGCTGCAGGATTGTCATGTTTGCCCATTCTACTCTAATTTCCCATCCTCTGCTCGGCAGGAGACACTGAAATGGAGCTGCCATGGCTGATAGGGGAGGCATTATCTGTCTCTCAGCCCCAGAGTGAATAAATAAGCCTCTAATAACGCCACCTTGAATTACTGAAACGCTTACAGCTATTTAAATGCAGAGTTTCCACTGAATAAAGTACAGTACATGGCTCGCCTTTCTATAAATTTTGACAGGTTCTCCAGGGCTGACTGCTGCCACTCAATTGCAAGACCCCATTGCTTTACACCCACTGCCAACCCACATTCCAATTACGAGCAGAAAGAAAAGTGGGCTCCTGTCATAATGCAGACTAGCATAGGGAAAGAGCTGGGGAGAGACAGGCAAAGAAATCTGATACAGTCTTATCTATTTGTATCAAATTATAGTTGTCTTCCTTATATTTGTGGCACTGAATGAAAGGATGAAAAAATAAGGCTGATGTACAATTAATGATCTTGTTTGTTACAGTATTGTGGATATTAACAACATAAATGAAGCGAATTTGTAAATGGTGATTATATCTATGGCGTGTGCTTGGTAGGTTACCAGTGGAAAAGGCAGCAATATAAAAGAATCACTCTATTGCACAGCTGAACCCTTCATTAACCTTTAATATCTATTCCACACACCATGCCAAAAATACAGACCATCGTAAAGGAATTTTTCACCCTTGGACAAAACACTGGTTATCATCCATTTTACAAGCACTGCTAACTTACATTCAAACATGACATAACAGTCGATATTACTGAAATGAACAGTTATGGGTTTTCACCAACCTGGTCTCATAGGTTACTATTTTGACGTAGCTCATTATACGTATCACAGCAGTTTCCCCTAGAGGTGCTAACAACAATTGTTTCACTTTAATTTAACTTTTATTTACTTTTACACAAATCATGAATAAAACCACTGATTATCCATTCATAAACACTTTTTGCTCTGTTCCTCACACAATGCTATATTATGTCATTAAAACATTTTTACTATAGCACATGGCTTGTAAGGTAATACATGCCGGTGACAAGCCATTTGCACTACATAACCAACATTTACAAGCTTAATCATGTGCAATCAAGTTGCACGGTAGCTCAACTGGTAGAGCATTGTATTTGCAACGCAAAGGACTAGAGTGCGAGTCCAGAAGAGTTCACATTATTTATATTATTCACATTATTTACATTGATGTGAGCCGAAAGAGTCATAGAAGCACCACAATATGATGTGGTTGCTTCAGCAATTGTGTTTTTCATCTACATTTTTTTATGACACTATTGGTTAGCTTTAGACAGCAACTCAACACAGCATTATCCTTAAAAACGTCATTTGTTTGGGAGAACATTTAGCTTGCTTTTAGCATCACACAGTGGACATTTCATTTCTGAACTGCAGATATACTAGCAATGAACTACGTAATGTCATTTTTCAAAAATATCACCACAGTCACATACTTTTCAAGAGATCAGGCTGGTTCCACAGAGCTTTTGGTGCAGAACAGAGTGGGTTTGGCTTCAGAGTTCCGTTTGTTTGCATTTAACATTTATGCATTTTGCAGACTATTTTATCCAAAACAACTTAAAGTGCTTTTAAGCTATGCATTAGAGCTGGAACTAATGATTATTTAGCAATTTATATTGATAATCAATTAATCTAACGATTATTAGAAATATTTATTCGACTATTCGGCAATTATTGCAACGATTAATCATTCGCTCTTAACCGATTATTAAGCTTGTGCCCAACTTAAAAGGTTGTATTAAACATGCTTACTAACAATAAAGAGGACAAATCATCTTTTAAAAATACCTCTAAATGACATTCACTGAATTATAGTGAAAATACTTTTTATTAAATTTAATCCTATTGTTATCAAGTGTTTTTGTCTTGTTTTCCATTAAAATTGTCTAAAAATGCTTAAAAAAAAGATACATTTACTTGAAAAGCAACACATAAGAAATTTAGACTTGCTTTAAGAGAATTTATCTTAAATATAAGTGTATTTTGTATATAAGTGTAGTTTTTCACTTGGTTATATTTCTGCGAGTGCAGTAAAGACAAAATATACTTATATTCAAGATCTATTTTCTAAAAGCAAGTCTAAATATCTTATATGCTGCTTCTCAGGTGAATGCATCTTTTTTTTTTTTAAAGGATTTTTGGATATTGTAAAATATTTGTATTTTTACAATGTACGTTGTTTTGAAGGAGTTTTAGATATTTATATTGGAAAACAAGCTTTGGCTGACAAGCCTCTTTTTCATTGGGAAGCAGGAAATGGATTAACACTTAACAAGACTTTAATAATAAATTAAAACTCTGAACTACAACATAATAACAGGACAACACACACACACACACACACACACACACACACACACACACACACAGCTTCGTGTGTGTCTCTCTCTCCCTCCAGCACTCCAAACTCCTCCTCTTATCTCTCTCCTGCCGATTGGGCCACTCAGCAACAGGCGCGCACACTCACAGCCTGGCCATGCCCTCCTCCTCATCACATACCCCCACCACCCGATTCAGGCCGGGGAAAGCTCCGGACTGACTTAATCCAACCCCCCCTCCTTCCTTCCTGGAGGGGAGGAGTTGCCCCTTTGGCCATGTCACCGGCTGGTTTTCCCCGCCTCCTGGGTACCTGGGTAGTACGAGTGGAGGGGAGGGGAGAGGAAAAGGGGGCGGGAGAGACAGAGAAAGAGAGGGAGAGAGAGAAAACAAACTCTGGTTCCTGATCACACCGCCATTTGGTCTTCGGCCAGCTGGGTAGCGGTCCTCCACGACGCCGGGTGATGGCACTCGACCTCGCCTCCTGGCAGACGGCAGCTAGCTCCTCTGCCTCCCGGCAGACATCAGAGGCTGCTCCACCTCCCGGCAGATGGCGGCGAGCTCCCCTGCCCCCTGGTGGACGGTAGAGGCTCCTCCGCCCTCTAGCGACTGGCAGCAGCTCCTCCACTTCCTGGCGAATGGCAACTGCTCCAGTACCACCACATCAAACATCCTCGGCGTCGCAAACCTCTGTCAGCGGCGAGGGCTTCCTCCAGTCCCAGGTCTCAGCACCAGTGTGGCAGACAAGCCTCTTGTTCATTGGGAAAGGAGGAAGCAGGAACCGGATTAACACTAAACAAGACTTTAATAATAACTTGAAACACTGAACTGCAACATAATAACAGGATGACACACACACACACACACACACACACACACACACACACACACACACACACACACACACAGCTCCGTGTGTGTCTCTCTCTCCTTCCAGCACTCCCGACTCCTCTTATCTCTCTCCCGCTGATTGGGCCACTCAGCACCAGGTGTGCACACTCACAGCCCGGCCTCCTCCTCATCACACAAGCCAAAATAAAAACAAATCAAAAATGTATTTTGTTGCAGTATATAATGGGGTGAAGACTACCCTCTCTCACCTTTTAGTTCACTTCAATCCATCTTTAACTCTCAAAAAACAAACACTCTCTTATTAATAAAGCTAAATATAACCGCATTTAAGATGTAATGCCGGGGCTCCACTTATTCCACAACAAGAGTGCTTCTGTATTTACTTATTTTGTATTTTTGCATACTTTGCGATCTACATCACCTGAAGCATTGAAAGTTTAGAGTGCATCTGGACTGTGAGCTGTGTAATTCTTCCTCTCCTCAGTCAGGCTCGAGCTGCAGCGCTGCTCTCGCGTGCCATCATTTAGAGTTTAATGTGATCTCATGTTACGTTAAATGAGATCAAATGACTATGCGACAACAGGAATTTTTGTTTAAAAAAAAACTGTCGACATTTTTGATAACATCGATTAATCATTTCAGCCCTACAATACATTTCATCAGTTTGTGTGTTTCTTGGGTATCAAACCCTTTGCATCACTCTACCAGTTGAACTACTGGAACGTTTGGCTGGTGTGAAAACTGTTTTGTGAACTCAGGTGCACAGCAACAAAGAACACCCAAGTCTACTTAAAAACAAGCTCTAGGGTACAGTCTACATGTGGACTCACGTTGGTCTAATTTTTGAAAGTGAACCACTGTGGATGACGTATAATTGCCAATTCTAGTATAATATCTTTCTCATTGTTGCCATTCCCCACAGAAATTGCCTTAGGTGAACAGCTCGCATTCTTTGCATCACTTGAAAATCAGACACACGAGTGCCATTCTGTGCATGTTATGCTATGACAGAAAAACAAAACAGATGAGTAGAAAAAGTGCATAGAACAACGTTTCCATTTTTGTTGTCTTCTCT
The DNA here is from genome assembly GCF_019703515.2 of Myxocyprinus asiaticus. NCBI lineage: Eukaryota > Metazoa > Chordata > Actinopteri > Cypriniformes > Catostomidae > Myxocyprinus > Myxocyprinus asiaticus. The sequence goes on from NC_059352.1 coordinate 19,217,842, forward strand.
ATCTAGAATTGTTTCCTAGCTAGATTGGCAAACAGTTGCCACTATTACTCAAGCAAGTGTCTACGTTGATGACGCAAATGTATTGTCCCATTGTTTAGAGCTAATTAAAACAAGATGAAAACATATTAGCGGGGGCAGGGGGAGGGGCTGAAATCGATGTTGGGTGAGGATCAAATAATTGACCCAAGTGTTAATACAACCTTCTGTCTTCTCCTGAACTGCCCTGTCTGATAATCCACCTAGTTAAGCAGAAAAAATATATGCCACTATTTCATTTTTTCTCACAATCAGTTAGGAAGCACTAAATATATGTAGCAATATCAACAATCATTTTATCAAGCTCACACTGGCTTCTCAAGAAAGAGATTTTGTGAAAGCAAAGGGATTGTGACCACGTTTACATGCACTAAAGAAAGCGGCAGAAAGCAGCATTCTGAAACGTCATGTAAAAGAGAACGCTGTTCCCTGTCTGTCACTCACTCGAAGTTGTGTCGATGTTGTGACACTAGGGTTCGATCTTGAGAGCCCCAATCACCTTTGCTTAAAATAGAAAAGGCAAATGAGAATTGGCAAGTGGAATTTGCATGCCACTCTCCGCCCCGGACATACGGGTATAAAAGGAGATGGCATGGACCACTCATTCAGATTTGTTCTTCGGAGCCGAATGCATGCTTGTGTTCGTCCTCTCACCTTTTGCTTATGCTGCTGGACTTTACCGCACATATCAACGGACACGCTCGCACAGTCGAGTATTGTGTTTCCCCTGGGTGCTTCGGCGGCTGAGTCCGCGGGTGCTAAAAGAGTATATTCAAAAGAGTATATTTCCTTCTTAAAGAGCTCGTGCAAACGCTTGGCGTCTTTTTAAATATGTCCTTCCACGTTTGCGCTACTGGATGTGGCCGTTATCTCTCCCCTCTGACAGCCATGAGATCTGCCTCGAGTGCTTGGGGCCCCAACACGCCGAGGCAGCTTTCGTGGAAGGGACATGTTCTCATTGCAAGAACATGCCCATCAGAACATTGCGGTCATGGATCACTTCCTTCTTTATGAAGCAAGGAGCCACTGCGGCTGCTCCCTGACCTGGTCTGCCCTGGGCTGATGCTCAGCCGGCCGGGTCGGCAAGCACCGCGGGCGATCTGGATGTGGACATGGGAGTGTTTCCGGTGGCTCAGCCCCGCAGACCTCCCATCCCCCAGCACGCTCGTTCTATCTGGAAGAGCTCTCGAGCGATACAGGCGGTCCGCTTCTGGGCGGATTTAATGTGTCATTCGTGGCTCATGATGAGGATGAGCTTTCAGAGTAGAGTAGAGTACAGGATGAGGCGGACGCTGAGATGGCAGCCGTGCTTGCCCGGGTGGCTGCGAACATCAGGCTAAGTGGAACCCTCCACCCTGCCCTGAGCATTCGCAGCTGCATAATTGTCTTCTGGGCTCGGAGCGCAACTCACGACCGTGCCCCGCCCCAGTGCCTTTCTTCCCGGAAGTGCACGAGGAGCTAACGAAGTCGTGGAAGGCACCATTTTCTGCCTGTACACGCTTCACGGGCTTGTCCACCCTGACTACCCTCAACGGCGGAGTGGCTAAGGGATATGTCGAGCTCCCCCAGGTAGAACGTGCTGTAGCGGTGCACTTATGCCCGCAAGGCGCAGCCACCTGGCGTGACTGACTAAGACCCCCTTCCAAGGCCTGTAAGTTCTCTTCCTCATTAATGACGAAGGCTTACAAGGCAGTCAAGCCGCTTCCACCCTGCATGCCATGGCTGTCCTGCAGGTCCACCAGGCCAAGGTGCTGAAAGATCTGCACGAGGGTATAACCGACCCAGGGCTGATGCAGGAACAGTGTACTCTGACTGACCTCGCCTTACAGGCGACGAAAGTCACAGCGCATGCCCTGGGCCGGACGATGTCCGCTCTTGTGGTCAAAGAGTGGCACCTGTGGCTCAACCTTGCAGAGATGTGTGATGCCAAGGAAGTCCGCTTTCTCAATGCGCCCATCTCCCAAGGGGGGATTTTTGGTGACATCGACGAGGATTTTGCCATTCAATTCTCGATGGTGAGAGAGCAGACTGAGGCGATTAAGTACATCTTGCCGCGGTGCGACTCGGCAGCCTCCAGGCCTCCGAAGTCCTGCACCCTGTATGCTTCTCGGCAGAGCCGTTCCTCTGCGGTGCTGGCCCCGCCTCCAAAACCAGCGGAGTCCGTACGCCAGCCTCAGAGAAAGAGATCCTCCTGTGGTAAGTCGGCTCCACCTGGCCATCAGCCGGCCCACAAGAACCCCAGACGGGCTTCAAGGCGGCCCTGACACGGGCAAACCAGGGACGAGGAGCCTCCTCCGACCATCGCCCCTGGGCCAGCGCATGGTGAGTATTCTATCCCCGAGTGCCCCCTGGGCCTTGGCACCCACATTGTAAGTAAAAGGGCAGTCCCTTCATTTCTCGCGAAGACCAGGCACTGGAAATCTTTCTGGCGAACGCGAGTACCTCCTGTCCCCTCGTTCTCCATCGAGAGACAGCCGGCGAACAGGTAAGTATGCTGGTCTCTGGGGTCACTTGCCCGCCCCAGTCACCAGCCACTGTTGCGGGCTTGCAGAGCAGCACGTCCCCCCTGGGCTGTCTTCCAGGTGGGGCACCTGCTCTGCCTTGCTGCGAACCTCCCTGCCCAGGCACGGTAAGTCCAGTCCTCCCCTTGGTGTCAATGTCATGGGGGCTGGAGTCCTGGTTAGCGCCTGGAGAGGGAAGAGCACTTCCCAGCGTTATTCTAGAAAGTGCTCGGTGGAAAATTTGCTTAACAGCAATCAGTTAAGGCTCTGCCAGTAGCCTCCTTGGGTAAGTGCCTCCTCCCCCCTTAACGGGACTAGAGAGACACCTTACCTAACTCGCTGGAAGGTCACAACGTGGTTGAGCACTCACTGCGAGGCATGCAGCAGCTTGCCTGTATCCACTCTTCCGTACCTCGTGATATGGTTCAGCGCCTGAGGCGTTTCCTGTAGGAACCCCTAGTGTCACTACAGTGACACAACGTCGAGTGAGTGACAGACAGGGAACATCTTGGTTACTGATGTAACCTCTGTTCCCTGATGGAGGGAACGAGACATTGTGTCCCTTCTGCTGTGGCGCTGAACCGGCCGCTGATATGGCCGGGACTCTCTATCAGCTCCTCAGCATAAATCTGAATGAGTGGTGCATTCCATCTCCTTTTATACCCGTATGTCCGGGTCGGAGAGTGGCATGAAAATTCCACTCGCCAATTCTCATTGGCCTTTTCTATTTAAACAAAGGTGATTGGGGCTCTCAAGATCGAACCCCTAGTGTCACTACACAACATCTCGTTCCCTCTATCAGGGAACAGAGGTTACATCAGTAACCAAGACGTTTTCCTTACACCATTAAATGAATTAAGAGAAAGTGGTTTTACACAACCATGTTTCTTCTGGAAAACATGGCTTACGTGACCATGTAAACACATTAGCTGCATTTTTACAGGTTTTTGAAGAGTGTGCAAGTGCGTGTATGTGGAACAGACGGGATAACTAACGTCATACGATCCAGTAATACATCATATCAACAAGTCAACACAGCAGACAGAATTCAGCATTTCTTGGAGTACAGTGGGAAAAGGGTAATGCACGTACACTATAATATATATCCATTTATACACACCAATTTAAACAGAAATCACCCAAATGGCCCTGATCAAAAGTTTACATACCCTTGAATGTTTCGCCTTGTTACAGACACACAAGGTGACACACACAGGTTTAAATGGCAATCAAAGGTTAATTTTCCACACCTGTGGCTTTTTAAATTGCAATTAGTGTCTGTGTATAAATAGTCAATGACTTTGTTAGCTCTCACGTGGATGCACTGAGCAGGCTAGATACTGAGCCATGGGGAGCACAAAAGAACTGTCAAAAGACCTGCGTAACAAGGTAATGGAACTTTATAAAGATGGAAAAGGATATAAAAAGATATCCAAAGCCTTGAAAATGCCAGTCAGTACTGTTCAATCACTTATTAAGAAGTGGAAAATTCGGTGACCTCTTGATACCAAGCCAAGGTCAGGTAGACCAAGAAAGATTTCAGCCACAACTGCCAGAAGAATTGTTCAGGATACAAAGAAAAACCCACAGGTACCCTCAGGAGAAATACAGGCTGCTCTGGAAAAAGACGGCGTGGTTGTTTCAAGGAGCACAATACGACGATACTTGAACAAATATGAGCTGTGTGGTCGAGTTGTGAGAAAGAAGCCTTTACTGTGCCAATGCCACAAAAAAGCCCAGTTACAATATGCCCGACAACACCTTGATACACCTCACAGCTTCTGGCACACTGTAATTTGGAGTGACGAGACAAAAATAGAGCTTTATGGTCACAACCATAAGCGCTATGTTTGGAGAGGGGTCAACAAGGCCTACAGTGAAAAGAATACCATCCCCACTGTGAATCATGGTGGTAGCTCACTGATGTTTTGGGGGTGTGTGAGCTCTAAAGGCATGGGGAATCTTGCGAAAATTGATGGCAAGATGAATGCAGCATGTTATCAGAAAATACTGGCAGACAATTTGCATTCTTCTGCACGAAAGCTGCGCATGGGACGCTCTTGGACTTTCCAGCATGACAATGACCCTAAGCACAAGGCCAAGTTGACCCACCAGTGGTTACAGCAGAAAAAGGTGAAGGTTCTGGAGTGGCCATCACAGTCTCCTGACCTTAATATCATTGAGCCACTCTGGGGAGATCTCAAACATGTGGTTCAAGATGACCAAAGACTTTGCATGATCTGGAGGCATTTTGCCAAGACGAATGTGCAGCTATACCACCTCCATGAATTTGGGGACACTGTCATTGATGCTAAAAGGGGCGATACACAGTATTAAGAACTAAGGGTATGCAGACTTTTGAACAGGGGTCATTTCATTTTTTTTCTTTGTTGCCATGTTTTGTTTTATGATTGTGCCATTCTGTTATAACCTACAGTTGAATATGAATCCCATAAGAAATAAAAGAAATGTGTTTTGCCTGCTCACTCATGTTTTCTTTAAAAATGGTACATATATTACCAATTCTCCAAGGGTATGCAAACTTTTGCGCACAACTGTATATTTCATGTCTCATCTAAATTATATGCTTTCTTCAGTGTCAAGACGAGCACATGAATGGTCAATAAAATATACCTGCAAGAAGTAATGACAGACCCAAGCACAACTGCTCCATTTTCACCCGGTGGCTTTCAGAAAACAATGCAAGGTGGACACATGCATCTGACATTATTCTAAACAATTTTGAAGCAATTTGGGTAAATATAAGAAGACTATTTTAAAGTCTGTTGTAGGAGCCACACTTCCTGCTGCCAGGTGTTAGTGCTAAGACCATGACCCAAAATATTCACATCCATGTAATTAGCCCCCAAGACTAAACATACATCTCAATCTTGATCTAAATCACACATTGCACACAGAAGATATGGGACACTTCCTGTTATTTGTTTAATGCCTCTCCAAGGCAACACCGTTCAGTATGTCAAAAATCACAATTTAGCATCTTCAGCGTCTTGGAATGATATTGCCTAAATGTGGTGACAGTCTCATGAATCCCCTAGTACAGTGTTTCTCAACCAGGGGGTCGGGTCCCACTAGGGGGCCTCAGCACACTTCCAGGGGGGCCTCAAGATCTCTTAAAATTATTTAAAATATGATAGATTATTATAATTTTCATATAATTATTATAATTCAACTTACTGAAAATGCTAAAAATTTATTAACTCAGTTCAGCAGCTTACTTTTTACGAAGAATATACAGTTCTAAACATTCCTGGAGTCACAGGTTTTAAGGAAATATCTTATAATAGATATATCTTACAATATAAATGTCTAATAGCCTACATGGGAGGCCTTTGAATATTTTCTCAGACAATGGGGGGCCTTGGAGTCAGAAAGATTGAGAACCACTGCCCTAGGAGGATTATTCAAAAGTTCAGAGACTGCCATATTCAAACAATCAAAAATGACCGACTTCCTGTTGGGCGGAGCTAATAACTATAATTATGAAAGTTGTCCGGCTTGATGAGAACTATATATGTACCAATTTTGGTGACTGCAGGTGAAAATGGGGGTGCTACAGAGGGGGCTTTACACGCCCATTTTAAAGGGGTCGCTACAGAGCCCATCCCCCCACGTGCCCAAGCGTGAACTTTTGCCCAGCCCTAATGGCCAACGACTTCGATGTGTGTGCAAAATTTTATGACATTTTAAGCATGCCAAGTGCCTCAAAAACACCCAAATATCCACAATATTCCTGAGTCCCATAATGCTTTGCGGGCGAAACTTCCGGATAAGCACAAACAATCGCTATGTTATGTACTAACGTAGCATTAAAAATGACATAAACTTGAGAACAACTGATCACAGAATTATAGCATAGCGATATTTTTCTTCCCCCCCTATCTGTTAATGATTATGGGTTTGGGGATGATGGCCAAATAGAAGCATTTTAGTTATTTTGTTAAGTCTTTATCCATCGATGGAAGAACCTTAGCAGCTAACCTGAAAACCTGTGTAGCCTATTAGCGCCTTCACAGCTGTAAAGATGGACATGTTTTGAGAACTGTAGATAATTATGTTTATTTTAAAGCATATATTGAGTCTAGTCAGAACCTGAAGAGTTTGTTGTACCGAGATTATGTACTTACTGCAGATACAGGGGAGGTCCAGACAGCAGGATGCTCGTGTATTACAGGACTCAGGCGATGAGACTGCCATGCTGCCATTTTTTGGATAAAATACAATTCTTTTGTGGGAGATGACTGTGTAGTAAGCTCAATCTAGGTTTATAATTGTTAGTTTACATACATAATATCCGTATCTAAATGCTATAACCTATATGAAATGTTTTAGTGTTGACTGAACAACTGATCCTGTTGATAGATTGAATTTATTGTTCTTGTGTAGGAAATAACGATGTATTAGCTGCCACACAATAAACTGTACCGTACAAAAACAACTATATGCAATACAAATAAACATATTTATTTGGACATATATTATAAACATTGTACACAAAAGTTCAATGTTCTCTGCAAAGCAACTATAAAACGTATAATACATGCATTATAAAAGCACTAGCTGTACAAATAAATTGAATTGATACTGAATTAATGTCCGCACTGTTTTCCAAATCACCTTTTTCCTTTAAGGGAAGACATGCACATTCTGCAAAGACACTCAAAAGAAAGTGAATTGCAGGCAGGAAAAATGCAGGAAAGAGGAAAATCATAATACAGTTAATTTCAAATATGATAAAAACATCTCACTACTGTACATGTCTCATCTAATAATTATGGTCTTCTACTGTAGAATTTATCCAGTTAGCGTCACAGCATGAAAACAGGTGAAAACAACAGCACTACTCACAGACAGTTCAGGAAAAACACTGTTCCTTTTTATACTCAGTAATAATGGCATTTCAAAACATGTGAATTATTCACAAAAAAAAAAAAAAAAAAAAAAAAGATGCTAAATAGAAATGAACAAACATGTGCACACACATGTTCACTGCATTTAGTTTCTGGATGTCTATTGTACCCGGACCATAACGGTGGATAATACAAGTAATCCCGTCTGTTGACTTCTTGCCAATAAAGTGAAAAGAGCACACAAACAAATTATTCCAAAGCTTTTTCAAACAGATGTTCCTAAGTCAATCCTTCTGTAGGCAGCCAGTGGAAGAAGCAGCATCTGGGACTGGAGCGCTATGTTTAGCGAGTGGTTTCTGATAATAACATTGCTGTTTTAGACAAAACTTTAGTTTCGCATGATTATTAGGATAACCATTAACTGCACACACTGTCCGGGAAATTTTTAAGACATCTTACAACATTTAAAAAGCAAGAATCTAACCACATGACATGCAAGCAAGCAGAAACTGGCAACACACAAAATGCCAACCAAACGCACTTCCGCTAGCCAACCGGAAATTCTGCCCACCTTGTGAAATACAGTGGACTCGCTGAGAATATTGTGGATAGGAAGAAAGGAATAATAACAATTAATGTGTTGCCATGGCAACACTATTTAAGATATCAAATATCCCTTGACGATTCTACATCAGCAGTGTCTTTACATTATTCTAAAGTATTTTGAAGCAATTCATGTAAACATAAGAGTGCTATTTCAAAGTCTGTTTAAAGTGTCATACTTCCCGCTGCCAGTTGGTGGCACTATGACCATGACCCATAATAGCTGCATCAATGTGATCAGCCCCCATTATCAAACATACAGCTGAATTTTCATCAAAATCACACAATGCACACAGAAGATATAAGGCACTTCCTGTTTAACATTTTTCGCCATAAATGTATTGCATCACATGGTGACACCGTTCAAAATATAAAAAATCAGTTCGCAATTTAGCATCTACAATGTCTTGGCATGATGTTGCACATCCAAGTGAGTATTTCTGTTACTGGATTTTAAAGTATCAGTTTCTGTAAAAATTTTCAGCCAACATTTTCAGCATATTTTTCTCTCTCGGATGAAAATTGAAAATGGCATTTTTTTTCCATTTTCGGCTGACGACATTTCAGTACATCCCTAATGGTAACAGACTGATTAGGGTGTGATTCATAAAGTAACTTTGCCCTGTGTATGATTGTATATTTATCCTTTCAGGGCTTGCCGTAGAAAGTGTATGTTCTTACGCAGCTTCAGTGAGAAAATGAGTTACAGAATGTTCAATAAACAGACTGTTCCCATTCCCATTGGCTGCATGTATTCCGGCCATTCACGGTAGTCAACATTGTAAAACCACAGAAAATCATGCTCCATTTATGTGCGGAACTTGCATAATTTTCATAGATTATTGAGTGGATAAAATACATTCACTTCATTCCCTAAAAAATTTAACCAGTTTGAACCAGAACGCCTTCCTCCCTCGAAATTCACTCCCCAGACTCAATCCCCCAATTTCCAGCCTTGATGCTAACACCAAACTCAACTGAAATTGCAAGCATTATTTGTTTGATGCACAGTTACATTTTACACATGATTATTTACCCAATATCTGTGTGTGCTTTTTAGTTTTATGCTTATTAGAGTATTGTGTTGTTAGCTTAGCAACATACTAATGTCAAACTTTATTGAAACCAGTTGGAGCATTTTTTTAGACGCACAGAGTTGATGCCTATGTAGAGCATTTAAAATCAGCTATTTAAAGGTGCACTCATTTTTTCCTTATTTAAAAAGTTTAAATCCTAAAGAAATTAATTGTAATTTTGAAACATATGTATAATATCATGACCACTCACGAGATGAAAACTCCAGTCATATCAGTAACCTTATAAAAGCTGTTTTATTCTACATGGAGAGGGTCTCCTCATGGGGGCTGCCATGTTAGAATCACATTAACAGCCAATTACTACCTGCTTAATCTCAGGATACCACTCTGTTATTAGACTCTTTCACTCATGGATTAAATTAATCCTGGTTGACTGTGAACTGTGAATTTCTACAATGGCATCGATAACTGAAAACTACTGCGTTCCAATAATGCTCCATCCAAGCCGCTAATTGTCAGTGTAAGACCAAGATGACATATTGTGCACCTTTAAAGGAATATTCCAAGTTCAATACATGTTTGTGTCATAATGTTTATAACCACAAAAAATAATTTAGACTCGTCCATACTTTTCTTAAAAAATAAAAAGTCGAGGTTACAGCGATGAACTCACAATGGAAAATTTTTGGAAGGTTTAAAAGGCATAAATGTGTATCTTACAATTTTATAAAAGCACTTACATTAATCCTTCTGTTAAAACTAATTATTTAACCTGTTTCAATCATCTTTTTGATTGATTTACAGCGTTATGTTGTCATATTTAGAAGTTTCAGAATTGGGTATAACTTAACATTTCACTTCCATTGCACATAAATATCTTTTTGCTTTTTAAAGAAAAGGAGCAACTAGTCGAAATACATTTTTGTGGTATTCAACAATATGCTATAAATGCTGTCGATTGAGCTTATTGAACCTGAAATATTTCTTTAAGGTTTCATTTTAGTTAGGATTCTGCTTAGAATTCAGCTGCCTATGTAGGCAGTATACAGCAGTTCTCACAAGGTTTTGAAACAGAGCGTATGTCTGCAATACTCCTAACGCTTCATCCATGTGCATCGTTACAAGGAGTGCTAAATATTTAGAAGCAATGACTATATTGCAATACAAATATGCACATACATTTTAAATATGCCCATGTGGCAGGAAGGGGAAATATGCTACACTTGCAAAACTGGCAGCTTCCATATTCATTCTTAGAGGTTCCCAATTCCCCATACAACCTTAAGGCTGTTAAAACCGACCAACTTATATCCCTAATTAGCTGTCATACACAGAAACAAAACACAAACCTTGTCAGGTAACCCGACTCAATGGGATTTCTTCACATTCAGATAGATACTGAGCCATGGGGAGCAGAAAAGAACTGTCAAAAGACCTGTGTAATAAGGTAATGGAGCTTTATAAAGATGGAAAAGGATATAAAAAGATATCCAAAGCCTTGAAAATGCCAGTCAGTACTCTTCGATCACTTATTAAGAAGTGGAAAATTCGGTGATCTCTTGATACCAAGCCAAGGTCAGGTAGACCAAGAAAGATTTCAGCCACAACTGCCAGAAGAATTGTTCAGGATACAAAGAAAAACCCACAGGTATCCTCAGGAGAAATACAGGCTGCTCTGGAAAAAGATGGCGTGGTTGTTTCAAGGAGCACAATACGATGATACTTGAACAAAAATGAGCTGCATGGTCGAGTTGTGAGAAAGAAGCCTTTACTGTGCCAATGCCACAAAAAAGCCCGGTTACAATATGCCCGACAACACCTTGATACACCTCACAGCTTCTGGCACACTGTAATTTGGAGTGACGAGACCAAAATAGAGCTTTATGGTCACAACCATAAGCGCTATGTTTGGAGAGGGGTCAACAAGGCCTACAGTGAAAAGAATACCATCCCCACTGTGAAGCATGGTGGTAGCCTACTGATGTTTTGGGGGTGTGTGAGCTCTAAAGGCACAGGGAATCTTGTGAAAATTGATGGCAAGATGAATGCAGCATGTTATCAGAAAATACTGGCAGACAATTTGCATTCTTCTGCATGAAAGCTGCGCATGGGACGCTCTTGGACTTTCCAGCACGACAACGACCCTAAGCACAAGGCCAAGTTGACCCACCAGTGGTTACAGCAGAAAAAGGTGAAGGTTCTGGAGTGGCCATCACAGTCTCCTGACCTCCTTTATAAAGAAAAGGAGCAACTAGTCGAAATACATTTTTGTGGTATTCAACAATATGCTATAAATGCTGTTGATTAAGCTTATTGAACCTGAAATATTTTTAAGGTTTCATTTTAGTTAGGATTCTGCTTAGAATTCAGCTGCCTATGTAGGCAGTATACAGCAATTCTCACAAGGTTTTGAAACAGAGCGTATGTCTGCAATACTCCTAACGCTTCATCCGTGTGCATCGTTACAAGGAGTGCTAAATATTTAGAAGCAATGACTATATTGCAATACAAATATACACATACATTTTAAATATACCCACGTGGCAGGAAGGGGAAATATGCTAAACTTGCAAAACTGGCAGCTTCCACATTCATTCTTAGAGGTTCCTAATTTCCCATACAACCTTAAGGCTGTTAAAACCGACCAACTTATATCCTTAATTAGCTGTCATACACAGAAACAAAACACAAGTAACCTGACCCAATAGGATTTCTTCACATTCAGAGAGAATGTGCATTACCCAACTGTATATGAGCTCTCTTGATACAATGTGTACATTTGAAGAGTTAATTAAATTCTCGCCACTTTGAATCAAAACTGACAAAATTGGGTGTGTTTAATTTAAGTCACTTTACCATCTTCTGTGCAGAAATTATTATAATACACTTGGTATACAAGAAACATTCTGTCTTAAATATGTTGCTTTGTTCCCTAGCATGTTGTATCAATTCAATCTATATAGGCAGGAGTGCCTGCCCTACAGTATAAACAGAGATATCAGGGACAGAGGGATTAGGCATTCATGAAAGGATCAACTTTCACTTTAAAGACTTTTCAGAGTTGCTGTGAGGTTCAGACTCACTGATACAGAATCTAAAATGAGGCTTAATATTTCATGACATTTCAGATTAATTTCAAAACATTTTAACCTAGCAGGATGGATTGGGGATCTTCAAATGGAAGTTCAACATTAAATAAGATGAGAGGCCCTTCAAATGTAGGGATTTCGCTCTATACATACCATGATTATATACAATATTTAATGTTTAAATATTGAACTTTACGTGGAACACTTTTACTAACTTAGAAAGATGTCATAACAGCCTTTTTTCATTTTTGCTGCTATAACAAAAAGTACACAATTCCAGGCAGCCTTATTTATTGGGTACATCTTGCACAAACCCAATAAACAAAATGATGGTTGGTAATGACAAACAGACCATCACTCATAAATTTAGTCAAGTTAGTTAGGGACTATGCACAGAATAGAAATACAATATAGCTGTAATTCACAAAACGAATACATCTATAAAAGAAAATGTGGTTGTCTCAAACTGCTCTATTTAATGGAGACTCACCAATGACTATGACAAATGGTACTGTCTGGCAAACAAGGCTAAGATTTAAGTGGTGGAGAAGATGGGTTATTATTCTCTGAAAAATGTGTGTGGGCTCTTCTCATTTGATCTCTGCAAAACAAACAAGCACACTCATTCTCTGATGATGCCCAGTATTGACCAGTTGGCTAAAAAGAATGACCCAGCTAAATGGTTTTGTCCACGCAATGTCCATGATATACCAAGAGAGCTTGGAAATTCTGCAGTCTCTTCAAATTTCATAAAGAAATTAATAGTATTATGTAGAAGTTGGTATTCCATGGTTCCCTGTCTGTCACTCACTCGACGTATGTGTGTGTGTGTGTTCGTCCCGTCACCTTATTACTTGCTGCTGGAATTTACGCCGCATATCAGTGGTCGCCCTCGCACGGTCGAGTGTTGTGCTTCCCCTGGGCACTTCGGCGGCTGAGTCCACAGGTGTTAAAAGAGTATATTTTCTCTAAAAGTGCTCGCACAAATGATTGGTGTCTTTTTAAAGATGTCCTTTCACCTCTGTGCTACTGGGTGCGGCCGTTATCTCTCCCCACCGGATGGCCATGAGATCTGTCTCGAGTGCTTGGGTCGCCAGCACGCTGAGGCAGCTTTCGTGGAGGGGTCATGTTCTCACTGCGAGAACATGCCTACGAGAACGTTGCAGTCGCGGCTCTCTTCCTTCTTTGTGAAGCAGAGAGCTACCGCGGCTGCTTCCCGACCCTGTCCATCCTGCATTGAAACTCAGGCGGCTGCATCGGCGAGTGCAGCGGGTGATCTGGATGTGGATATGGGAGCATTTCAGCCAGCTCAATCCCCGTGGACCTCCCAGCATGCTCGTTCTGCCTGGTAGAGTTCACGAGCGAGGTAGGCGGTCTGCCTCAGGGCAGATTTAATATCTCGTTCGGGGCTCATGACGAGGATGAGTTATCGGTTGCAGCATTGGAGGGTGGGCTTCTGCTTTCGGAAGTGGACGAATCTTCTGAGCTCCTGCTCTTGGGCGGTAGAGCTCAGGATGAGGTGGATGCTGAGTCATTTTCCAATGCTCAGCCCCTCTGGCCCTCGCACCCGTGACAACCAGGCGCTAAAAGTCTTTCTGGTCAAGGAGCAGGACGTGATTATTTCGCACTCCCTTGTTTTCCATCAAAAGAAAGCCGGCAAACAGGTAAGTATGGTGGTTCTTGGGGCCGCTCGCCCACCCCAGCCACCGGTCACTATTGCGGGCTCGCGGAGCAGCACGCCTCCCCTGGACGATGCTCCTGATGAATTCCGCGTACTTTCACGTATCGATCCTTCCCCGACACAGACCCTTTCTTCAGTTTGCCTTCGAGGGATGAGCATACCAGTACAAGGTCCTCCCTTTCAGTCTGTCCCTGTCCCCTTGCATCTTTACCAAAGTCGCAGAGGCTGCCCTTGCCCTGCTGAGGGAGAAGGGAATTCGCATTCTCAATTATCTCGATGACTGGCTGATCCTAGCTCACTTACGAGATTTATTGTGTGCGCACAGGGACCTTGTGCTTCGGCACCTCGACCAACTGGGGCTTCAGGTCAACTGGGTAAAGAGCAAGCTCTCCCTGGCGCAGAGCATCTCTTTTCTTAGTATGGAGTTGGACTCGGTCACCCTGATGTCACACCTTACGAACGAGTGTGCACAGTCGGTGCTGGCCTACCTGAAAACCTTCACGCAGAAGGTAGCGGTCCTGGTGAAACAATTTCAGAGGCTCCTGGGGCATATGGCATCCTCGCCGGCAGTACTCCCCCTCGGGTTGATGCATATGAGACCGCTCCAGCACTGGCTACAGACTCGAGTCCCGAGGTGGGCATGGCACCACGGCACCCAGTGCATGACTATCACGCCTCAGTGATGTCAAACTTTCAGTCTGTGGTTAGACATGGCATTTCTATTGGCAGGGGTTCCCTTAGAGCAGGTCTCGAAGCACGTCGTGGTCACGACAGATGCCTTGAATTCGGGCTGGGGCACCTTGTGCAATGGGCAGGCAGTATCGGGGCTCTGGACAGGGCCCCGCCTGCAATGGCACATCAACTGCCTAGAGTTGTTGGCAGTAACACTGGCCCTGCGGAGGCTTTGGCCATTGATTCAGGGAAAGCACATTTTGATCTGGACAGACAACACAGCGACTGTGGCGTACATAAACCACCAGGGCGGGGTACACTCAAGTTGCATGTCACAACTCGCCCACCGCCTCCTCCTTTGGAGTCAGCAGACGTTGAAATCTCTGCTGCTATTGCAGCATATCACGATACACTGGATGGGAGACCCTCTCGACAGCACGAACTGATCACCAGGTTCCTCAAAGGCACGAGGAGATTGAATCCCCCTAGACCGCGCCTGATTCCCTCTTGGGATCTCTCTGTGGTCCTACCTGCCATACAGAGAGCCCCCTTTAAACCCCTGGAGCAGGCCGAGCTCAGCACTTTGTCCCTGAAGATGGCCCTCCTGGTGGCGCTCACTTCTATCAAGAGGGTGGGGGACCTGCAGGCGCTCTCTGTCACCAGCGAATGCCTGGAGTTCGGGCCAGCACACACTCACGTGATCTTGAGACCCCGGCCCGGTTACGTGCCCAAAGTTCCCACCACTCCATTCCGGGATCAGGTGATGAACCTGCAAGTGCTCCCTTCAGAGGAGGAAGACCCGGCCTTGTCGTTGCTGTGTCCAGTTCGTGACCTGCGCATCTATCTGGACCGCACGCAGAGCTTTAGATGCTCGGAGCAGCTCTTTGTCTGTTCTGGAGGGCAGCAGAAGGGGAAAGCTGTCTCCAAACAGAGGTTGTCCCATTGGATTGTGGATGCCATTTCTCTGGCTTACCAATCACAAGAACTGCTGTGCCCTTTGGGAGTCAGGGTGCACTCCACCAGAGGTGCTGCGTCCTCCTGGGCACTGGCGAGGGGTGCCTCTCTAGCAGACATATGCAGAGCAGCGGGTTTGGCTACACCCAATACCTTTGCGAGGTTCTAAAACCTGCGCATAGAACCGGTTTCGACCCAAGTGTTACGGGGTAACAACAGGTAGGCCGGGCGGCTGGTCAGGTGTATTGCTTGCATTGCACCTATCCCCTTTTGAGGTGATAATGTGCGCTATCTTGTCTACAACAGTTCCCCATAACTGGTGAACACTGGACACCTCTTTAATTCCTTAAGCACTATTCGGTGGCGAACTCGGCGGAGGAGTGACGCTGCCAGGCCCAGTACTCGTGGTATGCCCCTTTTCAGGTGAGCCCATGTACTTGGGATCAGTGCTCCATACATGGTGATTCCCCCCTCGGTAATCCCGTATGATGCGTTTCCACTGTTCGGTTTCCCCTCAGGTGAACCCTGTGTTTCCCCTCGTCAGAGCTCTGCTCTGCCTCGGCCACTGTTGCTGTGTACCCTCTCCATAGATAAGGTCCTCCCCAGAGGCATCATTCCATATGTGAACTTCCCTGCTGGTAAGTCCATGTGAGGTATTCTCCACATGTTAAACTCCCACCGATAGGATGTGGTCTCCATAGTGCTCTCCCTTCTGGAGAGGGAAGACCACTTCCCCAGCGCTATTCTAGCAGATGCTTGGCAGGAATTTACTTAATACAAAAATCAGGAAAGGCCACCACCTGTAGCTTCCTTGGGTAATTGCCTCCTCCTACCCTTACTGAGACCCGGGAGATGCCTTACCTAACTCGCTGGAAGGTCACGACATGGTTGAGTGCTTGCTGTGAGGCACGCAGCAGCCTGCCCATGTCCGCTCCTCCGTATCAGCGCCTGCGGCATTTCGTATAGGAACCCCTAGTGTCACTACATCGACACAACGTCGAGTTAGTGACAGATAGGGAAAGTCTTGTTTACTGGTGTAAACTCTGTTCCCTGATGGAGGGAACGATACATTGTGTCCCTCCTGCCGTGGTGCTGAACCGACCGCTGACATGGCCGGGACTCTCTCTCGGCTCCTCAGCACAACTCTGAATGAGTGGTGCATGCCATCTCCTTTTATACCCATATGTCCGGGGCGGAAAGTGGCATGCAAATTCCACTTGCCAGTTTTCATTGGCCTTTTCTGTATAAAGCAAAGGTGATTGGGGCTTACACCAGTAACCAAGATATTTTGCCATTGTGAGAATCAATCTATTCGTTTTATTTTTTATAGAATTCTACATGAGATTTAGTTTACCACCAATTCTTATTACAAAGCTGTTTTTCATCTGCTTCTTGTCTTTTTTGTGCTCTCTCTTTAGTTGTTGTCATTACCATGACTGTGCTTGTATATTTTCTTATTAGTGCTTATCAATTATCCCAGATCATGAGAAGATACATGCAAGTAATGGATTCTATTAAAGACTAAAAATCCATCATAATCACGGAACAGCCTTCAGCTACAAGGATGAAAAAGGAAGACATTCATTTTGTTGATTTTAATTACACACTGAAGTGATGACTTGGTGATAATTTTATAGATTATGACTTGTAAAACTACACACCTTGAGGTGTGATTGGTTCCTATTAGTTTGGTGTATCTCAAAGTGCTTGCTTAATTAGAGGCAGTGTGTTTGTGCTAATAGTTCAAGAGAGGGTTCACCCAAACATTTTATTCCAAATCCAAACCTGTATGAAAAAGAAGGATTTCACATAAAAAAATTTATTTTTTCATTATCTACTCACCCCAATGTTGTTCCAAACCAGTTTGATGCTATTGTTTCCACATAAGGATCAATTATAAATAATATTTAATATTTAGCTCTTTTAATACAATAAAAGTTCATAGTGAACATGGCTGTCAGGCTCCATAAAGGACAAAAAACATAAAAGTAGGGATGGGCAAGAGTATTCAAATGCAATGATCGATCATGAAAACAATGATCGATAATGATCATGCGTGACATGTCTTCTAAATTCAAAATTCAGTGACAACTATACACAAACATGTCAAAGAGGGGCCTTATTTAAAAATGTGTGATTATGTAATGATTTTCGGTGGTTCCTTGCAGTCTGAATCATCACAGCAACAAGTTCCAACACAGCGCTCAGTGACTGTTTGTCCGGGGTAGAGACAGCGCTCAACATTCTAGTGAAGCACACACACAACAGACATGTGACAGCGCACAGACAGCGCTGGAGAAGCGCACACACACCGGAGGAGTTCTTCCTTTCAAACAGCTAGGCTGTGAATAATAACTTTAATTTCAGTCTGGCCCTCACAGAAAGGTATTTTATGGCTTCAGAAGACTTGGAATATGGCGCAGGAGTCATATTTACTACTTTAATGTTGTTCTGTTTTTTTATTTTTGAAGCTGTCGTATGGAAAAGAACAGCATAAGATTCTTCCAAATTTCTGATGTGTTCCAGGGAAAAAATAACTGCATATGACTTTAAAAACACCATGACAGTGAGTAAATAATTACTTTTTATTTTTGGTTAACACGCAAGGGTTTAAGTGCACTACCTGCTATATATAGCCTACTGTATATCTATAGGCTCATTAACACAGGTTAACTTTTCAAATCTTCAATGCTAATTCCTTAAAGGGGGACACACAGGCAGAGCTAGAGTCAATATTTTCATAATTAACCATTAAAAAGTTTTCTAACAATGCTTGATGTTTCAGAGCATATGACTTAATGTTTAAAAATGTCATAGTAGTAACACATTAATCCATCTTTTCAGCATGACTGCAGACATATGCCCATATGAAAGGCTGCTTTAAGCTATAAGCAGACATGTAAAATTGCAAGCAGTGCCTTCCAGATTCTAAACTGACAGTGTGGTTGGGTTTCTTTGAAGTCAAAATTCTGCGTAATGAATATGGATGTAAAACTAGATTAAATCAATATTAATTTATACCATCACTATTATTATGAAATCATATCCATATCCATGCATTTTCAACAAAGAGGAGAAACTGTTCATGCAATTAATACTTTCAAGGCCAGCACAACCCAAGTGTGGACTCGGGTGCAAGTAAGTGAATAAGGGCACCCTTCCCCACCCCCAAATAATTAGATATGTATATTTAACTTAACTAGTTCTTAAAAAACAGAAAACGCTGTAAAATATGATGAGATAATAGCCCTACAAAGCCTAATTCTTTATAAATAGTGAACACTACTGTTAACCAAAGACAAAAAGGTTATATCCTATTGTTTCAGACAGAGAAGCTGTTGATATGTGAATTTCTTAACAGTATTAATGAACAACATTTATTATATCTTTTGTCGAGCTTGTTGAGTAAGAGGTTAGCTATTACTTCTGTAAGTAAGTGGACTTATGATTTTTGGCTGGAAGACAATAAATCAGGTGGAAAAAAAATCCCATAGACCAGGGGTCTCAAACCACCAGGCCCACGGGGATAGTTTCATAAGGCCAGTGTGAGTGTTAATAGTTTATCCTCAAACTTTTTTTTCTGCCTTTTGTATTGGCCTTATATGTTCCTAGTAGTTCTCTTAAAGGATTATTAAACAATAGCTTAATATATTCCAAATGGCTTATACACACTTACTAAAGCTAGATTGCTTCCATCATGATCTGCGAAGCTTTTTCTGAAATTATTGACTGTATCAGACAACATCAAATATACTGTGTATCATGGAAATTTAAACTAATATGGTAGATAAAAATAGACTATGGTGGAAATTTTACAACTCAGTCCATCAGATATTTGTGAAGCTGACACTTGCATGTCAATGGCAAAAAAGTCAGAAAACACCATGAAAAAGAACACGTCCGGCAATTTGAGGGGAGAAACAAACCCTTCGTCTCAATTCTCATACTATAAATACTATTATCTGACAAGCACAAAATACGTCAGCCAAAGGAGAGCTGTTTTTTTTAAATGTGATCTGGGTTAAAAGAAGACTTGTGCTCTGCCCATCACTGACAAGCATGGCTCATACTCTCTAGAACTACAATACCCATCAGGCACACACTACAATGCCTATCATGCACACACATACTACAACTTCACTGAACATCTCTAGTAAGCCTCCCACTCTCTAGAACTACAATGCCCATCATGCCCCTCCTCAAAATTTGAACATTTTTACTCCTGATTTTTCACAATATGGGGAAAGGAGAGGTGTACAAAAGCAATGCTTTATTTATTTAGAAAAAATAACTAAGATGTTATGGTCTAAAATTACTTGTTACTTGAAAAAGTAATCTGATTACGTAACACACGTTACTTTCATCTAGTTACCCCAACACTGTATATACACCAATCAGCCACAGCATTAAAACCATCTGCCTAGTATTGTGTAGGTCCCCCTCGTGCCGCCAAAACAGCGCCCACCTGCATCTCAGAATAGCATTCTGATATGCTATTCTTCTTACCACAATTGTACAGAGCGGTTATCTGAGTTACTGTAGACTTTGTCAGTTCGAACCAGTCTGGCCATTCTCTGTTGACCTCTCGCATCAACAAGGCATTTTCATCCACAGAACTGCAGCTCATTAGATGTTTTTCATTCTTGGCACCATTTGGAGTCAATTCTAGAGACTATTGTGTGTGAAAATCCCAGGAGATCAGAGTTACAGAAATACTCATACCAGCCCATCTGGCACCAACAATCATCCATGTGATTATCTAATCAGCCAATCATGTGGCAGCAGTGCAGTGGAAAAAATCATGCAGATACAGGTCAGAAGCTTCAGTTAATGTTCACATCAACCATCAGAATGGGGAAAAAATGTGATCTCAGTGATTTCAACCGTGGCATGATTGTTGGTGTCAGATGGGCTGGTTTGAGTATTTCTGTAACTGCTGATCTCCTGGGATTTTCACACAAAACAGTCTCTACAATTTACTCAGAATGGTGCAAAAAACAAGTGGCAGTTCTGTGGACGAAAACGCCTTGTTGATGAGAGAGGTCAACAGAGAGCCAGACTGGTTCGAAGTCTAACTCAGATAACCTCAGAATGTTATTCTGAGATGCAGGTTGGCGCTGTTTTGGCAGCACGAGGGGGACCTACACAATATTAGGCAGGTGGTTTAAATGTTGTGGCTGATAATTGTGTATATATATATATATATATATACACACACACACTCACACACACACTACCGTTCAAAAGTTTGGGGTCACTTGCCTGAAATGTTTCTCATGATCTTAAAAACCTATTGATCTGAAGGTGTATGCTTAAATGTTTGAAATGAGTTTTGTATATATATATATATATATGAACTGTTCAACTGGCCTTCAATAAAGAACATCTCCTGACTAGAGGCCCCCAGGTAATTTGTGTTTGAGTGAGACCCCTGCAAAAGACGTATATCAAAGGAGGAGACCGAGCCATTTCTATGGATCAGAATATTATAGAGACTTAAGGGTTGTGCTCTTTTTACTTGTGCCAGTAAGCAACCACCAGGTAACAACCTAATACCAACCCAACAACTGCATAGGAATGATCTAAAAACCACTCAGAATACCTACGCAGCAGCATACCACCCTGGCTATCACCCACATCATGCTAACATCAAGGTGGCAAGTTTTGCATTGGCAAGCACCACTTACATTTTCCTCAGAAAAAAAACAAAAAAAAAAAGAATCTAGCTTTGCATATTGTTTGACCTATGCAGATTTTAAGGACATGTCTGTAAAACCTGGGTCCAGAAGGAAAACCAGTTGAGAACCACTGCTTTAAACATATTGGTCAACTGTTATTGTTGTGAAAGCTGATAAAACACTTACCTTTTACAATTAACTGAATGAGCTTTGGGCGTGGATTACGTTCACTCTGTATCGAGCAGGTATACAAGCCCTCGTCTGTTACATCCACTTTCTGTATCTGTAAGCTGTATTCATGTTTGTCCCCCACATTTGATACGATGGACACCCGAGGATCTCCTGACCACTTGTCATTCCCTGCATAAATGATACTGGAACGGTTCAACCATGCTCCTTTTGAGATTCCATCCAACAGGTAGCATCTGAAACCAAAGAAAGCAGACAATTACAACCAGGGCAAACCTCGGGAAAAAGCA
The DNA here is from genome assembly GCF_019703515.2 of Myxocyprinus asiaticus. Classification (NCBI taxonomy): domain Eukaryota; kingdom Metazoa; phylum Chordata; class Actinopteri; order Cypriniformes; family Catostomidae; genus Myxocyprinus; species Myxocyprinus asiaticus. Next base: position 19,239,443 of record NC_059352.1, read on the forward strand.
ATGAAATATATAACATTTCACTCAAAAACCACCAAAGCCAAAGATAATGGATGTAATTTTAATTGGACTAACTCTAGTTGAGGTAGGTGACTTAAATTTCTCAACACAACCTATCGTATGCATTCAGAAGACTTTGAAAATGACGCATGGGTCTTTTTTAAGCTTTAAAGCAAGTCACTATTTGTGTTTTGCCTGTGAAATAAAGTCATATGAGTTTGGAATGACAAGGGGGTGAGAAAATCATGATGGTATTTAAATGTTTGGGTGAACACCTCTTCTAAAGGAACACATCTCTGATTTAATGTCAGTGAAGGGGTACTTGACCCTTACTGCTAGCTTGTGGGGTACAGAAGACAATTTGGGAAACACTGTACAAGAGGAAAAGACAAAGATCTTTTGTAGAAAAACGAAAAACATCAGTTTTATCTACATTTTATGGTAATATTAATTCATGTCAGGTGCTGACATTGTTTAAAAAATACAACCTGTGAATCAGGGGTCCTAAAAACTACATCAATCCATTTTGTCTATGCTAAAAAAAAAAATAAAAAAAGAATACTGTCAAAACAAAGAAATACAAAGACTTTCACCACTCAGGCTCTATTTTGATTTAGTTCCAAGGTCATCCTGTTTTGTTTTGTTTTTTCTTTTCTTGATCTTAAAGTGTCTTTAAAGTGACTTGTGTGCACAATCTCTGGCAATTCTGCTTTCAAAATAAAAGACTTTGAAACAAAGAAGCTAAATTAAATAAAACTGACAGACAGCAAAAACATGGTAGGGAACTTCAGTCTGATGTTAGTCAAACATTTATTTGTTATGTGTCAACAATGATGTGAGAGTTCATTCTCACAGGATACTCCTGAGGTTAGGTGAACTGAGAGTCAACATTTCTGTCAGTAACTTTCAGGTTGCACCTCACTTCCTCACAGTTGGCTGGATCATGTTCTCATGCCACTTAAAGGGATAGTTCACCCAAAAGTTAAAATTCTGTCATAATTTCTTACTCGTATTTGTTCAAAATCCGTATGACTTTCATTCTTCTGTGAAACACAAAAGGAGATGTTAGGCATAATGTTAGCCTCAGTCACCATTCACTTTCATGGCATCTTTTATCAGTACAATGATAGTAAATGGTGACTGGGACTGAACATTCTGCCAAACATCTCCTTTATTGTTCCACGGAACAAAGACAAGTTTTGAACAAGATAAGGGTGAGTAAATCATGACTGTATTTTATTTTTTGGGTGAGCTATCTCTTTAAAAAAAACAATGTATTTGATGTTACAAAGCAGGATTATATTTTTTATCATTTGGGCTTTTTTGATCAAATAAAGTCGGTAAGATAATTTTAGCATTATGAAAACCACACTGGAGAATGATATGTGATTTAAAGCACATCTTATTAAAATTTATCTTGGCTTCTAAAATACAACATCCTAAATTAAAAACATTTATTTATGCCAGACTGCACGTTGAATACAATATTCTAAATCCAATATACGGTATATTAGTATCACTTCTAATATGTTATAATTCATCCAGGAAATAACATTTTTAAATATACAACCTAGTCCACAGGCTGAATCATTAGCCTTTTATTATTATTTTATCATTATTATTATTATCATGGCTGCTTGTTACATTAAAAATCTAATCAATCTAACCAAAAAATTATTAATATTTTTTCAGGGGAACAAAGAAACTGCTGACTGTGTCACTGTCAATGCAAAACAATAGACAAAAATGCTACAAAAACTACACAGTTAAACAATATTGACAGTTATGTGTGAAGAATACTAAAGAATACATTTAAAAACACAAATTAAACATTATTTGGTATTACATTTATAATCAAAAATATATTGAAATTCATGCAAGGAAAGAAATGTGTTTTTTATATGTGTTTTGCTGAGGTCAAATTAACCCCCATAAACAACTTTACTACATTGGATAACAGTCACAGTACTGAAAAGTGCATGTCTACTTTGTGATTCAACAGCCTGGTTAAGTCTTCAATAATATCTGCCTACTGGGTTTTGATTAAAGCTGATGTGTGTAATTTTTTTGCTGTTAAAATACTTTCTCCTAACCCTTCTTAAAATGCAGAGACAACCATATGTTACTCATCTGTAATGTAACAGTCTCTGAGACCTCAAACAAAAAGGCCATACGGTCAATCTGAGCAGAACATGGGATCTATTTTTAAGGGCTACATACTGCGATATTGTGCTGCGTCTTATCCAGTTTTTGTAAGAGCACAAATTCTAAGTGCAATTTTCGTGTCAGCGCATTGCGCAAGTGGCTGTTGGCTTCGCGCGAGCTATTTCACCAACCCTCTATCGCCTACCAAATACGTATCGCTAGCAATGTGCTCAAGATGTAGCAGTCTTAAAATAGGGCCCCATTTGTTAAAATTATTAAATATATATAAACTAAAATGGGACATCTTTTGGTTTTCCTTTACAGTGTAGATGGACAATGATTTTGGCTGATCATCAGGCAGACTGCTCTACATTTGAGGATTATTGACACAAAAGATTTCATCTCCAGTCCTGACCTCTGAAACAGCAGGACAGCTGGTCTTAGCGCACTGCATAGATCTAGTCGGACACAACTCATGATACCTCCTCACAAAGACCTAAGTGGTTCCCACTGGAGTGTAAGCTACTCTGAGGGAAAGAGTATGGACCTCCATGTGTTATATTTCCTTTGTGCTGCCTGGAAGAAGCAGGTGGAAAAAGGTGTAAGGCTGACTACCTGCACCTCCTAGGATGCACTAGTCTTTGAACTGTCAGACTTTTGTGGGTCTTGTGTGTGTGTGTGTGTGTGTGTGTGTGTGTACAAGAAAATTTTATGTTTATGGGAGAAATGAATAAAAGTTCCTCAATAAGATAAGATATTCAATAAATTAACTTACAGTATATCCGGTACCTGTCAGAGTTGTGGGCCATTCAGAATTGAATTGAGAACCCTAACCCTAACTCCATGGACTGTTTTCACAACATTCTTCGTTTCACCGCATATAGCCCTACAGACCAGTGTAACACGTCTATTGGATTTCAATTAAGAGAATAAAAGTTTGGTTAGACTCGTTTCATACAATGTAGGTCCAAAGATGAGATCCACGCAATTAATTTTCATTGAACACTTTTACTATCCTTTCTGTTCTTTACAGTCAGTTGTAGAGCTGGGCGATATGAAAATATATATTGTGGCGGCGATATAAAGTGTCAATCGATAGGTATTTTGCTATATCTTGTATATTGCGATATGTAAAAATGCACGTGTGATATTTTTTGTTTTTGGCACCATTCTGAGTTAACTCTAGAGACTGTTGTGTGTGAATATCCCAGGAGATCAGCAGTTACAGAAATACTCATGGTTAATGTGCTCTGATGGTTACTACCCCCCATACCACTTCCCTGTCAAAAGCTACAGTTTATGCTGCACTTGATTAAGCGCTAAAGGGAATGTCTTTAGAAGTGACCAGCTGTGAATATGTGTGCAACACGTCAATGAAATTGACTAAAACCTTTATAGCCTCTGTTGGTGACATCATCAGAATGCGCCAGTACCAGGGTCTATAAATAGATGTGCCACAGGTGCATCATCAGGTCTTTTGTCTTCAGACCACTCTGTGTTGGATTTGTCAGGCAGTGTGCAGAAAACTTTCTCTTTCTCTGTCATTCAAGTGTGGAAAAGACAAAAGAAATAAAAAATTAGCGATCAACAAAGCAAACGGTGTGTGTTTCTATGCTTACGTCCTATTGCTGAATCGGACACACACCAGTTTTGTTTTGTTTGTTTGGGGGAAAAGCACGCTGCTCTTGCGTTGAAGCGAGGCGAGTGTGAGCATTGTGAGCTGTTCACAATGAAGACGCTGCACGCTCGTCTCACTTACTTCCAAGAGCCAGCACCCACCATTCCATTGTGGGGCTGGCATAGGGATCTGGCTGAGGAGCGAGAGACGGGTCCATCCCTCGCTCTCTCTCCAGATCCAGTTTGTCCCTCGCGTGATCTCGCAGCGCGCCCCAGCGCCTCTTCGGTTCATGAGGGGGACGATGAATCTCTTGGGTCTGCCGACTTTGAGTTGCCTACCTCTGAACGTTCCTCACCTGATGACAAAGCGATTGAGGAATTACTCGTGAACAAGAGACCCCCAAACGATTGAAACTAGAAGACAGATTTCTGTCTGGTGGCCAGGGGAAGGGAACACAAAATCAGTCTCTCCCCTTCTTTGAAGATCTCCATGACGAGTTAACTCGTTCATGGGGGAAACCTTATACTTCCCATATCTTTGTGCCTTCAACGTTGACATATTCGTCTATCGTGGGTGCTAAGGCACGGAGGTATACGATGATGCCACAGGTAGAAGAGAAATTCGTGGGCTATCTCTCGCCTGGTTCGACATCATCATTAAAAAGACCAACTCTCCCCACAAAGCCGTGTAGAACCGCCTCAATGCTTGTGGGGAAAACTTATCAAGCAGCAGGTCAGGCTGGTGCTGCTCTACACACCATGGCGGTGTTACAGGCATACCAGGCTGATCTGTTGAAGGACCTGAGTGCGGGTAGTATAATCGACAAGGAAGCATTCTCAGAACTTCGTCGAGCCACAAATTTATCTCTTCATGCAACCAAGCAGACGGCTCGTGCTATCGGCGGTTCAATGGCTACTTTGGTCAGCACGGAGAGGCATCTGTGGCTAAACCTCACGTATTCCTACTTGATGCCCCAGTCTCACCTTCCAGCCTTTTTGGCGATTCGGTGAATACAGTCGTCACCAGGTTTCAGGAGGTGAAAAAACACGAGGAAGTCTTTATGAAACTCCTTCCTCGCCGCATTCAGGGGGAGGGGCTACCAGCCACCCAGCCTCGCCCCGGTTCTTCTAGAAGGGAGGCTCAAAAACAAAGTATGGCGAGTCGCGCTCCCCCTTGTAAAGATTGGGGACTGGCTCGTCGCCCTCAGCAGCCTCCAAAGCAAGACCTCAGGACCATTATTTCCAAAAAGAAGAAGTCCTGGCGGTCTTGCGCTCAGCATTGTGGGGGTAGCCCCCTCGGGACGGGGTGCACAAAACATCTACCCACTCCTTCCCGACACCCCCACGAAACCTCTCCATCCCCACCGCCTCTGGTGTTTCGGGGGGCAGTGGTTTCCAGCGAAATGTTGAGTGTTCCGATGCTTCCTGTTGTCGCCCAGGACACGGAACACCCAACATCCCCTCAACGGGAAGTATCAAAGTTGGTATCCATTTCAGAGAACCTGGCAGTGTGGAAGCTACTGCCAGGTATTTCTATGTGGGTCCTAAAGACAGTAGAAAAGGGCTACAGAATTAAATTTGTTCGGCGTCCTCCGCGTTTCAACGGCGTGGTCCCCACTACCGAAACAAGCACATTTACTGTCACAAGAGCTGCAATCTCTTCTGGTCAAGGGGGCTATAGAACATGTTCCCCTTCCAGAGAGAGAGTCAGGTTACTACAGCAGATACTTCCTGGTTCCCAAGAAGGATGGGGGATTCCGTCCGATTTTAGGTCTTCGAGGCTTGAGCCGCTCAGTCAAGGCGCTCAAGTTCAAGATGCTAACTGTCAAGACGATTGTGTCACAAATTCAACATTGCAATTGGTTAGTCACGATCGATCTCATGGATGCATACTTTCATATAGAAATACTGCCACAACACAGGAAGTTCCTGAGGTTTGCTTTCGGGGGCGAAGTTTACCAATATCGGGTTCTTCCATTTGGCCTAGCCTCATCACCTCGCACATATACAAAGTGCATGGATGCAGCACAAGCTCCATTGCGACTTCAGGGCATCCGCATTTTGAATTACATAGACGACTGGCTGATACTAGCACAATCGCAAGAACTGGCATTACAGCACAGAAATGTCGTCTTAGCTCATCTAGTTTCTCTGGGGTTGAGACTCAACGACGAGAAAAGCGTTCTTTCTCCTGCCCAGAGAACAACATATTTAGGGATCGTATGGAATTCGATCACGATGTGGGCACAGCTGTCTCCCGCTCGAATCGAGACCATTCAGAATACCCTGAGCAAAGATCGTACTGTTCTTCAGAATCAACGAATGTTAGGTCTCATGGCACCTATGGGCCTTTTGCATATGAGACCGTTTCAGTTGTGGCTCAAAGCCAGGGGATTTCATCGAAGGCAGATAAGGGTTACATGCCACGTGCTACGTACCCTCTCTATGTGGCTCAGACCCCAGTTCCTCGCCTTAGGTCCCACTCTAGGTGTGTCTTGCCATCGCAGATTGCTAAGGACAGATGCCTCCCTGTTGGGCTGGGGAGCGGTCTTAAGTGGTCGTCCAGCTCAAGGGGAATGGGAGGGTCATCAGCTCGATTGGCACATCAACTGTCTCGAGTTGATGGCTGTATTTCTGGCCTTGAAGTACTTCCTCCAGCATCTGAGAGGCTGCGATGTCCTGGTGCGGGTGGACAACACAGCGGCAGTCTCTTACATAAATCACCAAGGAGGTCTGCGGTCGCGCCAGCTAAACAGACTAGCATGGCAGATTTTTCTTTGGGCCCAGGGCAAGCTCCTATCACCAAAGCAGTATATATCCCTGGATGCCTGAATGTGGGAGCGGATTTACTATCCAGACAGAAAGTTCCGATGTGAGAATGGAAACTCCACCCCGAGGTAGTGAAACAAATCTGGTTAAGATTTTAAGAAGCAGAGGTGGACCTCTTCACCTCCCAACAGACAGTGCAATGTCCCCTCTACTTCTCTCTGAGTTGATGCACACGATGGTGCATACACGGCCCAAAATGCACCTGTATGCATTTCCTCCAGTTTCTCTGCTCCCGGGAGTTCTAGCCAGAGTTCGTCAACAAGGATCTTGCCTCTTACTGATAGCGCCACGTTGGCCGAACAGAGTATGGTTCTCGGAGATGATATCTCTCCTTGACAGCTCGCCTTGGGCGATACCGGAAAGGAGGGACCTTCTGTCTCAAGCGCAATGGACAATATTTCATCCCCGGCCCGAGCTATGGAACCTTCATGTTTGGCCCCTGAAGGGTACCAACTGAGGGACACTGGGTTTTCACCTGAAGTTTTTGAGACCATTCTGAGTGCTAGGGCTCCTTCCACTAGAAAAAGTTATGCCAATAAATGGGGTGTCTTTGAAAGGTGGTGCACTGCACATAATGCAGATCCAGTTAATTGCCAGATTGCTTCAATTCTGGACTTCCTGCAGGATAAATTATCAGTAGGCACATGCCCCGCCACTCTCAGGGTTTATGTGGCTGCTCTGTCAGCTTGCCATGCCTTGATTGACGGGGTGCCACTGGGGAAACATCCTTTGCTCGCTCGCTTCGTCCGTGGGGCCATGCGACTGAGGCCTCCCGTTAGAACCAGGATCCCTTCATGGGACTTAGCTATAGTCCTTGAGGGTCTGGTTGAGACCCCCTTTGAACCTCTAGAGTCGGTGTCTGACAAGCTCCTGACTCAAAAGATGGTTTTTCTTATGGCTATCACTTCTTTAAAAAGAATTGGGGATTTGCAGGCTCTGTGTGTCTTGCCATCCTGCTTAGACTTTGCCCCAGGAATGGCGAAAGCGATATTGCATCCTCATCCTGACTACCTGCCTGAGGTTACTTTCTCGACCGTACATCCGGTCACTCTTGAGGAATCCTGTCCTCCGCCGTTCACAACGCCGGATCAGGAGAGACTTCACAGACTGTGTCCAGTCCATGCTCTGCAGGCCTACGTCCACCGTACTAGCTGGTGGCATAAGTCAGGGAAACTATTCGTTTGTCATGGGGGCCGTAACGGGGGTGGCCGCCACAAAACAGACAATGTCACATTGGATGAGGGATGCTATTGCCCTTGCCTATGAGGCGCATGGTCAAGCATCGCCAGTAGGCATCAGGGCTCATTCTACCAGAGGGGTCACTTCTTCTAAAGCTTTGGCAGGGGGTGCCCCTCTGCAGCATGTTTGTAATGTGGCAGGCTGGTCCTCCGCATACATTCATAAGATTTTATAGTTTGGATGTTCATGCCACTCCGGGCTCTCATGTCCTTGAGTCAACATCATAAGCTCATGTCTGAGACCTTTCGCGTTCTTGTGAGCACACACTACACAACCGTAAGGGGTCCAGACACCCACAGTGCGGCGGCGTGGGTATTCTCATTCCCATAAGTGTTTAATCAAGCACAGCATTAAGTGTAGCTTTTGACAGGGAACGTCTCGGGTTACTTGACTGTAACCCTTGTTCCCTGAAAAAGCGAAACGAGATGCTGCGCATCATTGCTGCACTGAGGATGTCCCAGGACTGCTCTTCAGACAAATATACCTGATGATGCACCTGTGACACATCTATTTATTGCCCCTGGTACTGGCGCATTCTGATGATGTCACTATAAAGGCTGATGAGGCTATAAAGGTTCTAGTCAATTTCATTGACGTGTTGCACACATATTCACAGTTGGTCACTTCTAAAGATGTTCCCATAAGCGCTTAATCAAGCGCAGCATCTCGTTCCGCTTTTTCAAGGAAAAAAGGGTTACAGTCAAGTAACCCAAGACGTTTCCTTGATACCTTTTTTCAGTTTTAATTTGCATTAAGCTTACATGTAGGGTTGTCATGATACCAAAATTTCAGTAGTCGGTACCAATACCAGTAAAATTTCACAATTCTTGATACCAATTAGCCTATTTAAAAAGTTATATATCAATGTAAATAATAAATTAAAACAAATGCATGTTTCCTTCAAGTGCTTTTCAATTAAGTGAACATTCAGCCTGATCTCATGAAATTTACATGAGCATTGTAATGTTTAATCAAAACTGAAATTACGTGCTTCTTAACACATTTGGCTGCACTTTTCAAGTGAAATGTCCAGCAGGGTGCACCAGAATCGAGCGAAATTAGGTTGAAACCAGACAAGGTTTTTAAGATGAATTTTAGATGGAGGTTTTTATAATACTTAGCTCCCTAAACTAAAACTTTACCCTAAACTTATAGTGTCCGAAAAGAGAAATGAGAGTTTAACAAAACAGACATCCTTACCCTTAACCAACATCTAACCTTTACCGTTAGTGTTTTAAAATGCAGAAGAAACCATTTCATTTTATGTGCTTATGTCTCTATCGTGTCACATGTCGGCTTGAGTTCTTGTCTGGTTTTGAACTGCGGGCCTCCGTGTCCAAAGTCCAATGCTCTATGAGGTGAGTTACTGTGCAATCTAATCATATTGGAATAAGTGCACATTTTTAGGTGGGTCTGTAATACAAGAGTTAAAATGTATAATTTTTCAAAAGATGCATCAGAGTAAGTGTGTCAATATCATAACTTAGAAGGATCTGAGTAACAGAGAGAAAAATAAGTGTTTATAAAAACATAATCAGTCATTGAATTCATGATTTGAGTGAATGTAAATTAAACACACAGTTGTTGTAGCGTCTCTAGTGTGAATTTCACCTGGAAACTGCAGGGAATTGTACCTGGAGACACATATAACAAGTTTTGCAAAAATGTATATAGAGTAACGTTTTTACTATGAGTTCAGATTGGAACATTGCTTCAAGTTTATTTTATTTATTTATTTATTTATTTTTCAAGTAGGGCCAAATTAAATGTTTTATTTTTCCCCAGATTTTGTGTTTTCAATTTGAGTTTTTCTGAATTTTATGTTTTGAAGTTTAATTAAACTTCAGCATCATAATAGTGTCTATTCAAATTAATTCATTTAACTATAATAAAATGAAAACATAACAACTGCTTTTCAACATACCATTGTATTTTTTAATCAAATAAAGTGCTTCTGTAAAGATCCTCACATTATCTAAAACACAACAATGGTCTTATTTTTTGTCAAATAAAATGCTGAACAACAGAGCTTCACAGTATAAATGATTAAAAAAACTTTTGCTCAGTACAGCAGCATTCTCGCTTGTGAGATTTTGCTTAAATATTATTATAATTATTTTTATTGCAAATACACATTTTAGTGTATATAAAATTTGACTATACAGTATTAGCCTATTTCTGTCGTAAGTAGAATTGAGCTTTTATTTTGTCATGAAGACTTTTCAGTTTGTGTTTGTTTTTGATGGTAGCTTCAAACCTCTGGATAAGCGGTTGTTTAAATGGCTCAGTGACTACGTTTACATGAACACCAGAAAGCGGCTTATTTCAAGAAAGCGGCTTATTGGGAGAAAAGTGCTGTTTCCATGCACTGTATAAGCAGCGAACTCTTTACTCCCATATATATGTGGCTCAGTCAGTAAGCAGTTCCCCTCTTAGTTAAAACATCTCGGTTACATACATAACCTCAGTTCCCTATCTGTCACTCACTCGACATTGTGTCGATGTAGTGACACTAGGGGTCACTCTTGGGAGCCCCAAACACCTCTGCTTTTTTGAAAAAAGGCCAATAAGAATTGGCGAGTGGAATTTGCATGCCACTCCCCCGGACATACGGGTATAAAAGGAGCTGGTATGCAACCACTTATTCAGATTTTCTCTTCGGAGCCGAGCGGTTCTATTCATTGAAGCTGAATTCATCCGCGAAGTTCATTCACCTCATCTGCTGGATTCTACGGCGCATTTCAGCGGCTTCTCCCCCTTTGCACCCATGGAGTGCAGAGAACGCCCCTGGGTGCTTCAGCAGAAACAACTAAAAGAGTATATTCAAAAAAAAAAAAAAAAGAGTATATTTTCTTTCTAAAAGAGCAGCACACACGGAACGTCTTTTTAAAGATGCCTTTCCGTCTGTGTGTTATTCCTGGTTGTGGTCGATATCTCTCCGCTTCTGACAGCCACGATCGCTGTCTTTCGTGTCTGGGCGCTACCCACGCGGAGACATCGTTTATGGATGGGTCTTGTCCTCACTGCGAGAACATGACCATGGCAACATTGTGGTCATGGCTTGCATTCGTAAGAAAGCAAGCCACCCCAGCGACTGCCCGCCTCGGTCCTTCTACCTACGGGTATGAGGCCGTGCCGGTTAGAGCTGGGGGTGATTTGGGGACCTCAATGGGACCACTTCTGCCGGGTATCCCCCCACGGACCACCCATTCCCCAGCATGCTCGCTTGCTCCGGTTGGGCGCTCGGACGAGATCGCCTGCTCATCTCGGTGCGAGTTCGACATCTCGTTCAGAGCCCGGGAAGAAGATGAGTTATCGAGCGCAGCATTGGGGAGCGGGCTCGTCCAGTCGGATGCAGAGGCTTCGACTGGGCTTCCTCCTTCGGGAGTGGTCGCCCAGTCCCAGACCAACACGGAAATGAAGGACATGCTTTCCTGTGTGGCCACGAGCGTTGGGCTAGAGTGGAACCCTCCGCTCTCCCCTGAACCCTCACGGCTCGACGATTGGTTCCTGGGCTCGGGGAGCCGCCCGCAGTCACGCCCCGCCCCCATTCCTTTCTTCCAGGAAGTGCATGAGGAGCTGACAAGATTGAGGGAGGCACCTTTTACTGCCCGGTCCCGGTCTTTCAGCTCCCCTGCTCTCGCTACCCCCGATGGCGGAGCGACCAAGGGGTATTCGGTGATCCCCTAGGTGGATAAGGCGCTCGTGATACACCTATGTCCGCAGAGCACCGCCACCTGGCGTGGGCGCCCGAAACTCCCATCCAGGGCCTGTAGGTTTACGTCATCCCTGATGGCTAGAGCCTACAGTGCCGCTGGACAAGCCGCCTCCGCCCTGCACGCCATGGCTCTCCTGCAAGTACACAAAGCCAAGGCACTAAAAGAACTGCACGAGGGAAGTTCTGACTCGGGATTGATGCAGGAACTGCGCTCGGTGACCGACCTCGCTCTCCGGGTGACGAAGGTCATGGCGCAGTCTCTCGGGCAGGCGATGTCCACCCTGGTGGTCCAGGAGTGCCACCTTTGGCTCAACTTGGTTGAGATGCATGAGGCTGACAAAGCATGGCTCCTTGATGCCCCCATCTCCCAGGTTGGCCTGTTCGGTGACACCGTCGAGGACATTGCCCAGCAGTTCTCGGCGGTGAAGCAGCAGACGGAGGCCATACAGCATATCCTGCCCTGGTGTGGCTCAAGACCCCACACCCCGTCTGCTTGTCGCCAAGGGCGTCCTCCTGCAACTACAACACTGGCTCCGCCGCAGCCCACCCCCGTGGCCCGGCCCCAGCGTGGAGCCCAGCACAGGAAGCAGACGCCACCTGTCACACAGCTGGCTGCCAAGAACCCGAGGAAGGCTTCGAAGCGCCCCTGAGACGGGCGACCCAGGGGCAAGGAGACCCGCTTCTCCGGAGCTGGTGAGCAGACCACTCCATCCCCCGGTGGAGGGCCAGGAGGAGAATCTTTTGTTTCATTTTCATTTAATTTCGCCGCATGTCCAAGAGGCTGCGGTACCCAAAAATTCAACAAAAGAGTGGTTTTCTTGTTCCCTGGGTCACATGTTCAGTGTGCACGGCCGTCATCACAACTGCCATCCACCGTCCCATCTTTGCAGGTATGGCACCCCAGCACAAACACGCCCACATGGGATTAAGTCCAGTGGACTACGGGGACTAGACTCCTCCTCCCCCTCCTCGGCCAATCTTATTGTGGGCGGCAGGAGCCAGGTAAGTGCTTCGATGTCCCTGGACACAGCATGGCCACGGGGCTCGAATCCCCTCGACGTGGCACCTCGAGCTCCGCCACGCCGCGAGGCCCCACCTGCCGGTACGTCCGACGTGATCATTCACTTGGTACCCCTCGCCCGGAGTTTGGACGCGTGGCACGCGCTTTCCAACCCGTCGCGGTGGCTGACCAGAACCGTCCAACTCGTCTATGCGATTCATTTCGCCAGGTGCCCGTCCAGGTTCAGCGGCATCCGCTTCACCTCGGTGAAGGGTGAGAACGCTGCTACCTTGCATGCGGAGATCGCTACCCTTCTGCACAAGGGCGCAATAGAGCCTGTCCCTCCAGCCGAGATGAAGAAAGGGTTCTACAGTCCTTACTTCATTGTACTGAAGAAAGGCGGTGGGTTACGACCAATCCTGGACCTGCGAGTACTGAACCGGGCTTTGCGCAGATTCCCGTTCAAGATGCTGACGCAAAAACTCTTTCTAGTGAGCGTCTGGCATCAAGATTGGTTCACGGCAGTAGACCTGAAGGACGCGTACTTTCACGTCTCAGTCTTACCTCGACACAGACCCTTCCTGCAGTTTGCCTTCGAAGGCCAGGCGTACCAGTACAAGGTCCTCCCCTTCGGCCTGTCCTTGTCCCCTCGCGTCTTCATGAAGGTCGCAGAGGCTGCCCTTGCCCCGCTAAGGGAAGTGGGCATCCGCATCCTCAACTATCTTGAAGACTGGCTAATCCTAGCTCACTCTCGAGAGTTGCTGTGCGCACACAGGGACCTCGTGCTCCAGCATCTCAGCCAACTGGGGCTTCGGGTCAACTGGGAAAAGAGAAAGCTCTCCCCGGTTCAGAGCATCTCTTTTCTCGGTCTGGAGTTGGACTCAGTCTTGATGACAGCGCGCCACACAAACGAGCACACACAGTCGGTGCTGAACAGTCTGAAGGCATTCAGACAGAGAGCAGCGTATCCACTGAAACTTTTTCAGAGGCTCCTGGGGCATATGGCATCCTCAGCGGCAGCCACAATGATCGGGTTGATGCATACGAGACCGCTTCAGCACTGGCTTCAGACTCGAGTCCCGAGATGGGCATGGCGCCGTGGGACACATCGTGTGGCCATCATGCCGATCTGTCGCCGCCTCTTCAGCCCTTGGACCGGCCTTGCATTTCTACGGGCAGGGGTTCTCCTAGAGCAGGTCTCCAAGCACGTCGTGGTTACAACAGACTGTGTGCCATATGCAATGGGCACACAGCCGCTGGCTCCTGGACTGGCCCACGGCTGCGTTGGCACATCAACTGCCTAGTGTTGTTGGCAGTACTGCTCACCCTGCGGAGGTTTCAGCCATTGATCCAGGGCAAGCACGTGTTGGTCCGGACAGACATCACAGCATTGGTAGCGTACATCAACCACCAAGGCAGTCTACGCTCCCATTGCATGTCACAACTCGCCCGCCGTCTCCTCCTCTGGAGTCAGCAGCTGAAGTCGCTACGAGCCACTCATATCCTGAGCGACCTCAACACTGCAGCAGATGTGCTGTCACGTCAGGTTACCCTCAGGGGAGAGTGGAGACTCCACCCTCAGGTGGTCCAGCTGATTTGGAGTCGATTCGGTCGAGCACAGGTAGACCTGTTTGCTTCCTGGCAATCCTCCCACTGCCAGCTTTGGTACGCTCTGACCAAGGCATCCCTCGGTATAGATGCACTGGCACACAGCTGGCCCCCTGGTCTATGCAAATATGTTTCCCCCAGTGAGCTTACTTGCACAGACCCTGTGCAAGGTCAAGGAGGACGAGGAGCAGGTCATCCTAGTAGAACCCTACTGGCCCACCCAGACATGGTTCTCAGATCTCACGCTCCTTGCGAAAGCCCCCCCGGTGAATTCCCCTGAGGAATGTCCTTCTTTCTCAGGGATGGGGCACCATCTGGCACCCGTGACCAGACCTCTGGAATCTCCACATCTGGCCCCTGGACGGGACACAGAAGACCTAAGTGGCCTACCACCCATGGTGGTAGACACAATCACTCAGGTTAGGGCTCCCTCTACGAGGTGCCTGTATGCCTTGAAGTGGCGTCTGTTTGCTAAGTGGTGTTCTTCCCGACGCGAAGACCCCCAGAGAGTTGGATCAGTGCTTTCCTTCCTGCAGGAGAGGCTGGAGGGGTGGCTGTCCCCCTCCACCCTGAAGGTGTATGTAGCCGCTATTTCGGCACATCACATTGCAGTGGATGGTAAGTATTTAGGGAAGCACGACTTGATCATCAGGTTCCTGAGAGGCGCTAGAAGGTTGAATCCCTCCAGACCGTGCCTCATCCCCTCATGGAACCTCTCCGTTGTCCTTCGGGGTCTACAGGGAGCTCCCTTTGATCCCTTGGAGTCAGCTGAGCTTAAGGCACTCTCTTTGAAGACTGCCCTCCTGACTGTGCTCACTTCCATCAAAAGGGTAGGGGACCTGCAGGCGTTCTCTGTCAGCGAATCGTGCCTGGAGTTCGGTTCGGGTTATTCTCGTGATCCTGAGACCCCGAACGGGCTATGTGCCCAAGGTTCCCACGACTCCTTTTAGGGATCAGGTGGTGAACCTGCAAGCACTGCCCCAGGAGGAGGCAGACCCAGCCTTGGCGTTGCTGTGTCCGGTGTGAGCTTTACGCATCTATTTGGATGGCACGCAGAACCTTAGAAGCTCCGAGCAGCTCTTTGTTTGCTTTGGTGGACAGCGGAAAGGAAGCGCTGTCTCCAAACAGAGGATCGCCCACTGGGTCATCGACGCCATCACGATGGCATATCAGGCTCAGGAAGTGCCACCCCCTGCAGGGTTACAAGCCCACTCCACCAGGAGTGTGGCGGCCTCCTGGGCCATGGCCAGTGGCGCCTCTTTGGCAGACATCTACAGAGCAGTGGGCTGGGTAACACCCAACATCTTTGCGAGGTTCTACAATCTCTGGATTGAGCCGGTCTCGTCCCATGTATTGACAGGCACGAGCAGGTAAGTTCCGGGACAACTGGCCGGGTGTACCGCTTGCGCATAGCGCTTTTCCCCTCCCTTGAGGTGAAGATGTGCGCTCTTGACTCCCAGTCGTGTTCAAAGACTGTGATCCCTGGATGACTTTCCTTCTTAGCCCTCTGGCAGCTGAGTTTGTGGAGAAACTCGCTGAACAGCCCAATACACGCGCTAATGAGCCCCTGTACTGAGGTAGGTGCTCCACATGTGCTGATTCCCCGAAGGCGACCTCATGTGATATCTTCCACAAAATTGTTTCCCTGACGGCAAACTGCATCTTCCTTGGGCAGAAGCCCCTCTGCCCCCGGTCGCCATGCTCTGTAGAAACTCCTCCGCCTTTGGGAAGGACCTACCATGGGACCTCTCCACATGACATACTTCTGACAAGACTCGGTAAGACCATGTGACGTATTCCACTCAAAATACCCCCTCCCTCTTTTTGGGCGGGGTGTGGTTTCCGCGGTGTCTTCCCCTTGGGAGGGACACCCCCCGACGCAGACACTCATGGCTCCCAGTCATTTAACAAATTCCACTCTTTTTGGGGAGAAAAGAGAGGGAAAAGAAGCCTCGGCTGGGCTAGCCTGTCCCTATAGTTGGGTAGTCGACTTGTTTCTTATGGACCGTTCGACATTCATAAGAGCGGTGGGGGAGGTTATGTGACGGCCTGGTGCGCTGTCTATGAGGCACACAGCAGTCTGCCCGTCACACACCGCCAGTTCACGCAACACAGTTCAGATAGTTGTGGCGTTTTGTATAGGGACCCCTAGTGTCACTACATCGACACAACGTCGAGTGAGTGACAGATAGGGAATGTCCTGGTTACTTTTGTAAGCTGCGTTCCCTGATGGAGGGAACGAGACGTTGTGTCCCTCTTGTCACAATGTTGAACTATCCGCTGAAATGGCCGGGACCTGGTCTCGGCTCCTCAGCACAAAACCTGAATGAGTGGTTGTATACCAGCTCCTTTTATACCCATATGTCCGGGGGAATGGCATGCAAATTCCACTCGCCAATTCTCATTGGCCTTTTTTCAAAAAAGCAGAGGTGTTTGGGGCTCCCACGAGTGATCCCTAGTGTCACTACATCGACGCAACGTCTCATTCTCTCCAACAGGGAACGGAGGTTACAAAAGTAGCCAGGACGTTCCCTGAGACGAAGGGAACGAGACATTGCGCCACTACTGTCGTGTTATCTGAACGAATCAGAATGTGGTGATTCACAATATCGGAATGAAAAGCTCTCAAAACTAGAAAGACAGCCAGTAGCTCTAGGTGGCTGACATGTCATGGCCGTTTCGCACCTGTTTCCAGGTTTCAAAAGTCAGGCATCCATTACTTACCATGCCCCCACCTGAGTTGGATGCATTTGCAGTCAATACTTTCTTTCTGAAAACTTCCTGTTGGTAGAAGGCTGGCGCTGTCTGGTGCTAGAGCAGCCAGACAGTGGTGAGTTACCGCGATGCACAGGAAAATGAAATGACTTCAGTGGTAATGTGTTTTCAGTTTGAACTGAAACAGACACTGAAGAATGGTTTGTACACACTCGTTCATGAAGTGCGCACGCATGAACTCCTAAAAAGGAGATTTACTGGCTGGGGAAAAGTCCGCTTTTCGCCAGTTGACATTAGACCAGATTTTACATATGGCAAAGCAACAAGTCTCTGTGTTTGCTCTGTAGTGACTCTGATTGGCTAGTAATAACCTATCGCTGAGGTAATTCAAAACACACACACCATTCATTTTCAATGTTGCTCTGTCAACATTTAACAAGACACTACACATTTATAACCGAGAGAAAATTATACGAACCTTAAATCACAGTATTCCTCTGATGGCGTCCATTTCTTTGAGTTTGCAGCCTTGGAGATTGTGCTTGATTCCATGCTCATAAGAGCTGTGACTCTGGTTCCACCCTGATAGTAAAACGAAGCGTGATTGGTTGAAGATAGAACGTGCTAAGATTGGTTAGAGTAATGTGGCCATTATCTGATTGGCTTGAGTAGATGATGGGTGGAGTCCACCTATTTGTAGATTTGTGTGCACGCCTTGACGCTAGATTTGTTTCAAAATCAACAAATACGTGTAGCGATCTGCAAATGCACAGGAGGTGATTTTATTTATTTGTGAATTCACCTTATTTTTGTGAAACTCCTAACATATACAGTATCTCACAGAAGTGAGTACACCCCTCACATTTTAGTAAATATTTTATTATATCTTTTCATGTGACAACACTGAAGAAATGACACTTTGCTACAATGTAAAGTAGTGTGTACAGCTTGTATAACAGTGTAAATTTGCTGTCCCCTCAAAATAACTCAACACACAGCCATTAATGTCTAAACCGCTGGCAACAAAAGTGAGTACACCCCTAAGTGAAAATGTCCAAATTGGGCACAATTAGCCATTTTCCCTCCCCGGTGTCATGTGATTCGTTAGTGTTACAAGGTCTCAGGTGTGAATGGGGAGCAGGTGTGTTAAATTTGGTGTTATCGCTCTCACTCTCTCATACTGGTCACTGGAAGTTCAACATGGCACCTCATGGCAAAGAACTCTCTGAGGATCTGAAAAAAAGAATTGTTGCTCTACATAAAGATGGCCTAGGCTATAAAAAGATTGCCAAGACCCTGAAACTGAGCTGCAGCATGGTGGCCAAGACCATACAGCGGTTTAACTGGACAGGTTCCACTCAGAACAGGCCTCGCCATGGTCGACCAAAGAAGTTGAGTGCACGTGCTCAGCATCATATCCAGAGGTTGTCTTTGGGAAATAGACGTATGAGTGCTGCCAGCATTGCTGTAGAGGTTGAGGGGAGGGGAGGGGAGGGGAGGGGGGGGGGTCAGCCTGTCAGTGCTCAGACCATACGCCACACACTGCATAAAATTGGTCTGCAGGCTGTCGTCCCAGAAGGAAGCCTCTTCTAAAGATGATGCACAAGAAAGCCTGCAAACAGTTTGCTGAAGACAA
The DNA here is from genome assembly GCF_019703515.2 of Myxocyprinus asiaticus. Taxonomy (NCBI): domain Eukaryota; kingdom Metazoa; phylum Chordata; class Actinopteri; order Cypriniformes; family Catostomidae; genus Myxocyprinus; species Myxocyprinus asiaticus. The sequence continues at coordinate 19,257,947 of NC_059352.1, forward strand.
GCAGACTAAGGACATGGATTACTGGAACCATGTCCTATGGTCTGATGAGACCAAGATAAACTTATTTGGTTCAGATGGTGTCAAGCGTGTGTGGCGGCAACCAGGTGAGGAGCACAAAGACAAGTGTGTCTTGCCTACAGTCAAGCATGGTGGTGGGAGTGTCATGGTCTGGGGCTGCATGAGTGCTGCCGGCACTGGGGAGCTACAGTTCATTAAGGGAACCATGAATGCCAACATGTACTGTGACATACTGAAGCAGAGCATGATCCCCTCCCTTCGGAGACTGGGCCACAGGGCAGTATTCCAACATGATAATGACCCCAAACACACCTCCAAGACGACAACTGCCTTGCTAAAGAAGCTGAGGGTAAAGGTGATGGACTGGCCAAGCATGTCTCCAGACCTAAACCCTATTGAGCATCTGTGGGGCATCCTCAAACGGAAGGTGGAGGAGCGCAAGGTCTCTAACATCCACCAGCTCCGTGATGTCATCATGGAGGAGTGGAAGAGGACTCCAGTGGCAACCTGTGAAGCTCTGGTGAACTCCATGCCCAAGAGGGTTAAGGCAGTGCTGGAAAATAATGGTGGCCACACAAAATATTGACACTTTGGGCCCAATTTGGACATTTTCACTTAGGGGTGTACTCACTTTTGTTGCCAGCGGTTTAGACATTAATGGCTGTGTGTCGAGTTATTTTGAGGGGACAGCAAATTTACACTGTTATACAAGCTGTACACTCACTAATTTACATTGTAGCAAAGTGTCATTTCTTCAGTGTCACATGAAAAGATATAATAAAATATCTACTAAAATGTGAGGGGTGTACTCACTTCTGTGAGATACTGTATATAAATCTCATTTTTTTTATTAGTGAATTAATTTTTGTGAAACATTTATTTGTCGATCTCATTCAATTTATTTGTGAACCAACTTTCTATTTGTGAATCTCCTTCCATTTGTATGTTAATATGCAACAATTCCATCTCCATAGATACCTAAAGTGATAAACATTCACTTTATTAAGTAATATATATAATATATATAATAACACAGCCTGATTGTCAATACAGTACAATACAACCTACTGAACATTTTATATATATATTATATATACGATTTTTTATTGTATAATGTGTATTCTATATTGTGTGTATTGTATACTGTACATTGTATGTTATTATTTGTATATTGTGTAATTATGTGTATATTAGATTTTAAATTGTGTTGTGTAAATCTGATGTTTATTGTAAATTGGTATATGTCTCATCACTGTCATGACTGCTATGTTGCTCGGAACTGCACCCAAGAATTTCACACACTATTGCACTTGTGTATATGGTTGTGTGACAATAAAAGTGATTTGATTTGATTAATATTGATAAATTAGTTCAAGTTTCCACATTACATGATATTAAAGCTTGTTTAACAAATACCTGCAGAAACAGGTGTATAAAACATGGTAAATTCAACTCTCTTCTTATGATCGTACACCTGTAGCACAAATGCTAGTGCTGCAGCTGTTGGGCCTAATGTATTCAGATAGAAGACAAAGGCAGGCCTAACACAGTCATAAAACCTGACTGAGGCCCACAAACAGTCATAAATTTTACTGATAAAAACTGCGCCAAATCAAACAAAGGGAGTCCAAAACAGACTACAATTCCGACGAAGCCTTGCTCACTAAAGGATCGAACTCTCAACTCCTATTGGATGAGGCACATAACAGAACGGCCCTCAACCATGACGTCATCGGGAGTAGAAATAACTCTGAGATCCTTCCGGGATTTGCTTCCAGCAACTTTGCTCACCGTGTGTAGACGCAGCTCATCGCTGCTCTCAGGTGTAGCCTCGTGGCACAAGGAAGTAACGTATGACTTGAAACTGTGGCCATACAATCTCCATCTCGCTGGACGAGTTCCACCGAACACTCTAACGGATCCGAAGGAGATCGCCGAGCAATCCGCATCTTCATCCGTTTGCCTGCAGAAGTGAAAAGAAAAAGATTTCTCTTCAATCAAGTCGACGTCGCTGATTTCTCCGCCAGCCTGCCGAGAATCTGCAGCCGTACCGCCCGCCGACAGAGCGAGGAAACGGCCTCCCATCATCATCCGAGCCTCGAGGAACCAAGTCGGAGTTAAAGGACGGATGAACACACATTCGTCTGTGTCCTCATGCGATTCAAGTAAGAGGTTTACGTCTGGGCAGAGACAGAATATTATAGTGTGTTATTCTTGTGTATCAAGGTTATTGCTTGAACAGTTTACGGACCGCCGAGTCCGCTCATTGCTGCTAATAATACTCAAGGTATTACTGTAATGTACTGTTATCACGAATGAGATCTGCTCTGTTGTAGTCCAACCACATTGGACTGTTGTGTATTTCTGCCATCGCAGGTGAGACCGGCAAACTGAATTAAAGAACCATCCATTAAAGAACCAAAGACCGCGGGACGGTTTACGAGCCGTCCACTGCGTCTCTGAGTGATAAACTATCAGCTGCTTTCTCTCCCATGATCGCAAAACCAGCTTTGGTGCCGCCACTTTATTCTCTCTCTCTCGTACTAACCATACACACACACACACACACACACACACACACACACACACACGACCTCTCACAAACATTCTCGCACACACTTTTGGCTAGTAGATAACTTCGTGATAAAGCTCAGCTTTGTCCCTAAGTTATCGTACAAGCGGAGACACGCGGTAAACGGGCAGACGCCATTAACTGGTTTCTCTGCACCCAGATTCGCGGCCATATTCTCTGGCCGGAAATCTTGCGTGAAGTGAGAGCCACATCCGCCATTTTGTGCGCGTCCCCCAAAATATGTTTGAAAAGACAAAGACTATTGGGCAGCCCTATTTATATCTGAAAAAAGTCCTGATATATAGCGATAATCATCAGGAAAATCTTCCGATTATTGATGCGTGTCATCTATTACAACACACACGTGATGCCGGAGTGAGCTGTTAAGGAAGCAGAATTCAGCTAAACTGAATAAAATACAAAGAGATCTATATAACTGCTGTAGGTGTAGTTTTCAATAAAATATAACATTTTTCAGAACGAACTACCCATAAACATGTTATCATACCCACAACATATATGGTATTTCCAGGAGCACTGGATGATATTTATAATCATTGTTTGAAATGACACCTAACTATAATTTACACAACACCTACTTTACCAAAATGCTCTAATTTTATATATATATATATATATATATATATATATATATATATATATATATATATATATATATAATATAAAATCAATAGATTCAAATTTTGAAGTCAATTCTTATTTTTATAAAGTTCACATTTTATTTTAATCTCAAAACAATGTGTTGGACATTGTGGCAAATGTCAAAAAATAAATAAAAATAAATAATAATTCTTGTTACATTACAATCTTGTTAACTGTTAATTGTGTTAATTGTTTTGACAGTGGTCAATTGAACTTAGTTTAGAGAAATATTACTAAACAGTTGATAAAATGTATTCTACATATCAGGGAATAAATGGGCATAATTATTTGTTTTGTCGCAAATCTTTCACTGTTGTGTGTTGAATTTTTTTTAATTGCAATTCATTAAATTCCTCTTCCTGTCATTCCACTTAAAATTCCAATTCAACATTCTGTTTTATTAAATATGAATTTAATTTAATTTCTAAATTTTAACCTATCCCTTGTAAACTACAATACATGTGATTAGACAATGGCGAGACAAACAGACCTAACAGAAAAAAATACATGAAACTGCACGGTTGTGTGAGAGCGATAACATAGCAATTCAAGTTCTGCATGAGTTAATAATTTATTTATTTTTTTATGTCATTATGTATTTGAACCAAGCTGAAAAGCTATCAATGCAATATAGCCCCTAAAAAACTAAATTATAAAATAAGACCACTCCAAAACCAGCTCTCAGTTGTGTTGATTTAATAAAGATACACTCAAGCAAAGCCTTTTTATCAAACTCTGTTATTCACATCATACCTTTGACAACCATATGCTGACCATAAATTTTGCTCTGTAATATAATTCTGGGGAAATATACCCCAAATCTTCTGCAACCCTTTGTATTCTGCATCCAAATACGTATTTTCAAACCAATGTGCTTTGTTACCACTTTAAAAAATCATCTGCTCTCAAAGTCTAAAGTCAAAGAAACAGCAGAGAGAAAAGACTGTAATCAAGTCATGTTTGTTCTTCTTCTTTGCCTGAAATTTCCCTTAATCATCTTTATTCATCCCTTTGAAAGCACTGCTCTGCGAAGCTCATGAGGGCAAACCTCTTCATAGCTATGATCTCTTTAGAAACCATGGAGGCTCTCCACACTGAGAAACACTGATTAGGTCTTCATCCGGTGTTTTCTGATTCAAAACATGATTTCCGAAAAGCAGATTCATGAGGCCTTTGTCTTATGTTGGCTTGAAGTGTACGTTCTGTGATTTTGCTCATCTTACAAAAACCAAAAGGTAGGCCAAATACACTGAACCTGTACTACATCCTTAAAATACTGAATACAGTTAGTTTCACCAAATACAGTTGCTATTCTCCAGATGTACAGGGTGTTTTCTATAATCTAAACTGGATTTTCTTTTTATTTTGGATAAACCCAGATTTCCTTTTTTTTTTTTTTTTAATCACTCTTTCCAGCTGAATGATTCACTATAAACTATGTTACCTGGCAAGGACATTAAGATGGATTCCATGCTGTTTACCTGAACAAAAATATAAATGCAACAATTTCAAAGATTTTACTGAGTTACAGTTCATTTAAGGAAATCAGTCAATTGAAATAAATTAATTAGGCCCTAATCTATGGATTTCACATGACTGGGAATACAGATATGCATCTGTTGGTCACAGATACCTTAAAAAAAAAAAAGGTAGAGGCGTGGATCAGAAAACCAGTCAGTATCTGGTGTGACCACCATTTGCTTCATGCAGCGCGACACATCTCCTTCTCATATAGTTGATCAGGCTGTTGATTGTGGCCTGTGGAATGTTGTCCCACTCCTCTTCAGTGGCTGTGCGAAGTTGCTGGATATTGGCAGGAACTGGAACATGCTGTCGTACACGTCGATCCAGAGCATCCCAAACATGCTCAATGGGTGACATGTCTAGTGAGTATGCAGGCCATGGAAGAACTGGGACATTTTCAGCTTCCTGGAATTGTGTACAGATCCTTGCAACATGGGGCCATGCATTCTCATACTGAAACATGAAGTGATGGCGGCGGATGAATGGCACAACAATGGGCCTCAGGATCTCGTCACGGTATCTTTGTGCATTCAAATTGCCACTGATAAAATGCAATTGTGTTCGTTGTCCGTAGCTTATGCCTACCCATACCATAACCCCACCACCACCATGGGGCACTCTGTTCACAACGCTGACATCAGCAAACCGCTCGCCCACATGACGCCATACACGCTGCCTGCCATCTGCCCGGTAAAGTTGAAACCGGGATTCATCCATGAAAAGCACACTTCTCCAGCGTGCCAGTGGCTATCGAAGGTGAGCATTTGCCCTCTGAAGTCGGTTACGATGCCGAACTGCTGTCAGGTCAAGACCCTGGTGAGGACGACGAGCACGCAGATGAGCTTCCCTGAGACGGTTTCTGACAGTTTGTGCAGAAATTCTTCGGTTGTGAAAACCCACAGTTTCATCAGCTGTCCGAGTGGCTGGTCTCAGACGATCCCGCAGGTGAAGAAGCCAGATGTGGAGGTCCTGGGTTGGCGTGGTTACATGTGGTCTGTGGTTGTGAGGCCGGTTTGACGTACTGCCAAATTCTACAAAACGACGTTGGAGGCGGCTTATGGTAGAGAAATGAACATTAAATTCTGTAGTCAGCATGCCAATTGCATGCTCCCTCAAAACCTGAGACAACTGTGGCATTGTGTTGTGTGACAAAACTGCACATTTTTTAGTGGCCTTTTATTGTCCCAGCACAAGGTGCACCTGTGTAATGATCACGCTGTTTAATCAGCTTCTTGATATGCCACACCTGTCAGGTGGATGGATTATCTTGGCAAAGGAGAAATGCTCAATAACAGGGACGTAAACAAATTTGTGCACAAAATTTGAGAGAAATAAGCTTTTTGTGCATATGGAAAATTTCTGGGATCTTTTATTTCAGCTCATGAAACATGGGACCAACACTTTACATGTTGCGTTTATATTTTTGTTCAGTGTAGTTTTTAATATAGTAGTACAGGAAGGAATGTACTTCTAAAATATGTATATTTTCATTTTTCTTTCTATTTTCCCCACGTAACATCAGTTTTAAACCTACTTACCACACACACAGCCTACAGGAGAATTGTTTATGGCTGCACAATTATGACAAAAATCACAATTGCTGGTTATTTCCCTTGATATTGTAATTGCGATTATTTTCGATCAATTGACTTTCCATTAAATAATAATTTTATCTTGGAAATTTGCATGCCATATTGGTTATGTAAGCTATACATCCATTAACCATCTGAGAATGGTTTCTGAATTACTTCCAGGCTATCTCTGTTTCTTTGCTATTGATATTTTATAGGCTACATGAGTAAATCAAGATGGTCAACTTCACATTGGCTCTCTTAGCAGAACTGTTATTCAATCTGCTATTAAATTTTTTTTTTTTTAAATGTACACAGAAATTGAACAACTGACATATCTGTGACTGATTAATGCACACTGCTGCAAAACACATGCTCTATATAGAACTTTTCAGCGCAGAATTAAAAGAATAGTATATTTAAAGAACAATACAGCATGACTGGTCCATTTCCACATAGTGGCTTTCGGAAAACAACGCAAGGTGGACACATGCATTTGGCATTTGACATTATTCTAAACAAGTTTGAAGCAATTTGGGTAAATATAAAAGGACTATTTTTAAGTTTGTTGTAAGAGTCACACTTCTTGCTGCCAGGTGGTGGCACAATGACCGTGACCCAAAATAGTCAAATCCATGTGATTAACCCCCAAGACTAAACATACATCTCAATTTTGATCAAAATCACACATTGCACACAAGATTTGAGAAACTTCATGCTGGGTGGAGCTAATGACTATAATTATGAAAGTTGTCTGGCTTGGTGAGAACTATATGTGTACCAAGTTTGGTAACTGTAGGTGAAAATGGGGGTGCTACAGAGGCTGTCTTACAGGCATATTTTAAAGGGGGCGCTAGAGTTGGGGTACTCGAGTTTGGACTCGGACTCGAATCCGAGTCACAAGTCCAATTTTAATGGACATGGATTTGTCATGGACTCGGATGCATTTTTACTCGGACTTGACTCGGACTCGAGCCTTTGGGACTCTGGATTTTTTTCCGAGTCCAGCCGAGACCATGACATTTGTGATGCAATGAAAAATATAAATAAATTACAAAACAGAAATGATTTAACACATCTCTGTCTGCATGCAGCTGTATTAGCCCCTGAAGTTGTAGACGTAGCCAGAGTTGTTTCACTGTGCAAACACACGCACATGCACAGGCACATTCATCAGTCAACCAATACGTTTGAATGTTACTACAGAGACTACTGTATAACATCAACTACTGAGGTGGCTTGCATGACAAAAACATAAAGACGGGTATGTATCCAATGTAACAGAAACTAAACAAGGCAGTTTCCCATGACACGGGACCTGACGACTGGTAAAATTGCATGTTCCTTTTGTGCAGCCAAGACGGTGCTCGCATTGTGGTTTCATCATGGTTAAAAACTTAAAATCAAGAACTTCATTGAGTCATGTCTCTCACAGTTTATTAAAAATATCATATCGAAATAAAAATACATACAAATTTTATTAATATTCAATATTAAGTATTTTTAGGCGTAATGTATCAACACATGTAGGCTTCTATAGTCTCTTGTGGTCAACGCAGTGTTGTCAGCTTGAACTGGTCCATAATAGCTTGATGAATTACCCGTGTTACTTTTTAAATAGTCGGGGGAAAAAAGCGTTATTGCTAAAGCAGACAGCAGCTCCTATTTATTATTGATTGATTATTTTCAAAGCATTGACAAGCTGCTTAAAATACATTCTTTTACAGCATTTGTCCACCATTCACAACATTCAACCATGCACAATAAAATATTAGGATATTTTGGGCAGTGAAATGTTTTGTTTATAATTTAATTATAGACTAAATAATAAATGTATTATTAAATGACAGAGTTTGTGTATGAAGCTAAAACGTCATGTTACGAGATGAATTTAGTTGGTTATGACATTTTTATTTTAAATGTTTATTTATTTATTATTTATTTTTATTGTAAACCACCAGGTAACTTGTGCACGGCTTTTTTTAGCCTACATCTCTGACACTTTTGAAGGAAAATTCTGTTAAATTTATGACTCAAAATTATTATTCTCCATGTTTTTGCAGTTAAAGAAGAGCTCAATTAAATTTTCTTTTGTTGGTATTTAAAGATTTCAGACTGATTGCAGACCAACGTGGCTGCCGCTCAAGCAAATATCATTTATTATTATCATTTTTATCTTTTGCAGCAGCAGCTGCGAGATGCACATAGACGCATCAGGGATTTAGGTACATGCGCAGCACGCAGAACTGCCCTGCATTGTGCAGTTTCCCGCAAATTAACTAGAAAATCATGTCCGTGATGACATGGCCCTAATATTATCAGTGGGCTTTTCCAGTGTTTTTGGATGTAGCATTTGCAGTCAAATCGTGAGACGTTACTTCTCAGAGAGTGCTTATTACTACTGTGTTGACTCATTTGTACAGTATGTATTTTCCCAAATCAGTCGTCAGATAGAGAAAAAAGATTCAGAAAAAAATCTCAGTATAGACTATTATTTCTTTAGATAGGGATAATTTTAAATAAAACTAAATTATATTGAATTGACAAATTGAAAATTAAGTAGAAATAAAACTAAATTAAAATTTGAAACATAACCTTGGTTGTAATGACTAACGCAGCTTTCACTTTCTTTAGTCTATGTTTGAATGGAGGGGAAAAAGCAACAAATAATTGAAATATCAACAGAACGCAATAAGAATTGTGTTGAAGGACATTTTTGTCTTCATACACCTAAAGCATATGCTTTTATTCTGAAACCACTTTGAAGTCTGTTCAGCAGGATACTAATCATAAAATATATATATGAAAGGCAACAGAGGTGTTTTTATTAAATTTATATTAACAAACTATTTTTTTCTTTGTTGTAAAGTTTAAAATAAGCTTAAAATATTGATGTTGAGTTTACGGTTACAATTTTAATTCAGATTCATGAACAGATTCATTTGGACTCGGACTCGGCCTGTTATGGACTCGGCCTTGAGTCCGACCCGGCCCTTTTGGATTCGGACTCAACTTGGACTCGATTGTTTAAAGTCTCAGACTTGACTCTGACTCGACTAAGGTGGACTCGAACCCAACACTAGGGGGCGCTACAGAGCCCACATGCCCCCCCCCCCCCCCCAGCCCTAATGGCTGACGACTCTGATGTGTGTGCAAAATTTCATGAAATTTTAAGCATGCCAAGTGCCTCAAAAACACCCAAATATTGGAAGGAATTATAACAATTAATGTGTTCCCATGGCACCAGTATTTAAGATATCAAATATTCCTTTACATTTTTACATCAGCAGTGTCTTGACATTATTCTAAAGAATTTTGAAGCAATTCATGTAAACACAAGAGGGCTATTTCAAAGTCTGTTAAAAGTGCCATACTTCCTGCTGCCATTTGGTGACGCTATGACTGTGATTAACAATAGCTGCATCAATGTGATCAGCCCTCATTGCCAATCATACAGCTGAATTTCATAAAAATTACACAATGCACACAGAAGTTATGGCAATTCCTGTTTTCCATTTTAGCATATTGCCTAAATTTGGTGACAATCACATGAATCCCTAGGAGGAGTATTCAAAATGTCAGGGCCTGCAATTTTCAAAAAATTCCCATTCAATCCAAAATGGCTGACTTCCTGTTGGCCGGAGCTAATGACTGTAATTTTGAAAGTTGTCTGGCTTGATGAGAACAATATATGTAGCCAGTTTGCTGACAGTAGAAGAAACTGACCCCACCACTTTTGTCAAAAGGTGGCACTACATAGCTCCCCAGCCACACCAATGTGTTAACTTTTGCCCAGGCCTAATGGCCAACAACTCTGATGTGTGGACAAAATATCATGAAAATTCAAGCATGCCAAGTACCTCAAAAACATGTGAATATACATAAAAAGGAATAATAACATTTAACGCATTGCCATGGCAACAATATTTAAGATATCAAGAAACCCTTCAGAATTTTAAATCTGCACTGTCTTGACATTATTGAATTTTTTTATGCAATTCATGTAAACATAAGAGGGATATTTCATAGTCTGTTAAAAGTGACACACTTCCTTCCACCAGTCGGTGGTGCTACGACTGTGACCCATAATAACACATCAATGTGATCAGGCTACAAGGACAAACATTTGGTTCAATTTTGATGTAAATCACACTATACATGCAGAAGATACGTGACACTTCCTTTTTCTGATTTTTTTACATTAATTTATTGTGTCACAATCGCAGCACCGTTCGATATATAAAAAATCTGTTCACTATTTAGCATTGTCAATGTCTTGGCATGATGTCACCCACATTTGTTACCTGTAACATGAAATCCCTTGGTGGAGTATTTCAAATTCTAGAGCATGCATTTTTCAAACAATACAAAATAGCCAACTTCCTGTTGGGCAGAGCTTATGACTGTCAACGTGAAAGTTGTCTAGCTTGATGAGATCTGTACAAAGTGTACAAGATGTGTACAAAGTTTGGTGATGTTAGCTCAAAAGGTATGTGCTACAGAGCCCCCCGAACATGCTCATCTTCTAGGTGGCACTACAGAACCCCCCCTGCAGCTTTGTCAAGCCCTAATGGCCAACGACTCTGATGTGTGTGCAAACTTTCAAGAGTTTTCACCGTTAAGTACCCCAAAAGTACCAAAAACCTTAAAAAGAATAATAATAAATATAGCTGCAAGCAGCAACGATGGGCCCAAGCACCATGGGTCCATTTGCACTCTGTGGCTTTTGGAAAACAATGCATGATGGACACAGCAACAACTCAACATTAATGTAAACTTGGACCCTAATCATACCATGAGTAATAGATACTGTATATGCCACCATTCCAGTTTGACTACAACTTCACAAAATTTTCCATCAGCAGTGTCTAAACAATTTAAGCAATTTGGGTAAATGTAAGAGAACTTTTTCAAAGTCTGTTGTAAGTGCCACACTTCCTGCTGCCAGTTGGTGGTGCTATGACCATGACCCAAGAAAAAACATACAACTCAATTTGAATCTAAATCACACAATTTATATGTAAAAAGATATGAGACACTTCCTATTTCCCTATTTTTGCCATTAATTTAGTGAATCACCATGGTAACACCGTTAGATATTTAAAGATCTGTTTGCAATTTAGCATCTTCGATGTCTTGGCATAATGTTGTCTAAATGTTGTGACAGTCTCATGAATCACCATTCAGAGAATCTATCTATCTCTCTCTGTCTCGCTCTATCTATCTATCTATCAATTTTTAATTGTAATTGTAATTTTTTTTTTGCTAACTGATTAATTTGACATTTTTTGCTATAATTTAATATAATTATTTATTGAAAAAAATATGTAGACCTTAAGATTATATTGTAATGAAGTTATTTACCATTTTTATTTATCCATAAACCGGCTTTAAATTAACAAATGTAATTCTTGGAATTAGGTGTTAAGATAGTCTAAGTAGATTTTAATATGAGCACAGAAGTCATTTAGGCTTGTAATTTCGTTGCATTTCCATGGAAACGGTGATCGATCTCGGGGAGATGCTGATCACAGCAATGATTTACTCGCCCGTTACCATCTGCTTCACTCTGATTGCACTCCCTACTTATTTCTTGTGTGTCACCTCGTTATTTGCCCATTTATTGTTCACTGTCATGTTAACTGTGTTCTCTAGTTGGAGCACACTCATGTGTCTGTTGGTTGCCCCTCTGTAGAGGTGCAATTACCTTCCTGTTTGCCATCACCCTTGCCAGTTCTGTGCCCAGTTCATGTGGAGGAGGATTCCTCGGTCTCTGCCCGCGTCTCGGGGACTCTATCATCTGGGCTTTGCTTCGCAACACACCAGCTTCAAAGGACTCTCTTCGGATTGTTCCTGACTTCCATAAAGCACACACTTATCTGCAGCCAGCACCAGGTGTGCCTTACCTTGAAATTGAGAACTGTTAATAAAACTACTGAATCGTCATGTCTGCTTTTGTGTCCTTTGTCGTTCCTCCCCTGTGACACTACTGAACCACAACCTTGCCACAACGTCATCATGACGGACTGGCACCGCTCCAAAGTTATGTTGTGGCAATGAATACAGGAATTTAACTTTTCCGGTTGTCACAACCTAATCAGTTACATTGCTACAACTAAAGTTTGTCATCTAATGAGCATGGCTTCAGGCATGCGATTTGTGAAACAGTTGTCACACTTTGCTTGTAAGCATCGAGGAATTGGAGACATTTTTTTTAAATTTATTTTTTTTATTCATTTGTAGATTAATTAGGAGTGGAACACGATTGAAAATACATAGGCAAAAAGGTCAATGAGAATGAAAGGATGAAAAAATATTTATTTATTAGGCATGTTATACCAGCAGAGAAGGCTTTGCTGCCCTGAGAAATCGCGACTGGCCATATACGAACAAATACAATTAGAGTTCATATATTTGAGTATTTATGTACATATTTAAATTCCACAAGTGTTTAAAAAACATGTTACATACACTATATTGCCAAAAGTATTCGCTCACCCATCCAAATAATTGAATTCAGGTGTTCCAATCACTTCCATGGCCACAGTTGTATAAAATGAAGCACCTAGGCATGCAGACTGCTTCTACAAACATTTGTGAAAGAATGGGCCGCTCTCAGGAGCTCAGTGAATTCCAGCGTGGTACTGTGATAGGATGCCACCTGTGCAACAAGTCCAGACGTGAAATTTCCTCGCTACTAAATATTCCACAGTCAACTGTCAGTGGTATTATAACAAAGTGGAAGCGATTGGGAATGACAGCAACTCAGCCACAAAGTGGTAGGCCACGTAAAATGACAGAGCGGGGTCAGCGGATGCTGAGGCGCATAGTGCGCAGAGGTCGCCAACTTTCTGCAGAGTCAATCGCTACAGACCTCCAAAGTTCATGTGGCCTTCAGATTAGCTCAAGAACAGTGCGTAGAGAGCTTCATGGAATGGGTTTCCATGGCCGAGCAGTTGCATCCAAGCCATAAATCACCAAGTGCAATGCAAAGCGTCGGATGCAGTGGTGTAAAGCACGCCGCCACTGGACTCTAGAGCAGTGGAGACGCGTTCTCTGGAGTGACGAATCACGCTTCTCCATCTGGCAATCTGATGGATGAGTCTGGGTTTGGCAGTTGCCAGGAGAACGGTACTTGTCTGACTGCATTGTGCCAACTGTGAAGTTTGGTGGAGGGGGGATTATGGTGTGGGGTTGTTTTTCAGGAGCTGGGCTTGGCCCCTTAGTTCCAGTGAAAGGAACTCTGAATGCTTCAGCATACCAAGAGATTTTGGACAATTCCATGCTCCCAACTTTGTGGGAACAGTTTGGGGATGGCCCCTTCCTGTTCCAACATGACTGCGCACGAATGCACAAAGCAAGGTCCATAAAGACATGGATGAGCGAGTCTGGTGTGGAAGAACTTGACTGGCCTGCACAGAGTCCTGACCTCAACCCGATAGAGCACCTTTGGGATGAATTAGAGCGAAGACTGCGAGCCAGGCCTTCTCGTCCAACATCAGTGTCTGACCTCACAAATGCGCTTCTAGAAGAATGGTCAAAATTTCCCATAAACACACTCCTAAACCTTGTGGAAAGCCTTCCCAGAAGAGTTGAAGCTGTTAAAGCTGCAAAGGGTGGGCCGATGTCATATTAAACCCTATGGATTAAGAATGGGATGTCACTTAAATTCATATGCGTCTAAAGGCAGATGAGCGAATACGAATACTAGATGATTTTTTTCCGATGCACAGCGCATTTCCGCATCGACCAGTGGGTCCCCTGAAGATGACCAGAGGTGTCCCCGAGCAGCTGCGCCCCACAGTGGCCGTGCTACAAAAACATTTTCTTGCAGTTCTGCAGCTGACCGCTGGGTGGCGCCACCACATTCCACCGCAGGCTTATTGCAATGGGCTCCCTCTCCATTCAAATAAACCACAGGTAGGCTCTTTTCTGGGGAAGGTGGAGGCTGACAACGAAAACCCTATATGTCCAAATACCCACTATACTGCACTTCTTACTCAAGGGGCTAAGGACCGCCCCCACGTCCCACGGAGCCACTAAACGGCCCCTTACCAGCTATTTTGGGGAAGAGCCCACGGAAGCGAGCCTTTAATTGGCCGACCACAGGTACGTGTCAGGGAGGGGGCGGGGCTGACCACGAACACACTATTTGTCCACATACCCAATATATTTCAGGACTTTGTCCCTGGGGGTCCACGTACCCCTGGAGTGTATCCGGTAGGGGACGGGGCTGACCACAAAACAACTATTTGTCCATTTACCCACTAAATTGAACAACTTCCTCACTGTTGGTCCGAGAACACTCGGTGTGTGTCCGGGAGCCGGTGGACAAATTATTTGTCCACTTAGACCATGTTAAAATATTTATGACTTGTAAGTGGGTGCAATAGCATTTAAGTTCGCTGATTGTACGACGGTGGTAGGTCTGATCACTGACAATAATGAAACAGCCTACAGAGAGGAGGTGCACACTCTGACACATGGGTGTCAGGAGCACAACCTCTCCCTCAATGTCAGTAAGACCAAGGAGCTTATGGTGGACTTCAGGAGAAAAGACAGAGAACACAGCCCTATCATCATCAATGGATACAGTGTACTTCTATTGTATACAGTCTTCTTATTTTGTGTATACTGTATATTGTATATTATTAGGTGTATATTGTATATTTTGTTGTGTAACAATGTGTAAACTGTGTTATGTGTAAATCAGATGTTTATTGTAATTGTCATACTGCTATGTTGCTTGGAACTGTACCCAAGACTTTCACCCACTGTTGCACTTGTGTATATGGTTGAGTGACAATAAAGGGATTTGATTTGACTTTATTGTCATTATGCACAGTACAAGTACAAAGCCAATAAAATGCAGTTAGCATCCAGCCAGAAGTGCAAAGAGTAATATATTATTAAAAAAAACAGATGCAGGTAAAGCGCAGTTGCGAATGACGTAGATACAAAATGTAACATATCCTACAAGACTAAGCAAAAAGACAGGAAGTGCCCACCAGCAATTTATTTGCATTGCCTGAAATAGTCACTTGGTGGACATCTGTTTTTAATGTGTGGGATAGAGGAATTCACTGAATATCATATTTAGGTGACTGTATGACACCCCCTGAACACCATACACACTTCAAAACCTCAAAATTTTAGGTGGTTCGTGGACAGTTGAATTTTGAGGTTTTAAAAGGTGTATGTTGTTCATAGGGAGTCATAGAGTCACCTAAATGTGATTTTGAGTCATAAATTGATCATGGACCTTGTCACATATTGAACATGGGATCATCCCAGATACAATTATTAGTATTTCTATATGATAATATACTAAATATAACATATCTATGCAATTTATAACTCATAAATGTGTATAATATGCTTAAAAGATGACTGTCCACGAACCATGTATTTGCATCCATTAAATAAGCTGCAGATGGGACTTTCCTTTTGGACTCTTTTTATATATATGAATTTATTAGCATTCAAATTAAATATTATCAATCAAACATAATATATGGCACTCAGGACATTCCTATAAATGCATGTATGTAACTTACAACTCTTAAAAAAGTGTAATTAACTCAAAAAATGACGTGGGCACTTCCTGCATGACTAAGCAAAAACACAGGAAGTGCCACATGCAATTTATTTTAATGGTGGAAAATACATGGTTTGTGGACAGTCATTTGCATTGCTTTTCTTGCTATTTGCATATAATATAATCAATCAGACATTAAGTATATCACTCAACATACTCAATGGAACCATTTATGCAACTTACAACTCATAATAATGTATAATTTACATTACAATGATTGTCCACGAACCATGTATTTGCCGCCATTAAAATAAATTGTACGTGGGCACTTCCTGCATGACTAAGCATAAACGCAGGAAGTGCCACGTACAATTTATTTTAATGGTGGCAAATACATGGTTCGTGGACAGTAATTTTTATGGCTTTTCTTGCTATTTGCATGTAATATTATCAATAAAACATCAAGTATATCACTCAACATACTCAATGGAACCCATTTATGCAACTTACAACTCATAATAATGTATAATTTGCATTAAAATGATTGCCCACGAACCATGTATTTGCCACTATTAAAATAACTTCCTGCATGACTAAGCAAAAAGACAGGAAGTGCCCATGTGCAATTTATTTGAAGTGCAGCAAATAGGTGGTCTGTGGACAATCATGTTTATGGCTTTTCTTGCCATTTACATGTAATATTATCAATCAAACATCATGTATAACACTCAGGGCACTCCTATAAATGCATTTATGTAACTTATAACTTTAAAAAAAGTGTAATTAGCTTAAACAATGACTGCCCATGGACCACCTATATGGCAGTCTTGAAATAGATTGCACGTGGGCACTTCCTGTGTGACCTGGTGAAAACAACCTTAAATTTGATGGTAAGACCTAGGGTCTTCGAATACTTAATCTTTGGGCCCTCATAAACAACGTATTCATAATCCATGTCTCTTACCGATTGGGAAGTACTTAAAAAAATCAAGAAAAATATTCTGGAAAAATAACTGTCATTTTAGGTGCACAAGTCAGCTATTTAAGCACTTAACAAATTCATTCAGACTTTAAACTTTACACACTGTCTAAGGCCCTCCTGAGAAAACCCTTTTCACAAAGGGTCTGTGGATGACATCCCTAATTGGGCCAATTAAGTGTAAAAAAAATTCAAAGTTCAGGGAACTCTGGACACTAAGAGAACCTAAGAGAAACCTAAAGAGGCTCTAGAAAAGAGGAAAAGTTTTTTTTTTAAAGAATTTATGCAAGATTCTCTCACACAGGCCACTTGCACTCACAGCTTGACAGAGCCTCTTGAATTAGATTAGAGACAACTAGGGTTAGGGTTGGGATCTACACTCAGGAAGGATCTAGAGACCCAAAATGGTTGAGGATTTCAAATTTCAAGAGCCTGTGGCCTTCGGAACTCCCTTTTCTAGACGTCCCACTTGCCCATTAAACCAAAGCAATTCCATAGGTGTTTCGTGGCCAGCCTTACATTTGGTGCTAAGACCTGGTGGCTTCGAATGCTTCATCGTAGGGCCCTTACAAACAACATATTAAAAAGCCGTGTCCCTCAGAGTTTGGGAAGTACTTAAAAAATTTAAAAAAAAAAATATTATAGAAAAAATAACTGTCACTTTTCATTCACAAGTCAGCCAATTAAGCACTAAAAGTCATTCAGACTTCAAACTTTGCACACTTACTAAGGTGCCCCTGTGAGGCTATAGATTTCAAATTGGAGTCATTTGGAACTTTCTGAGGGGTGTCCATGAAACACCTATAAAAATGAACGGAACAATGCGCCCTGGCAGCATGACCAGAGGTCCCAGAGACCCCAAATTTCACAGAGTGACCCCTCGTGGGCCTCTTGAAGACATACCGAGAGGACTAACGATTTTGATGATGTTTTGGTCAAACGTCAGAAAACACCTTTAAAAGACTCTGGGCGGGCACAGCGGGCACTCGCCGTGTGCCCCATGAGGAAATGGACTGAAAGAAAAATTGTGTCAGGAACGCCTAAAACACACTTATAGAGGGTTTGTGGGACACCTGGGTGCTGCCCAGCACGAATTAGGGCGATGTATGGCATCAGGGGGCACACTGGGGCAAAGGCATGCCAAAGTGGTATTTAGTGGGTAAGGGGACAAATAGTGGTTCTGTGGATGGAAGGAAGACTATGAGTAAAAACAGTGGGCAAGGGGGAAACAGGAAGTGAGTTTGTGGACAAGAGGAAGACTATGAGGAAGACTAGTGGGTAAGGGGGACACAAAGACTATGATGAAGACTAGTGGGTAAGGGGGACACAGGAAGTGAGTTTGTGGACACAGGAAGGACTAGTGGGTTTGTGGACAAAAAGTGGCTCTGTGACCACTGTTTACATTACTAAATGCCCAGTGGGCAGTAGGTGGTTCGTGGGCACGCCCCGAAGTGAACATGACAACTCGAGAGCACCCCTAGAGGTGTCCATATGGCGAGGTAAGGAGGAAAATTAAACTTACCCCAAAGTAATGGCAAAGTGACAGATGGCCACCAAGTTAGTGGGCAAGTGGGAGTCCACAGAAGGGGTATGATCCATCGCCCCTACTATGGGTCCAATGGCAATTTAAATGAATTGGGCTTGATCCCTCGAACCACCTAGGTTCCCTTATGCCAGTTGGTGGCGCTACGGCAGTGACCCACAATAGCCACATCAATGTGATCAGCCTGCAAGGACAAACATTTGGCTCAATTTTGATGTAAATCACACCATGCACGCAGAAGATATGTGACACTTCCTTATCCTAATTTTATTATGTTATTTTATCGCGTTGATATATCGAACAATGTTGTCATGGCAAAAATCCTTTCGCAATTTAGCATCGTTCATGTCTTGTCATGATGTCGCCCGCATTTGGTACTTGTAACATGAAATCCCTAAGAGGAGTATTTCAAATTCCAGAGCATGCATTTTTCAAACAATCCAAAATGGCCAACTTCCTGTTGGGCAGAGCTTATGACTGTCAGCATGAAAGTTGTCCAGCTTGATGAGATCTATATGTGTACAAAGTTTGGTGGTGGTAGCTCAAAAGAGATGTGCTACAGAGTCCCCCGAACATGTCCATCTTCTAGGTGGTGCTACAGAGCCCCCCGCTTTATGCCCCCACACCTGCAACTATGCCAAGCCTTAATGGCCAATGATTCTGATGTGTGTGCAAACTTTCAAGAGTTTTCACAAATGTTATGTACCCCAAAAGTACCGAAAACCTTGAAAATAATAATAAAGAGGGGTCGTAGGGCCCTTGCAAAATGTAGTCAGAGCAAACTGGCAAACATTTGAGATGTGTCCTGAGCAGGAGTCAGAGCGCTTGGAATGTCAACAAGAAATTAGAGATTCATCAAAAGAACTTGATGAGCATGTTGATATAATTCCTGATGTATCCATTAAAAATGAATGAAGCAATCGATTTGAATCTAGTTTGAATGTCTTGTGTAGATCAGATGCTCTCAATCTACTTAGGTCTCTGAAATCCAAACAAAAAGATATTTTCTATCAAGTAAGACAGTGGTACTTAGAGAAATGTAGAGGTAAAAAGCCAGAGCCTTTCCATGTATTCGTTACTGGAGGTGCAGGAAAAGGAAAGTCACATTTAATCAGAGCTATTCATTATGAAGTGACCAGATTATTATCTCAATTTGCAACTGCACCAGACAAAGCTTCTGTTCTATTGACAGTACCTACTAGAATTGCTGCTTTCAACTTGGGTGCCAAGACCATCCATAGTACATTCTCAATCGGGACAGATGTCAAATTGCCTTACCTTTAGGAGAAGAAAAATAAATACAATGTGTGTGGTATTTAGTGACTTGCATATACTGATTATAGATGCAATTTCTATGGTAAACCACAGCCTACTAGCCTATGTCCATGGTAGGCTTAGACAAATAAAGCAGACAGGTGACTACTCTCCATTTGGTAAAGTTAGTATAATTGCTGTGGGAGATTTTTTCCAATTGCCACCTGTGAGAGGAAAACCATTGTATTTGCAAAATTCTCCATTGGATTTGTGGAATAGCACATTTGCACTGTCAGTATTAACAATCATTGTTAGACAAAAAGACTCAGCTTTTACAGAAATATTGATTAGATTGCATACACATAGCAAGAGTTCCCCACTATCACTTAATGACTTAAATATGCTCAAAAGTAGGGAAATGGAAACATTTCTATTAGGTAAAGGTGCGCGAGTCATGTTAATTAAGAATATTGATGTCACTGATGGGCTTGTAAATGGTGTCTGTGGTACTGTAACAAACATGGCCCTTAATACAAACAACACAATTGTGAATGTAGTATTTGTTCAGTTTGATGATGATAAAATTGGGAATACCACTAGAAAGCATATACCACCACACTGAAACATCATGAATTCCACTCCAATTACTTTAGAGGAAGAGTGAATTAACAGCAAGGGTGGGTTGCATAAACAGTTCCCATTAAAGTTGGCATGTGCTTGCACTGTACACAAAGTGCAAGGATTAACTGTCAATGAAGCAGTCATATCACTAGAAAAGATTTTTGCAGCTGGACAGGCATATGTTGCTTTAAGTCGAGTCAAGACTTTAAGTGGGTTGATCGTTAAAGATTTTGCTGATAAAGCAATTTTTTGCAAAAACAACATCCAAGAATGTATCAACACAATGCCACAGTTTGAACTTTATAATATTTCACCACATAATACCAACAAATCTTTTTCAATTTCCTAATGAATGTTCAGGGTTTACACTCATTTGCTAGATTTAAAGGCTTCAATCCAATTCTATAATTATAGCTATTATAGAGACATGGCTGCCTGAAAACATATCAAGTTAATCCACTTGCATTGAAGGTTACCACTTTCACAGTGCTCCACGTTGTTTTGCTTACAGTACAGACAACCCTCTATTAAACTCAATTCGACACAAAAAAATGTGGTGTTGGCATATACTATAGAACTAATAACGATTACAATATTTTGGACATTCCCAATGTTAACAGAGAGTGCATAATATGTCAACTCAACAAACTTGATATAATCATAGTTGTTATTTACAGGCCACCACAATATCGCTTATCTTTGTTTCAAAAATATATTACCAAACTCTGTAATACATTAAACAATATGTCAGATAATATCTTTTTAATTGGTGATTGGAACCATGATGAATTGAAAACACACGCAATGTCTACATGGATGGCAAACCTAGGCTATGTTCAGTGTGTCAAAGAACCTAACACTGAAAATGGAACATTGATTGATCATGTGTACAAGAAAATGTCATCTAAATATACTACTATTGCACAAGTTATAAATGATTTCAATGTAATCGTGCGCTAGACAGACGTCTTTGTCTCGAGTCTAAACTCTTTTGTGGTGCTGCGTGTAATTTTATTGCAACAACAAACGCATTCAAGCATGTGAACGGTACGTAACATGATTTCAAACATTGCACTGAAATTTCAAACAAATATTTTGAATATTAGCTAACATATAAGACTTTGCAATTACACAAACACCGACAACACAAGTCACGCCAGCTTCTAGCAGAATTAAAACTAATAAACGAATACAGAGCTGAATACTGTGGCTGTTTACTTGCAAAAAAACTTGGAATAATTTCACGGCTCCCAAAAGCTATCTTGTTAAATAAATAGAAAGGAATATGTCATGATGTTTCTTTTAACAGCACATATCAAGCACAAATGAACTACACCGGTTCGGAGCGATTTGGAGTGACGTCACTGCTCCCGAAAAGTTTCATGCTATTTCTAAGGATGATAAACAGTTTCAGTGTTTCTTTTAACATCACAAATCAGCACAAACGAATGACATCAGTTCGGAGCGATTTGGACCACATGGGGTGGAGAGTGACGTCACTGCTCCCGAATACAAGCTGTTATTTCTAATGAAGGGAAATAGATATAAGATTAATTTTAACGGCACAAATCAGCACAAACGAACGACACTGGTTTGGTGCGATTTGGATGACATGGGGTGGAGAGTGATGTCACTGCTACCAAATTCAAATTCTTATTCTAAGTAATTCAGGGAAATAGATACAATTTCTTTTAATGGCACAAATTGAGCACAAACTAACGGCACCGGCTTGGAACGATTTGGACTACATGGGGTGGAAAGTGATGTCACACAGCCAAACAAATCTCAAACACCGAACCAGCACAAACGTTAATTTCTGCAGCAAAAATCGGCACAAATGAATGGTATAGATTTGGTAATGATTTAATTATGTGGGGTGCCAATTTCACAGAGGTAGTTTTTTTTTTTCATACTGGCTATTTATACACCACTAAGCATGTTAAAAATGACAAAGCATTTTACACACATTAAATCTACTAATTGCTTATGAATTGATACCAATCACAACATACATTTAGCTTTTAAACCTAAGATTACATGATAAAAAAAATAATTGAAGCTCAGCAACAAACACAAACAATGAGCATGCATATATCATGAAATATGAATGATCTATTTTGCACGTGGGTATTCTAACATCCATAACAAATATACATATATTTCATTAATCCAGACATAAACAATGACAGTTTTACCAAACAAAGACAACATAAGCACTAAAAAAACATTACAAAAACAGTTCATCGGTGCCACCGAGTTAGCGCATGCATGTTCAAACAATCATGACGTCACCAAAATCCACTCCGGCGCATGCGTTTCACAACATCCAGTTCATACTGGATCTAATCCACTACGTCATCATGCTACAAGCTGCAGTGAGGACCTCTTGGAGCTTGGGTGTCCTCTGACCAATGGAGCTTGGCTGTCCTGTATTGGACATTTCTGCTACTGCGCCTGAGAACTTTGCCACTCAATCTAAAATTTGGAACAAAACTGACTTTGATTTTCTAGTATTTTTACATTGCAGTTGCTATTTTTATTATATTTTATTTATATATAAAATAAAAAGTTTGTGCAGTACATTTTCATTACAATAAATTTAGACTTCTGTAGTTTTTTTATTTCACTTAAAAACTGCTTTCGCTTGCAATGGCAACAGTATTTAAGATATCAAATATCCCTTTACAATTTTACCTCAGCAGTGTCTTGACATTAATCTAAAGAATGTCTTGGCATAATATTGCCTAAGTTTGGTGCCAGTCACTTGAATCCACTAGGAGGAGTATTCAAAAGTTCAGGGCCTGCAATTTTCAAAAAATACACATTCAATCCAAAATAGCCAACTTCCTGTTGGGTGGAACTGATGACTGTAATTTTGAAGGTTGTCCGGCTTGATGAGAACAAAATATGTTTGGTTACCGTAAAAGAAACTGACCCCACCACTTTTGTCAAAAGGTGGCAATACAGAGCTCCCCAGCCACACCCATGTGTTAACTTTTGCCCAGGCCTATTGGCCGACAACTCTGATGTGTGTGCAAAATATTATGAAAATTCAAGCCTGCCAAGTACCTCAAAAACATGTGAATATACATAAAAAGGAATGATGACATTTAATGCGTTGCCATGGCATCAGTATTTAAGATATCAAGAATCCCTTCAGTATTTTAAATCTGCACTGTCTTAACATTATTCTAAAACATTTTTTCAAACAATTCAGGTAAACATAAGAGGGATTTTTCAAAGTCTGTTAAAATTGCCACACTTCCCACAATAGCCACATGAATGTGATCAGCCTGCAAGGACAAACATTTGGCTCAATTTTGATGTAAATCACACAATGCACGCAGAAGATATGTGACACTTCCTTTTTCCCATTTTTTGATGTTACTTTATCACATTGCCATGTCAACATCATTTGATATATAAAAAATTATTTCGCACTTTAGCATCGTCAATGTCTTGGCATTATGTTGCCCACATTTGGTAAATGTAACATTGTGACGAGGAGAAGGGCGGGGCCGGGCCTTGAGGAAGGGCGGGGAGTGCATCATTCCGGGGAATGTGTCATGCCGGGGAGGAGTGTGACGAGGGTGTGACCAGGGCGGGGCCAGGCTGTGAGGACACACGGCCGGCCCTGACTTGGGCTAATCAGCCGGGAGGGGGATAAAGACTAGCCAGAGGCGCCAATTAGAGAGAGAGAGAGAGAGAGAGATGCATGCGGCCGAGTTGCATGTGTGTCTGTGTTTGTTTGTTTTATGTTGAGTTTTATCATTAAACTTTATGTTGACTGTTTAGCCGGTTCCCGCCTCTACCTTGCCCATGTTACCTCGTTATAAACATGAAATCTCTAGGAGGAGGAGGATGTTTAAGTTTAGGTGTTAAAATTCTAGAGCATACATTTTTCAAACAATCCAAAATGGCCAACTTCCCGTTGGGCAGAGCTTATGACTGTCAGCACAAAAGTTGTCCGGCTTGATGAGATCTATATGTGTACAAAGTTTGGTGACTGTAGCTCAAAAAGGATGCTACAGAGCCCCAGAACATGCCCATCTTCTAGGTGGTGGTACAGAGACCCCTGCACGCCCCCCCCAGCAACTTGGCCAAGCTCTAACGGCCGACGACTCTGATATGTGTGCAAACTTTCAAGAGTTTTCACGCATGTTAAATACCCCAAAAGTACTGAAAACTTTGAAAATAATAATAATAATAATAACCCTTAGAAAAACAATAGGGCCTCTGCACTTTCAGTGCTTGGGCCCTAATAATAACAATCCCTAGAAGAACAAGAGAGCCTCAGCACTTTCAGTGCTTGGGCCCTAATAATAATAATCCTTAGAAGAACAATACGGCCTCCACACTTTCAGTGCTTGGGCCCAAATAATAATTATAAATATAGATGCAAGCAGTGATGATGGGCCTAAGCACTATGGTGACATCACCACCTGGTGGCTCTAGGAAAACAAAGAATGGTGGGCGCATGCATTT
The DNA here is from genome assembly GCF_019703515.2 of Myxocyprinus asiaticus. NCBI lineage: Eukaryota > Metazoa > Chordata > Actinopteri > Cypriniformes > Catostomidae > Myxocyprinus > Myxocyprinus asiaticus. The sequence continues at coordinate 19,282,715 of NC_059352.1, forward strand.
GAGTGGGTGAATATAAGAGAACTATTTCAAAGTCACACAAAGTGTTACACTTTAGCATCTTCATTGTCTTGGCATAATGTTTTCTAAACGTGGTGACAGTCTCATGAATCCCCTAGGAGGAGTATTTAAAAGTTCAGAGACTGCAGTATTCAAAAAATCCAAAATAGCCTACTTCCTGTTAATGACTATAATTATGAAAGTTGTCCAGCTTGACGAGAACTATATATGTACCAATTTTGGTGACTGCAGGTGAAAATGGGGGTCTTAGGGTGTTTTTACACTTGGTCCATTTCAGGGGCCACAGCTTAGTTCGAGGGATTTTTGGCCCATATGTGAACACACCAAATGATCTTAGACCCCTCCATGCTCCAGGCTCACTTGAATTTCTCATTCGCATAATACCAAACATGTTTGGCCTGACAGGTTCTAGTACTCATGAAATAACAATGCGAGCACCGGAGAGACGCGACGAGCCACTTGCTTTGTTTCTATGGATATGACAAAGGAAGATGCGTATTAAAACTATTGTAAACTGCACACGAAACAAACGCAAAGACCTTTCTTTAGTGTTCTGTGCAAATGAAGATTCGAGGGTTTAACCAGATGCCTTGAAAAACACACGAAATCTATAAATGGAAGTAACCCCAGGCTGTCAGTAAATTAAACAAACTGTGATTAATTTGATTGTTTGTCGTTAATAAGACTAATCTACCATGATTGAATGCTAAATTTTGCCTCTAAATCCAGTATTTTCATATAAAAATACAATGCATTCAATTCTGTTACATTACTTTTGTTTGAAATATTATAGAATTACATAACATTGATACCAAAGCTCAATAAATGAAATTTTACTAAATATAGACACATGTTCTAATACTCCTTATTAATTTTGAGAGCATTAAACATGTTTATATTATTGTGGTGCCGAGGCCAGAGTGTGCTTTTCTCCTTTCCCTTTTTTTTCTTATGATGTCAGTCATTGTTCGGTTACCTATTGATTGGGGGTAGGTGTCAGGGTGGGAGTGATTAGGGATTATTATAAGACAGTGTTAAGAAAGGGGCGGGTGGAGACAGTTGGGTTGGGGGAGAGCAAAAGTGGGGTTCAGTTTTGAGTTGAATGTGGCTGAGAGTCAGAAAGCTCAAAAAGTTTATTGTTTTTCGGGAAGTTAGGACACCTCCTGATACCAGTGTTTTAGGTTGTACAAATTATAGGCAATAAATACTGCCCATTTAGGTGCTTTTGAACTGGACCATTGCCTCCTGTCTTCTTCTGGAGAGAGTCGCAACATTACACTTGTGTCAGAAGTGGGATATTTGACCATAGCTTCCTTGTTGCGACTCTCAGATGACAATGCAGAAAGACCTGGTAAGATCACTCCAGTTATATGATGAGGAATCAGGGCAAAATAGAGATGAGTCCCAGTATGGGCGGAACAGCTGTGCTTTCTGAGGAAGAGCTAGCACTAGAGGAGGTAAATGTGATGATTAGCACACTAGCGCCCACTAACCCATTCCTGCCACTCTTGTTGGATGAAGTTTCCCAAAAACATGCGCCTAATTCTAAATCACAACCCCCCGCTACTCCTCTTGGTTCACTGCGGGCTTTCAATGAACACATTTGGCTCACAAGCACTCGGATCGCAGAACCCCATGCGGCTGAAAACATCCCATTTTTCGACCTGGAAGGGGCAGCCGGCGCAAACCAAAACATCCAGTCGGAAGCGCTGATGGTGGGCGCCGATGAAAATACCGAAAAGCCGAGACGAAGTACATAGATTAATGTAAATGAAACCTCAATTGATCCAGAGGCTTAAAGCTAGTTATAACCCCTCCCAAACGAGCAGCATGCATGTTAAAACAGAACTTGTTGCTGACCCATATAGCTCCGTGGGTGGTTTGATTAGCTTTAGCTTGTAGCCCCCGCGTGTAGTGAACCTCATTCAATCAACTCCAGCGATAATGTTCCCTTCCCAACCACACTGCCATTTATATCCCCTCATCAAGTGGCTGCCCACCCCCTTACTAGCTCCCCTGACTCTGTTAACAAGCATTCTGATTCCTCACTGATGAACAATGAGAAACAAGCATTGGAAACACAGACCACTTTATGTATGTGTACATTGGCCCAGGCTGCCACTCACCGCTGGGTCCTAGATTCCCCAGATAAAGGACCATTAACACACCGTTGTACATTTTCCAGCCGCTCAGTGCAATCTAAGCTACTCATACCTAATCAAGGGTGTAGAAAAACCCATAGCTTTCTCAAATTAGGCTGATATGATGGACATTCATCTTATGAGGCATTCCGAAAGCAGTTTGAGTTAGTGGCGGAGGCTAATGGATGGGGTGAAACTGAAAGGGTGGGCCAGTTGGCAGCTGCTTTAGATGGCGACACACAGCAGATATTTTTGGATGTTCAAGGAAGTCAGTTCCATTGTGTTGAGGTGTTGCATCAGGCCATGTCTCGCTGTTTTAGAGACACTACGCCCCCTATGGCAAATGACAGCAGTTTTAGGAACACACACGTCATCCAAAGGAGCCCCTGCGTGTGTTTATGGCTGATTTGCACCACTTAGCCCACCACAGCTATCCCACTGTAACAACTTCACAGCAGAAGGGAAGGAGAACACAGGGAAGTGGGTTTTCCAGGCTCAGGTAAGACTTCTAATCGGCCACTTCAGTGCTTTACAACTTCACAAACTCATCAGCTTTCATAGGCACGTAGTTACTTAGACACATCAGCTTCAAAAATTCAACAGAACGAAGGTAACAGCTTCAGGAGCACCGTGGCCTTCCTTATGCCAAACTCTCTCTCTCTCTCTCTGCTGCTAGTGGCGTGGCTGTTTATATGCAGCTCTCCCCATGCTCACTGGAATTAGAGACAGGTGTTAAACATAATCTAGCTCAGGTGCAAGCGCCCTTACCGCTTTCTCTCCAAACGGATGCTTGACCACGCCCCCGCTGCCACATATCTCCACCGCCCGACTCAGGCCGGGGAGGCATCCAGCCTGCCTACCACTCCCCCTCATTTCTGGAGAGGAAGTCGGCAACAGCCATCTGCGCTCCCGGTCTGTGGACCACCTTGAACTTAAACGGCTGAAGAGCCAGATACCAACAGGTGATCCGTGTGTTGGTATCTTTCATGCAGTGGAACCACTGGACTGGGGCATGATCCGAGCAGAGGGTGAAGGCCCGCCCTAACAGGTAGTACCAGAGAGTGAGGACCGCCCACTTGATGGCAAGACACTCCTTTTCCATGGTACTGTACTTAGTCTCCCTCAACGAGAGCTCACAGCTAATGTACAGCACTGGGCGCTCCTCCCCCTCCACCACCTGTGAGAGTACAGCTCCCAGCCCTCTGTCTAAAGCATATGTCTGCAAGACAAAAGGGAGAGAGAAATCGGGTGAATATAAAAGCGGCCCCCCGCAGAGTGCGGCTTTCACTTGCATAAACGCCTGTTGACACTGCTCCGTCCACTGGACCAGATCTGGAGCTCCCTTTTTATTGAGATCAGTCAGCGGGCTGGTGACGTCCGAATAATTAGGCACGAATCTCCTATAATAGCCAGCCAGCCCCAGGAACTGTCTTACCCCCTTTTTGGTATTGGGCCTCAGGCAGGCCGCAGTCGCTGCTGTCTTGTCAATTTGGGGACGCACCTGCCCGTGGCCCAAGTGGAACCCCAGATACCGTACCTCCACCCGCCCAATCATGCACTTCTTGCTGTGAGTCCGGCCCGACGCAGCAATCTCAGAACCACTGTCAGATATTGCATGTGCTGCTGCCAATCATTGCTGTAAATGATGATGTCATCCAAATAGGCAGCAGCGTAAGCCGAATGTGGTCTGAGGATTCGGTCCATGAGACGCTGAAACGTAGCCGGGGCTCCAAACAAACCGAACGGAAGTGTCACAAATTGGTATAATCCAAACGGTGTGGAGAAAGCTGTTTTTTCAGGGGAAATTGGTGTCAAGGGGATCTGCCAATAACCCTTGGTCAAATCCAGTGTCGAATAAAATCGAGCAGTGCCCAACCGATCAAGCAACTCATCAATGCGAGGCATCGGGTTTGCGTCAAATTTAGACACCGCGTTGACTTTTCTATAATTCACACAGAATCATACAGACCCGTCACTCTTAGGAACTAGAACAACTGGGCTGGACCAATCACTGTGGGATTCCTCTATTACCCCCGTATCAAGCATGGCATCCAATTCTTCCTGGACAATTCTCTTTTTATGCTCGGGCAATCGGTAGGGACGGTTACGTACCACCACCCCCGGCTCGGTCTCGATGTGGTGCTTTATGAGGTTCATACAATACGGTAGAGAGGAAAACACGTCTGCAAACCCCTTCTGCAACTTGGCAACCTCTGCGAGTTGATACAGTGAGAGGTGGTCTCCGCAAGTGACTGGGGTGAAATGATTGCGTTTTGAAATTCACCTCTGGCCCGAGCTCCGCCCTCTCCGGGGCTAACGTAGCCAACGTCACAGGTACCGCCTCGCTCCACAATTTCAGGAGTTTGTGGTATATTTGACATGCGCCCCCTCTATCGGTTCGCTTTACCTCACAATCGAGATCCCCCACTTGTCATGTGACCTCAAAGGGTCCTTGCCACTTGGCGAGTAATTTGGAGCTTGATGTGGGAATACGAGTACCTTATCTCCCGGTGCAAATTCCCGCAGCCGAGTTCCCGTCATACAGTCAGCACTGTCGTTCTTGAGCTTGGAACAAATTCTCCTGTGTTAGTTGCCCCAAGGTGTGGAGTTTTCAAGAACGTATTGAATTTCATTCTTACTGTTTGAAGGTCCCTCCTCCCAAGCTTCACGCATAACATCAAGCACACCACGCAGGCACCGCCCGTACAGTAGCTCAAATGGGGAAAACCCCGTGGAGGCTTGCGGGACCTCTCATACTGCAAATAACGGGATCGAGCCATTTGTCCCAATTTCTAGCATCCTCGTGTACTAACTTTTTTTATTAAACCGCTGTAAAATCTGTTTGTGGATGATAGACACTGGTGCGGATTGAGCATCGCACATCTCACATCTCATGGCTTTAGTGCAGGTCCCATCCGCGCATATTCCCTTTAATACATTTCTAAACTCAGGCCAATTAGTCCCCAAAATCAGCGGATGGGTGAGGCGGTAACTAACCGTGGCCTCTACTGTTCCCTGAAATGTAATAACAAGGGTCACCACAGGGTAGTTGTGAATATCCCCATGCACACACTTCACCCTCACTGTTTTAACTGTTCCCAAAGCCTTGCGTTGAACCAAGCATTGGTGGATAGTGGTTTGATTACAACCAGTGTCCACCAATGCTTGGTGGGTACCCCTCCTGACACTTACCGGTATCCGGTACGCTCCGGCCCACTCGGGGGCAGCCTGCGGAGTGTCGGGGATCCGGACCACTGTTCCAAGCTCCATGACAGGGCACTGATCCTGGAAGTGTCCCGGATCTCCGCAACTCCAACAGACCGGCCCAGGTGCCATGCCTGCACCTGCGTCGGTGGGCACTTCCACCTGAGGGGGAGAGCAGCGGGGCACTGTTGCTGCTGTGGGCAACAGGAAACCGGCTTTGTTGGCAGGACTCCTTGCCTCCACGGGGCAGGAACGGGCTCTGGGGAGAGATCAGAGTGAGGGGGGGAAGGGGGAAGAGATTGGGGAAAACATAGGGGAGAGGGAGAGAGATTGGGAGGGACAAATGGTCCTCCACCAGTCGAACGGCTTCCTCCAACGACGCCATTCAGTGGCACCGGACCCACTCCGCCGTTCCTCTTGGCAGTCGATGGATTAGCTTCTCCAGTACCACCTGGTCGACAACTCCCGCGACGTCGCGATCCCCCGCCAGCAGCCATTTCCAGCAAGCGTCTCAGAGCCATTGGGTAAAAGCAAATGGGCGGTCGGTCTTCTCCAGCTTCATGGATCGGAAGAGCTGCCAGCACTGCTCTGGGCTACGACTAACCCGCTGCAGGACGGACTTCTTCAGGTCTTCGTAGGCCAGGAGGTTAGCCACCGACAGTTGTTGTGCCGCAAGCTGGGCTTCCCTGGACAGCAACGGGAGGAGGCGGGCCACCCACTGATCTCGCAGCCAGCTCCAGATCTCGGCGGTCCTCTCGAATAAGTTGAGGAAGGCTTCCGGGTCGTCTCCTGCCCCCATCTTTAGAAGTGTAGGTGGCAGCAGGGGGCTGTGGTTGTCCGGGGTCACAGCCGGGGCTCTCTCCTGGCTGAGGAGGCTCCAGATCGCATGCCAGTCCTCTGCTTGAGCTCATAGGATCTCAAAAAAACGGCCGTCTTTGTCTTGACGCAACTCAAGCATGGATTGTTGGTGCGACTGGTGTAGGCTGGCGAGGGACATGAGGATCTCGGCCAACTGCGAGGACTCCATGGGACGTACTTCAGATCTCCTGGGTTTCGGCACCAGTGTAACAACTTCACAGCAGAAGGGAAGGAGAACACAGGGAAGCGGGTTTTCCGGGCTCAGGTAAGACTTTTAATCGGCCACTTTAGTGCTTTACAACTTCACAAAATCATCAGCTTTCACAGGCACGTAGTTACTTAAACACATCAGCTTCACAAATACAACAGAACGAACGTAACAGCTTCAGGAGCACAGTGGCCTCCTTTGTGCCAAACTCTCTCTCTGCTGCTGGTGGTGTGGCTGTTTATATGCCGCTCACCCCATGCTCACTGGAATTAGAGACAGGTGTTAAACATAATCTAGCTCAGGTGCAAGCGCCCTTACCGCTTTCTCTCTCTCTGGACGTACGCTTGACCACGCCCCCGCTGCCACACCCACATTCAGTGAAAATGTGAGAGATGCGCTGGTGCTGGCCCTGGACCACCTGCGGCAGCAAGTACGGATTGCCCAGCCATCCAACCTCGATGAAGCACTTGATCAAGCACAGATTATAGAGGGGATATTTGAGGAAAGACCCAGTGGCACAGTGGGCAACAGTTATGGCACCCGCCCCAGGGTTTACGCTGCCAACTCAGGGGAGCAAACTCAGCCACACCCTTCCAGGATAATTATGCAACAGCAGGAGTCCATGGCTTGCTCTCATTGTGGAAGAGTCGGCCATCTTTGTAGAGAATGCACTACCCTGGATCACTTAGCTGTCGAGAAATGGGCAGGGGCCGGAGTAAAGGGAGGTGCTCCCTTTCTCTCCCTGGGAAGTGTTCAGTGCCGATTTACTTCCACTCTATCAGGCCGGGTCCTTAATCAATTTTCGTGGGCCCCTTTAACACTAGCTCCTGAGCACTAATTCCACCATTACAACCCCTTCAGAATTGTTACAGCTGTTGGAAACGCTGCCTTCAGGTTTAGATGCTGACTCCTCATTCGTCCAACCTTCTGCGGTTTCTGGCTGCAGTTTTCACACTCCAGGAAGTGAAGGGACGACTTCCATGCAAACAGCCCGGACCGTCTCGGAGAAAAGTAGCCAAGGCCTTGAGGAGCATCAGAAACAAAAGCTGTGGAATTTGCTGGAGCACCATCAGCCATCTTTGCCACCTGATGTCAGCCAAACACAGCTGGTGCAGCACTGCATAAATACTGGGAACTCACCTCCCATCCAGCAACATGCACGGCGGTTGCCTCCTACCAGGCAGTCAGTTGCGGATCAATGCTAGGAAGAAATGAAGGGAGCAGGAGTGATAGAACCATCAGAAAGCCCATGGGCTTCACCCGTTGTATTGGTCCCTAAGTAGGCTGGCAGCTGGTGCTTCTGTGTCGATTTCAGGCGACTGAATGAGGTGACCATCAAGGACTCCTACCCCCTCCCACGGGTTGATGATTTGCTAGATCAGATTGCAGGGTCCAGGTGGTTCTCCTCCTTAGATCTGCGGAGCGGATATTGGCAGGTCGCTCTTAGTGCTGAGGCAAAACCAAAGACTGCTTTCACAACAGGGACAGGCCTCTGGCATTCCCGAACCATGCCCTTCAGCCTCTGCAATGCTCCGGCGACCTTTGAGTGTCTGATGGAGCGGGTGCTCTAGGGCATCCCCAGAGAGTCATGCCTGGTTTATCTAGATTACATTTTGGTGCATGGAAAAGACTTTGAATGCGCTCTGAGTACTCTTGACCTTGTCATAACCAGGGTAGCACAGGCTGGCCTGACGTTTCACCCAGATAAGTGCTGGATGATGCAAGAAGCTGTGACCTTCTTAGGACACCATGTGAGAGCAACAGGAGTGGCTACAGTTGACCAGAACTTGCATCATACTACAGGAGATTTGTTCCCGGGATCGCTACAATTGCTGCTCCACTCCATCAACTGACAAAAAAGGCACAACGATTTCAGTAGGGCCAGGAGCAGCAGCAGGCTTTTACTAGTCTGAAGGAAGCCCTGTGCCATGCGCCTGTCTTAGCTGCCCCAGACCCAAAATTACCATTCATTCTGGACACCGACACCAATAATGTAGGCCTAGCCACAGTGGCTCGATGGATTGAGTGGCTGCAGGAGTTCCAATTCAGCATACAGCATCAAAATGGGGAAAGCCATCAGAATGTGGACGGGCTGTCTAGGCGCATCTGCATGTCAACGTGCTCACAGTGTGGAGGGCTGTCGAGATATGTGTTCCAAGTGTCGAATGACAAGACTCCGGAGATGGGAGCAGAAGCGTCCTGTTGTACAGTGCTATCCGACTCAAGAGCAACATGGGCCGTAGAACAACGTAAGGATCCCGAGCTCCAAGTAGTCATCAACTGGGTGGAAGCTGGAAAGAGGCCCCTGTGGGAAGAGGTGGCAGCTTATGGACCAGTAGTAAGAGGGCTGTGGTCAATGCGAGATGGAATGGCACTAAATTCAGAATTGCTGCAAAGATGTTATATTGAGCCCGCCACTGGTGTATCCAAGTGGCAGACCGTGGTGCCCAAGTCCTGTCATCACCTGGTCCTGGAGGCCATGCATGGGCAACTGGGAGTGGGACACTTTGGAGTAAACAAAACATTGAAGCGACTTCGGCAGGAATTCTATTGAGGTACCTGTCACAGAGATGTAGAGTCCTACTGTTGCCAATGTGATGCCTGCACTGCCAAGAAGGGGCCGATGGGCCAGTCTCATGCTCCCCTACAACAATGCTGGGTCAGCTGCCCCATGGACTGGATAGCGATAGATGAGCTGGGGCCATTTCCACAGACTCCTAGGGGTAACCAGTTCGTAAGTTGTCATGGACTACTTTACGAAATGGCCAGAGGCCTAAGCTGTCCCCAACCAGGAGGCAGGGAAAGTGGGATATGTCCTGGTGGAGGGCATGTTTGCTCGGTTTGGGGTCCCTGCAGAAGTCCATACTGATCAAGGAAGGAACTTCAAGTCTCACCTGTTTTCGGATTTCTGCCGGCAGCTGGGCATCAGAAAGACTAGGACAACCCCCCTACACCCCCATAGTGACGGGCTAATCGAACAGTACAATTGAATGCTTGCCACCCAACTGGCCCTCTGTGTGAGTCATGATCAAAAAGACTGGGACATTCAGTTGCCACTAGTGCCACTTCTTGCCAGACCACTGTTCCACTTCTTGCCAGTCAGAGTGGTATACAGGAGACTACCGGGTGTACACCAGCACTCTTAATGCTGGGCAGGGAGCTGCGTACTCCATCGTCCCTGCTAATGGGCCAACCGGAGGCACCACCAGGGTTGGAATATGTTCATCAGCTCCAGAAATGACTACAGTCAGCCCATGAGTTTGCTCACTGCCAGGCTTTACAAGCTGGAACCCGCCAGAAATGGGCATACGACTACCACTGCACGGGGCGTGATTTTACTGCAGGAGAGCTGGTGTGGGTCTATAATCCTAAGCGGTGAAGGGACACTCACCTAAACTAGACTGCACCTGGGTAGGACCCTGCTACATTGTGGAGATGCTGGGAGAAACAACTTATCACATCAAGAGAAGGCCAGGAGGACGGACTGTGGTCTTGCATCAAGATCGGCTGGCACCATACCAAGGAAAACAGCAACCCTTACTCAGCACAAGCCCTCGGCGGGCCACTGGGGCAACCCAACCTGCGTGCGAAGGAGCTGAACACACAGCATCAGGCAATGGGTGGGGAACCCTAGTGACCTGTAAAGAGAGTGACCACCTGAACTTGAATCCTCAATGGAGAAGGAGAAGATGTGGCCAGCAAAACCTCCAAGTCATTCCAAGTGCAGAGGACCTGCCAACCACCCCCTTGGGTATTGTACTACCAACACCTGCTTCTCAGCAGCCCCAAAGTAAGGAGACCGGCACACAGCTTAGGCCCTGGGATGTGCTCCGTCTGCCACGGCGCCTTGCGGATTTCACCTTCCCTCGAGGACAAGGAAACCTAAGGGGGGGGGGGGGGTGCAGTGTGGCACCGAGGCCAGTTGTTCCTCACTATAATATGTGTGCTTTTCTCTTTTCCCTTTTTTTTCTCATGATATCAGTCATTGTTCAGTTACCTGTTGACTGGGGGGAGGTATCAGGGTGGGAGTAATTAGGGATTATTATAGGACAGTGTTAAGAAAGGGGCGGGGGGGAGACAGTTGGGTTAGGGGAGAGCAAAAGTGGGGTTCAGTTTTGAGTTGACTGTGGCTGAGAGTCAGAGAGCTCGCAAAATTTATTGTTTTTCGGGAAGTTAGGACACCTCCTGATACCCGTGTTTTAGGTTGTACACATCATAGGCAATAAATACTGCCCGTTGGGTGCTTTTAAACTGGACCATTGCCTCCTGTCTTCTTCTGGAGAGAGTCGCAACGTTACACTATCTTATAAGTTAATACCTAGAGCTATTTGAACTCTTAACATTAAATATAGCCCTAAAAATTATAATACCTACAATATTTTTTAAAGTGTGCTTGGTCCCACAAGTGATACAGAGTGTGAATGCAAAAAGGACTGAGACCCCGTAACTGGTAATGTTGACCAAAAAGAGATCTAAGCCCATTTACAAGCTCTCAGACAGTGTGAATGCAAAGAGAACTGGGTCCTTTTTCACTCAGTACACTTTTTGCTCCACTAAAAGGGGTCTGAGTTTGGTTCTTTTAAAGACGACTCAAGTGTGAAAACACCCTTACACACCCATTTTAAACCTATTTACTGTCACTGGCCAACAGGTGGGCCGAAATGTTTTGTTTTATATCACAAACTTCATCAATGTTCACATACTTAGTATCAAATTAAAGCTTAAAAACTCAACTTTCATCTTCTGCAGTCTAGTTTGCAATTAGAACATTACAGTGATAACATATTTTAAAATGTTAAAAGAGTGCATTTTTTTAAATATGCGACGTGAGCGACAGTACTTATGTTTTTATGTTCTCTGCATATGGATCTCTCCAATCCAATGATCAAAAAAACAGCCTGCATTTCATTAGGCTCGTTTGAGATGAGCAAGTTCTGCGCATAATCGATCACCGGTGATCACGGACAGGTGCATGCCGGTTAGATATCTGTCCGGTCGTATCGGTTAGATATGACCACGTATGTCAAAAATACTCCCGCGAGGGCGAGGCGGCCGCAGTTGTAGCAGGCAGGTGGCACAGTTGCTTTTTCCGAGCTGTGCAAACTGCAAGCACGATGGGAAATTACTTGCTGATGACACAACTTAATGCTCATTGGCTTAAACAACTGTGATGTTTTGTTTTCTTTTAAAATGGTTGATTGTTTTATCTCTAATATCATGTTTATATGTGTATAAATTATATGTGAATATTCCCAACATACCTGACATTCTGTATGGGATATGTGATTGGTATCATATTTCTGAAATATCTAAAATACCTGTCTTTATTCAACTAAAATTTATGGAAAGACACGTGGGGGAATTAAATAACAGGTACATTGAGTGTTTTGTTCATCATATTTATTTTCATTTAAAAGCAGCAGAATTTAAATTGCATACACTTTATTAGCAACAAAGCACTTGAACGTGAATCACGCGATATCTGCCTTTGATCTCGTAGCGGCTAATCCACTATGAGAAGTGAGAACTGTCTGACTTGACAGCTCTTATTTCACTCCTCCCCTAACTGCACCAGCCTGCTCTCTCTTTTTTTAATGCTTTATTATAACAGTTCACATAACAGAAGTAAAGGATAAAAAAAACAAGCAAAGAAAGAGAAAAACATATACATAACTATGTACAAAGGTGTATTAGAATATTCAAGAGCCGTAGATGCAGGGGTGTCTAAGATGGGTAAAAGTACAAGGCTCTACAACAGCCCAGAGTCTTTGTTGCCTTGGTGTTCCTTACACCCTCCAATGTGTCAAGATACTGATAGAGCTCAAACTAAAATTTCCAAAATGTGGTCTCTTCTTTGACCATCTACATTTAAGGATATGGTCCTTTTTACTTAACATAATTAATAGGTTAAGGACATAACAGATTTTCTTTTCCAAAGGTTTATCATAATTTTTTTTTTTTTAAATAAAAAAAACATATTCTTAACTTCCAAAGTAATCTCAATCCCAGTGATCTCCAGCACCAACCTGCTCTCGTCTACTTTCAAGGCAAGGCATTTGACATCTAAAATGAGCCTAACGTGAGGGTCCACTGATGAAAATGATCTCAACCATTTTACCCAAAAATAGGGGTAAAGGGAAAAAACCAGACTGATCCTCTATTTTATATTATCATGTAATCAACAATGTCTAATTTCAATAAGATATTGATTCTAATTCATTTTTATGCTATCAAAATTGGTGTCTTCCCTATTCTGTGGACTCTCCGAGTATTTTGAGCCCACCCACACCTTAATCTGTGATTCACAGCCAGAGCTCTCATTCAACACAGATCAGACACACTGTGGTCTTACCAAATACGCATTGGCTATTTACCTAGATCAATCCGACCAATAGATCTCTTGTAATGGTTTGACTGGCAGGTCATGTAGGCAGTAGTGTGAGGTTTCCATACATGGGCTGGCTTTCTCAGTTTCTTTTGAGCGATCCAGAGGAATTGTCTTGTATAATTTATGGCAGAAAAAATATAATATGTTTGTTGAAAATAAAAATAGTTGCTGCTAAACTGCACTTACATTGTAATAGGGCTGGGTGATATGGACCAAAATTAATATCGCTGTGTTTTTAGGCTGAATGGCAATGCACGATATATATCTCGGTATTTTCTACAAAGTGAGCTATATGTTCACAAAGTTTAACACACTCTTTGTACTGCTGTTTATGGCGCTGTTGTAAATGGTGGAAGAGATCTGAAGTGCTTCCACTATTGGATCCAACCTGTTTATGGCATTCTCTACAGATGACATGCAGGGCTCGACATTAAGCATTGTGATGTGCTTGTATTTCGGACAAGTATATTGGTCATTTACTTGTCCAAGTAAAAAGTTACTTGTCCAGAGAAAAAAAAAAAAAAAGGACATGTATTGGTTTCATGCTCAAGTAACATGTCAGAGTTTCTGTTGTATGTTTTCTAAAATGACGACATGGCCAACCTAATAGTATTATACCTATGCAATCAACTACGTTATCTGGGACAGAAATATAAACTGCTCTGGGAAGAGGAGGTTATTTTATGTGTACGCACAGTAGACAAATAAAGGAAAAGCTCCATCACCATCATTTACAGCAGGGGTGCTCACAGTTTTAAGGAATGAGATCTACTTTTCCATCATGTTATTGCAGCAAGATATACCATACACAATATATACATTTATCAAAATACCAAAATTTCAGTAGTCTTTAGTGAAATGTGATGATTTTTTTATACCACAACAAATAATAGCCTAACAATAATTAACTTAATTATAAAATAATGAAGTTTTCAAGTTGTTATTTAATAGTAAACAGTCAGTGATAAAATAACAAAAGAAAAGCAATGAATAGAATAAAACACTATGGACCAAACAAAAATACAAATGAAGAAAACAGTGCTTTTTAACAGCTTTAAAAATAAATAAATAAATAAATAATATCAGGTATTCAATTAAACATTCAGTATGAATTTGACAAATGACTACTGGTCTTCCATGTATGAATAATACTTAAATAATTTTATACTAGAGTTATACAAGTAAAGTTATCCAGTCAAGAGCAGTGAGTGGCTTTGTCGTTTTCTTGTTATTGTTGTTTTATTAATATTAAGGATACACTAGACAGCGGCAGGTCTATTAGGTTAAATTTAAACGTACAAGTCGTACATTTCGATAAAAATCAGCTTTTCTCATAATGTTTGAGTTTAGACATCACTCTCTGTGTTTATATAAACACCTCAAAAAGACAGGCATTTTGGCGGATTTTTTAAATGTATTTGACTGTTTAGGAGCGAGCATTCTCGGAGCACACGCACATGTGTAAAGCGCACCGCACACACAAGCCGTCTGTCAGTCAAACAGCGCACAGCCGTTTTGCTGCTCATCTGATCTTTTAAATCCGAACCATTTCCAAATAACTGAACCATTGTTTTACTTTTTACTAACAGATCTTCTTCGGCAGTGTAAACTAGCCCTCTGTCTCCATTCATGTTGCAGGAGAACTTGTGAGTGAGGGGGGCCGGGTTTGCGCACAGCAGACAGCGAGAGAGAGTTGGGGAAGGGCTGCACGGAGAATTTGAGATTGGAGAGATGAAAACACGGCATGGCTTTACGGAAGAAATGGATTGTGTACCGCAGCATCAAACTATATCGATATAAATGGTATTGTCTCATCTCGTTTTTGCTTCTGCTCAACAGTAAATTTATATGACCCAAATCAAATAAACAAATATGGTTTTATTTTAAAATGTGTTAACAATGAATGCATATAAAATAGTAACATCCCTTAGCTTGTTAAAAAATGATTGTTTCATACTGGCTATTTATAGACCACTAAGCACGTTAAACATGACAAAGCATTTTACACACATTAAATCCACTAATTGCTTATGAATTTATATTAATCACAAAACATATTTAGCTTTTAAACCTAAGATCGCGTGATGAAAAATATAATAATAACTGAAGCTCTGCAAACACAAACATTGAGCATGCATATATCACGAAATATTAACAATCTATTTTGCACGTGGGTATTCAAACAAATATATATATATATATATATATATATATATATATATATATTTAAATTAATCCAGACATAAACAATTACAATTTATCAAACAAAGACAACATGAGTGCTAAAAACACATACAATAACAGTCCATCAGTGCCACTGAATTGGTAATGATTTGGTAATTATTTAATTATATAGGGTGTCAGTTTCACAGAGGTAGTTTTTTTCATACTGGCTATTTATACACCACTAAGCATGTTAAAAATGACAAAGCATTTTACACACATTAAATCTACTAATTGCTTATGAATTTATACTAATCACAAAATACATTTAGCTTTTAAACCTAAGATCACATGATAAAAAAATAATTGAAGCTCAACAACAAATACAAACAATGAGCATGCATATATCATGAAATATTAACAATCTATTTTGCACGTGGGTATTCTAACATCCATAACAAATATACATATATTTCATTAATCCAGACATAAACAACGACAATTTTACCAAACAAAGACAACATGAGCGCTAAAAACACATTACAGTAACAGTTCATCGGTGCCACTGAGTTAGCGCATGCGTGTTCAAACTATCATGACGTCACCAAAATCCACTCCGGCGCATGCGTGTTACAACATCCAGTTCATACTGGATCTAATCCAGTATGTCATCAAACTACAGGCTGCAGTGAGGCCTCTTGGAGCTTGCCTGTCCTTTGACCAATGGAGCTTGGCTGTCCTCTATTGGACATTTCTGGTACTGCATCTGAGCACTTTGCCACTCAACCTAAAATTTGGAATAGAACTGACTTTGATTTTCTAGTATTTTTACATTTCAGTTGATATTTCTATTATATTTAATGTATATACTTTTTTTTTAAGTTTGTGCAGTACATTTTCATTACAATAAACTTAGACTTCTATAGCTTTTTTTATTTCACTTTAAAACTGCTTTCACTTGCAATGGCAACAGTATTTAAGATATCAAATATCCCTTTACAATTTTACATCAGCAGTGTCTTGACATTATTCTAAAGAATTCTGAAGCAATTCATGTAAACACAAGGGCTATTTCAAAGTCTGATTAAATTGCCTTCCTGCTTCATGTGAAAAATGAAGGAACTTCATTTTTCACATTGGTGCCCTAAAGTTATTGCCTTGCCATGGCAACACCATTCAAAATATCAAAAATCCATTCGCAGTTTAGCATCTTCAATGTTTTGGCATAATATTGCCTAAGTTTGGAACCAGTCACATGAATCCCCTAGGAGATGTATTCAAAAGTTCAGGGCCTGCAATTTTCAAAAAATACACATTCAATCCAAAATAGCTGACTTCCTGTTGGGTGGAGCTAATGACTGTAATTTTGAAAGTTATCTGACACGATGAGTACTATACATGCAGCAAGTTTGGTGACCATAGAAGAAACTGACCCCACCACTTTTGTCAAAAGGTGGCACTACAGAGCTCCCGAGCCATGCCCATGTGTTAACTTTTGCCCAAGCCTAATGGCCGACATCTCTGATATGTGTGCAAAATATCATGAAAATTCAAGCATGCCAAGTACCTAAAAAACATGTGAATATGCATTAAAAGGAATAATGACATTTAATGCATTGCCATGGCAACACTAAGATATCAAGAATCCCTTCAGAATTTTAAATCTGTCTTGGCATTATTATTAACAAATTTAAAGCAATTCAGGGAAATATAAGAGGGATATTTCAAAGTCTGTTAAACGTGCCCCACTTCCTTCCGCCAATTGGTTGCGCTACGACCGTGACCCACAATAGCCACGTCAATGTGATTAGCCCACAAGCCAAACATTTGGCTCAATTTTGATGTAAATCACACGATGCACGCAGAAGATACTTTTCCCCATTATTTTAATGTTAATTTATCACGTCGCCATGGCAACACCGTTCGATTTATAAAAAATCTGTTTGCAGTTTAGCATCGTCAATGTCTTGGCATGATGTTACCCACATTTAGTATCTGTGACATGAAATCCCTAGGAGGAGTATTTCAAATTCCAGAGCATGCATTTTGGGAGGCACTTAAGGAGGTTCTGAGGGGCCGGATCATACAGTATCCCTCATTCATCAAAAAATCTAAAGCACGAGAACTCGTGGAGTTGGAAGGGAATATTAAAAGTGCTGAGGCAGAGCTGAAGCGCCGAATGTCGTCTCATGGCCTCAGAGAATTGACCCGATTGAAATACAGATATAACACTATTTTGTCACAGAAGGTGGAGTTTTGGCTATTCAGAGCAAGACAGTCAAACTTTGAGTCGGGGGACAAAGCATTGAAAACTTCTGGCTAGATATATAACGCAGAGAGAGTCCTTTTCTACCATTCCCTCAGTGAAATCTGCTGGTGGTGAAATTTTTACCTTGGCGATTGATATTAATAATGCTTTTAAGGAATTCTGTCTTGATCTCTATAATTCCACGTCTTTGTTTACTGATAAAGATATTAGAAACTTGATGGAACCTTTAGAACTCCCTAAACTGACGATGGAGCAAAAAAATTATCTTGATTCTGAGATAACATTGGAGGAGCTTGGCGAGGTAATTAAGGCCTTGCCTACAGGCCGGGGCCAGACGGCTTTGCCGCTGAATTTTTTAGATCTTATGCTACAGAACTGGCTCCACTTTTGCTAGAAGTTTAAACAGAATCATTAAAGAATGGAAAGCTCCCACCCTCTTTCCCCACTTTCAGTGCTTTGGCCCTAATAATCCTTAGAAGAACAATAGATCCTCCGCACATTCAGTGCTTGCACCCTAATAATAAGAAAACATATGGCATATGTACAGAGATTTGCTATGTACAGGTATGGGCAAAGAAGAACGAGTAGCCTTTGTTCAGAGGTATAAGTCATTACAGGTAGAATATATATGCCACTGTTGGGCCCTTGAGCAAGGCCCTTGACCCTATCTGCTCCAGGGGCGCCCTATGATGGCTGACCCTGCACTCTGACCCCAGCTTAGCTGGGATATGTGAAAAAAAGAATTTCACTGTATATGTGCAAATGTGTGATAAATAAAGAAAATTATAATTATAAATTATAATTATATGAAAAATAGAAATATAACAGAAAATGCCATATACCTGTACATATATCTGGTACATAGTGCTCTGTAGAACAACTATAGAAAATTGAGCAAAATACAGTAACTAGAGCAAATTGTATTATAAAGCAATAAGCCAAGAGATGCCATGCGTAACAGTGATTTTACCACATGGTGTTCTTAAACACCATGCAAAGCCTATACAGCACTATGATAACATACATCAATGATGTCAGAGCTGTGTTCAAGTGGGCCTTGCACATATTCAGGACACCGTAAGAGCTTTTGGCTCATGGGGACCAGGGTTCGAATCCAGCTTGGGTAATGTTTTGATCTCATTCCCCTTCACTCACCCCTACCCTTCAATTTCCTCTAAAGTAAAGGCAAAAAGCCCAAAAATCAAGCATTTCAGAATCAGAATGAGCTTTATTGCCAGGTATGCTTACCCATACAAGGAATTTGTACTGGTGACAGAAGCTTCCAGTGCACAAACAATACAACAAGACAGAGATAATAATAAAAACATAAAAAAATAAAATAAAAATAGGATACAAATAAAAATATACACGTATATAATATAAGCATATATAGAAATACACAATAAGACAAATATATACATATACATATACATATATACATATTGCATAGTGAGGATGTCTTCAAAAATAATGACATAAATAGTTTTCATTATCACTTAATGTCATACAAAGTCCAGTAAACCTAAAAAAGCTAAATCAATATTCAGTGTGACCACCTTTGCCTTCAAAACAGTGCCAATTCTCCTAGGTAAACCTGGACACAGTTTTTCTTGGTTGTTGGCAGATACAATGTTCCAAGCTTCTTGGAGAATTCGCCACAGTTTTTCTATCTATTTAGGCTGTCTCAATTGCTTTTGTCTCTTTATGTAATCTCAGACTGACACAATGTTCAGTGGGGGGCTTTGTGAGGGCAATAACATCTGTTGCAAGGACCCCGTTCTTCTATTCGAATCTTTTCTATTTGCAAAAGTAATGTTTGGGAGTCTAACATTTATGTTTCCTATTGACACAAAGCTGAAGATATAAATAACCATCTTAAGACAAATGCTTTTGTGAAACATCTTATGTGCCTAAGACTTTTACACAGTACTGTATATATGTATATATATATATATATATATATATATATATATATATATATATATATATATATATATACACACACGTATGTACAAATACAAATACAAATCTGTTATATACAGATGCAAGGGAATGTAATGGCAGAAGAGGTAGGGTATGTTGGATAAATATAAATAGACTAAGCTGTGTATTGCATGTAATTATTGCTCAATGGGGCAGTTTTAACTGTTCATGAGATGGATAGCCTGAGGGAAAAAACTGTTCCTGTGCCTGATGGTTCTGGTGCTCAGTGCTCTGTAGTGCCATCCAGAAGGCAACAGTTCGAAAAGGAAGTGGGCTGGGTGAGTGGGGTCCAGAGTGATTTTTCCAGCCCATTTCCTCACACTGGAAGAGTACAGTTCTTGAAGGTAGGGCAGGGGGCAACCAATAATCCGCTCAGCAGCCCGAACTGTCCTTTGTAGTCTTCTGATGTCCGATTTCGTAGTTGCACCAAACCAGACAGTTATTGAAGTGCAGAGGACAGACTCAATGAATGCTGAGTAGAACTGTATCATCAGCACCTGTGGCAGGTTGAACTTCCTCAACTGGCGAAGGCAGTACAACCTCTGCTGGGCCTTTTTCACAATGGAGTCAATGTGGGTCTCCCATTTCAGGTTCTGTGAGATAGTAGAGCCCAAGAACCTGAATGACTCCACTGCTGCCACAGTGCTGTCCAGAATGGTGAGTGGGGTCAATGCTGGGGTGTTCCTCTAAAGTCCACAATCATCACCACTGTTTTGAGCATGCTCAGCTGAAATTTATACATACACCAATGATTAATAAAGAGTTACATATATTATTGATAATTATCAGGAATGAACAATTCTTCTGCCCAATAATATAATTCATTATCTTAACTGTAGGCAGTTTGCGGTTGCCAAGCAATGTAGCTAATCCAATTTAGATTTTTTTATTTTTTTATTATTCATATATTAAACAAATAAAAGCAAAACATATACAAACAGAATCAATACTTAATCCCCTCTATAACCTCCCAATCCCCACCCCCACCCCCAGGAACACCCCAGTGGTCCCATATGATTATAGACATGCAAAAACAAATAAAAAAATAAAACAAATAAAAAATAAATAAAAAATAATCACACACATGACAACTACACCTCTCTCTCTCCACTGTCCCTCCCTGAGAACCTTCCAAAAACGCCAGATATTTGCCCCACTTTCCCACAAACAAGTCCAAATTTCCCAGTCTTCTAGATGACCCTTCTTCAAAAGCCGCCACCCTCCCCATCTCCAAGCATCACTCCTGAAATGGGGGTGCTCCAGTGGACATCCATCCCCTTGAAACTATTTGTCTGTCGATCATGATGCTTATTCTCCACATTGATGACCGCCCCATCGCCCAAAATACAGAGTCTGGGGCAGAATAAAATTTGAGTGCCCAGTACATCACACACAAAACTCTGAACCTTCAACCAAAATTCTTGGATCTTAACACACCACTAAAAACATGGGTTGTGTCTACATCTTCTGATTGACATCGCCAGCAGGTGGGTGTGTCTTTAAGACCAAGCCCATAAAATCTAGAGGGGCTCCAATAGAATCGATGTAAAATCTTAAATTGCATAAGGTGAACCCTTGCATCTCTAGATGCAGACTTGACATTTTTTTAAATCCTAGCCCACACTCCCTCCTCCAATACCAAGTTTAAATCTTTCTCCCATAATCTTTTGATAGAAGTTAAAGCTCCGTCCCCCAGACTCTGAATTAGCAGGGAGTAATATATTGATGCCTCATGACCTTTTCCAAAAGCAGTAATCACCATCCTCAGAGTATCTGCCACTTTGGGGGGGGGAGGGGGGTGTGCTACTCCCAAAAATAGTACAGAGCAGGTGGCGCAGCTGTAAATACCTAAAAAACTGAGATCTGGGAATCCCAAAAAGTTTAACCAAATTTCCAAAGGATCTCAACAATCCACTCTCATATAGGTCACCGAGTGTAATAACCCCCCTCACAATCCACTCTGACCAGCAGAAAGGGGACTTATCAATACATAATTTTGGGTTCAGCCATATGCTCGAGGCAACATTTAAATAAATATCCGAATTAAACACTCTGGACACTTTTGTCCATACCGCGTACAAATGCGAGGTAACGGGGTGTAACTTAACTACTCTGGTTAGTTTGATAGAAAGGCTTTGCAATGGCGAAATGGGGCAAGAACTTCCTTTTCAATACAAAACCAGGGAGGGGCTCTCTCAGGTGGAAGCGACCAATGTGCCAAATGTCTGAGACCAAATGCATAATAATAAAACAAAATCTTGGGTAGGCCTAGCCCACCTTTGTCAATCGGCCAATGCAGCTTACTGAAATGTAATCTGGGACGTTTACCATTCCAAATGAAGTACTTCGCTATGCTATCAAATTGCTTGAAATAAGAGAGGGGGACATCTATATGGAGAGACTGTAGCAGGTAGTTGAATGTTGGAATACAATTCATTTTAATAACATTAACCTTCCCAATCATAGATAAATGTAATGAAGCCAACCTGCCCACATCACTCAAAAACCTTTTATTAAAGGGTCAAAATTAACTCTAACTAAATCACACAAATTTGCTGGGAATAAAATACCCAAATACTTAGTGCCCTGTTTGGGCCACTGAAAGGTGCCCGGCTGAAAAGCCGTTACTGGACAGTACGCTGTCAGAGCCAAATCTTCAGATTTTGACCAATTAACACCGTACTCTGAGAAATTAGAAAAGGAATTAA
Source organism: Myxocyprinus asiaticus (assembly GCF_019703515.2). Taxonomy (NCBI): domain Eukaryota; kingdom Metazoa; phylum Chordata; class Actinopteri; order Cypriniformes; family Catostomidae; genus Myxocyprinus; species Myxocyprinus asiaticus. The sequence goes on from NC_059352.1 coordinate 19,304,655, forward strand.
TACTCCTGTGGAGGCAAGGCATAGATCTAGTAGGGTCGGAGACGAATAATAAAATATAATCTGCGTAAAGCAAAAGCTTATGCGCCATATCTCATACCACAACCCCTGGAAAATAATCTTCCTTTCTTATCGTGGCTGCTAATGGTTCCAGGGCAAGACAGAACAATAATGGGGAAAGAGGGCGGGAGCTTTCCATTCTTTAATGATTCTGTATAAACTTCTAGCAAAAGTGGAGCCAGTTCTGTAGCATAAGATCTAAAAAATTCAGCGGCAAAGCCGTCTGGCCCCGGCCTGTAGGCAAGGCCTTAATTACCTCGCCAAGCTCCTCCAATGTTATCTCAGAATCAAGATAATTTTTGTGCTCCGTCGTCAATTTAGGGAGTTCTAAAGGTTCCATCAAGTTTCTAATATTTTTATCAGTAAACGAAGACGTGGAACTATAGAGATCAAGACAGAATTCCTTAAAAGCATTATTAATATCAATCGCCAAGGTAAAAATTTCACCACCAGCAGATTTCACTGAGGGAATGGTAGAAAAGGACTCTCTCTGCTTTATATATCTAGCCAGAAGTTTTCAATGCTTTGTCCCCCGACTCAAAGTTTGACTGTCTTGCCCTGAATAGCCAAAACTCCACCTTCCGTGACAAAATAGTGTTATATCTGTATTTCAATCGGGTCAATTCTCTGAGGCCATGAGACGACATTCGGTGCTTCAGCTCTGCCTCAGCACTTTTAATATTCCCTTCCAATTCCACGAGTTCTCGTGCTTTGGATTTTTTGATGAATGAGGCATACTGTATGATCCGGCCCCTCAGAATCTCCTTAAGTGCCTCCCAAGCCACGCCTACAGAGGATACTGAGGACCAGTTGGTCTCCATATAAACACTGATTTCAGCCTTTAAAATTTTTTGGGATTCAGGATTTTGCAAAAGGGATATATTAAAGCGCTAACTATATGATTTATTTTTCTCCATATGTGGCAACACCACTAAACTCACCAGGGCGTGATCTGAGACTAAGATGTTTCCAATTGAGCAATCCACAACAGATTAAATGAGGGACTTAGTTATATTAAAAAAAAATATTCTAGAATAAATCTTATGGACTGATGAAAAAAATGTATAGTCCCTACAGATGGGTTCAAAGGTCTCCAAATATCTGTAAGACCAAGATTTTTACACATCCTGTGAAGCGTCACTGTTTCTCTAGGGGGCTTACACACTTTTGCTTCACTATGATCAAGGACAGAGTCCATCAAAAGATTAAAGTCTCCTCCCAATATTATATCATGAGGGGTGCAACCTCCCTTCAAGATCTATAAAAAAGCCCTGATCAACAGAGTTAGGTGCATAAATATTAGCCAAAATAAGACTTTGCCCCTGAATTTCTGCTAAAACAATAATGACTCTTCCTAATTTATCTTTGCTCTGTTTGAGACATTTTAATTGCAGATGCTTACTTATCAATATAATGACTCCCCTGCTCTTACTTGAGCCAGCACCAAAGAAAACATGTCCACCCCATATCTTCCCAAATTGTTCAGCTTCCTGCGGGGAAAGATGTGTTTCTTGAAGAAACACTATATCATATTTCTTACGTTTAAGAAAATAAATAACCTTCCTTCTTTTTATGGGGTGCTCCAACCCATTCACATTCCATGTGGAGAGAGACATTCCACTCATATTAACATTTGACATTTTGACATATGAGAAAAAATAGATTGTGTGTCAAAAATAAAATTATAAATACCACATTCCAACATTGGTGCAACAATCAACCCCCGAGCCGCTAGGTGCAACCGTCACAAAAAGAAACAAAAAAGGCGCCCAGTCAGACAGTCAAGTCATTCACAGTCAAGTGAATGTTCAGTGAGTCAGGCCCACTCAGCTGTAACATGAGAACCACAGATAACTTACTCAGTCATTGATTTTATGAAGGACATCACTTGCTGTGGGAATGTAAATATTTTGCGGCCATCCTTAGTATCTATTCTCAATTTGGCCGGGAACATCAGTGCAAAAGCGACCTTCCGTTGATGTAAGAGTTTCTTGCTTTCCTTGAATCGATCACGTTTCTCTCTTGTCGAATTCGCAAAGTCTGGGAACAAGAAAACGATGTGGTTCTTCCAAGAAAGCCTTCCTTTACACCTTGCCTCGTGTAATACAAGATCTTTATCGGATGATCTCAGAAATTTGGCTAGAATTGATCGGGGCCTGTCTCCCTCAGCGGATCTCTGAGCCGGAACCCTGTGAGTTCGCTCAATTTCCAGCTTATGGCCTGTTATGTCGAGCAGACTCGGGAAGAGCTCATCTAGGAATTTCACCATATCTCGGCCTTCTTCGTTCTAAGGAATTCCAGCACTTCAGACATTGTTTCGTCGGTAACGATTCTCAAGTTCTTCCAACTTTTCCCAAACGTGCTCCAAGTCCGTCTTGGTCTCTAGCGGGTTAGCTGCTAATTCCCTCTCCGATGACTCCAGATAGTCTATCTGTTTCTCGACGTCCCCCACTCTTGTAACCAACTCAGAGAATTTAATCTCCATGGCAGTGATCAATCAACGTAATACAGCAAGATCCTCCAAGTCAGCAAAGACCTTTGCCAGCATTGCTGACATGCTCGACAGTTGACGCTGAATCTCTCCCACGGCACCGTCCAAACTGAATCCCTGGTCTGCGGCCCTGTCAGGGGTATCAGCTTGAGCACGTTAGTGTCTTTTAATGTCTCCAGAGCCCGAGGATTTTGAATTCTTTGACATATTGTCTTCATAGAACAGTTATGGAACAGGGTGTATCGAATCTCACTGGTTTATGACAAAAAAGTATTAAAAACTAGCAAAGTGCGCAGAGTGCGACGTTCACATGTCCGACTCTCGCATGGTGCCACACGACCCAAGTCAATTTACAATTTCTATTTAGTTAGAACTATCCATTTTATAAGAGACTTTGAAAACGCTTTGATTTTGCTGCACTTACACCTCTTCCCCATACTGGACCATGGTCTTCTTCCACTGAAAACTTTGGAAAACTCTCTCCAATACAGCATACTACGGAAAACAATGACATTATGAAATGGAAAACAGGGTGTGGCCATATAAACCTAGCATCACCAAAATTCAATTCTAGAGTGTCAAGATTGGGATTGCAGCATGCTTCAGAAATATCCTCCTCAAACCCCAAATACTTGTGTTGCTATTGTCTAGTTTTTTATCTTTCAAGATCACCAATGTGCTTGAAGTTGAGCTCATGATATCCCATTTTGTTGATGTTACTCATGCGAGAAGGCAAATGCAAGTGAGGTACTCTTTTGTGAAGACCAAGGATTAAAATAAGATTAAGTTGATCCCAGCCAACAAATTCTCATCTCACAATGTGCCACAAGTTCTCAACACCAGATTAAATGACAAAGCCGAATGATAATATTGAAACTCTAATGTGTTGAATAGCCTACCAAATGGCGAAATTCCCATAAGTGTCCTTGGCAATGAGAATTGATGATAATTACATCTCAGCGTTCGTGGACATGAGGCCATTGACTGCCAAATGCCAAACCATGACCAAAACTAATAAAGATTACTGAATGTAGAGAGGCTTTTACAATGCTGCTTCATGCACATAGCCTCTGATATGGGGGGGGGGGGGGGGGGTTGCAATAGAATATGCATTTTCGCTTCATTTATTATAAACACCTAAACAAATCTAGCAGCTAACTACTATTTACCTCTATCTCTCACACATGTACACATACACACAAAATATTATCTCAGCATTTGCTGTTTCAAATGAACACTGTATCTCCTGTGTCAAAATTACCCATTCATAACAGGCAAAAATACATAAAATAATCCACCAGTGAGTTCTGCCTCCCCTAGACATCTGTGCTCCAGTCCAGACCATCAGATAGCTAATAATTATGGTTATTACAGTGTTACCTCTCAAAGGGCAAATTTAAAGTTTCCATTTGGCTTTACATCATGTTCGGATTTCAGTCACCTAAGAAGCCTTAACAATAACCTCTTGCTCATTTAACTGTTCTTAAGGTGTCTTAATGTACAGTTTGCCTTTAATTGTGTATTCTGTGTTTTATTAATTTTACATGTAAGTCAGGGAGGAGAGCATTATGGTACTCCATATGGTCATTAAATCTAACATTTCAATCATCAATTATAACATCAATCATCAATTTAATGTCACAATTTCTCAATAAATCATAATTGTTGCCATTTGCCTATGAGAAATTTGAGTTTCATTTTATGCATAACAAATTCATCTTTCTAATTACTGTAAATTTCATAGTGAGGTCCTATTTTCTCTCTATCTCTTACATACACAAAATTAAAAAATATAATAACAGCAATAAATAACATTAAATATCTACTGAGATTATAACACTCATCATAAGTGTGTTGGTCTTCAATGCTACCTCAATATAGACCTTATTCACAGTAGCGCCATCTTTGGCTGTGAGGGATAGACTTACCATCTGAATTCTTACATCTTACCATTCAGTGGCACGTATGGTATAAAGCTGTATAAAGCTCCTAGATCACATCTGATTTCCCACAATTCATGTTGTCTGGAGTTTTTTTGTCAACTAAGTGTTCTTGAAAAGTTATTTTTTCAATGTTTTGTCAGCGGAACAATCCAAAAACACTTTAAACTGCAGTACAGTAAAGATGGCGCTACTGTGAATAAGGTCTATACCTGCCTGACACCCCTTTACTATTTATGACTGATATCTAGATGCTGTTATCTGAATATTTAATAAAGAGATTTGGACTTTCAGCAGCTCTGTACAGTATACACACTACATCTTCCATCTTCCATGTGTGAAAATCTCCATTTAACCTTTTCTTGTCATTTTGTTGTACCTTAAGTCTATCCTCAATTTTTAGATAGAGGTCTGTTCAGCTGGGGATGAGCATGGCGGCTTTTTCAGCTTTTAGATGGTGCAGCTTTTCCGTTATCTCAGGACAATCTCTCTGATACCAGGTTAGAGTTGGCAGAATGCCACACAAAATGGAAGAGATGCAAGAGTCTGTTCTATTCATGGAGCGAAATACAGTGATGCCTCTCTATTAGGTCTTATAATTACACCTCAAAAACCTATTATACAAGCTATCATTACAATAATTATACACAAGCATTCCTGTCCTGGAGCTTTGATGTGCTCTATTGCAACATTTACATTTTTTTTTTTTTTTTTTTTAATATGAATTGAATTCTTTGTAAAGCTGTTTTGTATTGTGACAAACGCTCTACAAATAACATTGAATTGCACCGCATTGAATATAAGGAAGAGCATGTGTGACTTTCAGCATTGTAAAATGACTCGAATCCTATTGAGATATTTGTATAAATCAACAGAGATAGGCAAGTGTCTCCCAACTTTAACTCTAAATCCTACTACATATACTGGATAAATTATGTCTGCGAGGGCCCACTGAGACCCTGCCATGTTTTGCATGACCTAATTCTGCTCACTGCCTTCTTAAGTGACATATTTCTCAGATGCTAACATACCCTTTGCCACCTAATATAGTGGAAGAACTAGGCTATAGAAAAAAATCTATCATTCATTCCTGATATTTTCTTAGCACTGGAAGAAATTATTTCAGTGCTTCAAAAGAAAAAACAGTTAGGAAACACGTTATTTGTGGTACTGTGCCAGTTTTGAAAGCATAAAATCAACCCTACTGATGGATCATTACATAAGAAAACTACAAACTGAAATGTACTTGGTTGCCATTTATAGCACGAGAGAAATGTATAACATCAAGGTGTGTGTTAAGTTGCATGTGACTGTTAGAACAGGCGGATAAATAAAGAAATTTAATGAGTGTTCCTCCTTTACAAATGTTACCTTTTTTTTGGCAGGGGGCTGAAACTCCTTGGGTAAACTTTCTGTGAGACCATTTGGCAGGGATTAAGCCCATCTTAACGTCTGTCCCACAAAGGTCTTTGATTCATAACAGAAATTAGAGAGCCACACTAACATTCATCGAGGAACTATTGCATTTGAGAATGCTTTAATCAGATGCAGCTACAGAGCAAGGGGATTAGCAACACTAAAATGTAATCAGTGTGATTAAAACGTTAATGTATTCACACACAAAGGCATTTGAACGACAATCCGGCTATGCTGTAGAACCATGGTGCCAAAGAAGAGCGTAACACATATTCCACCATGCTGACACTCAAATAGAGAAACAATTGCAGAGCATTTCAATACTAGATGAGAGTCAACAGGGGGGACTATTTTCTTTAAAGGGACTATGATAGGTGCTGTGATGTTGCAATAGGGGAAAATTGAAATGTTGGGGAGTAGGGAGGATGAATAAACTCAAGATCTGTTCAAAATACGCTCATGCTAAGACATCTTTAAGAAAGAGTGAGCAACATGATGTATATTAGAGAGACTCTCACTGGTTTCTTCATGGCGCTTGTGTTCCAGATAAAGAAAATGACACTCGACCAATGTAACCATGGCAACACACCCTATGAACATGCACTAGATAGCCTCTGCAATCTAAGACTAGTTCAAACAACTTGTTACTGTAGGTATTTGCATAACAACCTATTAACCGATACATCATGTTGTAGCTAAGCACACAAATGCTGTCCTACTGGCACAATAATACAAGCCAAAATGTGTGAACCATGGCGAGTGTTGCGGGTTTATTCTTATGACTAAAGCATATTCTCACCTCATCACAGCACTTAAAGGAATGTTCCAGGTTCAATACAAGTTTAGCTCAACCTAAAGCATTTGTGGCATAATGTTTATTACCACAAACATTTACTTACACTCCTTTTCTTTAAAAAAAAAAAAAAAAAAAAAGAAAAAGAAAAAATCGAGGTTCCAGTGAGGCACTTAAAATTGAAGTGAATGGGGGCCAATTTTTAATGTTAAAATACTCACTTTTTCAAAAGTATAGCCACAAGACATAAAGGATGTGTGTAAACATGATTTTAGTGATCACTTACAAACCTTTTCTGTGTTAAGTTATAGCCAATTTCACAACTTTGTTACCATATTGATGTAATGTCAACAAACCCTAAAACAACTGTAAAAATGACAATTTAAACAACTTTACAGCTCAAATAATACACAAGTTCTAACTGAAGAATTAATGCAAGTGCTTTTAGAAAATTATAAGCTTTACATTTCTGTGTTTAAACCCTCCAAAAATTGTCCATGTTCACTTTCATTGTCCCCATTCACTTCCATTGTAAGTGCCTCACTGTAACCTCGATTTTTGCTTTTTTTTAAAGAAAAGGAGTAACAAGTCATTTAAAATTTTTGTGTTAATCAACATTACGTATGTCACAAATGCTGTCGATTTAACTTAACTTGTATTGAACCCGGAACATTTCCTTAAATAATTGCGATTTGAGTTTGTCACTTTTTTTACAGTACCATTAATGGCCTTTGAAGTCTTGGGCTCAGGGTACTGGTGTTATAAGTGGTGCTAATGCCTTTCAGAGACTTGTCAACAAACAGAGGCGGGGTGATCTAAAAGATAAAAGTGAAAGGCTAGTACAAATGAAACACAACTGTTCATGCCAGTTTAGTTTTGACAAATGCAATTAAAAGTCTTGCTTTATGATCTTGAAGGAAACAAGAGCTGCCATCACTCAGGGGCTTAAATTCAAGAGGAAATTGGTTTCATTTCATAAATCATCTCACTACATTTCTTCTAATATTTGCTTTGTTCAAATACCTATTAAGTTTCCTACAGAGTCATCATTTTAAGGCATCATAGGCACACTCCCTACTAGGCCTTACGCGATTATTAAATAATTGTCTGATCATGGTTATTTGATCTAACCACGGTTTGAGATAACCACAATAATTGTGAACTTTAAATTCCAATCATATTTTATTGTCTAAATAAGGGAATGAAGTACACATTTGAGTGTCTCATTCAATTAAACTCCGACCGCCTCACTGAGCCGCACCGCAGACCACACTGAGTGCAGCTCCTGAAGATCGCATGAAGATTAACCAGATGAACCAGACTTGAAGCGCTGTAATACACGTGCCGTCTGTGGAGGTTCGCACCAAACTCTCGCGAAAAAATAAACAAGGATTTTAGTGAATGTAAAGCACTCCAGTTTCACTTTCATTTAACGATCGTGTAATGGCAAATGTTATTTGTCGTTCACACGCAGTGTGGGGTCGGTCACGAGGAGCGTGAGGTCACCACATCCGGGTGGGCCAGTGGGGTGCTACCAGGACGACCTGCTCCTCGTCCTCCCTGAGTCTGTGCAAGTAGGCTTACTGGGGGAAATGCATATTTGTGCAGGCCAGGGGGCCAGCTGTGTGCCAGCACGTCTATGCTGAGGGGGGCCTTGGTCAGGGCATACCAGAGCGGGCAGTGGGAGGATTCTTGGGAGGCAAACAGGTCCACCTGTGCCTGTTCGAATCGACTCTAAATCAGCTGGACCACCTGAGGGTGGAGTCTCCACTCTCCCCTGAGGGTAACCTGCCGTGACAGCGTGTCCACTGTAGTGTTGAGGTTGCCCGGGATGTGAGTGGATAGCAGCGACTTGAAGTGCTGCTGGCTCCAGAAGAGGAGATGGCGAGCGAGTTGGACATACAACAAGAGCGCCTTGGCAGTTGACATATGCTACCGTTGCCGTGTTGTCTGTCCGAACTAACACGTGCTTGCCCTGAATCAACGGCCAAAACCTCCGCAGGGCGAGCAGAATTGCCAACAACTCGAGGCAGTTGATGTGCCAATGCAGTCGCGGGCCCGTCCACTAGCCAGCGGCTGTGTGCCCATTGCAAACAGCCCATTTTGGAGGCGTCTGTCGTGACCACGACGTGCCTGGAGACCTGATCTAGGTGAACACCTGCCTGTAGAAACGAGAGGTCGGTCCAAGGGCTGAAAAGACGGTGACAGACCGGCATGATGTCCACACGATGTGACCCGCGGCGCCATGCCCATCTCGGGACTCGAGTCTGAAGCCAGTGCTGAAGCGGTCTCATATGCATCAACCCGAGTGGGGTGGCCACCGCTGAAGATGCCATATGCCCCAGGAGCCTCTGAAAGAGTTTCAGTGGAACCGCTGTTTTCTGTTTGAATGCCTTCAAACAGGCCAGCACCGACTGGACGTGCTCGTTCGTGAGGCATGCTGTCAAAGAGACTGAGTCCAACTCCAAACCGAGGAAAGAGATGCTCTGAACCGGGAGGAGCTTGCTCTTTTCCCAGTTGATCCGAAGCCCTAGTCGGCTGAGGTGTGAAAGCACCAAGTCCTTGTGTGCACACAACATGTCCCGAGAGTGAGCTAGGATTAGCCAGTCATCGAGATAGTTGAGAATGCGAATGCCCACTTCCCTTAACGGGACAAGGGCTGCCTCTGCGACCTTCGTGAAGACGCGAGGAGACAAGGACAGGCCGAAAGGGAGGACCTTGTACTGATACGCCTGACCCTCGAATGCAAACCGCAGGAAGGGTCTGTGTCGAGGTAGAATCAAGACGTGGAAGTACGCATCCTTCAGGTCTACCGCAACGAACCAATCTTGATGCCGGACACTCGCTAGAATGCGTTTTTGCGTCAGCATCTTGGACGGGAGTCTGTGTAAAGCCCGGTTCAGTACTCGCAGGTCCAAGATTGGCTGCAACCCACCACCTTTTTTCGATACGATGGGGCTGTAAAACCCCTTCTTCAGCTCGGCCGCAGAGACAGGTTCTATCGTGCCCTTCCATAGCAGGGTAGCGATCTCCGCACGCAAGGTAGCAGTGTTTTCGTCCTTCACCAAGGTGAAGTGGATACCGCTGAACCTGGGCGGGTGCCTGGCGAACTGAATCGCGTAGCTGAGTCGGACAGTCTGGATCAGCCATCGTGATGGATTGGAGAGTACAAGCCATGCATCCAAGTTTCGCGCAAGGGGGACCAAGGGGACAACATTATTGGATGTACCAGCAGGTGGGGCCTCACGCGGGGCCATTCTGAGTCTAGGGACATCAAAGCACTTACCTGGCTCCTTGTGACTATCCCCGGAACAGCCAGGGACAGGGGAGGAAGAGGCCTGTCCTCGTGACCCATGGAGACTGTCACTTTGGGGGCGGATGTGTGCCACAGCTGGGCGCTCAGGGGTGGAGCGCCCAGCTGGAGCACCAATCCTGCAAGGAAAAACCCGTGGATGGTAGTCATGATGATGACCTTGCAGACTGGGTATGTGACCCAGGGAAGGAGGAAACCACTCTTTTGCTGAACTGTTGGGTACCGCAGCCACTTGGGCATGTGGTGAAATCAAACAAAAAGGCAACAAAAGATTCTCCACCCGGCCCTCCACCGGGGGATGGAGTGGTCTTCCTACCAGCTCCAGATGAGTGGGTTTCTTCGACCCTGGGTCGCCCGTCTCAGGGGCACTTTGATGACCTCCGTGGGTTCTTAGTGGCTGACTGTGAGACGGGTGGCATCTGCTTCCTGTGGTGGGCTCCACGCCGGGGCCGGGCCAAAGGGGCGAGCTGCGGTGGAGCCAGTGCAGTAACCGCAGGGGGACGCCCTTGGCGATGAGCAGATGGGGTGCGGGATCTTGAGCCACGCCGGGGCAGGATATGCCGGATAGCCTCCGTCTGCTGCTTCACCATCGAGAACTGCTGGGCAAAGTCCTCGACGGTGTCGCCGAATAGGCCAGCCTGGGAAATGGGGGCAGCAAGGAACCGTGTCTTGTCGGCCTCACCCATCTCGACCAGGTTGAGCCAAAGGTGGTGCTCCTGGACCACTAATGTGGACATTGTCCGCCCGAGAGACCGCGCAGTGACCTTTGTCGCTCGGAGAGCGAGGTCGGTCGCCGAGCACAGTTCCTGCATCAGATCTGGGGCGGAACTACCCTCATGCAGTTCTTTTAACACCTTGGCTTGGTGGACCTGCAGGAGAGCCATGGCGTGCAGGGCAGAGGCAGCTTGTCCAGCAGCGCTGTAGGCTTTAGCCGTCAGGGACAATGTGAACCTACAGGGCTTGGACGGGAGCTTTGGGCGTCCGCACCAGGTGGCGGCGCTCTGCGGGCATAGGTGCACTGCGAGTGCCTTATCCACCGGGGGAATCGCCGTATAGCCCCTGGCCGCCCCGCCATCGAGGGTAGTGAGGGCGAGGGAACTGAGTAATCGGGACCATCCCAGTAAAAGGTGCCCCCCGCGATTTCGTCAGCTCCTCGTGCACTTCCGGGAAGAAAGGCACTGGAGCTGGGCATGGCTGCTTTGAGCGGCGCCGCGAGCCCAGGAACCAATCATCATGCCACGAGGGTTCAGGGGAGAGCGGAGGGTTCCACTCTAGCCCGACGCTCGCAGCCACCCAGGAAAGCATGTCCGTCATCTCTGCATCAGCTTGTGACTGGGCAATCGTCCCCGAAGGGGGGAGCCCAGCTGGGGCTTCTGCGTCCGACTGGACAAGCCCGCTCTCCGATGCTGCACTCAAGAGCTCATCAGCTTCAAGCAAGAGGCCAGACTCACCGTGAGACGAGCCGGCGGACTCATCCGGAAGCCCCATCGGGGCAGACGAGCGTGCTGGGGAATGGGAGGTCTGCGGGGGGATATACAGAGGAGGCAATCCCATTGGGTTCCCCAAATCACCCCCAGTGCTAGCCACGCTGGCCTCAAACCCGTAGGTAGAAGGACCGAGGCGGGGAGCCGCTGGGGTATACAAGGTTGCCATGGTCATGTTCTCGCAGTGAGAACATGAACCAGCCACGAACGCTGCCTATGTGTGGGTCGCGCCCAGACACGAAAGACAGCGATCATGACCATCTGAAGTTGTGAGGTAACGACCGCAAACAGGAATAACACACAATCGGAAAGGCATCTTTAAAAAGAACGTGTCTTTAAAAAGATGTTCCGTGTGTGCCGTTCTTTTAGAGAAATATACTCTTTTAGAGAAATAAACTCTTTCAGAAAATATACTCTCATTTTTCTGCCAAAGCGCCCAGGGGCATTCTCTGCAGTGCACCAGTGCAGAGGAGGGAGAAGCCACTGAAATGCGCTGTCAGATCCAGCAGAGGTGAATGAACAGTAGGAATTCAGCTCAATGAGCATGACCGTTCGGATCCGAAGAGAAAATCTGAATGAGTGGTTGCATACCAGCTCCTTTTATACCCGTATGTCTGGGGGAGTGGCATGCAAATACCACTCGCCAATTTTCTTTGGCCTTTTATCAAAGACCAGAGGTGTCTCGGGCTCCCAAGAGTGACCCTTAGTGTTACTACATCGACACAACGTCGAGTGAGTGACAGATAGGGAACTTGTCATTCACTACAGTAGCTGTACTCTCCTCCATCATATTGAAAGTTTAGGACTCCTTCCATCTCGGAAACTCGGGTATCAAAATTATGAGTTTCCCAGTCGTAATTATGACTTGTGGGGTCGTTCATGTGCAACTTCCTAATGGGATACTCGTATTTACGATAATTCCGATAGCACGTGAAGGCAGCATTAGATACTTTTATTTTAGAACTCCACTTTATGTTGCCAATGTCAGACACTGTTGTGTCACATAAGATTTAAAATACATTTATTTTGAATCCTTGAATAAGTTTAAGGGAAAAATTTATATTTTTATATATATATATATATATATATATATATATATATATATATATATATATATATATATATATATATATAATCATATCGTGTGGCTTTATACGTTTTTAAACCCTAAAAGGAAATCAGGTAAAAGTTAAATATGAATAAATTACTTCTTAAGGTTCATGAAGCACACATACACCTATGACAAAAGCATGACAATTTGTTTGACAACTAATCATCATAATCATGAAAGTCCTAAAACAGACAATTAATCTTCATAATTGTGAGAGCCCTTAAGCAGACAATTAATCGTCATCATCGCAATTATCTGTTTGACAATTAATCATCAGCCAAATGTCATAATCGTGACAGCCCTACTCCCAATATGAAGGCTGTTCCAAAAGGTAGGCATCGTGCAGCCTCCTGAGATAACTAGTTTTGACCAAATTCTTAGGCAGCACAACATGTATTCTTCACCAAAATTGCAATCCCACAATGTTTTGCGGCAAGCTCGATAAAAAAAATAAATATCCAAAATGCCAGACATGGCGAGACAAATTTTAAATCAATAACATTTATCTTTTAGCATTTTTAGCAGCTTATATGAGCTCATATTAAATCCGAGACAACATGGAATATTTGTACTTATTAAAACTCATTTTGCCGAACTGCTGGACCATTTAAAATGAACTACTGAATGCAAAAATGTGATTCAAAATTGTGAAAAACTTGAAATGTTGACCAGTTACAGGACCTAAGATATGCTATTTCCTTTATAAATTCATATCAATTTTAACCTAAAATGTTGATGTCGATAAAAGTTTATAATGTTTAAACATGTTATGCATAAACTACCAAATTTAAAATAGTTTAGATTAGTTTCAAATAATATAACTAAAAGCACAGTATTTTATCCATTTGGTGTGCTGTGTATTTTTATGCTTATTGGAGTATCACAATGTTAGCTTAGCATCATACCAACTTCAAACTCAATCACTTGCTAGTTTGTGTTGTGCATGGGTTGCTGCCTACAGGTAAAGTGTTCCAAATCGGTCATTTATAAGGTTCCATAACAGTTAGGATGCTGCCTACAGTATGTAAACTGTAGGCAGTGTGGCAACTCTATTGTGACATAATGCCAATCCTCACTTCTGACATCTGAAAAACACACCATATGTGATCCATTAAACAAAAATGAGTACAGTACGCAAACATAGCAAGATATGTTAAGCATGATAAAATGTTAGGAAGTAATGACGGGCATCTTAACAGTCTGTGATGTTGGTGTGGCGTTCCCAGTCTGAGTAAGGCCTCCACTCTGCCAAGAATGCAGAGGCAAAGCTGTTGAGATGATTGATGACACGCCTCCACTGGCCCTCTCTTCCCTGCTGACATGCACTCACAACCCAACACTTTTCACTGCTAATTGGACAACCTTGCAAATTCCTTCTCTGAGACTGTGGTCCACTAAATTACCCACTGATAACTGCCTAGAATTGGTTCACTTTATGAACATCCAGAACCGTCATGCTGGTAAGATACTACTCACACTGCAAAAGCAGTTGAATAAACCTGTCAGGTATATAGCTTTCTAGCCATTTATTTCTCATCAGATTTCCATTTTGATGTTTTGATCAAGCTTTTTGGTGGGAGTTCATTTATTGTCTAGTTAAAGATATAGTTCACCCAAAAATGAAAATTTCTCATCATTTACTCACCTTTGTGCCATCCCAGATGTGTATGACTTTCTTTTGCTGAACACAAACTAAGATTTTTAGAAGAATATTTCAGCTCTGTAGGTCCAAACAATGCAAGCAAATGATGACCAACATTTTTAAGCTCAAAAAAGCACATAAAGGCAGCATAAAAGTAACCTATACAACTCCAGTTGTTAAACTGTTAAATCAATGTCTTCAGAAGCCATCTAATAGATTTTGGTTGAGAACAGATGAAAATAGAACTCCTTTTCACTATATATCTTGACACCAGCAGTCTCCTTTGCGATCATGATTTCAAGCTTGATTACACTTCTTAGCAACATATAGTGGTCTGCGCATGCGTCGAGCACTAGGAAGTGTAATCAAGCTTGAAATTATCGAGCCTAGAGACTGCAGATGTCAAGAATTATAGTGAAAATGTAGTTACATTCTGGTCTGTTCTCACCCAAAAACGATTGGATCACTTCAGAAGATATGGATAAAACCACTGGAGTCTTATGGATTACTTTTATGCTGCCTTTATGTGCTTTTTGGACCCTCAAAGTTTTGGTAACCATTCACATGCATTGTATGGATCTATAGAGCTGAGGTATTCTTCTAAAAATCATTGTTTGTGTTCAGCAAACAAAAGAAAGTCATACACATCTGGGATGTCATGAGGGTGAGTAAATGATGAGAGAATTTTAATTTTTGGGTGAACTATCCCTTTAAGACTTGAAATGGTTAAATAGATGCAGCTGTTTTTTGCACTAAATGATTTCAGGGCAGTGACAAAATCACTTAGTGGCCATAAATGGGGTATCACATGATCTACTTTTGCATGTTTCACTAGTTCGTGTCACATGCCAGTCTGTCTGTTCTTTTTCATTCAATTTTTTTATTATTTATCAGAGAAAATCCAAGTAACATACATGATGCTATATACATGTATGCTCATAATAATGATAACAGTGCATTTAAGGTAACAATGTTATAGTCTGCAAATGACTAAAAAATATGCAGTCAGTTACACTATACCTTGCATTCTCAATTCAGATTTGTATAGTGTCTGAAAGATGTCTCATTGTCTGGGATGTAGTGTTCTCAACATGATAATGCAATGTACTTTTTGAGACAAAGTAAAACAATAATCGCCAACCAGCCCAAAGAAATCTAGGTCTGTTACGCAATATAGGCTACAAAATAGTCAGTGGTCATTCAAGGTTTTAAAACTACCCAACTAGTGTGAAGCACTGCAAAACTTGTTAGCAGAAACTTAGCAGCACACAATATGACTTTTGCATATATTTAAAATATTTCAATGTATGATTTTCTCATTCTTGCAAAGTTACACTGAAAGACTTTTTTTGTATTTATTTATTTTTATGTTTCCTGAGATCCTCTGTGATCATTTTGCAAAACACAATTCAAAACAAACTTCAACAAGAGGTACTTGTCAGAAAAAAAAAAAAAAAAAAAAACATCTGCTACAGTATATCATAAGATATAAGATAAGATATTCAAAGTTTTGATCACCATTCACTTGCATTGTTTGGACCTACAGAGCTGAAATATTCTTCTAAAAGAAGAATAAAATAATAATATTTTATTTTGTCAGAAAAAATAATAATAAATCTGCTACAGTATTTGGGCAAACTACAAACAAATCGATGGGCTATATACTGTATAGATCTAAGTCCAAAATTATCTAATTTTTATCAAATGAAAGCAAACTGAAATCTTTTTTTCCACATCTTATTTGTTCTTTTTTTTTTTTTTTTTTTTTTTTTCATAATAAATTGGAAAGAACTTAAAAGTATTGCTGTTGAAGTTCCTAATGATAAAACAAAGAAGTGGCATTTGGAGACCTGCATTTATTGGAGATTGCTTCCTAAACGTTATGACTCCAACAGCAGCAAAAAGCACTTATATAAAAATATCATTACATAATTTGCTAACTGAAAGGGAAAGGGAATATAAAAATTTCCCATTATACAAGGGACAATGCAATCAACTTTGACTTAAATCAAGCAATTTTGTATTTCTTTGTTGGCCAACACAGTGATATCATCACATTAAGCTCTTAGAGGGGGAAAGAAGCCTAAAGTCTATTGATCTGCTCCACTGCTTTGCATTCCATTCACTAACAATTATCAATGCAGTCCCTCCAATTACTTGGCTCTACTTAACATTTACAGCCACGTGCAATCCACATACAATGATTGATTCATTATGCAAATGACAGGACCTAATTTAAGGCTTGCTTACATGACTTCATTTAAAAAACCTGCAGCCATGGCAATGCAATGTGCACAGATGAATTGAGACACCCATTCCTTTTGGTGCTGAACAGTGGTAAATTTTGTCAACAGTATACTAGGGTTTGCTATTGGCAAGGTTTTAAATATTATTATCTATGTATACTGTGTATTGACAATAGGTTTAAATACTTCTAATATTCTCAGAAAGGGCTCATTTTCCTCAGCTGAAGCTTATTCTCAAACAGATACAGTAGTATGGAGACAATGACAAATGAGTCTTCAATACTAACGATGAATGTGGCAAAGCCTAGTGATAGGATTATTGTTAAGGCGAATGGCACAGGCCTGCATGCCCTCCACTTTGAGTAGAGTGGGCGTCTTGCACCTGAGGGACAAAGAAGCTTATCTGGTATCTAGTGAGCCTGCTTCATCAAATGCCATGAAAATCAGTGACAGGTTGAGGAGAAGGGAGGTTCAATCTACTTGAAAGATACTACTGTACCTAGTCATTGTACAAAAGTGGTTCAGGTATAATTGCTTTGGAGATTACCATTATCTGGGGCAATGATGTTTTTTCTCCATATTTTATCTTGAGACCCGTGGCCTCCCCTGGAACAGGGAAAGGGGGTTTCTTTGGGAATCTTCCATAAGAATATTGCAATTACATTGCCACAGAACACTGCTGGAAGCAGTTAAAAAATAAAATTTTAACAGTCATTATTTACCATCAACTGTGCTAATCATTAAAAAGTATTCAGATTGGATAAAGATTTAAATAACGTAGACAAGAGTTACTATAAATATCTAGAAAAACGTATTTAAAATAAAATGGAAAAATGCAAAAAGGATATTGTGAGGGTTAGGTTTAGGGGTTGGGTTAGGGGATATAAAATATAATTAGCTCAATAGTCAATGGAAGTTTGCTGTCATGATAAAAAAAAAAAAAAAAAAAAACGTTTATGACAACAACAAAAAAACCACCAGTGGCGAAAGCTTTGCAGTGCGAAGACTACATGGGAAGACTACACGACTTCCCTTAAAATTTCATTCAAAATGTGGCAGTGATGAGTTTAATATAAATGTAAATAATTTATATAATAATTTATTTAAATGACAGTACTTTTTGTGAATTTCCGTCTGTAGACGGACAGCCCATAGATCCCGTGCTTCAATGGGAGTCTATGGCAGATAACTGTTGGCATTCAAATCAAAGCGCAAAAGATCAATTTTGATGAGACAAGAGTCTCTAAATGTGTAATTTTGGATCCCGCCCAAAAGCCGTGCATCTCTGGGATACTACATTAGCTCAATAGAGCGCAACAGCCAGGTTCCATGGGTAAAATCCCATTCATTTTTCCATAGACGAATTGATTTTCAACAATAACTTATAAATCTTTAAAGACAGACTTACAGTACGCTCCAAGGTTGTTAATCCATTGTACATGCTTCTGTTGAAGCCATCAGCCATCAGTTATCTCAACTTAAAAATCACGCTAAACAGCGGAATTCCTGGCAAACAACTACACCTACCCGTGGTACAGCAGTGAAAGATACACCAATCAGAGAACTGCGGCCAAGCAAGCCTGTGAAAAAGCCCAGAAGACACCACCCACTTTCATAACGCACTCTGAGTGACGCATTAGAGTCAGTCTTCCTTCACCCTCATACTACTTATTTATTAGTATATATCAGAATATTTTGCAATAAGTGTAAAATACTGTATATTGTTTCTTTACTTATAATCAACAACCTAAAATCAATATTTGGCCCAGTGACGAATGTTTTCAATTGACCAAAAATTTAAATACGTTAAAACTAAACATCAAAGTAGTTTTTGCCTTTGTGAGGATGTTATTGCCTTATTAGTAAAATCTTATTTTCATACAATGTATTTTAAGTGTTTGAATTGAGAATCATGTGACGACACCAGTCAAAATGTCACACGGGATAACGTTAATGAATGTTCAAAATATTATCATATTCAAACTTTTTTAATCAATAATACTTAATGAATATATAAAGTGAGGCAGTAACCAATATTTAGAGCTCGGAAAATAAAACTTGCACAATTATTTTTTCTCATTATAATGTGTTTGCTTTAAACGTGACCCTACTTGTTAAAGTTCTTTACCCACATTTTAATGCTTCAATGTGATTTAAGCTGCAAAATATCTGAAAATGTTTTACAGTACTTGGCATCATACTATTATTGTTTTCTCAACTCCATAAAATGAAATTATGCGTTTTAAGGGGGAAAAAATCAGTGTTATCCCACCTGACTGAAATTGTTACTCGGTATGACACCTTATGAGTTTACACATGAATTGTCATTTTTACACAACTTACACATAATTGATGTTCATAAATAATTAATTTTTATGTTATGCAAAGGGCGTTGCACTGAAAATAGTTTTTTCAAGGAAATTAATTAGGCTACGCTGTAAAGAAACCTTGCTGTTCTCTCTTTGGTTGACTCTTTGGTTGACATCTAGAAAAATCATCAAAATGTGAAAAGTGTACATATACATATTAACTGTTAATGATGAATAATTATATAAATATTAAGCATCTAGGCAAAATGAAAAATGTTATGAATATGGTGCATTCTCTTTTTACACAAGTTCAAACGCACTGTGTATGATGAAGTATGCTTAATAACATGTTTTATTAACAGAGAAGAAAAGTTATTTCATGTTTATTAAGGCTTTATTAATGTGTAATGATGCTACACTTAATATACAATGTGACCCAACAATGAATCAGCAATAACATAGGCTAATTTGACCTAGTGTGGAGGGGGGGAACAATATGTCCACATTTTAAGCTTCAGTTAGCATATTAGCTTACAACAAACTGGGACTAGCTAACTAGCTAGTCTAGTTGTTGAAGAGAATTTGATATAGTTAAACTTACATATTTTGCAAAAATGTTATTCTAATCACTTCTGGCATATTTTATGCTGACAGGTTTAACATGTTAAGCTTGGGCAGAGCAAGCAAGTAAGCAAAACCTATGGAAAATTTGTCAGTAGGAAAGTAAGCTACTCAGTCACCTCAGTTGAATTTCCCGCTACTAAAGAGAGAAAAAAACTGCATCGTGATGTCACTAGAGTGGATGGCCTTTTCTTAAAGGGGCGGATTCCCCAATATGACAGATTGGACAATCATTTCATTTAATTATTATTTAATAATTAAATATTATTATTAATATATAATTTGTTAGTATTTACCTAAACAATGTTCATAATAATGTGTTAATATCACAATAAGAATGGAAATTATACAAATAAAAGCTGAAAACTGTATAAAAAGAATATAATGTCAAAAATGTGTCATCCGGGATAACGGATGACATTATTGGCTAACATAAAATAACTGTTATCCTATATGACAAAATTGTTATCTGGTATGACAAAACTCAGTTTGAACCTTAATCAGGCAGTTGTTTTGGCTACCTATAGAAATCTGCAACCTTGACCTTCAACTTCCAAGTATGTAAATTCATATTAAAGAAACACATTTGCATAAAATTAACATTATATATGTTTTTTTAGCGATATCCCAAATGACACAGGATTTTACTACATAGTGTACCAGTGAGCAAAAAGGGTAAATTAAACACATTTTAAGAGAGACTTACTAACCTTTCACCTTTGTTTGGGGGTCCTTCAGGGTCTTCCTGATTGTGTAACATCCTGTCTGATAACGTGTCAAAATAAAATGCCCCATAAAATTACTCCAGATTGCTTGTTATCCCAGATGACATTGGCTGACTGCCAGTTTTGGGACAGAATGCTCCAAAGCATAACAATCAACTGGATGTCATATTTGTTTTTAAGTATTTAAATATATTGTTGGCAACACTCATACAATAATGCCTGTGGCTGACATTTTAGGTTTTATTTGATTTTTAACACTTTTTGTAGCTTTTTTGCATTTCGCCATGAGGTCCGGACAGTTATCCGGTATGACATTGTGTGACTATAATGTCTAAAAATTCTTAAACTTTGTAAAACCCTCATAACATGTTCATATCATTTGATAAACAGAGATTAACAGATTCAATAAATGTGTTTTTTATAAACATTTTCCTTATTTTTACTCCATATAGTTGTTTGGACATCAAAATTGCATGTCACATCATTGGTCCAGTTTTTTATGTTTCCATGGGTTTCTATCCAATTACGCCATTCGCAATGCTTCATGGGATTGTTCTTCGTGCCCTCGTGAAATATGTTAAGTACAAGTGTTGTACCTTTGTCTTTTTATTCAGATTGTTTTTTTTTGTTTGTTTTTTTTTGTTTTTTTGTTGCTTCAAATCAAAAGTTTTGATTCACCTCTGAGCTGGTTGGTTTGGCTCATGGTTTACAATTCTTTTATGGAGGATTTTTTGAAAAGTCAATGGGAAAAATTAATGGGAAAAATAATTCCGGAACCGAAATGGTTCAAAAATTGGGCGGGCACTGCTGCACTCTATTAGCACTATTTGCATTTGATCAGCAACTGATTGCCTGTTGGCCACTGTCAATCAATTTATTTTTGTCCCACCTGGAAGCCAGCTTCTCTTTACAACTACTGGTTGAGATATCAAATGGGCAGGACTTAGTAATGAACGGCCAATAGTAATGTATGTGTGATTGACAGCGTATTAAATATAAAAGCACCGTTGTTGAGCGCAGAGTGTCTGCTGGCTCGGACATACACACACAGTTATTTTCAATCTCATAAAATTTATTTATTTCAGCTTTCATAATCGGATATTTGCCAGATTTGTTGCAAAAACAGTTTTGAGCTTAGTAATTATTTTCATTTAAACTTAACACCATTTGAGCGGCATTTTGAGCAGCTTTTGGAAGCAACATGCAGATACCAATAAACAAATACATAAATGTGAGCACATTCCTGCAGTGGCTTCAACATAAAAAGAAAGAAAAATGAAAGGAAAAAAAGACAATATAACATTTTGCCATTTTGTATCTGTGGCTGGTGAATGTCAGATATACCAATGGTATATAAGTAGCTACAGTTCCTGCTCTCTAATAGCTTCCTATACCACCTTTAATATCCAGGGCTGTCTCTACATTTCCAAGAGCAGTATACAATACCAGGCAGATATTTAGTTTGATGCTTTGATGGCAAAACAGAAATTGGAGCAAGTGATCTCTGACTGAATTATGTCTTGAGCAATTTTAAGACATGCATGGCCATTTAAATGCTAAGCTGTACCATCATACCTGTACTGTACATTGCAGCCAATTTGCAATTATTAAGGTGGCATCACTGGCACAATGTCAATAACCTTGTTTAAAGGAGATCACTGTATTTGCCATAATTTATGCTCTTCTGCCTTGGAGACCAACGATGTCAACCGAGGATAAAGACAGATTAGATACACTCTAAGAAGTCCTCTCATTAACATTTTAAATTCGAAATCTCTTCAATAATCTACACTATTTGAACAAGGTTTCATAGAAACTACCTGATTTTTTTTGCAATTTTGTGATCATTTTGCATTGAAAATGACACGATTCAAAACATAAAGCAAACTTCAACAGGAGCTGGTTGTCAGGAAAAAAAAAAATCTGCTATTTGGGCAAACTGCCAATATATAAATGGGCTACATATAGCCTACATAATTAAATACACAGCATACAATAGGTCTAAGTAATATGAAGGTGAACTAAAAATTCTTCCACATGTTTTTTGTTTGTTTTACACCATCTAATTATATTATTTAAATTTTATTTTTTGTCATTAGAAATGGGAGAACACTTAAAAGTGTTTCTGTTTAAGTTCCTAATTATAAAACAAAGGAGTGGCATTTGGAGAGCTGCATTGATCCAACTGTCCCTGTGAGGTGAAAAGCTCAGTAACATCCTTCCGATTAATCAGCTCTGACATGAAGAGGTGTGGTCTGAGGAGAAAAGGAGCAGGATACCACCCACATCTAGATTATGCACTGACGCTGGTGAGGGACATGTTTAAAGGGCCATGTAGGACAGTCATGACAGTCCTATTGACAATACACAATTGCCTCACTATTATCATTTCTTACCCAATGCAGAGTACAATTATGTTTACAGCCATACTTAAATGACTTGGCATAAGTGCCCTTGCTTCTGCAAATGTAATAACAACAGAAACATTATATGCTTTTTTTAGTCAAAAAAGCCAAATAACACACATACTGTTACGGATGTCTGACTAGTCCGCTACATAACCAAAAGTGCAAACTGTCAACCAGCTAACCAAACATTTTGTAGAAAGTGGTGAAAAAACACAGAAGGCTTGATGATCCAACCTTATTTTGCCACGCCACCACCAGGAGACATCAGTAACATGAAAAGAGAGGGATATTTGGTAGTTTTAAGAAATTAGTTCCAAGCCACCAGAGCTACTTGGTGTGGTCAGTAGTGTCATTGATGAAAACATATGCCACTAAGTGCATGAAACAATCTCTACAAACAGATATTATGGACAGCTTGACTCAAGAACTGAAATAGCATTGCATTGTACTGAGAAGGGATGTTACAAAGCTAAGGCTGAAAGAAAGTGTTTTTGGGGGTTGGGCAGCCACAAAAATCCATAGTGTGTTCATAGGAAGAACCTTCATACTTCACACAAGAATAAACAGCTTCACATTACCCCTACCCTTTGGTAATTTGGTTTTAGTAAATTTGTCTTGTGTTGAAATATTTAGAAGAAGAAAAACTGAGGACAAGAATAGGAGTCAAATTTACATTTACATTTATTCATTTAGCAGATGCTAAACTCATTAATTTGCATAAAAAGAGTAAAGAAAAAGCTTTATCCTGACATATAACCTATGTGATGTAACTTCCCTTCGCATTTTGGGTAATTTGTCAGCTGTAGCTTTCACAGATGCCAGTCAGTCAAAATCTATATCTGTTTATATTAGGACACAATGTCCAGCCGAAAATGGTAAGAATAAAGTTGTTACACTTAATAAAAAATAAAAATAGAAAAACTTAACATATGACACACCCATACACAAACATTTCAATCACCACTGCTAATTTAGGGTAAGAGGGGCAGAGGGCTGAAGGGTCCTTTTATTACACGTTTAAGGGGCCGTTCACACCGAACACTTTTTGTTGTTGTTGTTGTTGTTGTTGTTGTTGTTGTTGTGTGTTTTTTTTTTTTTTTGTCACGCTGTTATTCAATTGTTTCCCAAAGTAAACACGCGCTAGTCAAGGTAGATGTACAATACTGCACTGTGCTGTTTTATAGCGTCACGCGCAGTCTCGCCGCGTTTTTTAGACACCATGTCAAATTAAAATTAACTTAAATGGATAAAAACGCGTCTCGAGACACATGCGTTGGTTGTGCTCTTTTTTAGCGCAAGAACGTTTGGTCTAAACGGCCCCTAACATTAACTTGAGACTCAAATCATCAACGAACGACCATCAATTCTATCAGTCCACCACCACAGTCTGTCCCTGCTAGAAGTGTGCAACTTCTCTCTTTTTCCCAGGATGCAAACATCCGTGAGAATCTCTCGGACGGTGGGAATCATGAATGACTTCCACTTGAAGGGGTTTACAAAACTCTACCCCTTCCCCTGCTCCTTATGCAACCCCTTATAATAGATTCGTTCGCTTAAAACAGTGTTTACAGAACGAATTAATCTTGTATGTCCGAAAAAGCATATGGTAGTCAGCAGGAACTGTTCGGGTTTGTGACCCAAATAAAAGTGATGGAGCGACACTGGGGGAATCTGCCGAGTGTTGTTTACAAAACTGAGAGCACAGCGAATGATGCAAGCGGGCATGCAGGTGCCAGCCAAGTTTAGTTTGAACAGTTATACAGCGACTGCGACTTGAGACTCTTACCTGAGCAGCGCGGTGTCTCCCTGTCTGCTGACCACACTCTCGCTGGACGCATAGTCCACAGTTTGTCCAGCGGGCAAACACGATGGTAAAAAGCAGCAAAGACTAAGAATTATAGCGGTGAGCCACTGACCGGAGACGTACGCATCCTGCACTGCAATCATTATGTCCATCACCGCCGAATGGAGTACGATCCGCCCCGCTATCAAAAAATATAAATATGTGAATGGAAAATATATTAATCCCCGCTCTTCCTCCGCGCAAACCCCGAGAAATGGCGTTCCGTGTAGTTTTCCAGATTTGTTTTGAACGGAACCTGACCGCGGGAGGAAGTCGACTCTCCAGTGGCTTGCACACCATCTAGTGAGGAAATGGGAAACGGGAGCAGAGCTAGAAGCAGACAACCCCCCGGCTCTGATCCTGTTGCCATGCGGCTGTTTCCCAGGCAACCTGTTCCCTGTAGTTCGTGATGGAGCGGTTTAGCGGGCGGATATTCTTGATACAGCAATACTATTTAAATGTCGTCGCCTGGTGAGCTTTTACCACCCGAGGTTTACCACCCTGCAACCTCGAGACCTCCTCGTCCAAATATGCACTTTGTTGTAAGCGAATATATAAGCTACCATTCTCAGAATCACACTGTATTTCCTCATAGTTGGTCACTATCATCCATTTTTAGATTCAATGGCCTGAAAGATTCCATGGTACACTTTAAAACAATGGAAGTAGGCTACATGAAAGAAAATCATTCACAGCTAAAGGAATGGTTGATATATATACAGCTCTGGGGAAAAAAAATAATACAAGAGACCACTGCAAAATTATCAGTTTCTCTGGATTTACTATTAATAGGTATGTTTGAGTAAAATGAACATTTTTGTTATATTCTATAAAGTACTGACAAAATTTCTCCCAAATTCCAAATAAAAATATTGTCATTTAGAGCATTTATTTGCAGAAAATGACAACTGGTCAGAATAACAAAAAAGATGCAGTGTTTTCAGAACTCGAATAATGCAAAGAAAACAAGTTCATATTCATTTTTAAATAACACAGTACTAATGTTTTAACTTAGGAAGAGTTCAGAAATCAATATTTGGTGGAATAACCCTGATTTTCAATCACAGCTTTCATGTCTTGGCATGCTCTCTACCAGTCTTTCACATTGCTGTTGGGTGACTTTATGCCACTCCTGGCACAAAAATTCAAGCAGCTCGCATTATTTGATGGCTTGTGGCCATCCATCTTCCTCTTGATCACATTCCAGAGGTTTTCTATGGGGTTCAGGTTTGGAGATTGGGCTGGCCATGACAGCGTCTTGATCTGGTGGTCCTCCACCCACACACTGATTGACCTGGCTGTGTGGCATGGAGCATTGTCCTGCTGGAAAAATCAATCCTCAGAGTTGGGGAATATTGTCGTGAGCACAAGGAAGCAAGTTTTCTTCCAGGATAACCTTGTATGTGGCTTGATTCTTGCATCCTTCACAAATACGAATCTGCCTGATTCCAGCCTTGTTGAAGCACTCCCAGATCATCACCGATCCTCCACCAAATTTCACAGTGGGTGCGAGACACTGTGGATTGAAGGCCTCTCCAACTGTGGATTGAAGGCCTCTCCAAGTCTTCGTTTAACCATTAGATGACCAGGTGGAGGATCGGTGATGATCTGGGGGTGCTTCAGCAAAGCTGGATTCGGTCAGAATAGAATGGCTTTTATAGTTAATGTGCATGCGTTCTTTGACAGGCGATGCCTGTATCTAAAAGGTGGTTGGCTCTTTTACCTTAAGGTGGAACTTCCTTTCTACATCCACTGACGTTGGCACTCCAATTTCTCCCATTCAGTTATTAGAAGTGGCCTGTCTCTGCTAAATAGTCTCTGTCCTTTTATTGCCATTTTTGTGGGATTTAAAAACAAGTGGCTCTCATAAAATTCAGAGCAAGCAATAATAATAATAACCTTTCTTTTTCTATAGTTCCTTTAAAGTTACTGTAGCTTCTCAAGGTGCTTTAAATATGAAATCTTTTATTTGAAATCAAAGCACTGCATTTTACATAGCAGAAACTATTGTGTTTGCTTGCTCACATTCTCATTGATGGTCATGTCCAGGTTGTTCAAGAAAACACTAGGTGCACAGACCTGCTTTGATATGGAATATAGGTTTTTCTTTATTGTGGTTTTGTTTTCATGTGCTCAGTGAATGTTTTTATTTTCTCCTCAGGATAACTATTTCTTTGATTTCCTTTTTTGTCATCTCACTGGGTACTCAATTCTGTTGGTTGCCTTTCAAGAAATCCCTTTTCTTTGTTACTTTAATTTTCTGTTCTCCTTGGCACTGCATTCTCTTGCTTTCTGTGTTTCAAATAGTTAAGCTGAACATTCAATGTCATTAGATCCTATTTAGATGAGAATCTAAGGTAATGGCCAGCACCTAGACTGGCACCTTTAGATGCTTCTACACTTTGGCTGAAATTTTATAGATTGTACATCCTGCACTGTGCAACTTAAAGCTGAAGTATGTAACTTTTTCTGTGTTAAAATACTTTTTCCTATCCCAGCTTAAAATGCAGGGACAACTATAAGTAGGCCATTTGTTGGTTAATTTTTTCAAAAACTGTAAACAGTGTCTCTGTGGTGCTATAAAATATGCTCTGTTTGTTTTGAGCGACCTGTCTGTGCAAACACAATTACACTGACTCAACCAATGGTGTGAATTGGGGGCGGGTCTATCTCTGTGTTTGACCAACAGCAGACAGAGGCAGTTTCAGAAAGCTGTTTTGAAAACTAAATGTATTTGTGCAATTCCGTTCTTTGGTGCTAGTAGCGCAAAAATACATACTTCAGCTTTAATAGACTTGGCTAAAAAAGGAATACATTTACTGTTGACTCACTGACATGGTTTCAACATTAGTAAAATGGCTTTGATAAAAGCATTTTAGACCTGCTCTTGTTGAGTGTTTTCCTTTTAATTGGGAAAGACATGGTTTGGATATAATTGCCTGAATGTCATTAGCGTTAATGGCAACCAAAGTCCCTTTATTCCATTCTATATCTAAACTGGACTGGCATAGTTGGTCTTTGCTAATCATTTGTTCTGCCAAAAGCCAAACACTCATTACTTGGTCATTCAAACAGGAAGCATCCTGCTTCGTGTTTGAATAGGGCAAGAATACATTTTATTTTTTTTTGAAAGCAATATTGGTACTGTAAGTACTGATATCAAGATGTTAGTTTTAGGGGATTGCTGAAAATGCTGGAGAAATATATGACAGGTTAAAAAGAAGTGTAATCATGTCTTAGTTTGTGTAAATAACTGGTCACAGCAAAAGAGTGATTGACTTAGACGTCATTGTATGGAGGGAACAGGTTTGAGGCCTGAACCAAGGAGGCCATTCACCCATACAAAGCTAACCAGACAAAACTGAACAGCAAAACTATTACTTAATAGAAGGACTTTTGAAATCCTCTCAAGCACATAGAACAAAGTCTATCTGTTCATGCATTAAAGCTGTTATTACTACTCCCCTTCAACAATGTTCTGTGAAGATGTGAGGGAAATGGGAGCTTTTCATACAATGCAGTTCCTGAAATAAATGGACAAGCTAAATGATGCCTAGGACTCTACCGTAGTGGCAATGTCTTGTGTTGTCTTGCTAAAACCTTAAGAAGAAAGAAACTGTCAGGGCGAGAGCGAGACAAAGGAACCCAAAAGCAGAGGAACAGTTCAAAGGATTTTATTAACAGCAATTGGGTTTACTGTGCTGGCGACGGCTGCAGCAGAGGGAAGGAGTCTTTCACTTGTGCGCAGTTATTGCACAATGGGCAGATAGAGAGGAGCGTGTTCATACATGAGTGTATGCGTTGTGGAATTCAGGAGCAGATCCATAGGAAATCTCATTTGAAGCATAGTGAGGTGCAGAGAACAGTGCCCAGCTGATTTGGAGGCAATCACATTACCGACACGCAGATAGAGACAAGGAATTCTCCACTGGTGATCCGTGGGTGCAGAGAACAAGTGTACAGCAAGCTGGAAGGTAAACACACTCCCAACACATGGGCAGAGACGGGCAACCAAAAAAATACACAAGACAGACCCAACTAGGCAAAGAGGACAAGGTTATTTGCTGGACATCAAACAATAATCTAGCAAAGACTCTGAGAACACACATGGTTTAAGGATACGTTTACACGACAACGATGTACTAAAAACGGAAAAGTTTTTCCTTAGCATTTTTGAAAAGTTTTGTGTACAGATGACAACATGATCCCCGTTCACACGGATCCGCGAAAACGACTAAAAATGCTGTATTATGCATGCCAGGCCAGTAGTTAGCGATGTCACTTTGTATAGAAACATTACGCGCCTGCACACATAATTATTCTTCCACAGAGCGGTGAATACAAACAATGAAGATGGCAATCGCTGGTCGTAGTAGTGATGCAGTAAATCTACACTTTGCTGGAGAAGCGTCAATAAACTCAAAATCTTGAGCAGCGCAAACAGTCCTGTAGTACGCCATTGTAGTTTTGAATGTTTCACACGTTGTTTTAAAGTACCCGTGCACATGCCTATAGACTGAACACGTAATAAGCGTGCACATGACGTCATCGTTTTCAAAAGTTTACGTTTTCAGGCCCCAAAACGCCGTTGTCGTATAAACGAACAGCCAAAATACATAAAAAGTTTCCCATTTTTAGTTGAAAACGTTGTCGTGTAAATGGCCCCTAAGTAGGGAGTGAATTAGTGTAGAACAGGTGTTGCTAGCATGCTAACTGGTCACATTAGTGGCATGATCAGCATTTCCCTGGGAACAATCAGTGTTCCCATGGAAACACTGATCATGCATACCGGTTTCGCCTGCGAGACATGAGGAAGAGAAAATAACAAAACACACAAAATAACCCGGCAAACTCACCGGAGTCGTGACAGAAACACATTCACAGTCCACACATTTCTTCATTCTTTTATGTAACACCCAAGTATTAAACAAGTTGTATTCCTAAAACTATGTTTTTGACTGGTAATTCAGCATAAAAAAATAAATAAATACAGCGTTAGTCAGGGAAAGTTTGACCTATTCAAACACTAGCAACTTGAAAGTAAGCCTGGCTGTAGGCTGATATCACAGAGAAAAAATTTCCTCAAACTCGCATGACATTGGTTACATGCCTGATAAACAGACCGACATGAGAAGTCCATAATGTGTGAGCCCTGCAGTAATTCAACTGGTATGGGAAGAGCAGCTAGAAGCGCAGTGCGCTCAACAATAAAGTGTGATGTTGTATAGTCAGAGGATATATTGTAACCAATCAAAAATGCAGACAGAACAGACAGAATTTGATGCAGTATTTCTTACCACAATACAATTTCAATTTAAAAGAGCATTGGTAAGTAGAATAAATACATTGCAAATGTAAAAGCTTTCAGTACCAAGATTCAGCCTGTAACCCAATAAATACATTTGTCACGTGTGCTGGCAATGACAGGCAGACAAAGATGATGTGAAGAACCCAACTGCAGTTTATTCATAAACGTGAACAAGAACAAAACAAACATGAACTTGTCTAGACCTGATGAAACTTGACAACGTTACATTAACAATACCTGACCAAGGACCATGGCAAACATGAGGGTTTAAATACATGGACAAGGGTAACAAGACAACCAATGCACAGACAGAACTATACATTTTTGACAAGATGGCGGCGCGTGCACAACGTGAGGCTCAGCGTCTCTCCAGTTTTTGCAAATTAGTTATTATTTACCTAGTTATTTTCAGCTCAGTTGTTCGTCACAACTTTGCATTAACTTCATACAGCCATCACACACTATTTGACATCAAACTTTGCTATACAAATAAGGCAGTGGATACAACATTAGACCTCCATTGATATTGAGTACCTCTTTATCAAGAGCAGACCATTTTACCTGCCCCGTGAATTTACAACTACCATAATCACTGCAGTATATATACCCCTGGATGCTAATGCTAAGCTAACAATGAAGGAACTCTCTTCTGTTGTTAGTAAACTGCAAACAACGCAAACTGACGGAGCTTTTATCATTGCTGGGGATTTCAATCATGCCAATTTGAGGACAGCACTCCCCAAATGTTATCAAAACGTTTCTTGCCCTACAAGAGGAGACAACACACTTGATCATATTTATACAAACATCTCTGATGCCTACAAAGCCATCCCTCTCCCCCATGTTGGACAATCTGTTCACTTATCCCTGTTCCTACTCCCCAAATACACCCCCATCATCAAACGTGTGAAACCCACAGTGAGGACTGTAAAAGTGTGGCTGGAAGGAGCAGACTCTTCACTACAGCATGAGTTCCAGAACACAGACTGGAATGCGTTTGCTTCTCAGGCCAACCTGTACTCACATAAGGACATTAATATCTACACAAATTCTGCTCTGCAACACATCAACCGGTGTGTCGACAAGATAACCACCCATAAAACAATTAAAACATATCCCAATCAGAAACCCTGGATGAACAAGGAAGTCCGACTCCTGCTGAAGGCATGTGATGCTGCTTTCAGATCTGGTGACTGGGAAACCTACAATTTATCCAGAGTCAATCTGAAGAGGGGAATTAAAGCATCCAAACACAATTACAAACTGCGGATTGAGGACAAATTTATGAACAACGACCCCCGACGTATGTGGACAGGCATCCATGCCCTCAGATTGCAAACCTGTGAACAGCACCCCCCCCCAAACCAGTAATGCCACCCTCCCAGATGAACTGAACACCTTTTATGCTCGCCTTGATCGTGGAAACACGGAACCACCCGTAAAAGCTGAGCTCCCACCTGATGATCTGCCACTCATATTTTCCACCAGTGACGTGTGCTCCACCCTGAGCAGAGTGAATGCACATAAAGCTGCTGGCCCTGATGGCATCCCTGTCCGAGCGCTCAGGACCTGCGCAGAACAGCTGGCTGACATCTTCACCAAGATTTTCAACCTCTCCTTGGCCCAGGCCATCTTCCCCACCTGCTTCAAAACAGCCACCATTGTACCAGTACCAAAACATGCTGCTGCAGTGGCCCTCAATGATTTCCACCCTGTTGCTCTTACTCCCATCATCGCCAAGTGTTTTGAGAGGCTGGTCCTCTCCCACCTAAAAACATGCCTGCCCCCAACACTGGACCCATATCAGTTCGCCCAACAGCTCAACTGAGGATGCTGTCGCCTCAGCTCTTCACTCTGCCCTGACTCACTTGGACAAAAACAACACATATGTCAGGATGCTATTCATTGATTTCAGTTCTGCCTTCAATCCTGTGATCCCATCCAAGCTGATCTCCAATCTCACTGATCCCTCTGCAAATGGACCTTGGACTTTCTCACTGACAGACCACAGTCTGTTAGGATCAGCAACCACAACTCCTCCACCCTCACTTTGAACACTGGTGCACCACAGGGCTGTGTGCTGAGTCCAATCCTCTACTCCCTCTTCACCCACGACTGCATACCTGAGTATGGCTCCAACTCCATAATCAAGTTTGCAGATGACACCACGGTGGTAGGTCTGATCAGCGGCGACGATGAGATGACCTACAGGGAAGAGGTACAGCACCTGGCAGTGTGGTGTGCCAACAACTATCTCTCACTCAACACCCAGAAGACCAAGGAGCTGATTGTGGAATACCGGCAGACTAGGAAGGGCCACACATACACTCCCATCTACACTGATGGGGACGAAGTGGAGCGTGTGACTAGCTTCAAGTTCCTGGGTGTCCGTATCTCTGAGGATCTTTCCTGGACCTACAACACCTCCACTCTGATCAAAAAGGTGCAACAGCACCTTTACTTCCTTAGGAAGCTAAGGAAAGCTCACCCGTCCCCCCGCATCCTGTTGAACTTTTACCGCTGCACTATTGAAAGTATCTTAACAAACTGCATCACAGTGTGGTATGACAACTGCACTGTCTCAGACCAGAAGGCCTTCCAGTGGGTGGAGAAAACTGCCCAATACATCACTGGTGTTTAGCTACCCTCCATCAAAGACATTCACCACAAACGCTGCCTAAGGAGGGTGAGAAGCATTATCAAAGACACCTCTCACCCCAACCATGGTCTGTTTACTCCTCTCCCATCTGGGAGACGCTACAGGAGTCTTCGCTGTCGCACCAGCAGACTCAGGAACTGTTTCTTTCCCTCAGCTGTCAGCCTACTGAACTCTAAACTCAAGTGCTGAACACTACATCCCACTCGGACCACATACTTTTTTGCACATTCCCTTGCACATTTCTTTGCACATAATTTCTACCTCTTGATGCCACTTGCACTGTTATGGTCTCTGGCCATATATATATATTTACATATTTATAATTCATTCTGTACAATGCACCTTCAGTGTTTATACTTCTTAATTTGCACCTTGTACTGTATTCATAGACATTTGCATTGAGCTGGTCTCTGCTTCTCTACCTCATAACTTTGCACTCCATAAAAATCTTTATTGTATATACTCATATATTTATATATATTTTTACATATACATATTGCTATTTGCACTTCTGGTTAGATGCTAACTGCATTTCATTGGCTCTGTACCTGTACTCTGCACAATGACAATAAAGTTTAATCTAATCTAAACAAGATAAGACTAATAAACTTCAACCAATGACAAACTAGAACTGATAACAAGTAAACAAGACAATAAACCAATGAAAAAAAGATACATGAACATGGAGGGAAACAGGATATCACATGGCCAGGAAACACATGACTATAGAACAGGAACTAGAATTCCAAAATAAGACATGAACACAAAACATAAACAAAAACCCATTAAACATGACATATCCCCCCACAAGGGGCAGCTCCCAATGCCCAAACAAAAACACATGGAGTGCAAGAGGGAGCTGGGGGGGTGGCGGGGTCCTTGAGGCGTGGCCTGTCGAGATAGGGTGTGGGGCGTAGCCTGGCGAGACAGGGTGTGGGGCGTGGCCTGGCGAGACAGGGCATGGAGCATGAGACCAGGGCGGAGTCAGTGGAAGGTGGAGCCGTGAGAAATTGGAGAACTGGGAACCTGGAGAGTAGCTGAAGGCTTGAAGGGCAAGCATGGAGCCAGAGGCTCGGAGGACCAAGGCAGGGCCACTTGACGTGGCAGACATGGTAACATGGCATGATGAGGTAGGAATGGCAACATGACATAACGTAGCCCCTGAGGCTCGCAACGCTGGCTCTGGGATGGACGAGGCTTGCAACACTGGCCCGTGGAACGTGGTACTCCAACCACCAGGCATCAAAGAGAACACTGGCTCATTCAAGCCTGCATGGAAGAAGTGTTTGAGGGTGACCTAATTAAACCCAACCTGGTTGGCCAAAGTCCAGTAGTCTTCTACATATTCCTCCAGGGGACAATTCCCCTGACGTAGGTGCAGGAGCTGAACTGCTGAATCCATAGTGGGGTCAGGTATTCTGTCACATTTGCTGGCAATGACAGGCAGACGAAGACAATGATGATGTGAAGAACCCAAGTGCAGTTTATTCATAAACGTGGACTTGACTTGACTGGACTGGACTGGACTGGACTGGACTGGACTTCGTTACATTAAGAATACCTGTCCAAGGACCATGGCGAACATGAGGGTTTAAATACATGGACAAGGGTAACAAGACAACCAATGAACAGACAGAACTATAAACAAGATAATGAGACTAATAAACTTAAACCAATGACAAACTAGAACTGATAACGAGTAAACAAGACAATAAACCAATGAAAACAAGACACATGAACATGGAGGGAAACAGGATATCACATGACCAGGAAACACATGACTATAGAATGGGAACTAGACTTCCAAAATAAAAGACTTGAACACAAAACATGAACAAAAACACATTAAACGTGACAACATTATTGTGGTTGAAATGTAGGAGATCCTGGCAGTTATTGCAAAATAAACCCAGACAGGGTGACCCAACCCAACGTGACCCATGATGGAGCAATCAGAATTAAGTGTTCAAATTCCAATGATCTAGTAAAAGAAAAGTTCACCCAAAAATGATAATCCTCTCATCATTTACTCAACATTATGTTGTCTCAAACTCGTATGACTTTCTTTCTTCCGCAGAACACAAATTGCAATATTTTAATGAAGATTTTATGTGTTTGTCCATAGAATGTAAGTGAATGGTGGCCAAATTTTCAAGCTCCAAAAATGACATAAAGGTAATCCATTAGACTCCAGTGGTTTAATCAATGTCTTCTGAAGCGATCCAATGCACAGAGAGCTAGATGGCGTTAGGAAGTGTAATCGAGCTTGACATCACGATCAACTAATTCTTTAATAATAATAATAATATATAATTGATTTATATGCTAAAAAAGTCAACATAATGTTGGTGTTTTATTTTAATGTAAAATGTGTTTATTTGCAATAATCAATTATTTGTAAAAGAACAGGATATATTCTGCATGGTACAAATCAAATCATGTTAGCTTTGAAGTACTGGATTTATTTCTTTAATTAATCTCAAGATCCAACAGTGACCTTTAAGATGTATGAAACAGTGACAAATGGGGTCATTAGAAATAACCTTCTCTTAAACATTGCATGTTGACTCACCGATGTGCTTGATAAAATACATTTCAGAGATCTTTCTATAGTCATAGTGAAATTCAAACTGAAATTCCAAGTCAAGAGCGATTCAAGTTATGGTGTCAAATTATATTCGTTTCAGAGACTTATGAGGAATCTGCTCTCAGTAAATAATGCAATTAAAAATGTAATGTTTTCTGCTGCTTATACTGCTGAGATATTAAACCACAAACAATAAATGATATTACAATTTTTTATTATCATGTGTTTGATGAAAATTTCACTTTTTATTACTTGAGTCAAGGCAAGATGTTATTAATATACAGTACTGTGCAAAAGGTTTAGGCACTTGTGAAAAATGTTGCATAGTGAGGATGTCTTCAAAAATAATGCCATAAATAATTTTCATTTATCAATTAACATCATACAATGTCTAGTAAACATAAAAAAGCTAAATCAATATTTGGTGTGGCCACCTTTGCCTTTAAAACAGCCCCAATTCTCCTAGGTACACCTGGACACAGTTTTTCTTGGTTGTTGGCAGATAGGATGTACCAAGCTTCTTGGAGAATTCAAGAATCTTTTATCTATTTTGGCTGTCTCAATTGCTTCTGTCTCTTTATGTAATCTCAGACTGACACAATGTTCAGTGGGGGGCTCTGTGGGAGCAATGCCATCTCTTGCAGAGCACCCTGTTCTTCTATTATAATCATTTCTATTTGCAAAAGTAATGTTTGGGAGTCTAAAATGTATTTTTCCTATTGACACACTAAAGCTGAAGATATAAATAACCATCTTAAGACAAATGTTTTTGTGAAACACCTTAAGTGCCTAAAACTTTTGCACAGTACTGTATAATAAGAACTGTCCTAAAGGTGTATTCAGAATATGAAGAATATGTTCATCACAAGGGTTTCACTGATCTTATGTAAATAAATGATGGTCTACATGAAGATCATGAGATTAACTTAATTTTGCATGCTAAAAATATACCACACTGACAGGTTTTTGTTGTGCCAGAAAGGAAATAATTTTTTTTTCATTGAAGTTAAAAAGACATCCTTACCTTATCAATGCCTAAATCTAACCATTAGTGTTTTTAAATGTGGAAGCGAAATGAAAAGCAAATTTTCTGAAGCAACCACCCCATTTCGTGCCACTTCTATGACTCTGTAATGTCACGTGTCAGCTTGAGTTCATGGCTGGACTTGAACAGCCATCCTCCGACTAAGTCCGACGCCCTATCAGGTGGGCTACTGCGCAAGCTATCCATGGTGGAATAAGTGTATATATGTAGGTGAGTCTGTATTAAAAGCATTAAAATGAGTTGTTTTTCAAAAAGATGTGTTTGAGTAAAAGTGTGTCAATATCATAAAATAGCATGGTCTGAGTAATAGAGAGAAAAATAAGTATTTATCAAGTCATTATCAGCCATTAAAGTCATGAATTGTGTGAAAGTGAATAAAACACACAGTTGTTGTAGCACCTGTTGTGTTCATTTCACCTGGAAACTGCAGGGAATTGTACCTGGAGACACATATACATTTTTGCAAAAATGTATATAGAGCAGTGTTGGTTGTAATGCATTACTAAGTAATTAATTACTGTAATTAAATTACGTTTTCATTAAAAAAGTAAAGGGATTACTCTTAATTTTTAAGTAATTTAATTACAGTTACTTCTGATGTACTGTAATTGTGTTAAATACTCTATAGAACAAGTCTATATAAAACAATAGTGAATTTAAAATCAAATTTTAACGTCATGTTAAAATATAGGTTTTCGAATTTAATGCAACCCCCTTAAATTCTTTGGCCAGTTCATGAATAATTTATTTGATGTTTTTATGATTTATTTGAAAGAATTAAAAGAACAGTTTCATGTCTATCCTTGTATATTTCATCTGGTTGAAGTTGATAAGGGTTTTAGAAAGTAATTAGTAATAAGTAATGCAATTACTTTTCAGACAGAGTATTTAGTACAGTAATCTATTTACACTGTAGAAGATGTAATTAGTAGTTAGTAATTAATTACTTTTTAGATTAACTTACCCAACACTGATATAGAGTCATGTTTTCACTATGAGACCAGGTTGATTTTTTAGCATCCTCCCTTCAGTCCTCCCTTTTCAAAATAACGAACTTGGAAGACTTTTGATTTTGGGGTAACACTTTACAATAATCTTCCATTTGTTAACAATATTTAATAACAGTAAACATTTATTAAACTTTGTTCATGTTAATTTCAACAGATATTAAAACATTTTTTTAAATCAAAAGTTGTATATGTTAACATTACTTCATGCACTATGAACTAACATGAACTAACAATGAACAGTTGTATTTTTATTAACTAACATCAACAAAAATGAATAAATGCTGTTCAAAATGTATTGTTCATTGTTAGTTTATGATACATAATGCATTAACTAATGTTTATGAATGGAACCTTATTGTAAAATGTTACCAACATTTTTTAGGAAACTACACTGTTAGGTTCCCGACTCTAAATTGCAACTCATGCCCAAGGGAATCTTTCCAATGAAAATAGACAGTGTTTCACTGAAAGAACCACTGCAAGAGTCTGACCTTCATATACCAGACTGAAAGTTAATTTTACATCTCATTTAAAGCAGTGATCAGAGAGGCTGAGTTTCCCCTGCAGATAGTGTTGCGTGGGACTGGGATTTTCAAAGCAGGTTCTAATCCACCTGACCCTCACGCATAGAAAGGTAGACTACCCACAGTGCTTTCAGAGCTAGAACAGCTTTATCACTGCTCACTCTAAATGCAATTTACATCCATTGCCTTGGGCTGAATGTCCATAGTAATACAATACTGAAACAATTGTGTCTTATGTTTCTGCCAACTTTAGCATTCCATAAATAGGGAGGGGGAGGCTGTTTAAGAAAGCCATGTCACAAGCATTACAAAGATCAACATATTAATATGAATGTGGTGACCTTCTCACATTCAAAGAAAAAAACGACTGCCCTCTGGCAGTTTTTCAAATACTTGTAGAGATCTTTTGTGCAGGCAGATAATTTCTGAATACCTAATTCAGATCGATAGTCCACATTGGTCAGAAAATGTTGCAAAATGTAATTTATTTTTTTTTTTTTACTAAAAAGGTCTGTCAAAGACAATGTCTTACTAGTTCTGCCCTACAAAGGCAAAACACAGTAACTACGGCAATACTGAAACTGAGGAAAATGGCTTCAAAGCTTTTCAAGTGTCCTGCCAAATATCAATAATTTTATTTTCACACTAATTTTTCTCTGAATCTGAATACAGCTGAGTCAACCTTGTCCGTCACAGGACAGATCATAGTTTAAGAAAGGGGTTTTTAACATTTCAGGATGTTAATGGCCCCCTCTGTTTGTCTAATTTGCAAGCACCTCTGAACATGGTTTGTTATCACATGATGCACATGAATCCATATTTGATGTATTGTTAATCATACTCCTCTTGTTTTCTTTCTCTCTCTTTCGCTTCACTTGTATTTCCCATCATTATACAACATGATCACATGGGAAGTCAGCTTGTTGTTTCCGACAGTTCAGTTCCCTAGGATTGGCTACATTATGCCGACTCACTAGCCGCATTTTCCCAAACGAGGGCGTGCTAGTGCGTGCCAGGGCCAGTTGCGTTCCCACTGTCACTTCCGGGGCTTCATCGTGCCTCCTCAGGGCTTTCTCGGGGCCAACCGCCAATGGCCTTTGGCCCGCCGATTACCCTAGGGCCAGACAAGGCCAATT
The DNA here is from genome assembly GCF_019703515.2 of Myxocyprinus asiaticus. Lineage (NCBI taxonomy): Eukaryota > Metazoa > Chordata > Actinopteri > Cypriniformes > Catostomidae > Myxocyprinus > Myxocyprinus asiaticus. Next base: position 19,343,323 of record NC_059352.1, read on the forward strand.
TGGGATTGAGGCAGGTCCAGTGTCAAAGGCTGAGTTTCGCTGAACTTCCCAGGTTGTTTATCCAGCGCACAAAGGTACAGGTTCGGGACAAAAATATAATAAAAATGTGGGCACAGTACAAATCCATTAAAATGACCAGTGGACAAAGCAGTGCCCGAAGAAAATACTTTCTATGGTTCGGTGAACTTTCATAGTGTGCTGGGACATCGTCCCGCTGTTAGTGGAGAGACCATTCGGAGCACCATGGCAGTTACAGTCAGTGAGTTGTCAATGCCAACTTATCTTGCTGTTTACATTCGATATAAACTCAGTATTGTAGATAACTAGATAACATGATACCTCAGCTTGAGCTTCCCTCTTGCTTGTGAAATGGGCAGGGTGTGTGATGTTGGCACTACAGCGGCATATTGAGGGCAGGATTTTGGGCAACGCTGCGGAGTCATTGGCCCGATGGTGTGAAAGCAGATAGATTCTGGTGTTCCGGCTTGAGGTCCGAGGATATTGGCCCCTGCTGGCCAGTTGATAGCCCTGGCTTGCAATGGCCCGATAGTGGAAAAGCGGCTACTGAGAAGCATCATCTTCTATCCAACATGTTTACCTTCCTTGGGAATCCCAGGTACGGATCCCACTTTGAAACCAGGAAGTAATTACATTTGCATAATCAGTGACGAGCTCGATTAGGAGGTTGCATTTTTCCCTCTAACATTAAATTTTTACTCCAATGATGGTTAGGTTTAGGTTTGGGGTTTGGTGGGAACAGTTTATAAAATATGCATTCCTCTTCATTGTACTATAGTCTGTTCAGCTGAAAACAACTCGCTTTTGGTGCCCCTCCATGGACATTACACGCAGAAAATGGAGCTCACACCTGCCTATAATCCTAACAACACTTACTGCTTTGGCCACTAGGGGCAGTGTTTTGAAATTTGGACCGATTTTATCTAAAGAATAGTCAACCTACTGTTTCCGATTTCACTGTGAGATCAGTCTTCATTATATGTGGCAGTACGAGAATGAGAAAAAAGATAGATAACACATCAATTACACACCATTGCTCTTCATTTTGTTGCATTGGTGCTAAAAAAGCTTAATTTCTTTGTCTGTAAGTGAAAAACAGTGAAATTACAAAATGGGTACATTCTTTCCAACGAATGCCCCGCTGGTATTAAGATGCGTTTCGGGTGATCTGATCAAATGTGGTCAGCCATATATACAGGTCTAAATGGGGTCTAAAACACTTTGTGATCGGATCACAGAAACCACATACGAATGTGGTCAAAAATGCATGTGTCCACATCGCATTTGAGGTGTAAACAGTAATCCGTCCTGAATGCGCCCTGGACACAGCGAAGCACCACCCCTCACCTTTCAGTCAACAGCTGCACTAAAACAAGAGTTTAAAATTTGCCTTTTACGAGCGGCTTTAAAAGGAAATAACCATCAGATCTGAAAATTTAAACAGAGCGGATACATTCACAATCATGAGAGCTTCATGGATCTTCTTTAGTGTGTCTGATATCAACACAGATGACAAGCACAAACACTGAAGCTACTTTAATACAGGTTATCCACTAAAATAAAGGATAATTCTGCTTGAAATGTTGCGTCTGTGCTGTGAAACAGCGTGCCATTTTTCTTTTTAGTGGTTTCTTTGTCTTTTCTGACTTTGTTGTGTGTTAATATCATGCAAGTAACACGCTGACATATTGATTGATGTATGTCGTCATGAAACAGAGACCCTCCCCACAGTCTCTGTGTTAGAGATACCCAATGTCCAAGCCAGAGCTCACACCGCAAGCATTTTAGTGTTAGCTGTCATGGGGCTCATTAAAACAGGAAATTAAATTCATCTGAGAGCTGTGAGGAGTTCAGGAAATGGCCGGCAATATTCAGCCTCCTCCCTTCTCGCTTCTGTAGCTGGCAAATAAACCCTTGGAGAAGGCAGGAAGCAACTTATTCAGCCTGGAATTGGCTAGATTGTGATATTCAGCAGAAGATAATGAGAAGTGATGGGGCAAGGCAGACAGGCCAGATAAAAGGCCTCCAGGCATGCTGAATGCCATTTAAAGATGGACACATTCAAGATTTGCACCCCACTTTCAGGAGAACTCTATACACACATTGTTTTTGTCTGCTTTTTCTCTCGCCACATAAGCACAAGCTTTTATTTGTAGTGTCTGACAATTTCTGCAAGCCACTGCGGAGCAGAAGCAATGGAGGTGAACATGTTTGTGTGAGAAGAAATGCTATTCAGTTCCAGTGGGGTCTCTGAAGTAAGGGCTCAATATCTAAACACACAAGCAGTGCATTAGTAAACAGCCATACTGTATAGTGCTATAGCTGAAGACACGGTTGGAGTCCATTTCATCTTCTGTGAACCAGTCCAGAAGATGCTCTAAAGTTTACTTGGCAATTTAAATGTATCTGTGCAATTTATGCTGGTGTTTCCATGTGGTAAATTCAGTTTACCACCTGAATTGATTTCCTTACTTTGGCTTAATTTAAATGCAGCTAATGCATTTCAACCAGGTTTTGATTCCCTCTGCAGTGTCTTAACAATGTAATTCAAAGATGCTTGCAGATGACACAGACAGTTATGCATCTTTGGGACGGTCTTTGAATGATGGCTTGAATGTTTCCTATTCAACATGCTTTTTGTGATCGCACCTTGCTCATCACAAAACAAGTGCTATTGAACTTACGCTGGGGATATGACTTGATTTGGTACTCTGATTCTCAAATTCTTTTTTCAAAAGCAGCAATGGCAGCTTGCATTATAATAAGACCTATTTACCCCATTGTGCCAAACACAATTGGTAGGCAACTCTCTGTTGATCTTTTTTTGAATACCATTCAATGTCTGTTCAGCAAATTACTATTATTTAACTAAACTGCATTCATAACAACAAAGGTGCTATGTTAACCTGGGCCACTATCAAGACAACAATTCCAACATTATTACAGAATCATCTTTTCAGCATCAAATAATTCATCTTTTCAAGCTGCTTTCTGTCTTCTCCAATGTCAACCTTTATTCTTTCAAATACATTTATGCTAAAGGCCACAGCACCTTTGGTTAGAGCTCTTTATAATTCTCACATATAATGACCACAGGGAATTACAAAGAACAGCTAAATTACCTATTCTGTTATCATAAAGTTATAACCTAAACCTCTCAGCCAGGTGATTACTGCTTTTCAAATTTGGGGCTCTTACACACTTTGAATACTGATGATATTCTACGATATTCCAAATATTATTAATAATTTGTTATAATCATGAATTTCATGAATATTAAGCTGCTTGATAATGCATTCTGTACATTGTATAACATATAGCAATATTGTGATTCGATTATATGCTACATTTATTATACAAAGGACTGTAATCCCTAGAGTTTAGGATTGCCAGTCAATGATAGCACATGTCTATAGGAACTATTAAAAAGACGAGGAGAAAAGCAGTGAATTGTAAAATATTTCATTCTTGGTGTATGTAAGTAAAAAGGAAAGAGGTCTCCTTTCAGTTTGATCATTCATGTGTGCAAATGTTCCTATTTCTGTTCCAAATGATCAAGAGTTCTCATTCAACTGGCACTAGTGTTCCATCAATCATGTACACACTGAAAAAAAAAAAAAAAAAAAAAAAAAAACAGCACAGAGAATTCACAAGGGCAAACTGCAGATTCTTTTATTCACATTGAATTATTTTAGGAACTCTTTTCTAATTAATGTGAAGAATTTCAAATTAGTCTTTCATTTTAACCACAGATCAAAAGTGATGCTGTCAGAAGATAATTGTAAAGGAATGTCTGCAATACATCACTGGGTAATAGATTATGAGCTCTATATCATGCACATATTTGTGGTTATGACTTACATTTGTTGCCTTTCTCCATTTTGCGAATCTTACTGTCTTTGATATGTATCCTCTTGAAAAACAAATTGCTTGTCGTAAATAGATACTTTTTGAAGCTGATGATCAACACCCTAATTTCCCCCTTCTGCTTCATCAAAGCAATGACCTGAAAATATGTCACCTTGTAGTGTCACCACATTCAGTCATCTTTGGAGGCCACCTGCAGTTTGAATGTCTCATTTTCAAATTCTGCAGATTTGTAACACAGTGTCCCTACAAGCTTTCATCTTAAATGATATTCAGCAAATACTTGAAAATTACTTTTTATATTTTGTATGCAGTTTCATAAAGCAAATTCATACCACATCTTACAAGGGCTCACTGGTACAATTCAAGAAATGATCAGAATCACTAGAAAATAAAAATGTGCATGCACATTCATCATTTGTCACACTGCCATCTCCTGATCTCATCCCCTATGTGAAATGAGTGTGCAAGGTGAAATTAAATTTAAGACTAAAGGAAACCAGACTAAAGGAAACGTTTAAAAGAAATTTTTAAAACGTACATGAAACACAAGACAGACAGGGGATGATGATGTCATGGTCCTCGACATACAAAACCCAACCTGACAGGGTGTCAGCACCATGATATCACCAGAAAGCACACGGCGGTAACTCGTGCATGGCGGTCACTAACAACCAGACCCAGCGTGAGCGTGTTCAGCTCCAGGTTGTTTTGACTACACCAGTGAGCCTGCCGTTCAACCTCCCTTCTGTATCCAGACTCATCGTTATCTTGGATGAGGCCGATGACAATAGTGTTGTCTGCAGATAGTAAATGGGGAGATGGGGAGAGCACACATCCCTGGGGAGCACCAGTGCTGTACATATGCTGGAAGTGAATTTCCCCTGTCTCACTAGCTGCTGCCTGTCCATCAGAAAGCTGGTGATCCACTGACAGATAGACATGGGAACAGAGAGTTGGTGTAATTTATTCTGGAGTATAGCTGGGATGATGGTGTCAAAAGCCGAACTGAGGTCCACAAAAAGAATCCTTTGCATATGTACCTGGTCTGTCCAGATGTTGCAGGATATGATGCAATCCCATGAGACAGCATCATCCACAGACCTGTTTGCTCGATAAGCAAATTGAAGGGGATCTAGAAAGGGTCCAGTGATGTCCTTCAGGTGGGCCAACACCAGTCTCTCAAATGATTTCATGACCACAGACGTCAGAGCGACAGGTCTGTAGTCATTAAGTCCTGTGATTTTGGGTTTCTTTGGGATAGGAATGATGATTGAGTGTTTGAAGCAGCATGGGACTTCAACCTGCTCCAGTGATCTATTGAAGATGGGGGCCAGCTGGTTAGCAAAGGATTTTATATAAAAACCATCTGGGCCCTGTGCTTTCCTTGTCTTTTTTTTCCGGAAGTTTCGTATTTATATATATATATATATATATATATATATATATATATATATATATATATATATATATATATATATTAGGGGTGTAACGGTACATGTATTTGTCCCGAACCGTCACGGTACTGACGTCACGGTTCGGTGCATGCAGTCAGACGAAGAATACATCTGAGTCAGTCACAGGCGATCCACACTCCAATCCAGAAGGGGGCGCGTGCAGTAATGCAACACTTTTTGCTAACCGCCACAACAAGAAAAAGAGCAGAAGAAGACACCATCTATGCACCAACCCAAAACAAGAATGGCGAGTTCAGATGACAAGAGCTCGAAGACCCGCCTACTTGTTTTAAATCAGCAGTGTGGGAAAGTTTCGGGTTCCCAGTGAACTACGGCAGCAGTGGGGAGCGAGTGGTAGATAGGACGAGGACGGTGTGTCAGCATTGTAAGGCAGCTGTACGGTATGTGAGTGGAAATACGTCCAACATGCTAACACATATCAGACGACATCACCCAGATGTGCCAATCACCGAGCTAGGCAGAAGAAGACAACAGGAGTGCAAACACGTATCCCTGCAGCTTTTAACTAGCCTCTAGATGTGAGAGCAGACAGGGCCAAAGTCATTACCCAGGCAATTGGCATATACACAAACAACATATAGTTTAAGTGGAACAAATTGTAACACTCCTCCTAATGCACAAGTTTTATTTTTCATTATTCTATTTATTTTGTACTTTTATAACAAAAGAGATGCTTTTCAGTTTTGTAGCTGATTGTGACCAAATACCTTTTGTATTTTATTAGCCCTACAAAATAATATGACCTAAGCAAGAGTGCATTCTGTTTACTGTTTAGTGCTTAATACACTAAAGGAGGCTGTACTGTACCAACTACCTCAGGGGGGACTAAATGCCGCTAGGTGGAACAAACTGTAATTTGCACTACTGTCTGTTCAAAATAAATGAAAAGAAACCTAGCATTTGGGATTTGTTGCTTTTTCCTGTTGTACTGAACTCGTATCGAACCGTGACCCCAAAACCGAGGTACGTACCGAACCATGACTTCTGTGCACCGTTACACCCCTAATATATGTATATACAGTATATATACAGTTGTGCTCAAAAGTTTGCACACCATTGGAGAATTGGTAATATATGTACCATTTTAAAAAAAAACATGAGTGAGCAGGCAAAACACATTTCTTTTATTTCTTATGGGATTCATATTCAACTGTAGGTTATAACAGAATGGCACAATCATAAAACAAAACATGGCAACAATGAAAAAAATGAAATGACCCCTGTTCAAAAGTCTGCATACCCTTAGTTCTTAATACTGTGTATTGCCTGCTTTAGCATCAATGACAGTGTGCAGTCTTTTGTAATAGTTGTCTATGAGGCCCCAAATTCTTGCAGGTGGTATAGCTGCCCATTCGTCTTGGTAAAATGCCTCCAGGTCATGCAAAGTCTTTGGTCGTCTTGCGTGAACTGCATGTTTGAGATCTCCCCAGAGTAGCTCGATGATATTAAGGTCAGGAGACTGTGATGGCCACTCCAGAACCTTCACCTTTTTCTGCTGTAACCACTGGAGGGTCAACTTGGCCTTGTGCTTAGGGTCATTGTTGTGCTGGAAAGTCCAAGAGCGTCCTATGCACAGCTTTCGTGCAGAAGAATGCAAATTGTCTGCCAGTATTTTCTGATAACATGCTGCATTCATCTTGCCATCAATCTTCACAAGATTCCCCATGCCTTTAGAGCTCACACACCCCCAAAACATCAGTGAGCCACCACCATGCTTCACAGTGGGGATGGTATTCTTTTCACTATAGGCCTTGTTGACCCTGACGCATACAGGATGGATTAGTGTTTACACCTCAAATGTGATGTGGTCACATGTGTTTTTGACCAAATTCGTATGTGTTTTTTATGATCCAATCACAAAACGGTTCAAGCCCCGTTTCCACCTGGCATTAAGATGCATTTCAGGTGATCCGATCACATGTGGTCAGCGCTAAATACAGGTCTAAACGAGGACGTAACACCGCACCCGCCCCACCCCCATTTAAATGCTTCACGCTGCTAGCCCCGGTCTCCCCAAAATATAAAAAACCAGCGCAACGGTAAAGCGTCTGGTGCTTTAAATGACTGATCTTGGAGCCAGAAGACAACCTCCCCGCATCCTTGACTCTGTACTCTCCCAGAAATTAAGGCACATCAGAAACTAGGCACCTTTTGATATGCCTACTGTTGAGGGAGTGAGCTGTGCAGAACAGATGGAGAGAGCAGCAGGGGTCTGGGTGGACCCACATTCCAATAGAGATGCCCCTGGACAGACAGTGGAAAGTGACTGTGGTAATTAATCCATCTTCCACCCTCATTTCTTTTTCTTTTTCTCTTTCATTATCTACAACAAGGTTGGGTCACTTTTTTTTTTTTTTTTTTTTTTCAGTTTTAATTTAAATTTATTTATTTATTTTTCAGTAGGAAAGAAAAGGCAGATGTTGGTTTAAATGGAGGCCAGTGAGATATTTATTCCTTATGTATTAAAAACAGAGGATTTATTGTGGCCTTTAGACAGACAGACAGACAGACAGACAGATAGATAGATAGATAGATAGATAGATAGATAGATAGATAGATAGATAGACTGTAACAACAACAAAAAAAATCCAGTTAAATTTATGGTAAAAAAAAACTGGCAGCTGTGGTTGCCATAAATTCACCGTAAAAAATACGCTTCAGGCTTTACAGGATGTAATTTTGATGCCTTTATATTTTATGGTGAATTACCATTTATATTATTGAATGATATAAACTTTATACCTTAACCTTTTAAAACTGTAAAATCTGCTTCTCACTTTATAATGTATTATTACTCACCGTAGTAATTGTAGTAAGGCACATAATGAGATGAAGTTCATCAATACTGGCCTTTTCAAGGGCAATGACTAATAACCATGTAGAGACAGTGCTCAGTGTCACTCACACAAACACTAAACACCGTCAGGGTAATAAATGTGATACTAAAATAATGCAATAAACATTAACTAAACTACATAAAATTTAACATGGAACACCCCAAAGTACATAACTGATATTAAAAATAAGAAGAAACATAAATATTCCCATAAAATATAATGAAATATGATGGGTCACACAGGGAATTCTGGGAACGCCTGATTATTGTTTTTTACTGTAATTTTAACAATAATTTACCAAAAGGCCACATAAAAGTAATCTATAAGAATCTAGTGGTTAAATCCATATCTTCAGAAGTGATTTGATAAATTTGTGTGAGAAACAGATCGATATTTAAGTCCTTTTTTACTATAAATATCCACTTTCACATTCTTCCTTTTTTGTTTTTGAAGATTCACATTCTGCGTGCATATCGCTACCTACTGAGTAGGGAGGAGAATTTATAGTAAAAAATTAGAGAGCAAAATGTGAGAGCATCTGTTGGTTTCAAATACTGTTTCTTTCTTTGAACTGGATACAACACTAACATTGTTTACTTGAATAGGTTTGTGAAAGATTAAGCACATGAAAAATGTGAACAGCACAGGTGAAATTGTACATAAATAGCATTAGTGCAAGTATTATTTAATTAGTTATTTATTGAACATTAGCATGCTATTGTAACGTTAGTTTGAAGTTTGCATGTGATTATTGTGTTAATCGATAATTGCAATTTAGACTCATTTTATTGCACTCAGCCTTGATGAACTGTGATGTTACCATGGCAACAACACTTCACAAGTGTAAGGATCACCCGGCTTCCCCTTGCAGAAACAAAACAGCAGCAGTGATTTCATGCACAGAATGACTCCCCTGATTCTTACTGAAGTCACTCCTATAAAACGTTCCCACCAAATGCAAAAGAAATGAAAGAAATATAGGGCCTTTGGAAGCATCAAAATTGTGATTTGAACACTCCTTTTTCATCTTCCTGTGAGAGTTTATTTCCTCCTTTGATATTCTTGTCCTTTTTTGCCATAAAGAACATATTAAATTTAAATTTAATGATGAAATACTGTGTCATTGATCTGGCTGGTGCTGAGCGCCATGGCAATGGACCATTACAGAGAATGCTCTGTAAAATGCTCTGAAAAATGCTCTGAAATTATGACAGCATCGTTTCACATTATATTATCTCTGTATACTGAAAGTACACTGAAGTTGAAAATCAAGAGTTGTTTATATGTAACTGTGTGTATCATGCTAACTACTTTAATGTCATTTTCTGACCCAGAACAAAGCTATTCATAGTTTAACTGTATATCAGTATCTAGACTTCACATTGAGGATCAAGTGATGGAATCCCATCGTCAGTGTTAGAAAAGTGGAAATGTCACTGATCAGATATGTCTCTGTATTGAATTATTCAGCTGTGTAAAAATAGAACGTGTGAAACCTTCAATTCTGGGTGGAACAGAAAAACTTTCTGAAACAATGACCCGATGAGACACTGCCCCCTAACGGATTGCCTGAGTAATGCAGATTAGAACGCCGCTGCTGGAATAATTTCTAATTAGGTCAGAATTTTAATGTACAGTAACAGATACATTTCTGACATCCAGCAGTATTTTTTTCCTTTTAATATTAGAGAAGGTATCCTGTGGTATCTGGCAACAACACATTAGCAGCAGATCCTTTAAGTCCTGTAAATTGCGAGGTGGGGCCTCCATGGATCGGACTTGATAGTCCAGCACATCCCATAGATGCTCAATCAGATTGAGATCTGGGGAATTTGGAGGCCAAGTTAACACCTTGAACTCTTTGTCATGTTCCTCAAACCATTCCTGAACAATTTTTGCAGTGTGGCAGGGCACATTATCCTGCTGAAAGAAGCCACTGCCATCAGGGAATACCGTTGCCATGAAGGGGTGAACGTGGTATGCAACAATCTTTAGGCAGGTGGTACGTGTCAAAGTAACATCCACATGAATGCCAGGACCCAAGGTTTCCCAGCAGAACATTGCCCAGAGCATTACACTGCCTCCGCTGGCCTGCCTTCTTCCCATGGTGCATCCTGCTGCCATCTCTTCCCCAGGTAAATAACGCACTTGCACCCGGCCGTCCACATGATCTAAAAGAAAAAGTGATTCATCAGACCAGGCCACCTACTTCCATTGCTCCATGGTCCAGTTCTGACGCTAACGTGCCCATTGTAGGCGCTTTCAGCGGTGGACAGGGGTCAGCATGGGCACTCTGACCGGTCTGCGGCTATGCAGCCCCATACACAGCAAGCTGCGATGCACTGTGTGTTCTGACACCTTTCTATTGTGGCCAGCATTAAGTTTTTCAGCAATTTGTGCTACAGTAGCTCTTCTGTGGGATCGGATCAGAGGGGCTAGCCTTCGCTCCCCACGCGCATCAGTGAGTCTTGGGCGCCCATAACCCTGTCGCTGGTTCACCGGTTGTCCTTCCTTGGACCACTTTTGGTAGGTACTAACCACTGCATACCGGGAACACCCCACAAGGCCTGCCGTTTTGGAGATGCTCTGACCCAGTCGTCTAGCGATCACAATTTGGCCCTTGTCAAATTTGCTCAGATCCTTACGCTTGCCCATTTTTCCTGCTTCCAACACATGAAATTCAAGAAATGACTGTTCACTTGCTGCCTAATATATCCCACCCCTTGACAGGTGCCATTGTAATGAGATAATAAATGTTATTCACTTCACCTGTCAGTGGTTTGAATGTTATGACTGATCAGTGTATATATTATTATTATTTGCATAAGGCTTATTAATGGCTTGTTAAAAAATGAAGTTATTATAAAGTCAATCCCGGTATCTTTCTATAAATGTAAAAGCATATGTGAAGAGTGCCATCCTATGGCAAAACAAAGCAAAGAACAGCTGGCGAACATCAGTAAAGCAGAAAAATATCAATATTCCTGCTAAATTCCTTGCTGAATGTGATGACTCAGCTCTCTAGTGCATTGTGAATATTCTAAATTAATATAATGGCATGCAACAATGCCACTTCCTGGGCAGTTTCTGAGCATATTGAGGCCCTAAGCGATGGCCCACCCATGAATGATGCGAGTCACAGCATTTAGTATATTTAAAAATACATGAAACTTTTTTTTTTATTTATTTTTTTATTACCTTGTTCTGCGAGGTCCCCTGCATGGTGGCTCAGGGGCCATAGGCAATCGCTTATACCACTTATAGCTAGAAGTGGCCCTGGCTACTTCGTACTGAGAGTGGCAAGCCTTCACAATAATTTACGGAGTGGTGCAGTTGTATGACATATTCCTGGAATTAACTTGTGTCGTGTACAAATTAACCAGCAATAAAAAGTTAATGTTGGAGATCCCATGACCTGTAGCCTTTTTTTTGTCACTGTGTTGAGCAATCTATCATTCTGTTTCTCATCTCATTTTAATTACAAACTGATACCCATTTCTCCTCAGCAGATCTTTATGGAGACTGCCAATATTGTTCATGTTCATCTCTCTATGACCAAAGCACCTTTATTATATTGCTACGGCTGATTATTAATGATTCATTCATGATAAGCCTAAATATGAGAGGTTACACTTTGTTTAATGGTACTTAATTATCCTTCAGTAACTCCTTGAAGACAGTAACCTACTGGGTTGAGCTGCTCTCTGATATTCCATCCTGTATATGACAGATGTTTGATTAAGGGCTGCCAATCCCACACTTTTTGACAGATTAATTTCCATGACCTTTCCAGTCTTTTGTGATTACTGGAGAAGGGCTTTTAAAAATCATTAAAATTCATTAAAAAAGGGGGTTTCAACCTTTCTGGAGCCCACACAGAATCTCAGCCATTCAGGGATCATCAAAATAAAAAAGCTGGGTTTTCCCAGTAACACTTTAACATTACACTATTACATAATATTCTTATCAACCCATTAGTTAATGTTCATTCAAATCATTAGGTGTCATGACTTATGGTCATGATGAATTATTTTTTATAGGCCTATCTCCGTGGACCACATGCAGTAGCCTACCTTTCATACCCCTGGTTGAAAACACTGGCATTAATGAATTATTCAAATCATTTGTGAACCGCTTAGACTCACTAACTGAAGAAAAAAAGTCAGATATTAGCCTAGATTTCTACACAAACTCTTCACAGCAGAATCTAGCCATTGAAATAGAAAAAGATCGCCATAGAACTTTTTCAACGTCTTTAGATTTTGTCATATCCAGGTTTTGTAAGCACAATTTAAAAATTCCCTGATATTTCCAAGTTTTCCATGACAATGGTTAGCCTGTTGATTAGGGATATTTATATTTGTTTCGACAGGCTTGCTGATAAAAAGGGGTTTAGGGCTTAACTTCGTTTTAAAAGGATTCAGCAGTCACATACAGTACTGTCTCACCAAGCCCGTTGTTATAAGTTCATTTTTCTTCACTTCTCTGTGCAACAAGGATGCAAAGGTGGTTCATTACAATGTCAACAGACCTTAGTATCCTTAGATTTTTATACAGCTTATACAGTACATGTCATTTGAGAGACTAAGGCCACATACACACTGCAGCTAAATGTGGTTTTTAGTTCACTTTATAGTGCTTAGTCATGTTCTGTACACAGAAAGTTAGATAATGGAAGGTAGTGACAATTGCATTTTCATAAATTGCATTTATGTGTACTGAACCGAACTGATCAACTGTTAAAGGGATAGTTAATCCAAAAATGAAAATTCTCTCATCATTTACTCACCCTCATGCCATCCCAGATGTAAATGACTTTCTTTCTTCTGCAGACATACACATGAAGATTTTTAGAAGAATATCTCATCTCTGTATGTCAATACAATGCAAGTGAATGGTGACCAGAACACAAAAAGCTCCAAAAAGGAGAAAAAGGAGGAAAAAGGCAGCATAAAATAATCCATAAGACTCCAGTGGTTTAATCAATGTCTTCTGAAGCAATCTAGATGGTTTTGGGTGAGAACAGACCAAAATGTAACTCCTTTTTCACTTTACATCTGGTCATTGTAATCTCTAGGCATGATCAAAATTTTAATTACACTTCCTAGTGCTTGATGCATAAGCAAAGCACTAGATGGCACTATAGCTTGAAATCATGCTGGCCAAGGAGACTGCTGTCAAGATGGACAGTGAAAAATGAGTTACATTTTGGTCTGTTCTCAATTTAAACCATCTGGTAGCATTAGAAGACAGTGATTTAACTTGGAGTCTTATGGATTACTTTTATGCTGCCCTTTTCTCCTTTTTGGGGCTTTTTGAGTTCTGGTCACCATTCACTTGCATTGTATGGACCTATACAGCTGAAATATTCTTTTAAAAATCTTTGTTTGTGTTCAGCAGAAGAAAGAAAGTCATACACATCTGGGATGGCATGAGCAAATGATGAGAGAATTAACATTTTTGGGTGAACTATCCCTTTAATTATGTGATCCATAGCTCCTGTGAGATGTGTCCTTCTCCTGGTGCAAATCACACAAATAGAGTTACAGGTACAGTAAGCTCTATATTTAAGTCCGTCACTCTCCAGTGGAGTTTCTGTCAACAGCAGCTAACTAAACATTGCCGGACGATAATACATCTCTGGTGGATAATCTCTTAAATAATCAAAAAATAGCGAACACAACACAGGTTAAACTGGTGGCATTCTTGTTTTTTGTTCACAGATGCAAGACACTGCAGCAGCGTTGCTATGGTTATTATCACTTGTTAATCATCACAATTGCTGGAGTAACTCCTGTATTTTCCTGAAAATTTAGGGAATTCTCTCTAGCATTTAAATGCGGTTGTCATTCCTGAAACTTTTTTGTGTGTACGTGGCCAAAGTGTAGGTCCCAATCCCTCACAGCCTCTTTTTAAAGTGTCATGAATTGGAGAATACAATATTCCTTGATATTTAGACATATAAGAGGTAACTGTACTATAAATACATACTGTAAATTTCAGAACTCAAAACTTCCTCCCCAGTCTAAAAAGAGCATTTATAGTTGTCACCCTGCTGAAACGTCTCGTTTGGAAATCTGTCTGTTCTTGATGTCACGACACATTGCTCATTTGTATTTACACATCCCACAACATGCGTCATCGCACCCTTGGCCCCGCCAACTGGCGTGCAGTTCAAGAGAGCAGACCTTGTGTGGCTAACTATTCCAAACATAACACCAAAGGGGACCCATCTGAACTATCTTGGATTACATTTGAATATATTCATGCACTAGACAGACTCTTTGACCGCTTGATACATATCTTGTGCCGCTTTTAAAAGATGCGGTGTCAAGTTACAACTCTGAAAGGGAGAAGCAATTCTCTTTATTTAGCTGCTGCCTATTGTTGTTTTGAGCACAAACACGTCATGGATGCATTCTATCGCCCATTTGCAATATTTTTAATTGTTGGTGTATGTAAACATGCACAAACGCCTAGAGTATGTGTATGTGTCATTTCACAGTGCTATGGACTATGATGTGTTCATTTCTTTCAGCCCATATCAGTGTGGATTGCTTGTGAAACAGTCACAATACGATTCAAGCTTTGCAAAGGAACTGTTATTGAAGAATGGGGCAGTTAAAAACATTTGGACACGATCAAAAACATAAGTAAACCGATTCATGCAGGAATATTTCAAATGCCATGACTGTTTGATACGGTGCTGAGATGAACAGTTTAATATATTTGGAAGTGTGTTATGTGTAAACCCTGAAATTTTGTTTTATAATGTTGAGGGGCTTGTTTATTCTCCTACGTTGAAGTTTTAAGGAGGCGCTTAGGCCAAAACAGAGCGTTTCAAACAGAGTGCCAAAAACAGGGTGGAAAATGATCATATATTAATAAATTGTGACTGTTTTGGTGCAATAATATTATCATTGGACCTCAGAGAAGATAATAAAAGTATTATAAAATAGCACTTCATGACCACTTAATGCCAGTCAATAATCAAATATGGCGCTACTCTGAATAAAGTCTATGTGATGAAAACAGTTGCAAAGTATCTGTGTAACTCTACAACACTGTAAAATGAGAAGAAGGGGCTTTGTTTATTAGAAATGTAAGAGTACATGGGAGTAACAAAAGAGACAAAAAGAGACAGTAACTATCTCTGCAACAGATGGCAATACCCTCAGGCAGATAGTGTTCTACCATTGTGAGCCGTCTACCAACTGAGTCGTCTTCCTTTTTTAATAGCGACTACAAATTCTGTACATAAATATGTACACACACACTTTGTTTTTTTTTTTGTTTTTTACAAAATCTGAAAAATATTGTTGGTATTACTGTAACATGTGAAAATGAAGCAGAGATATGAGGATGAGTACCAAACATTCCGTACAAAGGAGTGGTTACCTGAATTTTCCCTTTGGTGTGGTGCATAGTGCATATGTGCATAATTTTACATTTAAAGCAGCACTGTGAAAGTAATCACCTAGTATTTAGTGCACGTTGTTTTTTTTCTTTTGTTTTGTTTTTTGTTTTTACTACATGGCTCTCGCAAACAAAAATATTAAATTTGACTCGTGTACTGGCTACGGTTGAGTACCACTGCTCTATATATGGTAATTGACCGGAGCCTGCACATAATACCCCTTTTAATGTTTAGTTGTTAAGCTTAATTTTTGTTTGTATTAAATTAAATATGGCATCTGGGTGACTGACAAATAAGGTCGTTTAAGGTGATAAAAATAAGAAATCTTTTAAAAACTTAAAACAAAATCGTAATAATCTGCATTGTAAGATGCTCCTCATGTCTACAGAAAAAAAAATACATTATAGTAGAACAAGTACTGTCGGGTTAGACACAGTTTTCATAACATTTTAGAGCAAGTGTCATGGACATGTGATACAGTACATGCACTAAACAGTACAGTACATGGCCTCTAAACTGCAGCAGTGTAGTATAGAAGCCCTGTAGGTTACCTACTTGTCTACTACAGTAAGTTTAAGTTACTGTAGCTACCTGTTTTCTTGTCTGAATGTTTATGTAAATGATAGATATAACTGTAAAACAACTCAGATTTTTTCCGGACTTGTTGCCATTGTTGGCATTTTGTGCCGACAAAAAACAAATGAAATGTGTTTATAGTTTTCAGAAATGTGTCTTTGTTTCAAGAGTTGAGGTTATAGATAGGGGAATTGAGCCAACTGAATCAGTTATAGTGTGTTGGCGATCAAGAAAAATCAAAAAAGTTTTCAAACACATTTTTCAAGGTAATAATATTAATACACTGGCGGCCAAAAGTTTTGAATAATGTACAGATTTTGCTGTTTCGGAAGGAAATTGGTACTTTAATTCACCACAAGTGGCATTCAACTGATCACAAAGTATAGTCAGGATATTACTGATGTAAAAAAACAGCACCATCACTATTTGAAAAAAGTAATTTTTGATCAAATCTAGACAGGCCCCATTTCCAGCAGCCATCACTCCAACACCTTATCCTTGAGTAATCATTTTAAATTGCTAATTTGGTACTAGAGAATCACTTGCCATTATATAAAAAAAAAAAGCTGAAAAGCTCAGCTGAAAGCTATTTGGTTTGTTAAATGAAGCTTAACATTGTCTTTGTTCTTGAGTTGCCACAGTGTGCAATAGACTGGCATGTCTTAAGGTCAATATTAGGTCAAAAATGGCAAAAAAGAAACAGCTTTCTCTAGAAACTCACCAGTCAATCATTGTTTTGAGGATTGAAGGCTATACAACGCTTGAAATTGCCAAAAAACTGAAGATTTCATACAAAGGTGTACACTACAGTCTTCAAAGACAAAGGACAACTGGCTCTAACAAGGACAGAAAGAGATGTGGAAGGCCCAGATGCACAACTAAACAAGAGGGTAGTACATCAGTCTCTAGTTTGAGAAATAGATGCCTCACATGTCCTCAGCTGACGGCTTCATTGAATTCTACCTGCTAAACACCAGTTTCATGTGCAACAGTAAAGAGAAGACTCAGGGGTGCAGGCCTTATGGGAAGAATTGTAAAGAAAAAGCCACTTTTGAAACAGAAAAACAAAAAGAAAAGGTTAGAGTGGGCAAAGAAACGCAGACATTGGACAACAGATAATTGGAAAAGAATGTTATGGATCTTAACCCCATTGAGCTTTTGTGGGATCAGCTAGACTGTAAGGTGTGTGAGAAGTGCCCGACAAGACAGCCACATCTATGGCAAGTGCTGCAGGAAGCGTGGGGTGAAATGTCACCTGAGTATCTGGACAAACTGACAGCTAGAATACCAAGGATCTGCAAAGCGGTCATTGCTGCACATGGAGGATTTTGGTGAGAACTTGAAGTAGTTTAATTTTTTTTCAAATTGTAATAGTAATTTTTCATGTTATTAATGTCCTGACTATACATTATGATCAATTGAATGCCACTTTAAGTACCAATTAAAGTACCAATTTCTTTCCATAAGAGCAAAATCTGTACATTATTCCAAACCTTTGGCCGTCATTGTTTATATACATATTTTGTTTGAGTCACAGTTGTTTCAGTTAGGAAACATTAATATAAGCTTATTCTGCACTATGCCACCTTTTCTTTCTTTCTTTTTTCTTTTTTTTTTGGAGAATTTCAGCTTTTAATGAGTTATTGAAATTGAAAACTTGTTCATATTAGATGCAAACAGTGGTGTATTCAAGTAATTGTTTTGTTTGAATGGCATTTTTTATGTATTTTTGAATAATTTAATAGATCTGGACATAAAAATGAGTGTCACATCATTGACCCATCTACTCTAAGGTATGTTCTCTATACTGTAACATGTCAGCAACCATTTAAAATGATATGCTGAAGTAAAAATGTGTATCACAAACAGGCCAAGTTCTCTTTTTTCCCAAGAAAAGTGTTTATGTTGATAAAAAATACATTCCAAGCACACATCATTGTAATATCTTAGAACCTAAATGACCAAGAAATCCACACGACACTGAAATATTAGCATGAACTGTGGAAATATGTTAATTTAATAAAACGTAAGACGATAGGAAAAATGTGTCAGGATGTTAAATGTCTTGCAGGCACATTACTTGAGTCAAGTGGGAACTTGAGTCAAAGGGACAAAAACCTGAGAGGGCTGTTTTAACTGATTCTTGTGGTGTGTGAACATGTGGTTATGTCAGGTTAAGTTGTAAATTCTGTCCTCCATCTACAGTATTCCAGCTTAAGAGCAAAAGGGGTGAAAAGGTAAAGTCTCTCTGAAAGTTCTTGGCCTGGGATAATCTATTTCTTTCATAGCTTCAGGGTTTATCACAGAAAGTTTCATTCAGTCTAATACAAAGTAGAAGAAATGGACACAACATAAAAAAATCATTGCACCCAACCATGTTTAACCTAACATAATTAATGAATATGTAGTTGCAGTTCTTCCACATGACAGGACTCATCCTAACTCATTCATGGATTCTGAGTGTTGAGTTTTATATCACATCAAATTCAATAGCTTTAAGGGTTTTAACACATTTTACACTCATTCAATAATCCAAAGGGGCACATTTTGCTCGCTCAGTGGTTAGCACTGTCACCTAATAGTAAGAAGGTCCCAGGTTTGAGTCCCGGCTTAACTAGGCCTTTTTGTGTGGAGTTTGCATGTTCTCCCCGTGTCCGTGTGGGTTTCCTCCAAAAGTCCAAAAACATGCAGGTTAAGTGAATTGGAGACTCTAAATTGTCCCGTAGATGTGAGTGAGAGTCCCCCAACCACTGGGGGTTGTGTCAGGAAGGGCATCTGGCATAAAACCTGTGCCAATTCAAATATGCGGACCATGAATGGTCCGCTGTGGCGACCCCTAATGGGAGCAGCCAAAAGAAGATGATCTTATGTATTCATGCTTTATTAAAAATGGATCACAGGCCTGTTCAAGGGTCACATATCATGGGTAAACATAGCAAACTACATTACAAGGCACTTGTAACTTTTCATTGGATGTATGTTAGCTAAATGGGGATGGAGACAATTGTGGGCAGCTCTCCAATGGGTGGAGGGTTGTACTTCTCAACACGCATGAGTCGACGAAGGATGTCATCTCGGTCCCTGGGCCAGGTGAAGATTTGTGTGCTCTGAAGCCATGAAGGGACGTGACACTGCCAGACATAGATGGATTTACGTTAAAGGTCAGATATATTAAAGGGATAATTCACCCAAAATAAAAATTTGATTACACTTTATTTTAGTGTCACAGTGTAATTACACAATTAAGTACTGAGTAATATTAATTAACAACATGTACTTACTATAGATTTATGGTTAGGGTTTGGTTTATAGTTAGTTGCTTGTAATAAATAAAGTGTTCCCAAAAATTCTTCCATCATTTACTCACTCTCATGTTCCAAACCCATAAGACTTGTAAGGAGCTGTTAGGCAGAATTTGCAGCCTCAGTCACCATTAACTTTCATTGAATCTTTTTTCCATAAGGATTTTCCAACGCTTAACATTCCAGCCTGACCTAATGAAAATAATGTGACAACAACTACTTTCTTGCGGGGGCCAGATTATCCAGCTGAAAATGTGGCGGGGGCCAAAATTTTTCAGTTTTCATCTTAGCTAGCACTTTCATCTCAAGTAACATGTTAATTAAAAAACACCCTGTGGCAAGGAGGGTTAATCAAGCCCACGAGAGGGATAAAGGTGGGCGGAGGCGGCAGTTCGGGAGAGAGTGACCAGAAAGCACGACGGCACAGAGAGATTGTTAATTGTTTAGGGTGCTTTCATTTATTTAAAACGATTTCTTTATTATCGACGGTTACCGTCGACTGTGTATGTTTAAGAATAAAAGGACTGACCTCGAACCTGCTTCGTTGTCTCCTGACTCCTCCATTGCCCACAAAGTAAGATCCTTTACATTGGT
This sequence comes from Myxocyprinus asiaticus, assembly GCF_019703515.2. NCBI lineage: Eukaryota > Metazoa > Chordata > Actinopteri > Cypriniformes > Catostomidae > Myxocyprinus > Myxocyprinus asiaticus. The sequence goes on from NC_059352.1 coordinate 19,363,412, forward strand.
GCTGAAACCCGGGAAGGAGGAGGGATGCGCCATAGTAGCGTCCTCGCCACTACCATCCACCCCAAAGGAGCAGCCGTGGCCATCCGCCAGGGGACTGAGGAGCCTGGCCACCTGAAAGCAGAGGAACGACTGCCGACCACGAGGGGAGGAGGAGACCCCTACCGGCTGCTAAAACAAGGCGGGGTCAAATATAAGATCGCCGACCGCCTGGAGAGTGAGAACCGCTGCCAGGGGCGGAGGAGACCCCTACCATCCACCAAAACGCGGCAGGGCGTTCTGTCTGCCAGGGGCCGGAGGACTGCCTCCGATCCACCTGGGGAGGAGCGGCTGTCATCCACTAGAGGGTGGAGGAGTGACCGAGGACCAGGCTACGGCGTATCGGAGAACCGGCGAGTACGTTTTTTTTTTTCCTCTCTCTCTCCTCCGTTGTCGCTCCGTGTTGGCCTTTCCCTCTCTTTTTTTTTTTTTTTCCTCCTCGTGTCTCCCTCCCAGGTCCGAGAAGGTGGGGAGGACCTGCCGGCAGGTTGTTTTAACATTTTAGGGCTATTGTTTACAAATAATGAAAACTGAGGAGGAACATTTAGATCTGCTAAAACCCTCTAACAATATTAACCCACCTATGTTAACAATGGCCATACAGAACTGTATCCAGTGCACAATGGCACAGGTTTGGGAATAAAAAAAAATGTAGGCATAGTACAAATCTGTTAAAACGCACAATGGACAAAGCAGTGCCCAAAGAAATTACTTTCCATGGTTTGGTGAACTTTCATAGATGGTGTGCTGGGACATCGTCCTGTTGTTAGTGGAGAGACCACTTGGACATCATGGCAGTTACAGTCAGTGAGTTGTTATCACTAATTTATCTTGCTAGCTAGCTAATGTTTACATTCGATATAAACTTGATATTCTAGATAACTAGATAACATGATACCTCAGCTTGAGTTTCCCTTTTGCTTGTGAAATGGGTGAGGTGTGTGACATTGGCACCAGGGCGGCATATTAAGGGTGAGTTTTAGGGGCGTGCTGCGGGGCTATTGGCCAGATGGTGGGAATGCAGATCGATTTTGGTCTTGCAGCTCAAGGTCTATTGGCCCCGGCAGGCCCATTGATAGCCCTGCCTCGCACTGGCCCGATAGTGGAAAAGCTGCTAATGACACTTTTAGCTCCTCAAGAGTCGCACCCTGGTCCTTTGCATTGCAAGTGCAACACTCTATCAGTTAAGCTACCGTGTAATTTGGTCAGACTTGAACAAGTTTATAGATATAGTTAGTTACTTACATTATGTAATGCAAACATTACAATACATCGACTTACAAGTCATGCACTTAAGTAATAGTATTTAGATGTAATAAGACAGCATTGTGTAAGGAACGGCAAAAGTACAGTAACTGATAATCTGCTGTTTTACATGTGATTTGTGTGAAAGGGAATAAAAGTTGTTGTTGTATTGCCACTAGGGTTCATTTCACCTGGAAACTGCTGCAAGGAAGTCAAAAGGGTTTGAAACAACATGAGGGTAAGTAAATGATCACAAAATTTAAATGGGTGAAATTGGGTGACCTAACCCTTTAAAGATTATATTATGTTGTAAACAAACAGCTATTATTACTTCAGAATTTAAGTGAAATCCAATGGAATACATTGTTTTAGTGTTACCATAATACTATACAAGAAAAATAAAACAAAATCTATTGCTATTATCCTAACAGGTAATCGTAAATTAGCATTTTGGCTTGAGCAAGTTTTTAGTTCAGATATCTTTTTCATTAAGTAAATGGGTTTAATAAGTCAACAAAAAAGAGAAACATTCTTTACCTTCTTGGCACCAGGAAACAAAATAGGGATAAATCTGTAATTCCTAGCACCATTCTGAATGAATTCATTTTGTAACTAAAAGACAAAACACAAACAAACGGAGGTTGGAAACTGCCAAGTCACCACCCTCAGGAGTCAATTGAAAAGAAAATCATTTATGGAGAAAACCATGATTTTTTCCCCCACTTAAATTATACCTGCTTATGTATATACACTGTGTTGAGGGTTTCATCATTTTCCATGCAAAATGAGGCATTGGTAACGATCTCATGGTACTTTGGACTAATGACGATGATGATCAGATAGTCTTTCTGTGCAAAACAAAAAAAATCAAGCACAGAAGAAATTCAGTGGACTGAGAGAAGTCATTGCTTCAGATAATTTATTAAAATGGTTTGTTGCTCATACTGGCCCATAAAGGCTAGTAGTAGAATTACTAGTAGTAGTAGTAGTAGTAGTAGTAGTAGTAGTAGAAGTATTTGCAGTAACTGCAAATTTGTGTAAAACAAAATAAAAACATTGAGTTATTGCCAAAATTGGGTCTCTTAGAATATAATCTGTCGTGTTACAGAGGGATTTGGCTCAACTATGATCAGATTCAAAGAAACCAGTTACAATATTTTTAATCCACATTTTGCTGTACAATCAATAAACATTTAGGCCAATTTTCTCAGTTTCAGTGTTGGTGTAGTTACGGCGTTTTGACTTTGTAAGGCAGCAGAGTTCACCCAAGGTTGCTGCTGAAACTAGACAGACAGGGTTTATAATTCCAGTTAAAGCTCACAGGTCCCTAGCACATCTGTTTGCCACTGCAAGAATATGATTCCAAAAATATGTCCTCCCACCTAATGTCTAAATGACATTAATTAAAGCTTCATATTTCAGGATAACATGTTTTTTTTTCTACATGATGTTTCCCTTTGTTTTGCCTACAAAACGCATGAAACTAAAAGTAATTTCTGGCATTTCTTTTCTCCTGCCACCATGTTAGTTAGAGGCTATAGATGTGTTAATACCCGACTCTCAAAAATGGCTTCATGCATTTTGAGGCAAATTACATTGAATACACACAGAAAACCCCTGAATGACACTGTCACATAGTGCCAGTTACAACCATTTGTGGCTTTAGAAAGAGACATTTCAGAAAATATTTTGAAAGTGAATACTTGTCTACCACATTTTAGGGACCAACCCTTGCAATTTATGAGCTTAAATAGTCACATTTAAAACACACATAACGTCAGTGAAAAATATAAAATGTCGTCAGATGTAAATGAGTCTCAAGTGAAGACATTCTGCTCAATGGAGCACACCCAGTGGATTGTATTTGTCAACCACAGTAAGCAGCTATATTGATTCTTCCACTGAACTACTGAACAAGTTCTCCCAGCTGCACCCTGTTCCATTTATTTATATCAGAGCTTACAAATTTCTCAGATCCAGGATGAAAACATATTTGAATTTACATTTCAAATATATTTTTTATAATAGTGGTGTGTGTATTATTACTCAAGTCATGATTACAGAACCCAAATGCAGAGTTTAATAACAATCAAAATAACAAGGCATGATGAAAAAAGAAAAAGAACAAGAAACTCTCATAACAGAGCACTTTACCAATAAACAAATCCTGACCATGAATATGAGCAAACACTGGGATATATATACACAGACTAACAGGTTAAATAAGTCCAATTAACAAGACACACCTGGGAGACAATGAACATGTAAATCAGGAAACAAGAAGAGAGGAATATACTTTCAAATAAAAGACTAACGGCCCCTACTGGCTGCTAAGGAACTTCTTACACATGACAGAGCCCCCCTTTTAATGTGTAGGGCTTTACTGGTTGTTTAGATTAGTGTTACTATCAGAAATAATTAATAATTATTTCTTTAGTTATTAATTGATATTTAAATTAATTAATTGAATCTGACTCATTAAAACCTCATATGGGGCTCCAGTAAATGTAGTGCGCTACATTTAGGAGCGGGTTTGGTTATTAGCAATAATTAATAATTATCAAAGATAATTATTAATTATTAAAATCAATAGAACATTGATAAACTCAGTTTGCTGGTCTCACCCGCGATGGCGGAAATGTACAACAGTCCAATGTGGTTGGACTACAACACAGCATATCAAATTCGTGATAATTAATACCCTGAGTATTAATAATGAGCGGACATGGCGGTCCATGTCCGCTCAAGCAATAACCCTGATACACAAGAATAACACACTATAATATTCTATCTCTGCCCAGACGTAAACCTCTTACTTGAATCGCATGAGGATGCAGAATGTGTGTTCATCCATCCTTTAACTCAGACTTGGTTCCTCGAGGCTCGTGTGATGACGCGAGGCCGTTTCCATGCTCTGCCGGCGGGCGGTACGGCTGCTGATTCTCGGCGGGCTGGCGGAGAAATCAGTGACGTCGACTTGATTGAAGATGGAAGAAAAATCTTTTCCCACTTCACTTCTGCAGGCAAACGGATAAAGATGCGGATTGCTCGGCGGTCTCCTTCGGATCCGTTAAGCGTGTTCGGTGGAATACAGAGTAATCTCAACTCATCCAGCGAGATGGAGATTGTATGGCCACAGTTTCAAGTCGGACGTTACTTCCTTGTGCCACAAGGCTGCACCTGAGAGCAGCGATGAGCTGCGTCTATGCACGGTGGGCAAAGTTGCTGGAAGCAAATCCCGGAAGCATTTCAGAGGTATTTCTACTCCTGATGATGTCATGGTTGAGGTGCGTTCTGTCGTGTGCCTCATCCAATAGGAGTTGAGAGTTCGATCCTTTAGTGAGCAAGGCTTCATGGGATTTGTAGTCTGTTTTGGACTCCCTTTGTTTGATTTTGGCATGGTTTTTATCAGTAAGATTTATGAATTGATATGGGGGCCTGAGTTAGGTTTTACGACTGTGTTAGGCCTGCCTTTGTCTTCTATCTGAATACATGATGCCCAACAAATGGGCAGCTCCTGATGCCAAAAACAACTAATGAAACAACCAAAAAGATAGTTTAAGGGGGAGGGCAGGCAAGCAACAGGTGGGGCAGAAGAATACGGAGGAGCCGGCAGAGGCACAGGAGACCAAGGAGGATCCGGTTGGTGACCAGTATACAACAGGTGTTCTGGTGGTGGCGCTGGAGACCACAGGTGGTCTGGTGGCAGCGAGGTCGAGACAACTGGGGATGCAGGCGAGGTCCAGGCAGCTGGGGACGCAGGCGAGGTCCAGGCAGCTGGGGACGCAGGCGAAGGCCAGGCAGCTGGGGACGCAGGCGAAGGCCAGGCAGCTGGGGACTCAGCTGAGAGAGCACTTGGGTCTTGATGACTAAGAACTTAGCGACAGGTCTACTTTCAAAATATTAATGATGAAATGTTTAAGTGATATCGAATCCAGGACTGAAGATGGCACAGAGTATGGCTGCTGCGTTGCGACCTCCAACACAACATTGCAGTTTTTTGTTTGTTTTGTTTACAGTTCTTATGTTTTTTGTCTTGGATGTTGTCTGCCTTATTGTATACGATAGACAAACACTTTTGGACATTGGTTCTGCAATTGCACACCGAAAACCGGACTTCAAATTCCTCAATGCCAACCCGCTGTTTACAAACACGCCAGTGATGCCCTTTGTCTGGGCTGCCCGGCCGCGGAAACGCAGAAGGAAAAGGGGAAATAGAGCCGCCGTTCTCATCAGAGTAAGACGTTGCACAAATCAACCCCCGCTACACAGTACTCTACTGGCAAATGTTCAGTTTCTGAACAACAAGCTCTGCAAGCTGAGAGCGCAGATCTCTTTCCAACAAGAGTTGGAACTGCTGCATTATCTGCCTTGCAGAAACTTGGATGTCTGCGGAGATTCCAGACACAGCCATCAAACCCGCAGGGTTCTCCGTGCACCGAGCAGACAGAGCGAAAGACCTCTCAGGTAAATTGCTGGTCGGCCCAATCAGATTTTCATCAGAAAGCGCATAGAGGATGTTGTTCCAACCAAAACAATATGGATCGACCCCAACCAGAAACCATTGCTTAATAGCAATGTTCGCGCAGCACTTAATGCGCGGACCTCCGCTTTTAATTCTGGGAACGCGGAGGAGCATAAACAAGCCAGTTATGCCCTCCGCAAAACTATCAGAGCAGCCAAACGCCAGTACAGGGACAAGATTGAAGGACAGTTCAACACCACCAACTCTAGAAGCATGTGGCAGGGAATTAATATCATCACTGACTACAAAGGGAATAAAAACTCCGCCGTGAACACCGCTGCCTCTCTCCCGGATGAGCTAAATACTTTTTATGCTCATTTCGAGGGAAATAACACCGCCCTTAGGGAGAGAGCTCTCACGGCCGTAGCTACAGAGGTTAGTTCACTCTCCGTCTCTGTAGTGGATGTAGCCCGATCCTTCCGACGGGTGAATAGCCATAGGTCCAGACAGCATTCTGGGCCGCGTCGTCAGAGCGCGCGCGAACCAACTGGCTGGTGTTTTTACGGACATTTTCAACCTTTCCCTCTCCTTGTCTGTAGTCCCCACATGCTTCAAAACGTCCACCATTGTGCCTGTACCAAAGCAATCCAAAATCACTTGCTTAAATGAATGGCGTCCTGTTGCTCTGACCCCCATCTTCAGCAAATGCTTTGAGAGGCTAATCAGAGATTACATCTGCCCTGTGCTGCCTGCCTCACTCGACCTATTGCAGTTTGCATACCACAACAACCACTCCACTGATGATGCCATTGCAGCTACACTACACTGCTCGCTCCCACCTGGAAAAAAGGAACACTTATGTGAGAATGCTGTTTGTAGACTACAGCTCAGCATTCAATACCATGGTGCCCTCCAAGCTTTATGTGAAATTCTGGGCTCTGGGCTTAAACAGCTCGCTGTGCAGCTGGATCCTGGACTTCCTGTCAAGCAGGCTCCAGATGTTAGAATGGGCAGCAACATTTCCTCATCACTGACCCTCAACACTGGAGCCCCACAGGGCTGTGTTCTCAGCCCACTCTTGTATTCCTTGCACACACATGACTGTGTGGCAACACACAGCTCCAATGCCATCATTAAGTTTGCTGATGATACGACGGTGGTAGGTCTGATCACTGATAATGATGAAACGGCCTACAGAGAGGAGGTGCACACTCTGACACGCTGGTGTCAGGAGCACAACCTCTCCCTCAACGTCAGCAAGACCAAGGAGCTTATGGTGGACTTCAGGAGAAGAGACAGAGAACACAGCCCTATCACCATCAATGGAGCACCGGTGGAGAGAGTCAGCAGCTTCAAGTTCCTCGATGTCCACATCACAGAGGTCATGGTCCGTCCACACTGAGGCCATTGTAAAGAAGGCTCATCAGCGCCTCTTCTTCCTGAGACAGCTGAGGAAGTTTGGAATGAACCACCACATCCTCACATGGTTCTACACCAGCACTGTAGAGAGCATCCTGACTGGCTGCATCACTGCCTGGTACGGCAATAGCACCGCCCACAACCGCAAAGCCCTGCAAAGGGTGGTGCGAACTGCCAGACACATCATCGGAGGTGAGTTGCCCTCCCTCCAGGACATATATACCAGGCGGTATGTGAAAAAAGCTCAGAGGATCATCAGAGACTCCAGCCACCCGAGCCATGGGCTGCTCTCACTGCTACCATCAGGCAGGCGGTATCGCAGCATCAGGACCCACACCAGCCGAACCATGACAGCTTCTTCCCCCAAGCAATCAGACTTTTGAACTCTTGATCTCTCACGGTCAATATACATCAGCACTGCACTTTATTAATCTCACACTGGACTGTCATAAATTATATTCTCTCTTAACAACACACCGGCAACTGACTGTCAACCGACAGCCTGAATGTCAGTACAGTACAATACAACCTACTGTATATTTTATATACACTTTACTATTTTTATTGTATGTGTATTCTATATTTTGTGTATGTGTATTCAATATTGTGTGTATTGTATACTGTACATTGTATATTATAATTGTGTGGTGTAAATATGTGTATATTAGATATGTAAATTGTGTTGTGTAAATCTGATGTTTATTGTAAATTGGTATATGTCTCATCACTCTCATGACTGCTATGTTGCTCGGAACTGCACCCAAGACTTTCACCCACTGTTGCACTTGTGCGTACGGTTGTGTGACAATAAAAGTGATTTGATTTTGATTTTATTTGAATCACAGTCCAGATTTATGCAGTCCAAACCTGAACATAGTCCTTTGGGGTCTTTCAGACAAATTAGTCCGAGAGGCCAACCTCCAAAATGTAGATAGATATGAACAGATAGGTAGATACACATATATAGTTTCTAAAAGTGTATATTTTATGTTATATTTTGTTTTTGATGATTTTAACCACATTTTACAAATTCCATGTGTTCTATCAATTAATATTATGTCATACAATTGCATGTATTATGATACGACTTGTCAGTGCTTGAAATTTTATGTCACCTACACATTTTTAACACAAAATATTTACAACGTTTGAACCTAAATTGTAAAAAAGAATTCCAGATCTACTAGCATGTACTTAATGTACTATGCACTGTGTCCAAATGTGACCTGCAATGTGTGATTTAACTCTGTGGATGTCAAAAAATGAACTTTGCAGTGACAGCAAAACACTTTGCTTGTGAAAATAAATGGATCAGCTCCTTTCAGCTCGCAACTGAAAACGCAATACCATTGAGAGGAATTGCTATTCATAGTGTCCCATATGACCAAAAGGCTTACTTGATTGGTTGGTGAGTTCAACCTCCAGGATTGAAGGATTGAATTTCGTCCCTAGAGTGAATATGTCCATCGGAATGCATTGTTTTCATAAAAAGTCTTACTTGATGTGAATATTCACTCTTGGTGTAATTAGGCCTTGATTATATACCTGACCACCCAAACTATTTAGCCTACTGTAAAGTAATGCACTGAAACATTAGCAAGCCAAAGTTGATCTCTACTCACCTCACTGATGTATCTCTCCATGAAGTCAATCTTGCTTATGCTCTTGAACTGTTGCTCAAACATGTCAATCTGAACAAGAACAACAGAAAGTCCGAACATAATCTCTGACAAAACCCATATTTGGATAAAAGCATGGCTACAAGGCAATGTTTGACAGGTTGCTTGTCTTACATGAGTGTAGAAGCCATTGTGTCTCAGTAGCGCAACAAAGTTGATGATCTCCTTGACATGTTTTTCACTGTCTGCTTCATAAGTGACAAACACCTTCCCTGCAACAAAGTATAGAAAAAGTATAAATTAAAAGAAAGGTTAATTTATTGCTGAAGTTTTAAAATATAACTACAGATTTTTAAAATATATTCTATATATTAATACTCCAATTCATGGAACATTTTAAACATTTTTTGTCAATTAAGCTTAAAGGACAAATTAACTTGACTTAAAGGTGCTGTAAGTGATTTTTGTCCAAACTACTGAGAGATATCACTGAAATAGGTGTCCTGACAAATCTGAATACAAGCCATTCAGAAACATTCCCTAAAAGTGATCAAGTTTGCACAGGTTTTGAAGAGAGGTCATGTCATTAAAGTAAAAAAAAAAAAAAAGAAATGCTGGAAGTTAGTAAAACTCTTGAAATTTGCCTGCAGCACCTCTACTATTATGCATAGCATTTTTAAAACATAAACCCACCCACAAACATATGCATATACTGTATGCGATTGTGTGTGAATTTGGGAAGCTTGTTCAAACAAATAAAATTCCCTAGTTGCTCCCTGACATATATTAAATGCAATCAAGCTAAGCTACATATTCATTGAAACCAATCTTAGATACCATATAGGGTTTTGTACATAGCTAAATGTTGACAAAAACTTTTGACAATCATAACAGTATGCCTCTGTTCTATAGTCATGGCATGTATCCTTTTCCTTTAATTAAATGGTTCTCATGAACATATTATGACCCACTTCAACTTCCTTTGAAAAAGACTGTGTAATGTGGTGACTCAGAAAGACAAAACAACATGTCACCATGAGCTGCACTTTTTTTAATTTATTATAGTCCTACTCAAATTCCAACCGTTGCTCAACTATACTCACTTTGCTCCAAGGACAGAGGAGCTGTGCTTGGGGTTAGTTTAGCTTGAGGGTGAGGTGAAGTATGGCTGCTGTGAGAGATAAAAGCACTGAATATCAATCAGAAAATGAAAAGTTTAGTGTGTCTATAAAATAACAATAAACTGCAAATTATCCTCAGAGATTAAGACTGGTTGTCCGACATATTGCACAGAAAAACTCAGCACTACTGCACATTACCTATGAGTGAACTCTGAGGCTGATTGTCTGCTGTTTTCAGGGCCTGTTGGAGATGAAACAATGAAGCAAATGAGATGTTAAGCTATGTGCATACCAAGGTCAAAAATGTATGGGGGCTTGGGGCAACAAATACGCACCTGAAATTCAAAATGTGTGGACAAAAAAAAAGCAGCTGTAATGAATTCAAATTATTTTGTAACATCTGATATACTTCTATTCTAGGCTAAATTATACATATTATCACGTTCAATATTGAGTTGATGCGGATTTAATTTTATGGATAAGAAATAATAAATACGAATCCAATTTTAATGTAATTATTCAGGTTAAGAATTTACGTTAATGATTTGATTAAATTGAAGTAGTCCTACAGTATCTGACACAAAAGTTTGAATCAAGCCAATATTTTTATTTATGGTTAGAGAAATAAAAGCCCTTTTTAAGGTAAAAAATCAGTTTCTATTTTTGACGCACTGTAGCCAGCCACTTTGTTAACCCCTTCTGACTGAAAAAAAATAATAATAAAAAATCATTTATTTTTTAAATATCAAATATGTGGGGGGGGGGGGGGGGGTTCAACATGAATTTTATTCCTTACATAGCTTATGACGTTTTTCTAGTCTCTGGTCTACTAATTTAAATATTGTTTTTATTTCTTACTATATGTATGCACAGTTATACCAGGAATACTAACATGATAAAACCACTAATAATTATATAATAGTAAATTTTTGTACCAATGGATTAGCGTTGAATATAAGGTTGATACATAGTTATTCACCTATTTAACTGTTGCTAATATGTAGTATCAATCTTACAGCTGATTGGTCCATTAGTGGAAATCCTTAGATGATGTGCAGCTTTAACGCTTCCTGTGTAGACATGGTGCTAGGGATTTTGGTGGCCACTTTTGGCTCATATGCAAAGTGCGAGCACAAGGAAGTGTAATCGAGTTTCTCTCATGAACGCACCAAGGAAACTGCAGATGTCAAGATTTATAGTGAAAAAGGAGTTACATTTTGGTCTGTTTCTTACCCAAACTGATTGTATTGCTTCAGAAGACATGGATTAAACCACCTGAGTCAAATGTATTACCTTTATGCTGCGTGTATGTCATTTTTGGAGCTTAAACGTTTTGGACCCCATTGACTTGCATTGTATGGACAAACACACATCATAGAATCTTTCAAAATAATCTTTGTTTTTGTTCCATAGAAGAAAGAAAGTCATATGAGTTTGAGACTGCATAAGGGTTGGTAAATGGTGAGAGTATTATCATTTTTGGTTGAACTATCTGTTTAAGCATCACTCACATATTCTTCAGAAAATTGAATAATCTAGTTTAACCTTCTATTTTTAAGATGTGTCAGTGGAAAGTGGTTGCCCAATCTTCCTACATAATTGCAAAGTTTGTCTGCAATTTAGTCTGGTTTATACAAGTCGGTTAAATTTGCAGAGGGGTTAACAGTAACCTCCTAAAACGGATCTAATCACTATGAATTTTGACATTATACACCCATGTGTTTACATTGTTGACTGACTTCTTTCAAGATTTTCAAGTTCCAGGTAAAAGGAAGAAAATGACTTGCTCATGAATCACTCATGTTAGACATGGAATCTGAAAGCTTCTATACTTACGTAAAGGCCAACAGGGCACGTGATAATGTGGTCTGGGATGAGAGCCCTGATCAACTTGATACACATCCAGAGGGTAGTGACCACAGCAGGGCGACCCTCGGGACGGGCAGAGGTGCGGGGGCATGTAGTAACTGTAAGGTGCGAATGCAGTTGGGATAGAGTGCAGTGAACAGGGCTGTTCTAGACTTGCCTCTCCCAAACTATGCCTGTCTGGAGAGTCGGAATCACAGCCAGAGTAGCACGAATCATCAGGGTAACTACAATAATTCTCAGACACCAAACAAGAGGGCAGGTTGCCACTTGGGTATTCTACTGAGCTACCCATTGAACTCGAGCAGAGTGAGTCCCCGTTCTGCGGCTCCAGGGTGCTCAGACATACTTCAGTCTGACTGGGAAAGGGCGTCTGGGGACTGTAGCCAGACGGTAGACCTAGCGGTGGCTGGTAAGGGCTGTAGTTAGATTGAGTCTGTCTGTAGTTCGTGTTGCACATCCTGCCTCTGCAGATTTCTGTGAAGTCAGCCTGTGCCCTGAGGGAGGACTCATTCCCGGGAATGCAAGTGTCAGCGTAAGAGAGTTGGGAATCAGTGTCTGAGTCACAGTTAGAGTCCTCAGTAATGGTTTTATCCATAGTCTCGTCGTTCTCTTCTGGAAAGTTGATGGACTGGAAACTGTAGTGGCCAAATGGGGGACTGTATCAAGATACTGAGAAAGAACACGTTAGAGTTCAAGAATTCACATAATAGTATGTTAGTATGAGAAGAAATTAAAAATAAAAAAGTCTGAAGAGCTCCTTTTATATGAAAGCAATACTCTGCAGTGTTATTATTGTTAATGAAAACTAAAACATTTTTGTTAACTGAAAAACAGGAATATACAAATAACCGAAAGAGCTGAAACTAAAATAAATTTTCATAATTTCAAAACTGACAAAGTAAAAACACAAAAATGTAAACTAAAACAAAACTTAGTCAAAACGTAAATGAAAATTTCATTTAAAGGGAAAAAATTAAAAGAAAATAGAGTAAAATCTTTAAAAACTCTAATACACAGTGACACTGCTTTAAAAACTTTACTATCTTTATTGTACAAAGAATACTGTAATTTCCACACACTGCTGTAGCTTGTAAGTTTACTAATTTTTACTTAAAAATAATTTTGTTCTAATTACTTTTGTTCATGCATTTTAAGAGCTTAAATACTGATTCCCTAATGCCTAAAGAAGGTTAATGGACCAGAATGTTGCTGTTTGAATAAATATTAGGGAATTCACAAGCAATGACCGTATGCCGACTGTGTCTTGACTGTTTTGCATGCACCTGCATGCAACCATCCAGGTGTGCAAGGGAAGTTTATTTGTTTAAAAAGTGTGTTCAAATTCAAACTGTTATTTGTATATAATAAAAATTAGAAGATTGGGAAACAATAATCATACATTTAAAATTTTACCAACTAGAGTTGTCAAAAGTACCGGTACTTTGGTACCAAGTCGGTACTAAAATAAAAAAAGATGTAACGATACCAGTTTTTCTGCAGTACCGAGCACCGACTCAATCCTGTACCAGCGCGCAGCATGACTGACACACGACTGCTTTAAAATGCAAATTTTGAGCATGTGATCTGTTACTCCTTACAGTGTTGAAAAGTTCTATTTTCACTTGTTAAAAGTTTTAAGAATAAATTGATTAGACACCATTTTGATGATGAAATTAAATTAGATTAAATTAGTAGTACCTACCTACTATACAGTACATGGTCCAAATTTAACATTTGCCAATCGCTAAATGCAAGTAAAAAATGGCTTTGGTGAGTTAACTGCCAACTGGGTTGTAGCTTTTTTAGGAACTGCAACATAATAATACATGTTTTAAATGACATAATATAAGAATGATAATCTCTCTGACATAAGAAACAAAAGTGAATCAAATCAAAGAGATATTAAAGGTCTACTTTTTTTAACAGGCATAACTCTGGAGTTAATGTAATTCAGTGAGTCTCAACTTCTCAATCTCATTTTCATATGGAAATGGAAAAACAATATATTATATACACAAATAACACAAATAATACACAACAAAGTTTAATGCTCGATGAAAAATATTTAAAATTCACCCGATATTGGCAGATAAAATGTTAATTCTAGACTGTGCATATAGCTTGATAAAGTCAGTTGGACATTTTACCTATGTGTAGCTGATTGTGAGCAGTGCACAGAAGGCATCATCCTTATGCCTTATACAATAGAGCTGCAGCCATTTCAGTTCCCCAGTCAGCACACAAACCTGCAATAAAAAGATTTGAAACATGGCGTAAAAATATTTGGCATGTTACACAAATAAGTTACAAAATAGAAACTGAAACTCTTAAAAATGAATTTTTTTTTTTTTTCTCAACAAATGATCAGTGAGCTGCTTAACCTTCAGAAAATGTCGACTGCTAAGCTCAGGAGGACAGACTTAATATTATATGGGCTATTATTTAATATTCAATTTGTATGAGGTTTGCAATTTTTGCAAACCTGTTAACAAAATTTGGGGCATGTCTACAAATATAGTTTAAAACCCTGATTTTCAGATTTTTTTTTTACATTTTTAGCAATAATCATTAAATAAACATCAAAATTAAAATATATTAAAAGATAATAAAAAAGAATATAAAAAACATGCCAGAATGGGTGACAGGGTTGCAAATTTAGCTTACATTAAGTTATCACTAAGTAGGAGCTAGCTAGCTTGGGGTCAAGTGTTGGTTTATATTTCTTGATTAACTTATATTTCCAATAAATTAAAGAACCATATTTGTTTGATAATCTTTTCTTAATATAACTTGGGTAACAGGATTGGAGGCTGAGCTTGAAAAATGTCAACACAACAATATTTGTAAAAACTGAGATTTTGACATTGACATTTGACAATGACATGACTTCTTGATGTGGGGTGTTACGTTTGTTTTTGTTTTTTTTTTCTTCATTAAAATGAGTATATTAGTATATACAGGGTTGGGGAGTAACGAAATACAAGTAACGGGAATACGTATTTAAAATACAAAATATAAGTAACTGTATTCCACTACAGTTACAATTTAAATCATTGGTAATCAGAATACAGTTACATTCAAAATGTATTTTCATTACTGTAGAGATTACTTTGCATTTTATTGTCATTTGTTTCATTTAATATTTAGTTCTTTCATATGGAAAACATTTCTACATATAAATGATGCGATCCAAAGTGCATTTGAACAGCGGTGAAACACTTCCTTATGATGTGTTACATTCATACCAGCAGACAGAGAACTAAGTTTGAAGTTTGGAGCACAAGAAATAGAAATAAACCTTGTGTAAATTGTCGCTTTACGCTAAGCTAAAATGCTATTACTAGCTATTTTACATGCACGTTACCAGACACGATCATATTTTTTTATCAAGAAATTTCCGTTGGATCATAATTTCTTTTTTCTAGTGAGACCTTTGATATTAGGGCAAAAATCTTATTCTTGATAATCATTTTTGTATTGTTTTCCTGTAAAAATATCTAAAAATCCTTAAAACAAGATCAATTAGATTTATCTTGTTTTAGAAACAACACTGCATAAGATATTTAGGTTTTTCAGAGAATGTATTTTGTCTTACTGTACTGGCACAGTTTTTATAGTCAAAACAAGTGAAAAAAATCTACCAGTGCTGAAGAAGTAATCCAAAGTATTTAGAATACGTTACTGACCTTGAGTAATCTAATGGAATACGTTACAAATTACATTTTACAGCATGTATTCTGTAATCTGTAGTGGAATACATTTCAAAAGTAACCCTCCCAAGCCTGAGTATATATATATATATATATATATATATATATATATATATATATATATATATATATATATATAACACACACACACACACACACGACAACCACTTTATTAGGTACACCTATACACCTACTTATTCATGCGAATATCTAATCAGCCAATCGTGTGGCAGCAGTGCAATGCATAAATCACACAGATATGGGTCAGGAGCTTCAGTTAATGTTCACATCGACCATCAGAATGAGGAAAAAATGTGATCTTAGTGATTTTGACTGTGTCATGATTTTTGGTGCCAGACGTGAACATTAACTGAAGCTCCTGACCCGCATCTACATGATTTTATGCATTGCACTGCTGCCACATGATTGGCTGATTAGATAATCACATGAATAAGTAGGTGTACAGGTGTACCTAATAAAGTAGTCGGTGAGTGTATATACTGTATATGATCAATACATTGTCAAAATTCTGACAATGTTTCAAAATGCTGGATACAGTCCGGAAGGTCAATACCTCTGAGGTTGGGGGGTACATAGGCATAATTAATTGTTTTGAGTAGGGAAAAATTAAATCATACAAATTAGTTCTAATAAATTAACCCTGATGAGTATTTAGAAGTTTCTCTTTGGAGTTCATGAAACTGACACCTTTATAGTAAACTGAATTGTTTTATTGTTTTGAGTTTAATGAACTTGTCTCTTTAAATTTACAGGAACTTAAATTTAACTGAATCTGGGCAGGGGATTTGTATTACCCAACATGCTTTGCATGCCACATGACAGGGAGGGTAAATGTTCAAATTAAGTGTTATACTGTATAATGTGTGTTTGTGCAGGATGCATGTAAAGGGGAATAATTCTTAGTGTTTCATGTTCTGTTGTGTTATTTAGAAAAGTTTCTCTTATGTTAACGTTTTTAGGGGTTACCATTATGGTGAAAGGTGGAGCTCGAGGTAAGCTTTACAATATACATTTGATGTTAAAAACTAACTACTTCTCATGGAAGATTGATTTTATGTTGTGTTAATGTTCATCTAAGATATCAAAGAAAAAAGAAAAAGGGATTTGTGCATTAAAAAAAAAAAAAAAGTAATGGGACAAAGTGTATTTGTAGAATGTGTTATTTGTATACTTTGTCCCTTGGTCAGCTTTCTCAAAAGCAATTAACACTAGCACTAAACATCATATTCTAGCACATGCTGTAAGTAAAGTTAGTCTTGACTGATAACCACCCTGCTAAAAAATGTGACGTTTGAGAAACCAACATCCTTTGACTACTGAAACCCAGGAACCCACAATGGTGCTAAGGGGATTTTCTTTCTCTCTATCAACCTGCTTACTTACAGTATGAAATATCAGTGCAGTTCACATTAACAGTGGAAAATACCTCAATACTGCAGTGGAAATATACGTATGACACATTATGGTTAGTCACAAGTAACTAAGGCCAATAATCGCAAAAGCACAAGTAAGGCAGAGAGGGTGATAACACATGTACTAACCTTCATTACCAGAATATAACACTCAAAAAACTCATAATAGAGGTGTAGCATTCACTAAGCATTAACTATATCGCTTCTTCATAAACTATGCCATTTCTCAATTTAACTCTTCTCTAGAGGACACAGTAACTCCATTTAAAGATTATTGTCAAATGTTCTTAACAAAGTAACTCAGCCATGTTATATACACACAAAATAATAATAATAATAATAATAATAAATGGACAGCATTTTTACAATAAACCGCAAAGCATTGAGAAAATATGGATACTGTTATTCATACCCTTAAAACAATTTGAGATGGTAATCATATTATCTGCCATAATATTAACCAAATTTTTACTACAATTATTTTTTAAATCATAAAAATGAATAGCATCTCATAGTGCAATACGTTTTCTGTCTTTTTGTTGAATTTCTTTTTATGATGACTAGTGGCTTATTCCAAGGTAACATTTTTATTGCAGTAATAGAAACTGGCTACATGGCAAATTTTCTTAAGGGTACAGTATGGATGAGATGTTAAAACTCTTTTCACGAGGACATGGCATATGGTAGTTGCATAGAGGAGTCAAAGACACACAGGAGTAAGAAACTGTCTGTAAAAAATAAAATTAAAAAAAATAGCATCCGTTTAAAGGTTTTTGTGAAATGTTCCAGACAAAATATCTCAGTTATATCCTAATCCTTTTGTATAGTTGTTTAGCAAGTTATTAGTTAAATGATAATGGCATCACAGTGTATTCCATACAGTAAGAAGCAGTCAAAATTTCTTTTCTTTTTTCCATGTCAGTACATGGTGGATAGACTATATTGCCAAGATAAAACTTATTCCATAGTTTTTGGTATATGCTATTTTTATTTTACATTTAAATGACATTGAATTGAATTTAAATATAATTTGTATCACCTTAATTCTCCGCGGCTCGTCTCATAGTTACAAATGGTAGCTGTAAAACTCTCACAGCCGCGGGTATACATGCCAAACAATACTCAGGTAGGTAAACATAGCACCAGTTAGACAAACTTACCATTCGTCTCACATTTTCGCACTGGCAAATTTAAACGCGTGGCGTAGCCTACTACGTGACATCTTAAAAAAAGATATATTTTCTAAATAAAGACAACAAATGCTACAGATAAAAACGCAACGACATGGCTCTTGTGAGTTTTGAATTTTAAAATCTATTCAACAATTTAAATACTGAAAACTCTGAAGTAGCAAGTACTTAAAACAATCGCTGACGTGACAACCCACATAACACAAACTTGTCAAAAGCGTACATACCCATAGGCTCATCAATAAATTTACTCAGGTGGAAGATTTAATCCCAATCGGTTTCTAATAACTATGAACAGACGCGCTGAATGTTGACAGAGAGAGCAAGAGGTACTGCTGGGTATCGTGCAGTGGTGGCAGACTGAAAGTTGAAGAACACACTTATTGAGAGTTTATCAACACCTGGGTATTCAGCGGATAGAGTCCGCCTACAGGAACTTCACAGAAAACACATTCTTGAGATGCACTTATTTATCAGCCTTATATCCGAATCGCGAACCAATCGTTCTTTGAACAGATTGTTTTTATTATTATTATTATTCGAGTTTATAAATCACTCGACAATGGACTGTGTTTAGGAATCAAACTATATTGTTAAAAATATATCGGGAATAAATAATATCGTAAAAAAAAAAAAAAAAAGGAACATTTTTGTTAACTGTATTGTTGCAACAATAAAAAAAAAACATATTACGCAATCTATAATCTTATCGAAAACACAAGAACAGCCATTTACTACAATATGAAATGTAAAACGCCGGGACCTCAGCATTTGTGGCAGAAAAAATAATTTCACTTCTTTTTCTTTAACACCTTGTGTTGTGTTCGTTTTTTGCGAACACATTTTGTGTTCCCAATCAAAAATGACCTGCCCACTAAGATTGTGGTTGTGTACTCCTTTTTTGAACATATTTAAAAAAATAAAAATAATAATATAATGATATATATATACACATACACTTTCTTTTTTTTTAAATTATTATTTTTTTAAATGATTCATTGAACAGATTAAACTGGGCCAGTAAGGAGCACTTCTTGCGGAAAAAAAAAAAAATAATAATAATTAGGTAATTAATTCATAACCACTTGCTTGATCTGAACAAAATAGGTGTCATTTAAGGACTACATACAATGCAAATATCTGATCCTACCAATTCTTAAAAATGCTTTTTAATTTCCCAACAAATTTTCACTGTTTTGTTCTCATCGTTTGCAAATTTATCACTACAATTATATTCAGAGTTGGTCAAACCATAAAAAAAAGATACAGAAAAGTCTCAATTAGGAGAATGCAATGAGCTAATCTGTTTAGCTCAGAGGCCAAACTGCATGGAGTATTAGTGTATGAAATTCCCACAGACACACATAAATAAACGGCAGTGACTTTGTCACGGTTTTCCTTATTACTTCCAGAAACATACATGTACATAGGCAATGGCATATAACTTACAGCAGACTATCCTGATTCAAACAAGCCCAAATGCAACCTAAAATTATCAACGGATCTTGAAATTTTCCTGTACATGGAAAGACGATGCACAAGAGGATACTCAACACACGATATGTGTGTGTGTGTGTGTGCGCGCACGTGTCCAAGGACTTTGTGCAAACACACATCCACATACAGGTGCATCTCAATAAATTAGAATGTTGTGGAAAAGTTCATTTATTTCAGTAGTTCAACTCAAATTGTGAAACTCGTGTATTAAATAAATTCAATGCACACAGACTGAAGTAGTTTAAGTCTTTGGTTCTTTTAATTGTGATGATTTTGGCTCACATTTAACAAAAACCCACCAATTCACTCTCTCAAAAAATTAGAACACATCATAAGACCAATAAAAAAATAAAAAACATTTTTAGTGAATTGTTGGCCTTCTGGAAAGTATGTTCATTTACTGTATATGTACTCAATACTTAGTAGGGGCTCCTTTTGCTTTAATTACTGCCTCAATTCGGCGTGGCATGGAGGTGATCAGTTTGTGGCACTGCTGAGGTGGTATGGAAGCCCAGGTTTCTTTGACAGTGGCCTTCAGCTCATCTGCATTTTTTTGGTCTCTTGTTTCTCATTTTCCTCTTGACAATACCCCATAGATTCTCTATGGGGTTCAGGTCTGGCGAGTTTGCTGGCCAGTCAAGCACACCAACACCATGGTCATTTAACCAACTTTTGGTGCTTTTGGCAGTGTGGGCAGGTGCCAAATCCTGCTGGAAAATGAAATCAGCATCTTTAAAAAGCTGGTCAGCAGAAGGAAGCATGAAGTGCTCCAAAATTTCTTGGTAAACGGGTGCAGTGACTTTGCTTTTCAAAAAACACAATGGACCAACACCAGCAGATGACATTGCACCCCAAATCATCACAGACTGTGGAAACTTAACACTGGACTTCAAGCATCTTGGGCTATGAGCTTCTCCACCCTTCCTCCAGACTCTAGGACCTTGGTTTCCAAATGAAATACAGAACTTGCTCTCATCTGAAAAGAGGACTTTGGACCACTGGGCAACAGTCCAGTTCTTCTTCTCCTTAGCCCAGGTAAGACGCCTCTGACGTTGTCTGTGGTTCAGGAGTGGCTTAACAAGAGGAATACGACAACTGTAGCCAAATTCCTTGACACGTCTGTGTGTGGTGGCTCTTGATGCCTTGACCCCAGCCTCAGTCCATTCCTTGTGAAGTTCACCCAAATTCTTGAATCGATTTTGCTTGACAATCCTCATAAGGCTGCAGTTCTCTCGGTTGGTTGTGTATCTTTTTCTTCCACACTTTTTCCTTCCACTCAACTTTCTGTTTACATGCTTGGATACAGCACTCTGTGAACAGCCAGCTTCTTTGGCAATGAATGTTTGTGGCTTACCCTCCTTGTGAAGGGTGTCAATGATTGTCTTCTGGACAACTGTCAGATCAGCAGTTTTCCCCATGATTGTGTAGCCTAGTGAACCAAACTGAGAGACCATTTTGAAGGCTCAGGAAACCTTTGCAGGTGTTTTGAGTTGATTAGCTGATTGGCATGTCACCATATTCTAATTTTTTGAGAGAGTGAATTGGTGGGTTTTTGTTAAATGTGAGCCAAAATCATCACAATTAAAAGAACCAAAGACTTAAACTACTTCAGTCTGTGTGCATTGAATTTATTTAATACACGAGTTTCACAATTTGCGTTGAATTACTGAAATAAATGAACTTTTCCACGACATTCTAATTTATTGAGATGTACCTGTATGTGCTCATCTAAAGGATTGGGATGCTCCTGAACACTTAATATTTCTGTATTTTGTAGTCTAATCCATTCATTTCCATCCAATGGCCGGTCATTTTTGACCAGGAACAAAAGTGTAACAAAGTGAAATAAAACGAATAAAATGTAAAGAAAATGGGCCAAATTTTTTTTGTGTGTTTTCAGATACCATACGTGAACAATGACAAGGAATTTTATTCCAATTGGATTAAAAAAAAATACAATAAAAAATCATTAAAAAAAATATAAGTCATCCGGGTCAAAATAACCGGAACAAAACATAAGGGTTAAAACCAAATAATCATGAGGCACACACAAAGGAAGCAAATGGGGCAAATTTTGCCAGGGTTTAAAGAAGGGCCAGATATCTCCAAATGGGGGCTTCACTTCCACACAAGGTTAGGTTTAGGAAAGGGATAGGTTCGGGGCTCCCTAAAGGGTTAGGTTAGGGGCTCCCTACCCATACTTATGCAATAAATGCTGTCGATTGGGGTTAACTTTTATTACATAATTACCTAACATTTCAGGTATGATGAAAGTTATATCAGTCAGCGATACAACTTAAAAATTGTTGTAAAACAATACGAGGCCTTCAATCATGTCAAACAGTTGCTTCGGCTTTCCTAGTTAGGATACCCTTGCACAACCCTAACCAAGGGGCATTCAGGTTCAAATTAAAAACATGTGGCATTTACTCTAGGACAGTATAATTGGTTTACAATAAAAAATTAAATGAAAACAAAACAATAACACAATCATGCATCAGTCTTGTTAGTTACTTATTGTTAAAAATGGCCAATGAGAGTTTCCAAAAACAGAGGCAGTACATTACCATAGACATCTCTGGTGGGTTTTTTTTTTTTTTTTAAAGAGCAACCTTTTCTGAGTAAAACCTTCATTGAGATCCGACATAGATATAACAGCTTTTGCAACCTGTGGTTTGATTTATGACATTACAATGGTGATGCAGATTTGACACATCTCACGTTTCACATTCATTTAAACAGGTGATTTTTATACCACAATCAAACATCATCGCTTTTCTTTCCCCAGGACAAACACCAGACATGATTTATTATCATGAAAGTAAAATTGTACAGTGGAGTGACTATTAAAATGCTGTTGTTTTAAAAACCTTACACAGGTTGTCATTATCAGACATTTAGGAAACACCAAATAATCTTATTACACTCATGGCCACTTAATGTATTTAACACTGTTGTTTTATCTTTATTGAAATATTTAAGAAATGCTTCATTATTTAATCCATATTATGACAGCACTCCTGAACTGAGTTTAGATCACACCATATGATGTCATTTAAGTGTAACTTGATATACAGGGAAACAGCAGTACATTTCTTAATCATATTCAGATAGTACACCTGAATTAACCGGAGGCAAATTGATTTGTTCAGCCAGTTCCAAACATGCAGAAGGAACTTTGTCAAGGTAACCTAATTACATATCTAGAGACACTGACTTTCCTTTGGTAAGCAAAGCAAGACTCCATCCACTTTTTGTTTACTGGAATGGCCTGAGGGTACTGATGCAATAAATCCTGCAGTTCCTGAGAGAAAAGAAAACAAAATAATTAATAGAATATTGCTGATACTAACCTAAAGGTACAACATTCTGTATTAAGTATATTAATAATTTGATTGTTATACCTGTGCATGGACAGGGCTTTCTACTTCTCCTACAATATGAGTAACGTGAGTACTCATGAGATCCTCTTCATCACCATCATATGTGCAGCAATGTTAAGGTGTATTACATTACCTCAAATCAACAAACTTTATCATGAATGTGATAATGACATGTCATGTCCCTTTAGATGTGGTGAAGTCTAATCGTTAAAAATCTGTGCTCATGGCTGAAAGTTTGTACTGTAGGTTACAATCTATCAACTAAAACCATTGTGCACTTGAGTAAGGCACAACAGGTTGCTCCAGGGGACTGTTCCTGTAATAAGTTTACTGGTCGCTTTAGTGTAAAGTGTCAAGTAAAAGACAAATTTGTAATTATTATTAGTAAAGTAATCAGAGGTTCTCAAGTATAGCGTGACAAAATTATTATTATTTTTTGTCTGATTCTATTAAGTTATTCAAAAATACATTTAACCTTGTGCGACCTCGTGTACACATGCATGGATGTTGTATTTCACTTATTAAAATAACCAACTGAATACTGTTCACAAGACTCTAGACTGTCATTTAAGGGTTAAACTTCTAGTGCACAGAGTCAAGTGACACAACATGATGTTGATTTCCATGAAGTGCTTCTATGGGCACAGAGCCATCAAAAATTCCTCTGGTATGAAACCTCAATGTTTTTTCATTGAAACCTTTTTGGGTGTAAAGAGTAGCGTCTCTAGTTTTGTTTGATATGCCGCTTTAAAAACACCATAAATTTTTCACATGTCAGCACGCTGATAAACATGATGTCCACATACGTGGATTTTGTAACAATATTCCCTCAAAAATAGAAAAAACATAAAAAAAATAAATACAAAAACAGTGGTAGCAGAAAGTTGCTTCAAGTGTGTATAATTATTACATCCACTGCTGCTCTTTTGGAGAAGGGTTAAGTATTCATGAAGGAAAAACAGATCCAAAGAAGGAATTTACAAGATAAAGAAGACTTTTTGGCCACAACGCATCTTTTTAAATGTAGTAGCCCAAATGTAAATAAAGGCTTTTTATCCTGATACTATATCCCACGTAAGTGCCTTGGATCTGTTTTTCCTTTAGTAGAAAAAACATATTTGCTATTTTGAATAACTTTCAACATTAACACATCGGTCATTTTAATATACATTTTGTTATATTTCATTTTGTTATCACTGTTTAATACAGTTTTATTCATTAACATTAAATGCATATTCACTGTGCATTTTCACATTAAGAATAAATGGGTTCATCCAAAAGCTAAAAAGATTATGCTTTCAGAGGCTTTATATGGAGTTAGGATGAAAATAAGGTGTATTTCGAACTGTTCTAAGACCAGTGAAGACAGACAGCACACTGGAGGTTAAATCATTCACTAAATAGGGAATAAGGGAGCATCCTATAGCTCTCTATGCAGCTAAGTGCATTCACTCCTAAAATCTGACCAAAAGTTCAGTTCCAGGCTGCAGATGATGTTTGGACCACTCAACATGTTTGGCAGACATGGGACAATGTTAATCAATACATAGATTCAGAATTTATAATGTGTAATTTTATTTTTAAAGGAGTCATGAAATGGAGAATCAAATTTTCCTTGATATTTAGACATATTAGAGATAACTGTACTATAAAAACATACTGTAAATTTCAGAACTCAAAACTTCCTCCCCAGTCTAAAAAGAGCATTTATAGTTGCCACCCTGCTCAGACATCTCGTTTTGAAATCTGTCTGTTCGTGACGTCACAACACATTGTTCATTTGTATTTACACATCCCACAACATGCGCCACTGCACCCTTGGCCCCGCCAACTGGCGTGCAGTTCAAGTCAAGAGAGCAGGCCTTCCTTGGCTAACTATTCCTAACATAACACCTAAGGGGACCCATCTGGACTATTTTGAGTTATTCTGTATATGAACATAAACTACACAGATGCTTTGACCGCTGCCATGTATCTCGCCGCTTTTAAAAGATGCAGTGTCAAGTTACAACCTTGAAGGGGAGAAGCAATTCTCTTTCATTCAGCTGCTGCTTCTTGTTGCTTAAGAACAAATGCGTCATGGACGTTCTTTCACCAATCTGCACTATTTTTAATTGTTGGTGTTTGTAAACATACGACGTCTTTGATGATGGACGTCTTCGACGATGGACGTCTTTGACCACTGTGGTGCGTTTCCAGCGATGTGCACCTCAGTGCACCTACAATATGTGTGTGTGTCATTTCACTGTTCTTTGGACTATGATGTGTTCCTTTTTTTTCAGCTCATGTCAGCATCGTTTATGAACCGTCATAATATGATTCAAGCTTTGCAAAAGAACTGTTATTGAAGGATGGGGCAGTAAAAAAACACTTCAAAAACTTAAGTAAACCATTTAATTCATGAATATTTCAAATGTCATGACTGTTTGAAAGTTTATGGTGCTGAGTGTTAACAGTTGTGCTTGAGATGAACAGTTTAATATATTCAGATGCAATGAGTTGGATGTGCGTTATGTGTAAACCCTGCAATTTTTTTATAATGTTGAGGGGTTTATTCATTCTCCTCTGAATGAGTTTGCTGAATTTGAGGGACTGCATGATGTTAGCCAATCATAACAGTGGACGTTTACATTGAAGTTTTAAGGAGGCGCTTATGCCAAAACTGAGCGTTTCAGACAGAAGGCCAAAAACAGGGTGGAAAATGATCATATATTACTACATTGTGACTGTTTTGGTGCAAAAAAAAGCTTTTATAACATTATCATTGGACCTCAGAGAAGATAATACAATTATTAAAAAACAGCAATACATGACCCCTTTAACATGGTTGGCAGTGATTGAATGATGCTGGCAATTACTTTAAATCAGAATTAATTATGCTAAATTCTAATGTAATGTCTTTAACATCTCAAAAACATGAATAATCAATTTTTTGGAAAACTATTTGCAATAGATTTTTTTTCTTTGCATGTTTATTAGGTGCTACTACTGTAGTTACAAATCAAAAAGGGAAATGGAAAATGCACACAGCAGTCACGCTTCAGACTCAGGAGGTTAAACTAGGTTTGTGAAAGATTTCTCCTTTTTTTTACCTCAGGAACCCTTATTTGTCATTGGCCTGTATGGGTAAAAGGATAAAATGTGAATTGATGTAACACTCTCACCTCTGAACATACATGAAAGGATATGTGATGAGGTAGCGGGTGAGCTTCTTTTTCTCTGTAGCAGCCAAGTTGTAGAAGAAGACATGAACACCTTTCATAAAGTCGGCCAACCCTGATGCACTTTGACCTTCTTGTGACTCAGTTGAGCACTTTGGTGACTTTGTTGGGTCTTCACTCTTACCTTGGGGACTGGAGGAGTGTAGGGACCGAGGTGATGAAGATGCTGATGAGTAACAGGCTGAGTGTGATGTAGATGGTGCAGCTGTACATGTGGTGTATGCTGCTGTAGAAGTGGCCCGCCTATAATAATAGCTGAAATTCAAGTCAAGAATGACCAAAGGTGGTAATTTTTCATGCCTTTTGTTTGAATGTCCAAAGCTAATTAGAATATAATTAAGTACTTTAATTTAGAGTACAGATATAACAAGCATTCTATGCCAAATATTTAGCTAAATTTAATATTTCCATTCCTTTAAATTACATCCATTTGTAATAACCCTGTTTGCTCAACAAGGTTTTATAACACATAGATTCTAATGATATTTGTTGGCTGTACTTCATATTTCTATTAACACTTCTACAGTTAATGTGACAAATTCTTGCCCCATCTTAGAGTGACCTAACGAACTCTTTTGGGGGTAGGATACATAGATGTGGAGATGCCTCTGGAAGCCAGGTGCTTGCGAATGAGTCTCTCAGTACCGTACCAGTTGAAGCCTTTAGTAGAGTGACCAATTCGTGGCAGGTGGACACTTGCTAATGAAGAAAACACAGAAAGGTTTAATATCAGACTACGGTCAACCATTAAAACGACCCCGTCATATGATGGCATAGGCTTACTTATCAAATATCGTTATAATGCAGTGCACATCAGACAACTGAAAGGAGACAACACTTGCTAAGCTAGGCATTAGTAACCAAGCAGAAGCTTCTCACAACTGCACATACAATAAAAGCTCGAACAAAATTCAGATAAGGACAATGTACAGTCTTGAATAGGTACATTTCAATGAATCTTTGAAAGTAACTAGGGAGCTGTTCTAACAGGTGTCTTGAGATGCTCCACCTCTTGGGAGACAATCCAATCCAACCTCTATAAAACTCAAAGGGGTGTGCTGTAAACTATGTATTTATTACAGGTTTGTAGCAATTATGCATTATTTAGTGGCAAGTGAACTACCACAAAGAACGCGTTGATCCCAAGTTAACAAAACAGTAATTAAAGTAATTTGAATGTTATAAAAACTGAATTTTTAAAATAAATGGCAAATCTAGGAGAATATAGGCATTCAGTGTTAACATGGTCACAGATGAGTGCAGAGTACCCTTCTTTTGTTTGGCATCTCTAAAGATCTTCTTGAGGCCTTCATCCAAGGCAGTGAGCCGAATACCTGACAAGATGTTGGCTTTATCCCTCTGCTGGGCAACTATGAGTGCCAGCTACAGAAACAGAAGGCATACAATTGTAAACTAAATTACCAGTTTAAAGTAATTAACAGCAATACATAAAGAAACAGAGAGCTTGAGCCTTGAAGACTTACGTAGTCTCTTCCACTGAGTCTCGACTGCTTGTCATCAATAGGAAAAAGCAGAACATTCCCCAGTTCTAAGTCTGAAACACAAGACTACCTTTTCATCATTCAAATATGTTTTTGTGACCCAAAAGTTTATATTAATCATAGATTACTAGAAGTGTTCTTTCGGTAAGCTGTCATTGCTACTGATACTGATATACTGCCATTTTCAACCATAACAAAAACAGCCCCTGGAATCCATTCATATTGCACCCTTAAACCTAAAACTTTAAAATGTAGAGTAGCTGATATGTATTAGAGACAATCATGGTGATTTAAATTATTATTATTATTATTTGTTTTTTTACTTTTCTGAACTGTTTTTTTTTTTTTTTTTTTTTTTCCAGTGCAAACACTTTCCACAATGGTTTAGGTGATAAATCAACACTGACAGTTTTATGTAAAGCAGGCGTACAAGCAACATAAAGCTGAGCTGGATATTGATGTTAGGGTGGAATGTTTGTAATGGCAGAGCATGAATTAGACTCGTCTAAGCAAACTGGAAAGGCTGGTCACCTTTCATGTCGCCAGCCAACTCATACTGCTTCCTCGGCTCATCTGATCTGATTTCAAGAGCGGTAAACAGTCCTCCTCTCCCCCAGTGTCCAGAATCATCTACACCAAACAAATAAACACACACACCACACATCATGCCAAATGAATGGGAAGTTAATCAGATAGTTCACCTGAAAATGAGAATTCTGTCCTCATTTACTCCCATTTACCCACATGTTGTTCAAACCCATACAGCTTTCTTTTTTCCATGGAATGTTAGCCTCAGTCACCATTCACTTTCATTGCATCTTTTTTCCATAAAATAAAAGTGAATAGTGACTGAGGCTAACGTTCTGCCTAACATCTCCAGAAAGTAACTCATACAGGTTTGGAAAGCCATGAGGATAAATAAATCATAAATTGTCCTTTTTGTGTGAACTATCCCCTTAACAAAACTGAGATCATTATACAGTAGATAGGATCCTTATCTGGTAACATGCCATGCGGAACAATCAATATGATGTCAGTGCTCTTCTGTCAGTGAGACATCGCTACAACCAAACATAGCCACAGTGTTGAAAGGAAGTTTTTATTAGAAACATACCAACACAGTGAACAATGATGGCATCCTCTCGATCAGCCTGAGGGTGCGTTACATCTCCCAACACATAGCGAATGGCTGTGTGATCTGAGTCTATGGAGCTGAAGCTGACATCATCATCTTCATCAGGCTCCATATCCTCTCCCTCACTGTCGATGTGGTGCAAGCACAATGATCTGTAGCCACAGGATTCCCACCATGCCATCCTGACATTGAAAAACAAACACAAGAATGCACATACACACACTGCCTCTAAAATGGACATTCACAGGAACAAAAAATTAAAAGGTAACATATATGCAATAGAATGCCACTTTGTTATCAGTTTCTTACTTCTTCTTATAATTAAGTTCTTCCTGTTGCCTCTTCCTCTCCTCCTGAAGCTTCGCCCTCTTTGCAGCAGCTTCTTGTCTCTTCTGACGTCTTTCTTCTAGCTCCGAGTTGGTAAGGGGCCTCTTCTTCCTCACAGGGTTAATCAAGGGCCCAGACAGGGAGACCTGATGGGCAGTGCCACACTTTTGTTTTGTTTGCTTTTTGTTTAGTTTCCTGATAGCATTTTAAACTAAAAACTAGGGATGTGCATGAGTAATCGACTAACTGAGTACTCGTTCTTCATCAGCTGGTCAACTATTAAAAACACTACTCAAATATCACAAATTAATTTTCCTTTGCACATATGCCTGCCATTGGCAATTCTGAATTATCCTGTACTTTCCCTATGGATTTCTAACCAATTCTCAGCTACAACTGACTCCACTGAGGGACGCTGTGGATGAGTGTTGTCAAGGTCTTGGATGAGAGGAGACATGATGGCATGACATGAACTTTTAAGCAAAGCCAAGTGTGGCAATACTTGAAATATTTTGATTCTTATTTAATTCTACTCCATTGGTACTCGGTTCTTGTTGGAGTCATGCATACAGTACCCACGGACAGAAATCTGTTTTTATGGTGGAAAGGAATTGCGAAGCGGTACGAGAAACTCGGAAGCTTATCAACTTCCATTTGAAAGCTTGCATTTTAATTAACAAGTAATCAATTACTCGTTTTTTTTTTTTTTGTGGATTAGAGTACTCAACTACAAAATTACTTGAAAATGCCCATCTCTACTAAAAAATAAAAATATAGGAACTTTATCTATCTATCAATCCATCCATCCATCCATCGGATATTTAGAGAGCCGGTATTTAGAGAGCGGGGGGCCAACAGGCTGATATAATGCTGAAATATTTTATCTTAATTTGAATCATAATTACTCAATTTCAAACAAAAACTGTAAAAATAGAAAATAAATCTTTAAAAAAAAATAAACAGCTTCTTCTGGTTTCTATTTGGTCATCCCACCACATTAGCAATTACATTTTCTCACAAAAAGACAGGATCAAACGAAATAAACATCCAGCGCACAGAGAATATGACATTAATAGTGGCCAATTACAGTACATATAGCACACATGTAGCACTTCTGATGCAATCTTCTGATCTCTTCCAGTTAACAAGGCCTGGACCTCACGCAACATTTGTGATTCAGACTCGGAGGTACACAGTTTTGACCCAGGCTGATATAATGTGCGCTTCAGAGGAAGATCTATGAGCGCTGTGCGCTTCATAATTTGAAAAACAAAAACAAATATCTGCCCATATTTCAGCCTCTGTGATATATTGGTCCACCGCTAATATAAAGTAGGGATGCACAGATGTATCGGCTGCCAATATTTAATGGCCAATTATTGACCAAATTAAAACCATCGGCATATCGGTAATAAGCATGAAAACACCATTTTGAAAACTCCATAAATGGACATGACCATTGTGAAAGTGGCACTTATCGAGTCTATAGGCTACATGATGAAGGAAACCATCCAAAACGCTTTGAAACCAGCAGACTTTGACTTCTGAGATATTGGAAATTATATATATTGTAAATTATTTATCATCAGAATAGTAAAAATCTTTTGTGCCTCTTTATATATTTTAAACCTGAAAACAAAATAAGGTAATTGGCAAAATATTGGTATTGGTCAATAGGTTTTTGTTAAAATTGGCCAAAACATTAATATCGTGCATTCCTAATATAAAGCATGAATTCTTTGCCAACCAAGAATCTAAATTCTAATTCACATTATAGCTCTCTTAAAAGATTAAGTTACCCCGGCTTTGTTACGGAGTGTTCGGCTCACTTTCCCGGCATCCTCTAGTTCGGCTAACTGCTTCTCAAATAACATTTCAAAGGTCCTCTCATCTTCTGCACTGGGGTCTTTAGAGTAATCCTTCCCCTCAAAGTAGTACATGTGGTCTGGAAGACAAGAAAGACATTAAAAGATCATCTAATTTTCAAGTGTCAATAAAAACTGCTGCAAGAGATTTATTTTTGGAATACCATGCATAAACTTAACATACAATCTGACAGACATCACTAAAATAGATATCACTGAAAACACACCTGTCTACATGACAGCCTTAGGTTCTGTAAAGAGCATAAAAGAGCAGGTGAGCAGCCTAGCCTTAATTAGCCAATCAGAAAATCTCTCAGCCTATCAATCATTTTGACTGTTTGGGTTTGCTGACATGTCTATGGAGGTGGGTTTATGGAGAGAGGGGCTGTGATTAAGGGTACTGGTGCGGTTTTATTCAATAGCGAAGTCTGGCAAAGTAATCAAAACAGCTGAAATCTCTTAGAGCAACTATAAAGTAGGAATATTGAAAATACGAACTAAGGGTCATACTTTGACCCTCGATGTCCTCCTCTTCATCAGTCTCATTAGGTACGACATGCTCTTCTTCCGTTACCCATTGTCCATCTCGAGACTGTCCCAGGATCAGCCTAAGGTCCACATCTTGAACAGAACTATCCTCTGATGACAGCAGTTTATCCACACCAAACTTTAGGATCTCACTCAGCTAGAGGGGCAGGGACGTGAAAATAAAAAAAAATACTGAAAAAGCAGGTAACTTTTCTCTGAACAACTGTTTATATGTCAAGTTTCACACGTAGATAGGAAGCCACAATTAGTTAGACAAGATATATGAATCATGAAACAGGACATAGTAAGAGCTCAATGTTGACTATGTGAGATAAAATGGAGATAAGCTGAAGAGTCAGAGGACATGGACCTCTCTTCACCTGAAGGCCAGAAGCTGCACACTGAACCTGGTCCAGCAGAGAAAAACGTCCCTCCTCAATCACTGTGTTTGTGAGACGCAGTTTAGACACAGCACGGGAATATATGATCTCCTCTACTGTATCTCTACCCAAGAGTCTGATCACTTTAACAGCCCTGCAGGCAAAAGAGAGAGGAGGTTTGTCTACACAGTCAACTAAAGGAGCCATTTAATGGGATAGCTCACCCAAAAATTGAAATTATGTCTTTATTTTCTCACCCTCATTTTGTTTTAAACATATGGGAATGAAATTAAGTCATGACGTGGAACACAAAAGGGGATTTTTAGGCAGTATGTTAATCTCGGTCATCATTCAGTTTCATTGCATCTTTTTTTTTCCTCCATACAATGAAAGTGAATGGTGACTAAGATAACATCTTTTGTATTCAAGAGAAGAAAGAAAATCATACGGGTTTGGAACAACGTGAGGGTGAA
Organism: Myxocyprinus asiaticus; assembly: GCF_019703515.2. Taxonomy (NCBI): domain Eukaryota; kingdom Metazoa; phylum Chordata; class Actinopteri; order Cypriniformes; family Catostomidae; genus Myxocyprinus; species Myxocyprinus asiaticus. The sequence continues at coordinate 19,395,830 of NC_059352.1, forward strand.
TAAATGATGACAGAATTTTCATTTTTGAGTGAACTATCCTTTACCAAATGTGACTGTAACCAAACAGATGATGAGCTCCTAAAACAAACAATCTAACTTTTAAAATTAGATAGTAACAGAAAATATGCTTAAAATATTCCTTTAGAACCTTGTTTGGCCAATCCTGTGTGCTCGGGCTGCTGCTTGGAGGTCATTCTGTGGGTTGAAGTCACTGTCCACAAATATCACAGTATCTGCTGCGGTCAGGTTCATTCCAACCCCACCTAAAACAAGATTGTGTTGCACCTTTGCTTATACTAGAGGAATCACAGTAAATCTTACAATAGCAGTAAGGCTGTACAATGTCAACACTTAACAACAAATAATGGAAAAATGTCCATATAAAAATGAATGTGACATGGTAAACAAGTTCAAGATCTCTCTACATCAAAAAGAATGTACTATTTGGCTATCAGTTTTTGCACCACCATCTCAGACAGAGGCATAGTTCTCATGCGTGTCCTCAATATTTCTGCATCTCTGGTTAGTTCACTTTCAGTTTTCAGTTACTTGGATCAGTCTTAAATGATGCAGATAAGGTTTGCATCAACAACTTTTGAAATGGAAATCTGTTACAGTACAATAAAGTTAGAAAACACGTAGATGGATTTGTATTGCATTTGATTATATCTTTTGACCAATTAATTTCTATGAATTTTTTTATGAAATTGTTTGTGATCACTGGATAAGAATATTTTACAATTATTTTATAGGGACTGCACTCACAAAGACCAGTTTTTACCTGATAAAATATTTCAGAGCTGACCATGAAGAGAACAAATTATATTAACATTTTAAGCTCCGAGGGTGTTTTTAAAGATGTCCTGTTTCAGTGGCATACCCAAAATGAAAGGCTTATTACAAAAAACACACAAAAAAACAAGGAGGGTCAAGTGTTTGGTATAATTTTAAAGAAAACATTTCAAATTTTTAATGACATAGATTATGATAAATTGAGAGACTCTCAGTCTAAGAAATTACTGAAAAAAAAAAAAAAAAAAAGTTTTTTTTCTTATCTTTCTGATTTTACATTATATATCTCAGGGTGTAAATAAGGTAGCTCCGAAAAAGCTTGTTTTGTTCCCAATAATGTCACCTGTAACTGAGAAATATTTTGTGTTGATATGACAAAGCAATCAAAAGTTATGGCATAACAAAAATAATTTATTCTAGTGTCCAAAAACATCTCCAAGAGTCCAAAAGCCTCTCCAAACAAATAAAACATAGTAATTATACCTAAGAACTAATTACACATGCAAATACAACAATAACTAAAGGTATGCGCTCTCTCCAAAGCATGCAGGCATGAGTAACGAGATCTCATTCAGTTCCATTCTGTGTCATTTGAGCCATCATTGAGTCTGTGTCATGTACACTGGTGGCCAAAAGTTTGGAATAGTGCACAGATTTTGCTCTTTTGGAAGAAAAATTGGTACTTTTATTCACCAAAGTGGCATTCAACTGATCACAATGTATAGTCAGGACATTAATAACGTGAAAAATTACTATTACAAATTTTTAAAAAAATTCAGAACTTCTTAAACTACTTCAAAGAGAAATTCAAAAAGTCCTCCATGTGTAGCAATGACAGCTTTGCAGATCCTTGGTATTCTAGCTATCATTTTGTCCAGATACTCAGATGACATTTCACCCCACGCTTCCTGTAGCACTTGCCATAGATGTGGCTGTCTTGTCGGGCACTTCTCATGCACCTTACAGTCTAGCTGATCCCACAAAATCTCAATGGGGTTAAGATCCATAACACTCTTTTCCAATTATCTGTTGTCCAATGTCTGTGTTTATTTGCCCACTCTAACGTTTTCATTTTGTTTTTCTGTTTCAAAAGTGGCTTTTTCTTTGCAAATCTTCCCATAAGGTCTGCACCCTTGAGTCTTCTCCTTAATGTTGTACATAAAACGTGTTGAGCAGGTAGAATTCAATGAAGCTGTCAGCTGAGGACATGTGAGGCGTCTATTTCTCAAACTAGAGACTCTGATGTACTTATCCTTTTGTTTAGTTGTACACCTGGCCTTCCACATCTCTTTCTGTCCTTGTTAGAGCCAGTTGTCCTTTGTCTTTGAAGACTGCAGTGTACAACTTTGTATGAAATCTTGAGTTTTTTGGCAATTTCAAGCATTGTATAGCCTTGACAAGTTTCTAGAGAAAGCTGTTTCTTTTTTGCCATTTTTTACCTAATACTGACCTTAAGACATGCCAGTCTATTGCATACTGTGGCAACTCAAAAACAAACACAATGTTAAGGTTCATTTAATGAACCAAATAGCTTTCAACTGTGTTTGATATAATGGCAAGTGATTTTCTAGTACCAAATTAGCAATTTAGCATGATTACTCAAGGATAAGGTGTTGGGGTGATAGCTGCTGGATGATGGGGCCTGTCTAGATTTGATCAAAAATGACTTTTTTCAAATAGTGATGGTGCTGTTTTTTACATCAGTAATGTCCTGACTGTACTTTGTGATCAGTTGAAGGCCACTTTGGTGAATTAAAGTACCAATTTTCCTTCCAAAACAGCTAAATAATTTATCATAAATTATTCCAAACTTATGGCCACCAGTGTACTTGGTGCCATTTCTTGGTGGCCATAAGTAATTAACGTAAACAATCCTCTCTGCCCATATTTGGATGACTTTTACCTCTGGTTGCAGTGATCTGAATCCTAATACGATTGGTTTAGTCTTCCATGCTGGACAATGTACTACATAAATTCAGATGAAGTTATCTGATCCAGGAAAACTAGCGTATTATTAGCCAGATAGCACATTATGTGCTATGTGCACATGGTGCTTCGTGTGGATTATATAAAGATCTATGCATCCGATTACGTTGTGTGTGGGCTCGTTTTAAAGACAATCGCCTCCTCTAAGTAATGGTATGTGACATTCTACTCTTTGCTTTCCAACGACATATGACACATTGCTATTTGATCAGTTTGATGTATTTACCAATTATAATAATATGTGCAGTGCAAAATTATTAATAAATAATCAAAACAGAACACTTCTGATTTGTTTGCAAATTTCAAAGCACATTTTCAGGTTTGGTCTTAATGCTAACATGCATTGTAAAGTACAGCTTCTAAGCTTTACAATGATACCCTTTTGTGTTGGTTATGACTGTAATTATTAATATTTTTATAATTATTTTTTTCTCTGCGGGCCATGAGCTTAAAGGGTTAACTATGAAAATGTCCATGACTTTTCAAGATTTTATTAATTTACATTAATTTCCAGGCTTGGAAATCACAATTTTTAAAATTCCCTGATATTTTCAGGTTTTACATGACCGTGGCAACCCTTTATTTTATTTGATGGTGGCATCTGGACATCAGAATGGCCCCCAGACTTTAAACTTACCAGCTTTGGTGCTGAGGAGGAATATGAAAACATCTTTGGTGCTGAAGTTTTTGATAGCTAGGTTACGTTCCTCTCCACGGACTGAGCCATCCAGTCGCTCGTAACTGTAACCTACAGAAGTGAGAGGCCCGATCAAACCTGGCAGTTACAGGGTCGGTAGCACAGCAATGCACAAGCAGCACAAACACAGGATGTGATACTGAACCCACATTAACTGCTCTAGATTGGAGAACTAGATTACTAGGAGAACAGATAGGGTACAGTTACATAAATGTTCCAAATTGAGAAGAGAAAAACACAATTTTAAGACTACAAGCTAATACAATCTATTTTTTAAATAAAGTCTTGCACAAACATTTTTTTCTCAAGAATGGAATCATTAAGTGATTCCATCCTACTTTTAAATTCACTATGTCAAAAATATTTTTGGGTAACATATTACAATAATGTTCCATTAGTTAACATGAACTAACAATAAACAAAAAATTTTACTGCATTTATTATGTTAATTTCAACATAGTAATAGATTTTAAAATCAAAAGTTGTAAATGTTAACATTAGTCAATGCCCTATGAACTAACATGAACTAACAATGAACAACAGTATTTTTATTAAATAACATTAACCAAGATTAATAAATGCTGCAAAAAATACATTGTTCGTTGTTAGTTCATGATACCTAATGCATTAACTAATGATAAAGAACGGAACCTTATTGTAAAGTGCTACCGATTTTTCTTCTGGCTTTTGGAAAAAGTCAGTTAAGATTGAAAAGTAAGCACTTCTGTGATATTTGATGTACTTCCTGAAACCACGCGTATAAGAGAAAAGGAAGGCTTTGACACACTCAAAGTGTGTTTTAGTACCTCTGTACTCTAAGTAATCTTGCAGAATATCCAGCATCCTGGTCATTTGAGAAAACAGAAGAACACGGTGGCCCCTGCATACAAGGACATAATCCACAAAAATGTCAAATCCATTTATTATAATACTCAATGTAACATACGTGATGCTTAAACAGATTGGGAGGTTTGGGATGCTATGTAAGTGATAATGTACAGTCAGCCGGTCATTACCACGGCCATGGTCAATGTTCAATTATATTAACACAGAATGCACCAATCATACCAACTGACCAATCACAATCAGCTCTGTATGCCAATGACAGGAAGATAGGAAATAAGCAACAATGAAGGATATCAAGAAAGTAAGACACACCCCTCCTGAAGATATGCCAGCATGGTGTCCAGCAGAGCGAGCTTTCCACTGGCCTCCACTAAATGCTCCCCCATTTCAAACGGTTCTGGTTCCACGCCTTACACAGAAAAGAGGTAGCGGACAAACGAGAGATTTAGAGTCAAAATTAATTAGAATCAATTACTCTATGTGTTTGAGCATCTATAGAAATGGATGAAGTGATTACCATTGAACAAGTAGGGATGGCTCACACACTTTCTAAGCTGCATTAGAATGTTTAGCAGTCGGGTCTTACTGCTTTGATCAGTCTTAAATGCATCTGAAATTATTAAACTATTAGGTAAATCACTCATCACATTGCAAAAAAAAATTATTTTGTATGTTGTGACAGATGATTTGTAAGTTTGTTCTGCTTGTTTGTTGTTTGTCATTTGCATGTGTTGGGGTGGGGTGATCTTACCAAGGTCTCTCATCAGAATAGCTTTATAATATGTCTTCTGAAGGGCAGAGAGCCCATGATAAACAACAAGTTCAGTCTTCTTGGGCAGTTCGGCTGCCACCTCTGCCTTAACCCTTCGCAGCAAAAAGGGCTGTAGAACTTGATGAAGCTCATTGGCTGCAGACAAGAAAAACCATGTTACAAAGTCCTACACAAAGTCACTTGAGTGCAAAAAGGTAATTTCACTATCATGCAAATTTGGCAAGTGAGTCAAGGAAAGAGCATCTGCAGCAGGCTGGCATTGCAAAATACACATAACTTTCTGTGTCATCATGCACCAGATCATTTTAATTTCTCTCTGTCAGTTACATGTAAAATAGATCAGTTAGATCAGTGTGCTTCAAATAAGCAGAACAAAATTAATCAAGCTCTTCTGGCTGCTGTCAGTCACAGCAGCAAATTTCCACTCCAAAGAACAAGCAATTAAACATTACCAGAGAAAGAGTTATAATAGCATGCCTGTCTAACTGAAGCCCTCAAGGTTAACGATGGTAGATATTATAGGTATAATAACATTTGCTAAAACCAACAGCCTTAAGAACAATAAATATGGCAGCAGACATATAGGGCCCTATTTTAAGAGGGCGTTAAGCGTAGAGCTATGCCATTAGTCATACATGCAAAGTCAATGGGCATCAGGGCTCCAGGCTAAAAAATTGGCTCCTAAACTGAAACATTTAGGAGCCAAATGGCTGTTTTAGTTGCCACATCACAGAATTGCTCAATTTAGATTGTTGTTCAAAATCAAGATAGAAAGCCAAAGATAAGACAGCTATTAGAGCATTAATCGGGTGTTTAATATATACACCGATAAGACACAACATTAAAACCACCTGCCTAATATTGTGTATGTCCCCTTTGTGCCACCAAAACAGCGCCAACCCGCATCTCAGAATAGCATTCTGTACAGAGCGGTTATCTGAGTTACCGTAGACTTTGTCAGTTTGAACCAGTCTGGCCATTCTCTGTTGACCTCTCTCCATCCGCAGAACTGCCGCTTACTGGCAGTTTTTTGTTTTTGGCACCATTCTGAGATGCGGGTTGGCATGTTTCAAAACTTTTGACCGGTAGTATATATTAAATTGATTTGATATATTATATATATATATATATATATATATATATATATATATATATACACACACATACATACACATACACACAGTCAGCCAAAAGTTTGGAATAATGTACAGATTTTGCTCTTATGGAAAGAAATTGGTACTTTTATTCACCAAAGTGGCATTCAACTGATCACAATGTATAGTCAGGACATTAATAATGTGAAAAATTACTATTACAACTCTTAAACTACTTTAAAGAGATCTTATCAAAAAATCCTCCACGTGCAGCAATGACAGCTTTGCAGATCCTTGGTATTCTAGCTGTCAGTTTGTCCTGATACTCAGGTGACATTTCACCCCACGCTTCCTGTAGCACTTGCCATAGATGTGGCTGACTTGTCGGGCACTTCTCTTGTACCTTATAGTCTAGCTGATCCCACAAATGCTCAATGGAGTTAAGATCCATAACACTCTTTTCCAATTATCTGTTGTCCAATGTTTGTGTTTCTTTGCCCACTCTAACCTTTGCTTTTTGTTTTTCTGTTTCAAAAGTGGCTTTTTCTTTGCAATTCTTCCCATAAGGCCTGCACCCCTGAGTCTTCTCTTTACTGTTATACATGAAACTGGTGTTGAGCAGGTAGAATCTTGTTTTATTGAACATATGGGCCTTCCACATCTCTTTCTGTCCTCGTTAGAGCCAGTTGTCCTTTGTCTTTGAAGACTGTAGTGTACACCTTTGTATGGAATCTTCAGTTTTTTTGGCAATTTCAAGCATTGGATAGCCTTTATTCCTCAAAGCAATGATTGACTGATGAGTTTCTAGAGAAAGTGGTTTATTTTTTGACCAAATATTGACCTTAAGACATGCCAGTCTACTGCATACTGTGGCAACTCAAAAACAAACACAAAGACAAGGTTAAGCTTAATTTAACTAACCGAATAGCTTTCAACTGTGTTTGATATAATGGCAAGAGATTTTCTAGTACCAAATTAGCAATTTAAAATGCTTACTCAAGGATAAGGTGTTGGAGTGATGGCTGCTGGAAATGGGGCCTATCTAGATTTGATCAAAAATGACTTTTTCAAATAGTGATGGTGCTGTTTTTTACATCAGTAATGTCGTGACTATACTTTGTGATCAGCTGAATGCCACTTTGGTGAATTAAAGTACCAATATCCTTCCGAAACAGCAAAATCTGTACATTATTCCAAACTTTTGGCCACAAGTATATACATAATAAAAAAATCTTACTCTTTCTTTACTTTGACTAGATGGCCCAGACACAAAGACAGACACAAGAGTGCAAACTGAATGAAATCCCAGATGATACTCCAATCCCAATCAATAACCAGGAAAAAAAAAAAAAAACATTTGGTACATAACACAGGACTTTTAATAATAAACAAGCCCGAAATACACATGGGACTACTATTCTGAAATGTCTGCACTCCCAGTTGTGAACTCACTGATGGCTGATTCGCTGAGAAAGTGACTCGAATTCAAACTGCTAACCTGAGCTCCTAAGTTCAAACGAGTTCTTGTTGGGTGATTCATTATAAAGACCCAGTTCAAAAGAGTTATTTGTTCACGAATCGGACATCATGGCCTGTTGTGTTTGTTGTTTTTATTGGATTAATCCAGCGAGCTCATATAAACAGAAAGGTTGAAATGTGGCACGAGACACACTGCGCTCTAAAGATCTATTCAATAACTCACAAGATGATATCTGACGAAACCGCATATGAAAGCACACAACCCGACTGTCGCCAATGGAGAATAGATCTTAAATTATTGTCGCAACCATTTATTTTTTTGTTGCATTTGCGACCATTCAGGAACCCTGGGCATGGCCTTGAAGTTTTTGTATTTTCGTGCAAGCATGATCTAAGTCTAGGTGCAAGTGAGTTTGGCGAAATTGCGTGTGCAAAGGGTTAATGGGCTGGGTCAAGTGCAATTTAATTCTGAGGTTCTTCTCCAGCACAGTCTTCATTCTTTTATAAAGTCCATTCCCTGTCAAGCACCAGTGATATTAAATAAAAGACAGCACATTCATAAGTTGGTAGTGAAAATGGACTGTATGCAATGAATCAGAAGAACAGAAATAAGGACTTAAGATCTTTTGCCCATTAACTGCATCCCTGTTGAATGTCAGGCATATTTCTATGACAGTGACATGCTCCTTTTATACGCATGGGAAATGTGGTTCTCATCAGGATGTGGATTTACACTTAGTTAAATGATAGAGAATGTAAGTATAATTACATTCTCATATAATAACAACTTATCATGAGTATAACAGTGATTGCATCGGAACGCACTTCACTTCTACGTTGATTTTGAAAATTTTTATCCATTTCCTGAAAAATATTTCTAAATTCAAATTACACTTCAATCGAAACAATAATCAAAATAACCAAGTGGTCAAAAAAAAAAAAAAAAAAATGTCAAGTCCAAATTTTACTTTCTCCAATATCTTCCACTGGCACCTTTTGCAGTGACGTAAAAATCACTCTACAACAACAGGTGGAAAAATACCAATACATATTAGATAATAAATACAATTGTACATATAAACATTATAATAATAATTGAAAAATAAACAATGACCAAAAGAAGTTTACAAATCTCATAAATATTTGATATATTAAAATGGCTACACCAGCAATCGTCATGGACGTAATTTGATGTCGAGTTTAGAAATTGACTTTATTACCACCCTTACCAAACTGCAAATGCAGGAACTGAGTTTAGACTGTGCTGAAAACAGATGTCCTTTTGAAATGTCAAAGACATTTATAGCAAAAGAAAATAGCAAATTGTGCCAATATACCCACAGTTTGCATGCATACATCCACAGATAGAGCAAACACTCCCACACATGCCCACTTGCGCTGGCTCGAAAATTGCACTTAGAATTAGCACTCTCACGAAAATTGGATAAGATGTTGCTCTCGGACATACTGCGTAGTGCTGCACTTTGCGGACTCACAAAAATAGAGCCCAAAAAAATCATTCAGTGCCAACAGTATAGCTGCACAATTTTTTAAATAAATAATTACAGCTGCCACAACTAATCGTGAAAAGTTTTAATAACAGTCTTGATTTACTGATGTGCTAAACAACAAATAGCTAATAAAGTCATTCAAGAATACAGTTCTGAGTTTGTTTTGGATCGTAATAAATCACGATTACAATATCAAGGGAAATTGTCGACAATTATGATTTTTATCAAAATTTAGGCCAGCACTGATTTTCACACTGGAACTGCAAAGGTTTGTGCTGTCATACCTAGAGTAGCTTCAGTCTGTACATCTGCATAGGCTCTGACAAAGTCCTCTACGGCATCAGGGGAAAACAGACTAGGCTGGATAAAGGTGAGTAGAGAATACACTTCTTGCAAGTTATTCTGAATGGGAGTTCCTGTCAACAGCACTCGAAAGCCCACTGTAAACTGAGGCAAAGATATAGAAGTCAGATGCCAGTTTACAGTAGGGGAAAGCTGACAAATTGACAGACAGGGCAGAGTTTATCATCAAGGGTTTGACTGACACCAACAGTGACTACAAAATATTTTAAAATATGTGCAAGACATTAAAGCTAGTCTATGTAATGCATTTGTTTAACCTTTTTGAGGGTTTGATGTAGTAATGACTGCTGGTTCTTCAGCCTGTGAGCCTCATCTACAACTAAAACCTTCCATTTCCAGCTGTGGAAAGAGTGTTACAATTAGTTGAATTGAAATTTGTAGCTATAAAATTCCCAGGGAATAGTGTTTAATTATGCACAAAATGCCGGGAATTGTGCAAGCGTGATGTCTATATTAAGTCTCACACTACGTATATCAGGATGTAATACAAATACAAAATCTTCTCTTTCTGCAACAGTTCACCACAACAATGAAAAGTCATCCTCACCTTTTCAGGTAGCTGGCATCTTTTAGGCACATCTTTTAAAGAGGAAAAAGAGTTTCTTAAAACAATTAATTTTTTTTCTAGAGTCTTAAAAAAAAGCAACCCTTTGAAAATACATCTCATGGATCTAAAAAAAAACAGGTGCACTAACCTCATAGGTGGTGACAAGAACATGAAAGTGTCTGTCATTCCTGAGTTCTGTCTGGAGCTCTGCCCTTCTCTCTTTATCACCAGTGTAACAGATCACAGAAAGACTGGGGCAAAAACTGAACAAAAAAACGGTGAGAGAAAACCAAATTAAGCCTTTAGGTGGAAAAAAAATTTAATAACTTTAATTAAATTAACCAAAAATTGCAATTTCACACTGAGTATTTTTTTTTTTAATGACCTGCAAGTAAAATTTGTGAAAGCCATAACTTCAAAGGATCAACCAATTTCCCCAGTATGTTTTGTCATCACATTCAGTTAATCTAATTTCAGTAGCAATAGGTCACCAAAACAATGGTCATCATTTACTCACCCTCTTGTTGTTCTCGTGTTGACTTTCTTCTGTGGAACACAGAATGTTAGCCTCACTCACCATTTGCTTTCACTGTATCTTTTTCCATACAATTAAAGTACTGTAAATGGTGACTTCAGCTAACTTGCTGCCTAACATCTATTTTTGTGCTCCACAGAATAAAGTCAGATCGGTCTGGAACAATGAGGGTGAGTAAATGATGATAGAATTTTCATTTTTGGGTGAACTATCCCTTTGACTGCTTCAAAAGAGATACAAAAACAGTGTTCATATGCTACTGTCTCCATCTGCTGACCATGACAGCACATTATCTTTCAGGTAAGATCAGTTCATACTGAATCGAATCGTTCTGACATTTATGGGATCATAGTGTCGCACTCTTGTACAAACAGGGTTGGGGAGTAACTGAATACATGTAACGGGATTACATATTTAAAATACAAAATATTAGTAACTGTATTCCACTACAGTTACAATTTAAAATTTGGTAATCAGAATACAGTTACATTCAAAAAGTATTTTGATTACTGAAGAGATTACTTTGCATTTTATTGTCATTTGTTCAATTTAATATTTAGTCTATTCAGTTGGAAAACATTTATCCATAAATTATAAAATACAAAGAGCATTTGATGTGTTACATTCATATGAGCAGACAGGGAAGTAAGTTTTGAAGTAAGTTTGGAGCAGCAGAAATATAAATAAACCTTGTGTAAATTGCCTTGTGTCTAAATGTGAACATTTAGTTTTATGTCAAGCTAAAAAGCTATTTCTAGCCATTTTACATGCACCTGTTACCAGGCATGATCATATATTTTTATCAAGAAAATCCACGTTAGATCATACTTTTTTTTTTTCTCTAGTAAGACCTTTGATATTAGGGCAAAAATCGTACTCTTGATGAGAATTTTTGTATTGTATTTATGTAAAAATAAATAAATAAAAAAAATCTAAAAATCCTTAAAACAAGATCTATTTGCCTTTATCTTGTTTTAGAAGCAACAAAATTTAGAAGCAATAAGATATTTGGGCTTTTTTCAGATTACATGTGTATTTTGTCTTACTGTACTGACAGATTTTTAATTTAAGAGATTTTTTTATAGTCAAAACAAGTGAAAAAATCTACCAGTGCTGAAGAAGTAATCCAAAGTATTTAGATTATGTTACTGACCTCAAGTAATCTAACGGAATATGTTACAAATTACATTTTACAGCATGTATTCTGTAATCTGTAGAGGAATACATTTTAAAAGTAACCTTCCCAACCCTGTGTACTAATAATAACTTAAGAGTGAGTTGTGTTTGCAATCAGATCTCTGTGACCTTAACTGACCTTGAATGTTTAGCCAGAGTATACACCAGTCTCCTGCATAAATCTCTTCACAGTTAAAAAAATATTTATTCTCAAAAGAGAACAAATTCCCTTACCGTTCCAACTCTTGTCTCCAGTTCTCCAAAACAGACAAAGGGCATAGCACTAGAAATTGCCCATTCATCTTAAGGCATCCTCGAGCATATGCCAGCAAAGAGATGGTCTGCAAAAGAAGATGACAGTTAAATTATGTTATTGACATACATTTATTTTTATAGTTATTAGTTATAATATTAGTGCAAAAAAATGACAGTTTCATGAAACAAAATCCAAAAAACTGCCAATCAGATTATCTTGGAATGAATCTCTGGCTAAACTTCATAGTAACACAATAAACAAGACAAACCCCTTCCCATTTCTAACCTGACAGGTCTTGCCTAGACCCATCTCATCACCAAGAATGCAGCCTTGCTGGTGCTTCATACACTGTGTCAGCCACCTCACTCCATCCACTTGATAAGATCTCAAATTAATTCCTGGTAATAAGGAGATATAGGTTTGCAATACTGTTGGTAATTAAAGTTTTAATCAAATCATAAACGAGTGTCCAAATCCTGTTTTCACAAGTCAAATTAATGCGCCACATGCCCAAATATGCTGTTAAGGTAAGGTTTTAAGACGCAGCAAACACAGTATTCAGGTATTGGGCCCCATACGAATTCTTCACTTATTTGTGTTATGAAATGATAGTAATTAATTGGCATGAAGAGCAACAGATATTTCAAATGGCTACACAAACACTTTGCAGCGTTTCTTCAAACATTATTATAAGAATCGCTCAACAATTCACACACCTCCTAGTCCCCATTTTTTCAAGTCATTCTCCGATAGTTCCGATTTGTCCTTTTCTGGTATACTGTTTCTAACAGCTCGAAGGAATTTAGACATTATTGTGATTTGAATACGTATACAGTAAGCGTACTTGTTTTCGAAAGTTTATTCACTCGACTTGGCATCAAGTTATTGTTTGTTGTGCGCGAGCCATACGAATTGGTCATGAACTTCACATACTTCCTGCAACAGTAAGTGGGCGGGTTCAGAGAGACGTTGTCCAATGACAAATCGGCATTCGGCAACGTCAGTACGTCCTATCTGCTTTTAAGGCGCCACCCTTGAAAAAACTAAAAACAAAAAAAAAAAAAAAAACTAAACTAAACTTAACTAAATGCAAAACCAAGTAAGGCCGTGTAAGCAAATTGTAGATCTTAAAGAGCACCTATTATGGTTTTTAAACGTACCTAATTTTGTTTTAAAGGTCTCATACAATAGAGTTACATGCATCCAAGATAAAAAATAAATAAATAAAAACACTTTAATTTGCTCATAATTTAAATTACTTTTTTTTTTTCCCCAGTGTCAAAAACTACTCGTTCAATGATCCGTTCTAAAGGATTCATTCTAAACGCCTCCTTTCAGAGAGCCTACTCTGCTCTGATTGGTCAGATGTCCCAGTCTATTGTGATTGGTCTACCGCTTAGTGTAGTGTTTGAGGGCGGGTCAAAGCTGTTCGCGAGCAGCCAATGAAAACCAGAGGCGGGTTTTTGTTCCCAAATTACGTAGGTTAGTACAGGAAGTAAGTCTGGAATTACTAAAGACTCGTTTCAGGTGTTCAGAATCGGTTCTTTCTTTTGGGAGTCAATAACTCCATTTGTCGTGCACTTTGATTTTTGAAACTTTGCAGACTTTTTTACATTCACAAACAGCTACATAACACTACATGAAAGATAATATTTGAAAAACCATAATAGGTGCTCTTTAAATTAAGAAAAAAAATATTAGCAGCTCATCTGTGATACCAGTTTAAATTATAAAACATAGTAACATGTTACAAAAGAACAAAAGTTCTCTGATAAAACTAGACTTTATTTACAAGGTATGTTATCTTTATACAAATATAAGACAAAAAAAAAAGAAAGGTAGTTCAAGACAGTAGTATAACATTCCAGCCATTCCCCAAAAATATTTACTTATATTTATTATAATATACTATTTATTAATAAATATCCCTTTAAAAAGTTTCTTACAACCGTACCTAAACAATTAACATAATATTTAAAATAAAACACACTAAAAATGGTTGTAAACTCATTCATGTTTGGAACTTTACTTTGACCACACTGTGATCCAGCAACATGTCCAACTAGCCATAACAACTAGCAGAGTCCCATTAAGCCATTCTGTCAATGATCTTTTGTGGATCCCAAAACACCAAGTATTTGAGCAGAGGTTCATTGGATGATTAAAGGCCAAGCCTTGTCTCTTCATTTCATACACATGGAACAGAGCATGGAGAAAAACTTCAGGATGGCATCTCTGGTAAGAGAGAGAGGGCGAAAAGGTGAAGAGATTTTACAGGACAAATTTTGATAATTACTGTTCAATGTACAAAAAGCGTTGCGATTCCACAATGATTTTCAAAACACAAAGCAGAACAAACCTGGCAAATGGAATGTATGACAGGCTATACCTATAGAAAACAAAAATGCCATTTTACTGAAATACATTTTCTCAATGTTACATACACTAGGTGTTGAGTGTAAAATATGCTTGAAAATATCTACTGTCATGCATCAATAAAAACTTACCACGCAAATGCAAGGACTTGTAGAATGACAAACAACAAAGTGAGTGCAAAGATCTTCCACTGTGGTACAGACATTAAGGTAAATAAAAAGCTAAAAATGATAGGCCTACTTAATCATCTGATAAATCCTTGTATGAGGTATAAACATAGACAACAACTCACCCAAAAAGCTGCACAGAGTGTGAGAACCAAACATGTCTAGACCAAAAAAGACAAATAGAACCATTAGCAGTTTTGGTTAAATTACAAAAAAAGTAATCCACTACAAATTATCAAAACTAATCTAAAATTATAATCAGATTACTTTACTGATTACATCATTGAAAAATGTATCACATTATTAATTACTTTACTTTTAAGTTACTTTTGTAGTGGCTTCTGCCACCTCTGTAAAAAATCACTCTCAAAGTCTTGGGGTTTTGATGCCAGAAGATAGACTTTTTTATCAGAGACAGAAAAGCCGAATTGCTCTGCAGTTGCAACTCCAGCAAAATGGTTTGCACCCACCTAAATACATATCATCTACCAAGGAATGGCCAATACATTCCATACATGTCACCTTCATCCTATTCTCTGACTCCAGTCTGTTTAATTTAAAATGTGGACAAGAGACACCTGTGGAGGAACCTCAACATATATTTTCTCAGCAGTCATGAGAGTAGTTTACTATATGTGAGCACATTCCTTTCCTACACAGGCTTCTCCACACACACACACACACTAAGATTCATGCTTGACCATCAGAAATAATTGTAGAATAAAATGGCTATATTAACATTGATTATACTTCATTAATTTATACTCAACAAAAAATATTCTACACTTTCAAGTTATTTTTAAGTTAAACTTTTTTGTTTTTCCACAACAAATTCAAAATAATGTCTAGTTTCTCCTTGTTCATTGTCACACACCCTTCAGCTGTCACAGAAACTCAAACAGACATCCACATGAACATATGAATTCACATTTTCATTGTATTGCACATAAATAATATATATTTTTAGAAATATGTGTAACCCAAGTAATGTACTTAAAGTCAGTTACTGTAATCTAATTACAAGAATTTAAATGTAATTCATTACACTACTTTTTGTGCCTAAAAGGAATAATTATACTGTAACTAATTACTTTGTAATCCAATTACTCCCACACTGACCATTAGTACCCATTACAAAGTGGGTCAAAAATAGTGTATCAGAATCTGTATTTGTGTAACTGGCAGGATGCTAAATACTCCACATAAGCAAAACAAAAAATATATATATTCTTCCACTTGCTGGTGTCTCCAGTGTGTTTTCAGGTATGGCACTAAGTTTATGTAGTCAAAGACTGAATAATCTGTCTGCATTGTTTAAAAAAAAAAAGACATTTCTGCATTATTTTCACAGTGAGGAATTGGACAGAATCTCATTGTTGGTTTTATAAGAATGAGTGAGTGTGTGGCGTGGAAAGCTAGTCAAGGATTAACTCACTATCATAACAACTGTAGCAAAGGCTCTGGTTTTGTCACACATCCTCTTCAGCTGTTTTATCGGCCCCATCAAAAACATTGTGCTGTAGGTGGGATCAAATTAAACAGAGGAGTTATTAAACTAAAATAATAGATAGTTATTGCATTTAAGTTGCTATGCTTGATGACTTACCTTACTAAGGAACATACGTTCCCAAATGTGTAAAAGACAATGAAGAGAATCACACCTATCTTGGGAATAAACAGGCAACACACTCCCTGAGACAC
Source organism: Myxocyprinus asiaticus (assembly GCF_019703515.2). Classification (NCBI taxonomy): domain Eukaryota; kingdom Metazoa; phylum Chordata; class Actinopteri; order Cypriniformes; family Catostomidae; genus Myxocyprinus; species Myxocyprinus asiaticus. The sequence goes on from NC_059352.1 coordinate 19,412,128, forward strand.
AAAAGAAAAGGCTGGTTATTAATGTTATACTACTTAAATTATATATATATATATATATATATATATATATATATATATATATATATATATATATATTATTTTTTACTAAATATATAAAATATTACTTATTTAATATAAATACAGTAATGTATATGTTTTAAATAATTACAATATAATAAAAATATCTAAAAAAAAATGTTTTATATATGTTATCCAAATCTAATATCAATAACAAAAATTGTGCCAAATAATTTAAAACAGAAAGCTAATTTATCTCTTAAACTCCTTACTAAGTATACTTTAAATTCTTAATTTTGCTCAAAAAGTGTACATCATCATTTCTGAGTCTGACATTCCTGAAAGCAGGTCAGACCGGTGACGCAGCTCTTATAAACACAGGGTAAATACAATTCTAAATTCTTCCAGTCAGGAAGTTATCAGTGTGTAAATGTACACTGACATGGGGGTAGATATATATATATATATGTGTGTGTGTGTGTGTTAGTGTCACTGACCAGGATAGTGCACACAACTCCGATGACCATACAGGCGATGAATCCTTTCACGCGCGTTCCCCATCCCAGCGTGGACGCTTCATTCGCCGCCTTTAGTGAAGACACTGGGATTTATATGAGTTTCTTCAGAGAAATCAAATCAAAATGGAAAGTTTGTACGTCTAAGTATATGTCTAAGTATATACAAACTCTTAATCATCTACATATTATTTCATTTATATATTTTTTGTTTACCTGTTATATGTTATATGTATCTCAACTTAGTGAATGCAGAGCACTAAAGACAAGAACTAATTTACCTGCAGTATATTTCCATTGTCACTGTTTCCATCACGACCACCCAGAACCGCTCTGAGTTTGTCCATAATTGTATATTCAATTCTCACGTTTCTGTCAATAATTCTATCAATTAACTTTAAATCCCCTTGAATGTGTTGAAAAAATACACTGTCTCATCGACCAGCTGACAGACACTTGACAACACTGCATACCTTCACCTTCTGGGATCTTTTCATTTGTACATTATCACCTGTTGCTCAAGCACGCCACCTACTGATAGTTCTCAGATGTACCAAATGTGGAATATGTAGTACCAAAAGAGACTAGGGCCAATATCACACGGATTACTTCACCCAATAAGTAAAGAATAATATATATATATATATACATTGGCAGCCAAAACTTTGGAATAATGTACAGATTTAGCTGTTTCGGGAGGCAATTGGTACTTTAATTCACCAAAGTGGCATTCAACTGATCAAAGTATTGTCAGGACATTACTGATGTAAAAAAAAAAACAGCACCATCACCATTTTAAAAAAGTAATTTTTGATCAAATCTAGACAGCCCCCATTTCCAGCAGCCATCACTCCAACACCTTATCTAATTTGGTACCAGAAAATCACTTGCCATTATATCAAACACAGTTGAAAGCTATTTGGTTCGTTAAATGAAGCTTAACATTGTCTTTGTGTTTGTTTTTGAGTTGCCACAGTATGCAATAGACTGGCATGTCTTAAGGTCAATATTAGGTCAAAAATGGGAAAAAAATAAACAGCTTTCTCTAGAAACTTGTCAAGGCTATACAATGCTTGTCAAGGCTATACAATGCTTAAAATTGCCAAAAAACTGAAGATTTCATACAAAGGTGTACACTACAGTCTTCAATGTCAAAGGACAACTGGATCTAACAAGGACAGGATAAATGCATCAGAGTCTCTAGTTTGAGAAACAGACACCTCGCATGTCCTCAGCTGACAGCTTTATTGAATATACACTACCGGTCAAAAGTTTTGAAACACTTGACTGAAATGTTTCTCATGATCTTAAAAATCTTTTGATCTGAAGGCGTATGCTTAAATGTTTGAAATTAGTTTTGTAGACAAAAATATAATTGTGCCACCATATTAATTTATTTCATTATAAAACTAAAATGTTATAAAATAAAAAAAAGTTTTTGAAACTGATGACTTGGACCAAATAATAAAGAAAAGCAGCCAATAAGTGCCCAACATAGATGGGAGCTCCTTCAGTACTGTTTAAAAAGCATCCCAGGGTGATACCTCAAGAAGTTGGTTGAGAAAATGTCAAGAGTACATGTCTGCAAATTCTAGGCAAAGGGTGACTACTTAGATGTTAAAATATAACAGAGTTTTGATTTTTTTTGGATTTTGTTTAGTCACAACATAATTCCCATGGTTCCATTTATGTTATTCCATAGTTTTGATGACTTTACTATTATTCTAAACGTGAAAAAAAAAAAAAAAAAAAAAATATATATATATATATATATATAATATATATATATATATATATATATATAATATATATATATAATAAAGAATGAGTAAGTGTTTCAAAACTTTTGACCGGTAGTGTGTGTGTATATATATATATATATACTTGCCCAAACAATTATGAAAATTAAATACCAGAAAATATTAGCACATTAATGACATTGCTTTGAAACAAAATACAAATAAGTTCTTTAAAAACATTTATCATCAAATCAAATCAATAAATACATGTCATAAGATACTATAATTTCAAGATTCCATACAATGGGCAATCATGATATAGATTTTTTTTATTCAATCAAATCCAAAGAATGCTGTGGAACAAACAAACACAGCAGAATATAGCTGAAAAATTGTCATGAAAATGTCAGTACCCACAATATCTTTCATTTTAAGTCTTTTTAAATACATAGATCATAGTACCACTAAAATAATATGAAAAAAAAAAGATAACTTCTGTCCTTGAGTGAAAAAAAAAACATAATTCTCAAATTTACATAGTATTCAAGGAAATCAAAGAGAAAGTGTACATAAAGACCAAAAAATAATCAATACAACTTTTTGAAATGTCTTAATTCAAACTTACAGTATATACATAAAAAAGGCAAGTTCTAAGTCATTTTTCAGAGAAAGCAAGTTGATCCTAAGGTTGCAGCACAGGAATAGGGGTTAAAGTGTTGTAACGAAATAAAAAAGAAGGGACCACACAAGACAGCAGACTACATTGACAGAGAACTTGTAACTTTCTCTGGAGCAATCATAGTGGGAAGATGAGCTGGTGATATAAGGCTCCATTGATTCACTCAATGCCACTTGTTGTAGTTTGATGAACTACACTGATGGACTGTCACTGTTTCTCATCTCCCAGCTGCTATTCAGGAAATTAAGACAGGTCTTATATTTAGTGACAAAGCCTCTGTCTCTCATATACTGTCTCTGCATTTTTCTCAGAGGTTAAAAAGTTTCAGATGCATATGGATGCAGGGTTGAATGTATAAGAGTGATAAATGCTCATAAAATCTCATCTTCGGACTCTACTTCTTTCTCCCTTGGTTTCAAGAGCCCCATTTCCATGGGTGGTGTTCTCCTCAATTTGGAACGCACAGCACTGTAGGCAAAACAATAAAATTACATTTAATATAATATTATGTGATGCTAAGTGAACTTGAAACACAAAGATATGGTGACACAAACACTTCTAGAGACATTTATATAAACCGATGTAGGAAGTGTCCATTTTGGGAATATGCACATACTCACCAGAGAACAGACCAGTACGCTGCAGCAACAATGAGCAAGGCAAATGCTAGATGCCAGCAGTAGCACATTGTGATGAACATAACGTTGTTGTGGTCTGTCAGATCCCATTTCACTTGACTGGGTGGGTATAACACAAAGCCAATCTAGAAAAACACACAGAGAAATCACAGTTAAACAAAGAGTTTAAGTCAGAATTACTTATTGGCTTGCAATGGTTGCATACAGACAAACACACACACACACACACACACACACTGTCACTGACCTGCCAGAACCAGCTGCCTTGCAGTATGGTGAGAGTGGCTCTAAGCAGTTCTAGTAGAATATTCCCCCTGTGAAAAACCTCTAGAAGGCATATAAGAGCTTGTCCAAAGATGGCATAGAGGAGAAGAGTGTGAACATGGACATCAAGCATGTCTCTACCATGGAGATGGTAAAGGAATAGGAATCCTGCAAGAGGCAGATATATACTTTAAATGGTATGACTTGATGTAAGGGGGTTCAGTGGAAAGGAGGAGGCGAGAACCGGCTTGACAACTTAAATAACAATTTATTAACCAAAAAAAACACAACCAAAACACACAACTAAAAACACACAGTACAGCTGCCTGCAATTCTCTCTCTCTCGAACTGTCGTCCCTGGCCGCCTTTATCCCTCGCGCGCCCCATCAGGCTGATTGGGGACCGGGTGTGTCTCATTCCAGCCCGGCCCCGCCATCCTCGGCTCTACACTTGAATTTATACCGATCATCACAAAAACAGGAATGTTCAACAAATAGTGCTTATTTGTGTAACATGTACAATTCACACATTCTACAACATTGTTTACTGAAGCAATAAGCCAGAAGAGGCAGTGAGTTATGGAGTGCATAAAACTCCCTTACCTGTGGTAAAATCACTGTTACATATGCAGGGTTGGAGAGTAATGGAATACATGTAACAGGATTACGTATTTAAAATACTAAATATAAGTAACTGTATTCCACTGCTGTTACAATTTAAACAGTTGGAAATCAGAATACAGTTACAATCAAAAAGTGTTTTGGTTACTGAAGAGATTACTTTGCATTTTATTGTCATTTGTTTCATTTAATATGTAGTCTATTCAGTTGGAAAACAGTTATCCATATAAATGATGCAATCCGAGGAGCTTTTGAACAGTGGTGAAACACTTTCTTTTGATTTGTTTAATTCATACGAGAACTTTCATACGGTTGTGAGTGAAAAGGTGAATATGACGTCATTGAGGAACTTTCCCTTGGGAGCCTAATAGAGTAGCTACATTGTGTTTCTACAAGCTTAACAAAAAAAAAGTTAGAAACGCTTTGACAGATGAAACATTAATCCAATAAATACACAATTACATGCCTTGTCAATGTTTTTTATGCAGTTAGGGTATTTTTTTAATTTACTTTTTTACAAGAAATGCTAACCAATGTAGCCTTTAACGTTGTATAGAATGTAAAAAAAAATATATATATTTTCTGCTTTATTCTATGAACAGAATCCACCTACTATCAGAAAAGGATGTTGTTGTGTACACTCTGTTAGGTTTTGAAGTTTGGAGCAGCAAAAATAGTTAACCTTGTGTAAATTGTAATGTGAACATTTAGCTTTATGCTAAGCTAAAATGCTATTTCTTGCCTTTACATGCATCTGTTACCAGGTGTGATGATATTTTATAATGAATTCTATGAAGAAAATTCATGTTAGAGCATAACTTTTTTCTCTAGTAAGACTAGGGCAAATATTAGGGCAAAGATTTACTGCAAAAATGTTATTCTTAATGAGAATTTAAAAATTGTTTTCCTGTAAAAATATCTAAAAATCCTTAAACGAGATTTACTTGAGTAGCAAAACTGCATAAAATCTTTAGGTTTTTTTCAGATAACGTATTTTTACAGTGAAGTGTATTTTCTTACTTCATTTACTTGTACATTACAAATTACATTTTACAGCATGTATTCTGTAATCTGTAGCAGAATACTTTTTAAAAGTAACCTTCCCAACCCTGTACATATGGACTTGAGTGGCTTATTGCTTTTATAAAATGCTGGCAATATAAAAACACTAATGTTAAATAAACAGTTACATTGATTATTAATAAACTGTAGGATGTTTGTGGTTTACAAGCAACATAGCAACTTGGCACAGGTGTTTGTGTTTATATTTTTCAATGCCTTTGAATGTGGCTCATCGTTAGAGTCAGAATTCTCCATTTTATAAACATTCTCACACACCACTCTCATATACTCTGAACACATTTACTAAATTGTTCTTGGATAATTTTACAAATTTCATTTTTTCAAGAAAAAAAAGAAGAAGAAAAAAAGACTAAGACCTTACCCTCATTAAAGAAAGCCAGACCCAGAAGCATCCGGTCTAATGCCAGTGGGGCAATGTCTGTGCTGTGAACAGTGAGTGATATGGCCCCTGCGATGGCAAAGAACAGGTACATAGTGGTGTGCTGCCAATTCATTAGCTGCTCCCAGTGCTGAGTGGAAGAATCATACAGATGGAACTTAGGCCCACCAGCTAAAAGCTGCTCTGCTAACATTCCTGTGTAAACAGCAGAAGAAACTCAGTTTAAGCTCAAGTGCTGTATAAGCTGGCATTGACAGATTATCATTTGGGGAAAAAAATACAAATGATTAAAGTAACCTGTAATTATTATTATAATTAGTTTAAATAACTGTGTGTCCATTGAAGGAACAGTTTACCCAATGTTTTTTTATTTATTTTTTACATAATTTACTCTTTTATCTTCATGCCATCTCAGATGTGTACGACTTTCCTTCTTATGCTGAACACAAACAAAGATTTTTAGAAGAGTTTCTCAGCTCTGTTGGTCCATTCAATGCAAGTTAATGGGTACCAAAACTTTGAAGCTCCACAAGCACATAAAGGCAGCATAAAAGTAATCCATAAGAGTAATCCAGTAGTTGAATCCATGTCTTCTGAAGCGATATGATTAACTCCTTTTTTAACTATCAATCTCCACTTTCACTTTCACATTCTTCTTTTGTTTTTGGTGATTCACATTCTTCATGCACATCGCCACTTACTGGACAAGGAGGAGAATTTAAAGTAAAAAAGGACTAATCTGATTCTCACTCACACCTATCATATCGCTTCTGAAGATATGGATTTAACCACTGAAGCCTTATGGATTACTTTTATGCTGCCTTTATGTGCTTTTTGGAGCTTCAAAATTTTCACTTGCATTGTGAGGACCTACAGGGCTGAGATATTCTTCTTAAAATCTTCATTTGTGTTCAGCAGAAAAAAAGAAAGTCATACAAGTCTGGGTTGGCATGAGGGTGAGTAAATGATGAGAGAACTGTCATTTTTGGGTGAACTATCTCTTTTAGGGCCACAACTGCCACATACTGTACTCTTGTTCCAGATAATATTATTAGCAATTACATATATTTTACTTATCTTCTCCAGCAAAATAAAGGTTCTAATTTTTTTTTAAATGCCAAAGAAGGAACTTTTTAGTTTCACAAATAACTTTTTATTTTCTAGTAATTTAGACAACGATTAAAATCATACATACACTGTTGCTTTAAAGAACCTAGAAACCAATACACTGATCTGAAGAAACTATCATTTAACACCTAGAACTTTTCAATCCAAAGAACCATACAGCCAATTCAAGAACCCTACATGGCAAAAGGGTTATTGTAAAAATACATTTTGAAGAACCTTTTTTTAAGAGTGCATGATGATAAATATCATTAAGACAGCAACTCACCAATAATAGAAAATGATAAAATTACTGGTCCTTCTATGATTTCTATGCGCCGTTGGGTAGCTCGAGTTGCGAGTCTCCCTGCTCCAGCGTTTTTGTTCCTGCGGGTGGAGTACAAAAACGAGTGCTTTGCGGCCCACCACAGACCAGTGATCAGAAAGAAACTTCCAGGTAATGCATGGCCTTTAAAACTTCCCATGATTTCCTAAATGATCAAAAGAACAATTTTGTTTTAAAATAAAACATAAATAAAAAAAATTCATTTCATAAAAATTATGCCTCAAAATTTTGAGTGGAAAAGCAAAACACAATGTTGTTATGTAAAATATACATTTTCATAAATAAGTGGGGTAAAAGTGTGGCATATTAATAAAACACCTCCATTTTTCAGGTTCTGGCACTGATTCTGTTGGTCAAGGGTGGAGTCTAAACAGACAATATTTTCACAAACATTTTATTGCCCTCCTGAACAAGCAAATGATTTCACACTCTAATGCACAGCCATGGATTGAGAGGAAAAAGAAAATGGCATAGAAACAAATTAATATGCACAGGAAAGTGCTGAGAGCCCTCAGGCAACTTATTAATGAGGGTCCAGGTGAGCACCTCGCAGTGCTATCTTAAACAGTATACAAGTAACATATGCTATTAGGACAAATTAGAAAAACTATACATTTTGAAAGTATATAACTCTACAGTACAATCTAAAAGCAGACTCCTGTATTAAAGATTCATCAGCCAAAAAAATGGTAAATGGTGCATTGATTTCAATTTAACGGAACTTAAATCCCTTCAATTCTAAAGATCAGTACAATTTTAGACTAAATCAGCCTTAAAGGAATATTTCAGGTTCTATAAAAGTTAAGGTCGATCTACAGCATGTGTGGCATAATAATGATTACCTATATATATATATATATATATATATATATATATATATATATATATATATATATATATTATTATTATTATTATTATTTTTATTTATTTTTTACTTGCCCTTCCTTTTCTTAAAAATAAATAAATAAATAAAAGACACTCACAAAGGAAGTGAATGGGAGCCAATCTGTTAATGTTAAAATACTCACTATTTATACTATTTAAGTATAGCCACAAGACATAAACAATATACGTGTTAACATAATTTTAGTATGATAAAATCACTTACTAACCTTTTCTGTGTAAAGTTATAGGCAATTTTACAACTTCTTTGCCATGTCATGTAATGTAAACAAACCCTAAAATGACTGTAGAAATTCAGAACTAAACAGCTTTACAGCACAAGTGCTTGTATAAAATTATAATCTTTATATTTCTAACTTTAAACCATCCAAAAATTGGCCCCATTTACTTCCATTGTAATTAAGTGCCTCACTGTAACTTCACACAAATGTGGGGATTAAGGTGTACAAGTTGACTTCAGAAGATTTGGAATATAGCGCACAAGTATACTTTTACGGTGCTTTTATTGTTGTTGGTTTGTGTTTTTTGCCCTTTTTATGAACTTGTATCAAATGTTGTATGTCATTGTATGGAAAAGAGCTATGTGAAAATTCTTTATTTTCTTTAAAAAAAAAAAAAAACATTCTGCATTCCACAGAAAGAATAACAGCATACGCATTTGGAATAGCATGAAGTTGAGTAAATAATGACAGAATTTTTATTTTGGGTGATTGTTTCCTCCGAGAGTTTGAGACGGTCTTTTATTGCAGAGATCTTATATTTTTTTTATTTTGTAATGGCTTATGTCAGATCTCATAAACACTTTTTATATTATCTGAGTACTCCAGTTCAAACAAAAATGGCTGAGCATAGAAACGCAGCTATGACTTCAAACTCTTTAGACATGTTTTGTAAGTTTGGTTCTTTTGTTTTTGTGCAGCTGTGTTGTGTTCTGTTGTTACTTTTGCTGTGGCGAACCTTTAGATAAACAAAACGATAATACATTAGATTTCGGTTTGTTTCTCACCAAACCTTATCGTATGCCTTCAGAACAAGGAATGAGTCGCATATAATAATTTATTAGACTTCTGAATTATACTTTTGAGTCCTTTTTTAAGCTTGAAGACTGCAACTGTATGACATAAAGTTTTTTCAAAATTTCACCCTTTGTGTAAATAAAAAGAAAGTCATATGGGTATACACCGATCTGCCACAACATTAAAACTGCCTGCCTAATATTGTGTAGGCACCAACCCGCATCTCAGAATAGCATTAATAGAATATTAATAGACTATTCTTCTCACCACAATTGTACAGAGCAGTTATCTGAGTTACCGTAGACTTTGTCAGTTTAAATAAGTCTGGCCATTCTGTGTTGACCTCTCTCATCAACAAGGCATTTCCATCCACAGAACTACAGCTCACTGGATGTTTTTTGTTTTTGGCACCATTCTGAGTAAATTCTAGAGACTGCTGTGTGTGAAAATCCCAGGAGATCAGCAGTTACATAAACACTCAAACCAGCCCGTCTGGCACCAACAATCATCCATGCGATTATCTAATCAGCCAATTGTGTAGCAGCAGTGCAATGCATAAAATCATACAGATACGGGTCAGGAGCTTCAGTTAATGCTCACATTAACCATCAGAATGTGGAAAAAATATGATTTCAGTGATTTGGACAGTGGCATGATTGTTGGTGCCAGATGGGCTGGTTTGAATATTTCTGTAACAGCTGATCTCCTTGGATTTTCACACAAAACAGTCTCTAGAATTTACTCCAAATGGTGCCAAAAAAAATAAAAAATCCAGTGAGTGGCAGTTCTGCAGATGGAAATGCCTTGTTGATGAGAGAGGTCAACAGAGTATGGCCAGACTGGTTCGAACTGACAAAATCTATGGTAACTCAGATAAGCGCTCTGTACAATTGTGGTGAGAAGAATATCATCTCAGAATGCTATATTCTGAGATGCGGGATGGCACTGTTTTGGTGGCACGAGGGGGACCTACACTCTTAAAGATTTTCCCGTCAAAAAACAGTAAAGAACTGGTAGCAGGGTTGCCAGCATGTTACTGTAAAATTAACAGTGTCTTGCTGTTGCTGAAATTGACAGCTAGATACTGTTTTTACAGCTACAGTATACAACTGTAATTTAGCAGCATATAGCTGTCAAATTACATACTATCTACTGTTGTTGAAATTAACAGCTATGTTCCCAGCATGCACTGCGGCATGAAGAAATTACTTCGATTTTTTACTATTTATTATGATGTTGTTTTTGTAGTAGCCTAAGTTACTTGGGTTTTAATGTTCAGCTCTTACTTATTTACGTAAAAGTATGTTTGTTAATTGTCACCACTGTTGCATTTTGTATGCCGAGAGTTGATATCTGTGTGTCTTGATAACAACACGAGTTATGCTGTAACTTCATCAAACTTGAGTTATGCTGTAAGTTCATCAAAAACATCAAACACTCAATTTGCTGATATCATTTTGATGAAATATCCTTTATTGTTTTTTCTTTTATGTTTTTATGTGTAATGCATCACTATTGCCACATATAGTGCCATTTGCCAGGTAAGATCAGACATTCAGGCTGACCTTAGGTTTTGTCTTCCAAGTAGCACAGTGCACAACTTGTCTTTTACTTAAACATAAATTGACTGGCTGGAAGAACATAATATAATAATAAAGAAGGTCCAAGGTGCCAGCTCAAGAGAACACTAATCACCATAATCGTGACTTCAATCAAAACACAACTACTGATAACAAAACAACAACACTAATTAAACTAAGACTTCTATTAAGTCTGAATAAATAATTTTGTATTTTATTTTATTTGTATTTTTTTTTTACAATTTTTGTAGCTCCAATGCATTGCCAAAGCATACATACTTATTCAAGCACAAAGGCTTATGGGTATTTCACCATTATAACCCACAATGCATTGCTATACTGTTATTTCACTGTGTACAGATTGTTGTTGTTTTTTATTCATAAAAAATGCACTGTTCAATCTTGGCAAAATTGTACATTTAATATGTACATTGCTCTAAGGTTGATTTTTTTTATTTGACTTCTCATTAGACAGACAAGTGAAGGCTGATGTGAGATGATAAAGAACAAGAGGTGTTGATCAGAAACATCATGAACACTAACCATGTGCCACAAACTAACATTTTCATGGGGGGTGTTAAAATATACGTTTCAAAATGTCACTATAGCTTTCACCAAGATGATATGATTTTAAATGTTCATATTCCCCTAATGCCTTGCACAGAATAGCTATTTACCATAAAACTAGTCACTTCACAGTGAGCCTGCTCTTGATCTCCCAGAATGCAACATTTTTAACAGCAAACTGCTGTATTTAAGAATCACAGTAGATTGCTCCAGGAATTTGGCCATAAATTTACAGCAATTTTTTACAGTGTAGGTAGGGGGTTTTAATGTTGTGGCTGATCGGTGTATAACCACACGGGGGTGAGTAAATATTGGCAGAATTTGTATTTTTGGGTGAACTATCCCTTTAATGTAAAGACAAATCAGTTGGCAAAAGTGGATTATGGCAAAGAGATTTTTGCTTATCCATTAGTACTTTTAATGTCTAAGTAGTGTATTTTATTTTACGTGAGTCATGTAGGCAGTGGCAATAATAAAAATCAAGGCTATGAATAGCTTCTGTACTGAAGCTTTGATCAAACCAGTCTTTCAGTGGTCTAAACACTCTCTTAAGGATGCTCTGCGGTCACCATGGAGACACTGAAGTACTGAGAGCCTCTCCAATGAAGAGGCCCGATCCTTTTTCATTTATTAACAACAACATGGCTAAACATGGACTGTGATAAGGACGACATTATTTGAAATTATACATATACAAATATATTCTTAGTCATAGATTTAATACTGAAGGATCAGGATACAGTGCATTTAACCAATAAGAAAATTCAACAGCAAAGGTGTGAATAGCCCTTAGCCTGCATATTTCACTAACACGTTCATAACAAATAAATAAACAAACCTCACAACAAATCTTTTTACAACCTTACCTGGAAAAAATACAGTCTTCAGCATATTAATAACTTGAATTCGGGTAAGTGGTGAGTGATAGACAGTGAATATCTTACCTTAGAGATCTGGCCAAATAATTGGGATATTCTTGAAAAAAAAAAAAAAAAAACTCAGAAAAAATTTCAGAGTAGGCTAGATGTTGTTTTTTTTTTTTCTCGAGTCTCTGCACTGGACGCTATAACAGTTCACCGAATTTGTTCAAGCATCCTCACGCAACTCTGAATGCGAAACAATTCCTTTCTTTACAGTCATGGCTTTTTCTTCTCACTGGAACTCTCACATCAACTTCTTCCACTTTTCCAGCTGTTTCACCAGCAGAATTGGGGGGAGTTTATATTTTTCAAAGCGTCTTTTTCATGAGAAACTCCCATTCTATTCAATGATTGGTTCGTGGAACTGAATAGACGTCATTGTTACCAAAATTGATTGGTTAACGTACCTGTCACTCAAAAGTTGGGCTGTATTCCACGTGTGCACTTCTTGTGTAGAACGAACGAAAGATCTGAAGTTGCCCGTTACACTTTGAGCTAAAATCTCAGCCCAGGGGTCTAACAAATTAAAAGTAGATAATGTTTTTGTCTAATTTTTAACATGGTTTTGACACCTTTTAAAAATAGTGGTAAATTATAGATAAACCCCAATTCAGTAGTATCTTCCCGTGATAACGTTTTTAAGATATTGTAATTTGCGAGTTGATACTCACGTTTGTTCGCATTAAAGGCAAAGGGCTGCAATTTTCCTATTGTTTTGACCCATTATTTAAATAGAATTTCGCTGACATTTTACCTTTATCATATTATAATTTCTGTTTTGTTGAGTTTTTGTTTCTTTTATGACAGTAGGGCGGGACATAAAGGGAAGTTATACGTGCACAAAGGCACGGTCTTCACCAGTGAGCTTGGCAACAGATACATCTAATAACATCTCTCAGTCTGCATAATGTCCCCATCATCTTTATTTCACATTTTACAATATGTGGCACTCACAGACTAGACAACATCGTGGCACAAGTTAAAGGAAGGTACTATAGGCTATGAACAATATGTTACATTATAAAAGTAATACTTGCATTACATTATAAAAGTAATACTTACAATGTTGGCATTTCATTATCTGTGAATATTTCATTAAAAGTATGATCTTAGTACAAATGACATTTCTACAACTTTCCAATGTAATATTTACGATTATGATCATCAGAAACAGTCTGAAATCCTCTCTCTCTTTTTTTTTTTTTTTGTTTTTTTTTTTTTTGGGATGTGTAAGTTAATGGGATGAACAGACAAAAAACAAAAAGGCTCTGTGGTCAGACACTTTAGCATGCATGGTTTTCAGCCCAGCCAAACATCCTCATCTTTTGTCATCACAGAGGGGAAATTTGTTATATCATATTTTTGATGACTGAACTACACTCACTGAGCACTATATTAGGAACACTATGGCCCTAATAAAGTACCCGACGTGGTCTTCTGCTGTTGTAGCCCATCCGCCTCAAGGTTGTGCATTCTGAGATGCTATTCTGCTCACTTCAATTGTACAGAGTGGTTAACTGAGTTACCGTAGCCTTTCTGTCAGCTCAAACTAGTCTGGCCATTCTCCGTTGACCTCTCTCATCAACAAGGCGTTTCCGTCCGCAGAACTGCCGCTCACTGGCAGTTTTTTGTTTTTGGCACCATTCGGAGTAAACTATAGAGACTGTTGTGCATGAAAATCCCAGGAGATCAGCAGTTACAGAAATATTTAAATCAGCCCGTCTGGCACCAACAATCATGGCACGGTCGAAATCACTGATATCACATTTCCCCCCATTCTGATGGTTGATGTGAATATTAACTGAAGCTTCTGACCCATATCTGCTTGATTTTATGCATTGCACTGCTGCCACACAATTGGCTGATTAGATAATCGCATGATAAATAGTTGTACAGGTGTTCCTAATAAAGTGCACAGTGAGTGTATTATTCTTAAATGTGGAAAACAGTAATAATAAAGCATGAATAGGTGTGTCCAAACTTTTGACTGGTAGCGTATGTGTCATAAATACTAAAGGAAAATGCATGTTCCATTAAATGTTCTTTTTCCAACTACAGTAGGAGAAAAGATTGTAAAAGATTCTAACAGTGTATACATAAAGCTCATCTCATGAAATGTTATGTCACCATGCAATACTATGCAGCCATGGGTGAGGTATGATGACACTTGCATGACAACTACATGCATGAAAAACAGAGATCTGCTGCCCTTTGTTCCTCTGTGGGGCAGAATTTTGGACCACAATTGATTTCCATTACAATGGCTCAATTAGCCACCAGCTAATTTCCATCAAGTGCATTTAACAAGCTATTGTATCTTCACAACTGTGAGTGACATATGTCCCTGTCATATGACCTGTAAATCAAGGACATATTTACAATTACAACAGCATTCATAGTTATCCAGTCTTGCACGCAACAAGCTTACACCTTTGAGAAATCCAACTTTGTAGTTGTGGTCCAAAATAGCGGTATACAATAAACAACAAAATTACTTTACATCACATACAATAATAATTGAGAAATGTACATGATCCGTCCATGTTAACTCTGAAAACAAACAAAAATATAATAATTGATTGACAGTTTACTAATACACAGGATATAATAACCATATTATGGTTCATATCATTCTTACCATAAGAAAACTGCAAACAAGAACTAAACTTTGCTTTTTTTGTTGTTGTTGTTGTTGTTGTTGTTGTTGTTGTTGTTGTTGTTGTAGTATTTATAAAATCAAACATGATAATCCAAACATGACTTGGCATTCACCAAGTGGTTAAAATAGATATTGAACTAGATCTTTGTATTGCTTTAATGATTTATACATAGGGGAATAAAAGATAAAACTTTGGATCCTTTGTGTCTAAAATAATAATAAAAAACAAAACAAAATTGCATGGCAAGCATGGTACAGTCTAGCCTGCAAACAAAAAGATTAGCAGGTAATTTTTTTAAGCATAAGTAGTATGGGGCTACACATATTCAAACTGACATCGTTGTAAGGAAGAGATTTTTTTATAATACACAGAGTGATTACTGTTTATTTGATGTACTGTTGGTATGTATCCAGGCAAAGCCACTACACTCGAAACAGTCAACGCTGTCTGCGTAAAGAGAGTTGGCGACGGGGCAAGCTATATTCCTCCTGTCCAGGGCAGAATGGAACCTCCTTCCCTCGATCACATGCAGCTGCAGAACTCCCACTACGTGAACGTGCACTGCGCTCCGGCCATTTTGCCTTCCCAATCCATAATCAGAGACAGCAGATTTAGTGTCATAGCTGGCACAAGAGCAGCAAGTAACCAGAGAAACTACATGCATGGTGGGAAGGGAAAAGAACCAATTTTGAAAACATCATTGTTCATTTGGTGTCATGCATTAACCGCCATAACCATAAACCCATTTTTTGTAGAGCGTAGAGAACTTGTCTACTCTTGCAACCCCACCTGCATCAGCTAAGGAAGGGAAATAAAACTGGCCAAAGACCACTAACACATGCAAGATAATGATCATAAAACTACAGATGACGTGCAAAACAAAATGTTATTGTATTTTTTACATCTGATGGCTTAGACTTATAATGCCATTGGTGCTGTTTTTAGGCAACAGAGGAGAGAATTGATGCAAGATTTGTTTACCTGTTTATGGAAAGGATGGGCGCAGTGAAGTTCTTGGATGCCACTCCTTCCTTTCTGTAAATTTTCATGGCAAATAAGACATATACAATCTGCATCACCCTACAAATAAACAAGCCAAAATCATCTCAAATGTCAAATTATTTGGAAATGTAATAAGTTAGAATAATATGTGTTATACAACAGTTACAATCCCATTTCCGAAAAAGTTGGGACAGTATGAAAAATGCTAATAAATACAAAAAGAAGTGATTTGTAAATTATATTCACCCTTTGCTATATTGAAACCACTACAACTAAACATTATATGATGTTTAACCTTGTGAATGTCATTGTTTTTTTTAATGTACTGTAATTTCAAATCAGATGATTGCAACACACTCCAAAAAAGTTGGGACAGTCGAGTGTTTACCACTGTGAAACATCAGAATTTCTTTTAATAACACTTATTAAACATTTAGGCACTAAAGACACAAGTTTGTTAAGTTTAAAAAGTGGAATTTTCCCCCATTCATCCATTATGGAGGTCTTCAGCTGCACAATTGTACGGGGTCTTTATCGCTGTATTGTGCGCTTCATAATGCACCACATATTCTCAATTGGAGGTGGTCAGGACTGCAGGCAGGCCAATCTAGCACCCGGACTCTCTGCTTATTCGGCCAGTATGTGGTTTGAAGTTGTCCTGCTGAAAATGCCAGGACGTCCCAGGAAAAGACTGTGCTGGATGGCAGTATATGCTGCTCCAAAATTTTTACATATCTGTCTGCATTAATGATGCCCTCACAGATGTGAGAGTTACCCATGCCATGGGCACTGACACACACCTGGCCCATTCAGACACTGGCTGTTGGACCTGACACTGATAACAGCTTGGATGGTCCTTTTCCTCTTTAGTCCGGAGAACACGACGGCTGTGTTTTTAAAAAACTATTTGTAAATGGGGACTCAGTCTTGCTGGTATTACTGCTACACTAAACGAACAGCTTCAGCATTATTGCCAGTCACAGTTAAGAGTCACAGCAGACGGAGTAATCACACACACTCAGGGCACCTGCGTTATCCAAGTTTCCGAGGTGGGAGGACACGTAAACTTTCAACATGGCAGAGGAGAGTATGTAGTTTCTGTTAGGGATGGGTGACACCACTTATTTTCTTTTCAATCTGATTCCAAGTATTATCAAGGCCAATATCACAGATACCAAAACTATAGTTAAACTGACACAATGAACCATGATGTTACTACAGTAATATGCTGTTAATATAGTAGCCTAACCATAATAATTCTGTGGTTACTATGATCTTACTACAAAATACCATGGTGATACTGTGGTTAAAGTAGTAAAACCATGGTTAATTTTTGTAAGGTATAGGGTTAGCATTAGGTTTAAGGGTAGGGTTGGTGATACTGTTTGTTAATATTTAATTAGGATTGCAAATAGCCTCTGCCTTTACATTTCTGTTTAAAGCGGATCTGCTGCGATTCATCAAGGATATGCGAGTACTGCTTTTAAATTCTGTGTCAGGGAAATAAGATAAGTAAATGTTGAAACAAACCATATAATTTGGGAAATTTCTAAGATAATTGGATTTCAGTAAATTTCTGAGACCATTCAAAACACACCACTGTTATAAATATTGGTGTCTCTTAAAGTGTAAATTTAGCCTTTTCTGTGATGTCAGTTTTTTGAAATATGATTTGTTTTGTTCAATTTTCAGTCTGATGTCTTAAAGAGCCATTTAGAAATGCGATTAAGGCAAAAACATGATTTAAATGTTTTTTTTTTGTTGTTGTTTTTTTTATATAAAATGGTTTTAATAAATGCTACTACTACAACATGCGCCCCACTGAGAACAAATCACATTATAGTGACCATGAGGAGGTTACCCCATGTGACTCTACCCTCCCTAGCAACCGGGCCAATTTGGTTGCTTAGGAGACCTAGCTGGAGTCACTCAGCATGCCCTGGGATTTGAACTCCAGGGGTGGTAGCCAGTGTATTTTACCACTGAGCTACCCAGGCCCCCCTCAAGCTATGTCTTTAAAAGTAAAGGTCTGAAACAGAAATATAATAATTAGCCTATATCATTAGAAAGCTGGAAATGTCCTTTTTACTTAAGTGTTTATAACTCAAAATGTGTTTCTTGGTCAAAGTGACTCAAAATGATTGAGAAGGTCTCAGATGTTATGCACCAAACTTCTTCTTTCGGCTGCTCACATTTGGGGTCGCCACAGCGGACTATCCGTGATCCGCATATTTGACTTGGCACAGGTTTTATGCAGGATGCCCTTCCTGATGCAACCCCCAGTGGCTGGGGGACTCTCACCAGTGTTGGGTAAGTTACTCTAAAAAAGTAATTAATTACTAACATCTAAGCACATATTCTACAGTGTAATTAGATTACTGTACTAATTACTCTGTCTGAAAAGTAATTGCATTACTTATTATAATTACTTTCTAAATCCCTTATCAACCTCAACCAGATGAAAAATACAAGGATACACATGAAATTGTTATTTTAATTCTTTCAGATAAATCATATAAAATCAAATAAATTATTCATGAACT